>NC_045560.1:140537622-141251788 GCF_009819795.1 Aythya fuligula | reverse complement strand
AAGCATTACCAGTTTCCTCAGCAGATGCAGCCAAAAGTCTTTTGGAGAATTTACCACGGTTACAGACTGTCTTCAGGGATTACAGATGCTGGGCATGTCTGTTGAGAACTAAAGTAGTAGCCACAGTAAAAGCAGATCCTGAAGTCTAGAAACAACATTAAAAAGAAACTAGGAGCCAAAGGGTAGATACAGAAATAGCAATGGCAAGCTGAACTTGCAAGCATCTCCTAGTGAAATCTATCAGCCAGCTCCACAAACCTGAAGAAACTGACCAGTCAGTAGTGTACTTAAATTGTGCAAATCAGGGTTTGTTTGTACAACTTTCAGGCAGTGACAAAAACACTTTTCTCAAACTCTCATATTAGCTCAAAGTGGACAGTCAAATCATTATGGAAATAACAGGCTCTAACTCTACCTTATAGACTGAAAATAACAGGCAGGACATTAAGATCTGACAGAGGACAAGTCCAAGTGCATAACGTTCAACAAGGGATAGTGCCAGGTCCTGCACCTGGATCATAACAACCCCATGCAGAGGTGTAGGCTTTGGGAAGAGTGGATGGAAAGCTGCCCAGAAGAAAAGGACGTGGGGATGCAGGCTGAAAGCCAGCTGAACATGAAGTGGCCAAGAAAGCTGATGGCATCCTGGCCTACATTAGAAATAGTGCAGCCAGCCGGACAAGAGAAGTGATTGCCTCTCTGAATTCAGCACCGGTGAGACCTCACCTTGAATACTGTGTTCGGTTTGGGGCCCCTTGCTGTACATGGGATATTGAGATGTTTGAGCATGTACAGAGCAGAGCAACTGAAGCTAGCAAAGGGACTAAAAACAAGTCTTAAGAGAAGCAGCTGAGGGAATTGGGGTTGTTTACTCTGAAGAGGAGGCTGAGGGCAAACCATATTGCCCTCTACAACTACCTGAAGGTAAGTTGCAGCAAGGAGGGAGTCAGTCCCTTTCTGCAGGTGACAACTGATAGGAAGCAAGCCAACAGCCTCAAGTTGCACCAGGGTAGGTTTAGACTGGACATTAGTAACAATTTCTTCCCAGAAAGGGCAGTTGAGCATTAGACAGGCTGCCCAGGAAGTGGTGGAGTCCCTACCCCTGGAGGTATTTAAGAAACATATGGATGTGGCACCGACAGACATGGTTTGGTGATGGGATGCAGATGGTCAGCAGTTGGACTTCATGATCTTGAAGGTATTTTCCAACCTAGATGATTCTTTGATTCTAATTACTGTACTAATGGCCAATCACATTCTTGTCAATAGTTCTGTTCAGGCTAAAGATTCATTTTGAAATTGTAGAAAGTTCTATTTAGAAATTGGACTGAGAAAAACAAACAGATAAAAAAAAAAAAAAAGGTGTTCTGTTTGTTTGTTTTTAAACAGTTATCAGTCATAGTATGGTACTACCCTTCAGCAGTTCAACATCCTGCAGAGAAGAGTATAACTTCAAATACTTTTTCAAGAAGTTACCTTCATGTGTTAATTATCATAATTATTTGGAAAACATGGGCAAAACTTACAGCTTAAAAGCACTTCAACTAAGGAGACAATTGCAAAGATCAGCTTCTTGAAGTTGCAGAAAATACCCAATCTCAATGCGCTTTATAGATAACACATCTTGTGATGACATTACACAACTGAGCTCCTAAACATGGGGATTTACAGCCATCCAAACTGTCTGAAGATGCATTAGTGTAAGTCACTAATCAATATTATGCAACTGAAGTCTCTGGGAGCCCTAACGTCCCAAACAGCTTGAGGTGAAGGAAATTTTAACAAACAATAATGCTTAAAAATATTTTAAAATAAATTAATCTTTGATGAAGTTGACCTGAAAGATAGCTTGGTAGCTAAAGATAGTTAACCTTGGAAAATGTCTACATTGATAGTCAAACTATGTGAGAATATTGATGGGGAAAAGAAAAAATTTAAAAAAAAAGAAAAAAGAAAAAGTGTTTGAATTTACATATGGAAGTATATGAAGGAGAGACCTTGCTTCTATAGGAAAGCACATTCAAAAGCAGCTAAAATTACAGTTTATACTTCTTAATAAAACATTTTGAAAACTGATTTATTAAAGTATCATTACCCTATCAGGGATACTGGAAGCAAGATGCACATACTGGAATAGGGGTGACAACTTCAATGTCTTTTTACTACTTTTGATCACTGGCATAAAATTGTCCATACTCAATATTTAGTAACAGTGTTAACAATCTAAACCACTAAGTTAAACCAGAAGGAAGAAAACCTAGCAAATAGGAAAGGAAAACATACAAGCATAAAGACATTCAAAATGATAACATGGAAAATATATAACCAAGGTGCTTACCATATAAAGTCCAAACAAAGCTCTCATATTTCTGTTGTTAAGCTTCAGTGCTTGTGCAAAATACTTTCTTGATAGCTCAAGGTTTTCAAGCCCCCCTTGAGTGTATTTAACCTGTAAAAATGATAGGCTCTTGAAAGTTGCATGTCACTCTTGCCTCTAGCATTCGCTCTTGATTCATAGATATTATGAAATTTTTTGTCACATTTGTTTCACACAAATATTTCAGATAAGTTCTACCAAAGGCAAAACACTGGCCTGTGAGAAATGTTAACTCTTTTCAATAAACACAAAAATATTTAACTATAGAGAAAAAAGTCAGTGTTAATTTAATCAGTTGCTAAAAGAATAAAAAATGATTATTTTGCACCTATTCATACCTACAATATTGGGATAGCCTCTTACGAAATTATGACAAACTCTCAATCTAAACCTAAATTCTGACTGCTATAAATCCATACTAACTCTAAACTCCTTCAGTGTAGCATACCAGTACAGAAAAAACAAAAAACCAAAATGTCTTTCATTAGCTATTCAACTGCAAAATAGTGTACAAAATTTAAAGATCACTATTTTCTACTAGTTTTGCCTGTTATTAAAACAAGAAAGATAATTATTAGAAGACATGCTTCACAGATTTTCTATCACAAAGTTATTTAGACATTCAACTTTCAATGTTAATTCAATTTTATCCATTTTAACAAAACAAATTCAATTAATTCCACGCAGTTAAAGTGTAGTTTAGGGAAAAAAAATCATACATCTGAAAAATGAATACAAATGACTAAAAACGTCGAGCTCAAAATTCAGTGTCCTCTTTCTACTCAGTGCTCTTTCAATAAAATAATTCTTACTTGAAGGAATCCACGACCTGGCTCCACAATAATAGGTAATACATCATAACTTCCTAGATATGATGTATAGTCTTCCATTACTGTTGAAAAATTTCACTTCTCATTTGAAAAGTACATAAACATTTCAACAAGAATTGCTCATTTAAAAGGAATTTTTATCCTCAATAATTCCTATCCTTACTCTTATTTATACATTAGTCAAATTGAGCAACAAAATATATTTTTTTTTAACATTCAAGCTCTTTGAGAAATTAACATTCTCTGTGTACTCTCTTACATCTCCTAGGGAAAATTAAAGAAACTATTTTTATTCTGTTTTCACTACTTCAGTAACATAAAAGCAGAACACATTTAAGTATAATTGATTTTTCTGAAAATACTTACTTCAGCATATTGCTGACAATACAAGTGGTTGTGTGGATTAGTCATCATAAGCTCCTCTAAGCAGAAGGCTGCCTTTGCATAGCTGAGGAACATAAAAACAGTGGCATATAAAAACAAAAGAATACACAGCTCTCTCCCTCAGTTTCTCTACAGTGCAATACAAGAAGCCTTATTTTTTTTTCATAACTCCATGATTTACAATCAAAAGAAATGTTTTAATTTTCAATGATGTTTGAAACCACAAATCAGTATTTTTTACATCATAAACAGTGAAAAATATACAAAATGTATACACCTAACACCAACTACAACATAGTTCATTTTTTTTTTTCTACAAGAAAATTCATCTACACGTTGATTGATTTAGCATGGTATAGATTGGAGCATTTACACTGTTGGTTATCTATCTACCCACAGTCAACCACAGAAATGCGATCAAAAAACATACGGAAAGTTCTAAAAGTCAGACAGTCCAAATGCATGCAAGAAAATAGCATTATACCAGTCCAAACTGGCAACAACTTATCGTTGCAAAAGAAGACTTGTTCTTTATATGAAAGCTTTCAGGAAGAATTACAAGACAAGCTTATAACAACTTTGTTCCGGTTAATAAAAATCCTAGCTTCACAGTATTTTGACTAATAGGGTTTCCTGCAGAATTTGTGTCTTCTACAGATACGTGATAGCACACAGAGCTTATATGACAGGAGTCCAAAATACAGAGAGACAAAGTTCATAATGCCAGTGTTGGTAGATACTTAGTATCAGAGCAGAACCAATTTAGCAACAATGAGAATATTAAACCAAATAATCAGTCAAGTATTATTTCTTAAAATAAGCAAACTGTTTTTTTGCTATGATCGTAGCAATAGTCAGATATATATCTCAAATGAGATGCATCTCATTTGGAGATAAAAGGATAGTAGACCAACTCTCAAAAGTAGAAGCTGCAGTCCTCCTGTCAGAACAGAATGAAGAACTGAGGACTACATAAACCTTGTAAATCTAGGAGTATTTGTTAACAACAGTAACAGCATGGTGATTTCACAAGCAAGACAGAATTTGTGAGACTGATAAAACAAGTGATGAAGTATTTCCTTTATTTCTAAAATTAATATTTAGTTGCTTTTTCAACTGACTGATTTTTTCTCCAAATCAAAATAATTGTAATAATTAATGATACTCGTAAAATAAAACTACAGTGAGAACAGTCAACTTTTTCAATAAATTGAAGTTCATCTTTTTTTTTTTTATTTAAAAACCAAGGCAAATACAAGCAAAACCGATTTCCTTCTCAGGCTTTATTATATGATTTTGTAATAAAGATTACAGAAAAAAAAAAAGCTGACAAAAGCTATAAAGGAATATGTATTCCATTTATTCTATTACAGCCGTATTCCAGCTCCACCAACAGATTTGACAGCTTAAATATATTTCTAAATATATGTGTATACATAATATTAAATTTCCATTTTCTTGGAAAAGTTGGTGAATTTCTCAAAAGAAATGTAAATCTAGGACATCAAAATTCTAGATTAATCCCAAAGTCAGCATTTGAAAGAGTTTAATAATTATTTTTGAGAATGAGGTGGAAGGAGAGACAATGGGGGAACAAATTTTTCATTGCAGTAAGAAGGGCTATTTCTTGAGAGTTTGATTCTTTTACTACTCTCTAGAAAGGAAGGAAGGAAACAATGTGATATAATTTAGGCTGGGTTGAAGAACTAAAGTGGGGGGGAAATATGCCTTTGGGTGGGGGTTAGAATTAATGCTGTGATATTAGAAAACTTGCACTAAGGCTTTGAGCTAATCCTCTCACACTGGGATTTCCTCCTGTCACTGCAGCAATAAAAAAAGCTAACAAAAACATTAAATATCCAATAAGCAAGTTACTACAACACTCAGCATTCTTGATTGCACTGGGTTTTGTACCCAGGCGACCAAATTCCTCTAACTCTGGATCCATGTTTTATTTACTTATTTTTAAAAGGTTACTAGAAGTTCTTGCAGAGGTAAGCTAAGAGAAAGTAAGAATGCTATGCACAAATGATGTGATAAATTGTTTTTAGATGTAAAGAATTTTAAATCTGTAACTAGTAAAAAATATCACTTGTGTGAAAAATTATAGAAAATGCATACTGCTCATTGCCACACTTAAAACATTTATTTTAAAATAGTGGATTTAAAAAATAACTGAAACATACTGGTGATTAAGTAAATTGTTTCTGTTTAAAAATCAAATACCTTGTTAAAGCACTAGTAGTCAGATAAGGCTGATTCTGTGTTAATTATTTCCTGACAAAGCTGATATTAGAAATGAGACTGTATACTTTCTAACACTAGTCTTTCAAAACAATCACCAAGGTTTTTGATTTGCACA
Source organism: Aythya fuligula (assembly GCF_009819795.1). Classification (NCBI taxonomy): domain Eukaryota; kingdom Metazoa; phylum Chordata; class Aves; order Anseriformes; family Anatidae; genus Aythya; species Aythya fuligula. Next base: position 141,245,835 of record NC_045560.1, on the reverse strand, counting down.
GAGCGTAGTTCAATTTAACAGTTTTTATGTGGACTCAGCAAACAACTTACTCATGCTCATTGATGTAAAGTTCTGCAAGTTCATGCCAAGCTTCCTGGTCTCCAACAAATCTGTACAGAAAAAGGCAAGAGAGGAAAAAAAGCAAAAAGAATGTGTGAAGGGATTCTGTAAATGACCAGCCTGGAAGCAAAGCGTAAATCAAATGCAAATTCCATTTTAATTAAAAAGATTTATCAGAATAGCAAAACACAATCTGTATTCTTGTGAGACACTCACTGTTCCAGATACTCATTCAGCTCTCGGATGGCCTCAAGATTTTTCCCCTGGGCTTTTCGAATGGCAATCTTACGCTTTCTTGCTGCCTATGGGTTGACATTAATAAAGGATTAAGGTCTCATAATTCCCTGGGTTTTTGTAAAGAAAGCAATTTGACTGTGCAAATTATTATCTCAATACCAGCAGAATTCCACTGCAGAGCAACTGCTAGGTTGGAGTTTATAAACATACCCTATGACATCCCACTGAGAGACTGAAAACCTCTTCTTACAATCACATTATGTACGCCTTTCTTTGGAAGTACAAACTGTATGCATTATTTCATTCAAATAAATGACTGTCCAGATTCCGATAATTACAAAACAGCAGGGGACGCTAATCTTCAGCCGTTCCAAAGACCCCCACCTTGCCATTCACAAGGTCTATGACTACAGAGGAGAGATGGGGACTGGATTTTAGAGAATCCCACAGATGCACCTTGGTTGCCACTTTATGGCTTTCAGCCACTTTTAACGATTCTCGTCAAAGTGCTGAATGCAATCTTTTAATTCCTGTTGAACATGCATCAAGTTCATATGCAACCTTCACACCACTTCTGAAAAAAAAAATTAGGCTTTTCAATGTTAAGGGAACATAAAGCGGCCATTTCAATGGCAAAAGCAAAGAGTACTCCGATATGTAGGTGGAAAATGTGTTTCAACATAAACAATATAAAAACAGAGTTAAGAATTATACTTTATTCATATTTCAAACTCCATATAAGTTGTTACAGAATACCAAAAGAAAGAATATAGAGTTTTAATAGCTGATTGTTCTAGATTTTAGTCCAAAATTCCAGTTTCTGAAGTTTTCTGGTTACAGTTCTCGAAAGGCAGAATGTCCCTCTAGAACACCTAACCTCTAGGAGTTTTAAATCGAGGTGCACTTCAGGTGTAATTCAAAACAACAGCCATCCGTCTCGCTAGCAGTCTGACAGCACTACACCTCCACCAGCCTGAAAGTCATCAGAGCTGGGGTCTGACAGAATGGAAGGAAAAACAAACTCCAGCACAAAGTGCCCCAAAGAACGAACGCCATCTGGGCCATTGCTCCATCAGATAATATTCATGAAAAAATTGTATGCTTTTCCTGTAACATACTGCCAGTGCTTATTCCTTGTACCTCTCAGCTCACTTTGTACCACATGAAGTGGTTACACAGCTGGGTACAGCCTTACAGAAGCCTTGACTGCCCGGGAACACACAACTCTGTCACAAAACCTCAAAAGATTTTAACCTCTGACATCAAGATAGCTCTGAAACTGGTTTCTTCACGATGTACCTTCCTACGGTAACAGTCACATTAACCCTGCAGGGGTTTCTGTAGTTTTACGGTATTTTAAACATGACTATTCTTTCATGTAATTTATCTTTTAATCATCGTTTGACAATGTTAATTTCTCTTGGAAGAGCACTGGAGCACATCATTTACGTAAACTAGTTCAGGCTGGTTAGTAACACAAGAAACCAGAAGTGCTTTTAATGCTGTCAGCTCATTCTTTCCTCCGAGCTCGTCCCCTTCACCTCCCTCACGAACACATATTCAGTGCAAATTCAGTGAAAATGACTCGAGCTAAAAATATATCACTCTTCTGCTTCAACACAACGCGGAGGTAGAGAGAAAATCTGTAGGACGGATCAGGAGACAAATGAGGACACAGGCAGCGTGGCGGGTTTACCCACAGTCACTCCGTTATCCAGCGCTGCTTTGTCAAACTGCAACCTGTGAAACTACATTCATCTTCCTGCTATTACTGGGAGACGGTTGGCTAAAATCCATAACCGGCTCGGGAAATTTTAACTGCTGACCACATCTATCACTCTAACAATAATATACACTGCTTATTCTCCTGAAAGCTTTTGAAATAATGATAACAGCACAATTATATATATATATATATGCATATATGTATATATTTAATCTTACAAGAATCATGTCACATGTTTATCAAATTGCAACTACTACTAAACGAAAAAAAAAGACGACAACAAAAAAAAAAAAAAAAAAAACAACTTCATTGCTCCCTATCAAGTTTTCTGAAGAGGTCTCCAAGCATTTCATAAAGCAGGTCGTTATCCCTGCCCTGGGGGAAACGCTGGGGCAGCGCTGAGCCTGCCCAAGGCTGGGATTACACAGCTCGGTGACCTGCTCGCTGAGCAGGAAACCTGAAAGCAGGGAAGAGCGGGGATAACCTCAGCCAAAGAAGCACAGCGTGCAATTACGACTTACGAAGACACAAGTCTCTTTTGCAGGTGATAGACTAGCTACTTTAAAATGCAGTTTGTAAATTGAAAATTCGGTTGTTATTTGCAAAATTTTAAGAAAAAAAATCATTAGACTGGAATGATCAAAAATAACCCGCGTGAGACTGAAATCATCTGTTTAATATCTAAAATCAATCAACACATCTGACAACTTAATCTGCAATGACAACCAGGCACAGACTACATGTAAGCCATCCGTCCTCTTTATTTCTAACATAACTCCTTCAATTGCATGCAAAGTCCTCCAGAAGCATCTGCAAACAGATTCTCTCCATGGGTGCTTTCCTTCTTGACCACAGCACTCCCAAATAACGTAAATCACTGCAGCCTCAAGATGTTAATTTACAAAAAGCTACAACTATTTCTAGTCACAAACTTAAACTGATGTTTACCTATAAAAAGCATGCCATGTAATGTAATCAAATACCGAGGATACCAGGATTAGTCATAATTACTGAGATCTGATGGTAGCACTTGAGAGTAAAATTAATTATATGCACATTTGATGGATTTATTTGCTTCTAAACTGCACACAGCATTTCCTCAAAATAACACTTTTTTATTTCACAGTTGAGAAAAGCAGTATTTAAAACTTCCCATTTCATTCCCCTTATCAAAAATAAAACAGCATCTGGGCTTGAAATCTGCACTCACTTCACCCACAAACACACCTTCAAAACTCCTGTGGTAAGTTAATTTATTTAAAGAGAACTCTTTGTAAACTAAGACACACTGACATTCAAAACAGTGCTGACACTCAAAGGAAAAATGTGGGAAATAGATGCACAATGTGTTTTGGAGTGACACAGAATTTTTGAAAGTATTTAAAATTGCTGGGAAGAAACCAATGGTGCTGTAGAGTTGTTTTTTTGGTTTGGCTTTTAAAAAGTAATTTACAGCATTTTTCAATCACATAAATAAAATTAATACAAAAATGTTCAGAGAACATTGCCAGGAGACATTCACATAGATGCTCAGAAGAGATTGAAAGTATTTGGATCTGTGACTCCTAGGAGTCATAAGACTTCTAAAAAATAAAGACCTAGAAACAAAATAGTATTGCTTTTACCTGTACTCACAAACTACTCCTTCATCTCACTTTCTCACTTTTCTTAAAAGACCATAAAAACTATCAGTTAATTTTTTAAAATAAAGACTGATTTCAATACAACTCCAGTACTCCCTGTTTTAAGAAAAAAAAAAAAAAAAAAAAAGTATGAAAAGGCCTAAAAACTAAAACCAGACCTGGGCAATTTTGTGTTGTAAACTTCTCTCTCTCTGTCTCTCTCTCTCTCTCTTTTTTTTTTTTTTTTTTTTTTTAAATTTATGCTGTCTCTGACCCTATCCAGGTCCCTGTGTGCATCACTTTCCTCCTCAGTGCGCTGGGCCTCACGTCCAGGATGCTTCCTGAGCATCTTGAGAGTAGGCTACATAATGACAAACATAGCATCATTTTCTTCTTTATTTCCATCAAATTAAATCAAGCGTTTTACTGCGCAGAACCACTACCAATGATAACAACCATTCCACCAGACAAAAACTAGTTACTTTTAAGAAAAAAGGCAGGCTCAAAGCAGTACTGCAGAAGATTATCATACATGCCACTCATTACCTGCCTTAATAACAGGTGGTTTGGAAAAAAAAAAGTCACTTCATGTTTTCTTAATGTTTCAGGACTTCATTTAGTGTAAGTCTCACATTTCAAAATATAAGCTCGTTTTTGAGCTTTTCTGAGCTCATTTTGACCTACTGCAAGACACTAAAAGACTGCAGAACGCAGAGTACAAACCTGTGCAATCATTAACTTCAAGTCCACTAAGAATTGTCACAAGAGACCTATTTTCAACTACCAGATTTGAGATTATTTTGAAATCTGTGTAGTGTACTAAAACAGTTGTAACAATTATGTTTAAAAAGATAGCAAAATAATGTTCAAACCTTACATCTCAGTTCTGCACATCACAACAATAAGACTCTTAGGAACTAGTCTGATACAAAAACGAACTCAGTCTCCTTCCACCTTAAATTGAAAAAGAAAAAAAAAAGAAAAAGAAATTTCTATGCTGCAACAAGATATGCAGTGTTTGACCGTGCAGAACCTATGACATGGAATTCCCCCTATCAGTTTTCCAGGGTTTAAAACAAAATATTGGAATGGTTATTGGCTGATTCTGTAAATCCAGCATTCTTAATGGAAAGATATATGCCATCTTAAAGAAACACTTATACCGTAATCAGTATCATCTGGACTAAGGTACTTTAGTATGTCACATTTATTAAACAGTGAACCTTTCCAAGCTATTTCTTTTAAAGACTAATAATCCCCAATCTGGCACAAGAACTAATCCTCCATTTGTCATGATTCTTTTTAATTAGCATTAAGTAGACTCAAAGTGAAGTTAGGATTTGAACATTTATCAACTTCTGCACTCGATTAGTACAATATACCAACAGAGAGTCTACGATCTGTCTAATTTCATGGTTGCAAATAAGGTACTAGGAGGAGAATTGTCAAGAACTGACACGTCGAAGAAAGGAACAATTTCCTATTTGTTTCACTGCTGCAATGTTAATATTGTAACTTAAAATAAATTCATAGTTTGTTTTTTGTTAAGGATACAACAACTTAGAAAAGGGTCATCTGGCCTAAGATTTTGACACATTAAAATAATTTCCTTCAAATTGGAGTATGCAAATTAAAAGCGTCAACAGCTACAACAAAGATAAAGGGAAGGAATTATGTGGACGTCAAAAAATACCACATCATTTGAATACAACCACCACAACAAATATACTGTTACCAGATTTTTTATTTATTATTTATTTATTTATTTTTAAGTTAACCAAGGAAGACAATTAAATCAGGCCAAATCTTGCAAATGAATCTATGCAGGCACAGAGCTACTGACTTGAAACTGCTGCTTTATGGGTAACGTCAAGCATAAGTAGCAATGGTCAACACAATTTTTTACAGGGTTCCAGAGAGGAATCCAACAAACCCATAATGTCTACCACCAGCACACAGAAAATTGGTAGAAGCTATAAAGGCTAAAAACTCATGCCTGGAATTGGAAAACACGAAAAATATTATGTATCAAGGAAAACTCAGCAGTTTAGACAAACGAAAGTAAAGCTTCCCAGATCTACTGGAGTCTCTCTTTGAGAGAGTTACTAATAGTGTGCATGAATAAAGATCCATTTAAAAGTCAACTTTGACTTCAACAAGAATTTCAAAAGGATCTCTCACTGGAAGCTCTGGAGGAAACTGAAGTGCCATGGAGTAAGAAGGGAAGGTCTTTGTGTGGATAAATTTATTCTAAAAATAGAATATATAAAACAAAAAAAAGAATTGCCTACTAGTCAGTTCTCTTCACTGAGAATCCCAGAGTCACCTGTACTAAGAGTTATTGCTCAACATTGTCATAAGTGATCTAACAGGGGAATTAACAGAGATGTGCTCAAGTTAATTGATGATAATGAGTTATTCAAGTATAGAAGTCAACTGCAAAGAATAACATTCACAGCAGAGAATGCCAGTGTGAAAAAACGGCCCTTGAAACTCAATCCATATAAAGGGATATATACAGGGTGAAACAATACTAATTTAATGTACACAGCAAAGTTCCCTGAATTTGTCTAGTCAGAAAAGAGATGCTGGAATTGCAATGAACAGCTCTATAAAATGTCAGTTCAATGTTGAGAAAAGGTCTTAAATAAACCTGCCCAAACCCCCATCAACAGCAATGCTAGAATTATCAGAAAAGACTACAGAGCAGCACACATCAGTGGTATCATTTTGTCATTGCACTATTCCATAATGATCTTGTTTTTTGAATACTCACTGCAGATCTGTGCTCTCCTTCCTCATCTAAATACAGAAGAAAATCAGAAAGGATGCTGGGAACAGCAGCAGGGTTTCAGGGTACAAAATGGAAACAAGAACTGCTAGACAGGTTAGGTTAGGACTTTCTCTTCCCTCAGCTTAGAGGGAAGAAAACGCAAAAGATCCATAAAATCATAAAGAATTAATAAAGAGAACAACTAAACAACTGTGTTTACCATAACAGAAAAATTAGGGGTATTAAATGAAATTGTTAGGTTGAAGGTTCAAAAATAAATAAATAATTGAAGATGTGCCCAATCCACAAGTAAATGATGAGGCTTCATCACTGAGTGATACTGTAGACACTATATTTATTACAAATTTATACAAGTTCAACAAAGCATCTCAAAAAAAAAAAATCAATGCAATGAAGAGCTATAAAATATACAGTTACCACTTCTGGCACAGGAAAACCATAGCAAGAAGATTAATAGAAACTGGCAGGGCAGACTAGAGCACACTGCATGACTGCCCTGTTCTTATACACTTCTTCCAGTATCTGCTATTGGTCACTGTCAGAACATGACAAGCTAAATGCACATTTGGCACAATTTCAGTATAGCCCTTCTTCTGTTGTCAAATACTTAATTTCAAGGGACAAAATCCCCCACCAACATTTAAAAAAAATGCTACACCCACAAAAGCAAAACACAGGAAAAATGTTAGAAGATACTTTGCTGCTATCTCACTTCATTGATATGATTCATCAAGAAGCAAAATAAGTCTCACAAAGGTGGATGATGCATGTCAGAAGCGTCAGTAGATGAACACATTTTTTTAGGATCCATATAGTGCATCCCCAGCTTAATCACCAGATCTCCTCAGGGACTATCCGAAGAAGCAGCTGCAGCTCTTCATGTCTCTCACTAACTCCATCCTGTGTCAGGCACAGTGCCAAACTTTCTTTGTCAATTCCCCTTAAACCTACCACCATACAAACCTAAGTGTAGGACTAGTGGAATCTTTCCTGGCAGGGCTAGCAACATATTTAATGAAACGTTCACATCACTTCACAAAATTCCCTCTATTAGTAGGTATTTCATTTAGTAAGCAATTCTGCTTTTTTGAAACTTAAAAAGCTTCCAGTAGATCAATGTACAAATCTGCAAGAGCTTCAGAGAGGTCTCTGTTCAAAATGAATGTATGGCTACTGACGGAGTTGAAAAGAATTACCACTATTCAGATGATAAATAGATAGTGCTCAAACAGTGCTTGTTATTCACATCTTGCTTGATAAAGATAAGGAACTGGAGAACAAATAACTTACCTATATTACAGAATCACAGAACAGCTTGGGTTGGAAAGGACCTTAAAGTCCATCCAGTTCCAGCTCCCTGCCATGGGCAGGGACAGCACCCACCAGACCTGGTTGCCCAAAGCCCCATCCAGCCTGGTCTTGAGCACCTCCAGGGATGGGGCATCCACAGCTTCTCTGGGCAGCCTGTGCCACTGCCTCACCATCTTCTTTCTTCCTAACATCTAATCTAACTCTCCCTTCTTTTAGTTTAGCCATTCCCCCCTTCCCTATCAAGTCAAGGTAGCAGTAATATGCAATGATAAAAAAAAAAAAGCTAGGAAGAACAAGCTCAGATTTAATGATACATAATTCTTGCCTATTTACATGATACACATTCCTAAGATTTCACTTTTTTTTTTTTCTAGTGTGTGGATTCCCATCTCTAGATGGCTTGACTGGAAAAATAATCTCAAAATAGTATAGAAAAGTGTTAATTCATATAACTCTATGCACATAACTTGTTCCTGTTCATTCTGAAAAACAGAGCTGTTCTGGGTGAAACCAGGGTCTTTCTGGGTTCTTAAAGTACTTCACTATCATGTTATGAAAATTCCGTTTTTAGTTCTTCGTTCAGTGAGACGCAATTACTAGACCCATGAAGTTAATGAGATTATTCACATGCCCTAAGCTAAGCAAGCATATACAGTGTCTTCTTGTATTAAAAGCTTAGCTGAAAAAGCATCAAGAGAAACAGCAGAAGAATGACATCAATACAGACTTCAGATTTTCTGTGGATTAGAAAACAGAACTGTGTCTTATCTCACTTTCCCCTTTTGCTGACTAAGTGCTCTGCAATCTTCTTGATGGGTGAGTTGAAGAATCGGGACAAACTGCAGCTGTACGAGGATGACAGTGGAGTGGTTTAGACACCGACCCAACGCTTGGACATATGAACTCCATTTCGTTTCTTATTATCAGCCTTCTTTGTGCTCCTGGACAGGCCACTACAAGAAAGGCCCAATTCACAAAAATATTTAGCTATTTAGTTACAAATAGATGGGTCTTCATTTAAATTGCTCCCCAAAAGGAGAAATCTTTGCTAGGGTAAAGTAATGCAAAAAGGCATTCAACTTAATCTGATGCAGACATATACACATAGTTTAAAAATTACTCATTTAATATCCATTACAGAATTGAAATTAATGGCAAAATCGGAGAGCTGTCTACTTTGAAACTGAGCCCTAAAAAATTTTGCAGAGCTGTGCTTTCATCTGCTCTCCACATGTAAAATGACAGCACTGTTTCATCTCACATGGATGCTGTGGGACAAATGAGAGGAAAAAAACACTCAAGACACTACTTCTTCTGTAAGAGCCTCGTCCCAAGAAATTACAACTTAAGCATCAATTAGAAAATATGGATGTATCAATTGCAAGCAAATTTCCTATCAAATTTTACAAAAGCAATTTATCCAGAACATAAATGCTAATGTAGTATCCATAACACTAATAAAAATATTGAGAACATTGTGAAAATGAAGTTACAAATTAAAAACACCTAGAGATTGAATCTGGCTTTAAATTTCCTATTATTAAATCGTGTCAAATTTTAGCCTTTATGATCTTAACCAATACAGCTCAACTTCACTACTCACTTCAGAAGACTACTGGTCATTTCAAGGGTGTGCAGATTTTGTCATTTCTTAAACAGCATGCTCACCATTCAGCATTATCTTCAGGAGGTATGAAGTATACCTGTGTTCCCTTTAGTGAAATAACAGAAATTCCATCCTGCAGAACTGCAAGCTTTGTTACTTGCAACGTTCAAATGGTATATGGCTTCATGATTAGAGCTAAAACAGTTACTGACAGAACTAATACACACCAGTTACTATAGGGAATAAAGATAACTTGCACCAGTAGGTCTCAAAGCTGTTTATTGACAGTAGAAAATATGGTACCTCGAGGCAAAATGTGATTTTTATTAAAAAAAAAAAAAGGGGGGGGGGGGGAGGGGGGTGGTCCAAGACACAAATGCCAATACAAATCCCTCTGTTCTTATCTTCTACACACCCTTCAAACCATCTGTTCCCCTACATCCCTACATCCGACATGACCTCTCTTCTTAACTAACCACCTAGCTTGTCCCTCTCTCTTTAGCCCTCACAATTTTGCTTTCCTCACTTTTTATTCAGTTCCTTCTGAATGTTTTTCCTTTACTCACTGCTTGGGTCCAACTCAGGAAAGAAAGGAGCCTCCCCACTTCTCCCTACTTTCTGCCCCTTTCCCACAGTGCTACAGCCACGAGGAACAACTGCTAGAAGTCCTGCTTAGTTTCCATAGCCTGGGATAGATCACGCTCAATACAAATGGGATTTTTAGAATATGTATTTAATAAAAATTCCATCAGTCTCTACTGAGTACATGAAATGAAGACTTTCAAATGCCTGTAACTAAGCCAATTTGGGTGTTTTTCTCATAGTACAGTACAAGTCGCATTCTACCAAGCGCTCTTTTCCTGTTGGTATCCAACGTTTTACTCCAAAGCAGGATGAGGTCTTCTCAATGAAATAAATGAACAGCAAAAACAAACATACAGAAGACCTTCCTTTCTGCTAAAAAAATAATGCACCCCTTATTTTGTTCTGAGAAACAGCCTAAGTATGTTTGTCTACAAACAACTCAGTCACTGTTTGGCATCAGTATAAAGATTTTCAATTGGATACTAAATTAAATTTTAATTAATAAAAATGGACCTACAATGGAAAATGTTAAGCAGCCTTAAAAACAGCTACAGCTTAAATATGCTTGCATTTCAACGCAAATGGACAGGAAAGGAAAAGGTTGCCATTCCTATTTTATTAAAATGCATGCAACTTGTGGTTTTCACAAAGTCACGTTTCATTCACGAATGTTAACCTCTTTAAAAGGGACAGACTGTTACTCAATGCCTACAAGTTTTGATGAATGAAATGTGATCTCTGAAATGACAGCATTAACATTGCTCCATTGTCAAATGAGTCATCTTTTTCAGCAAGTAAGGCTGGAATGAGGTAAAGCACAGAGAGCTGACCGTCTTTTAAAAAACAAAGACTACTTCCAATTCTATCCTGAGAAATGAAATAGAATAACTACTCTTAATCTCACAGTTTCATATAACAAAACTTCATCTGAAAGCGTAAGCATCTATTATATAATTGGAGTTCAAGGTTCACTTAACGTAACAGAAAAGCCTGCTAAATGTTTAAAATAAAAGAATTTCTGAAAAAGCTTCTACCATTCTTCTCTGTAGTTGAAATTGTCAGTTGATGCAAAGTATGATTTTTACATGATTCGTGTGAACAAATGTCTATGTTTCACTCACAGCACTTGCCAGAATGTTTAATATATATAAGCAACTCCATGTGTCAGCACACCAGAAGAAATTTCTATACAGTAAGGTGACTGCCAAGACAAACTGAGCAACAGCTTCTTTTTTAAAATCTTGAAATACTTATTTTCCTACAGCAGCCAGATGTGTGCATGGAAATAATTAACAGGTAAAAGACACAGAGAAATCTACACATGTCAATTTATCAAAATTTTCTACTTAATTTTCACTTTTGACATGCAAGCCTGAGCCAACATATCCTATAGTTATATAGCAAGGAACTTTTGCAATGAATTTAACACTCTTTGCTTCTGGTCTAAGATTTTCAGAAATCTAAGAAATGATGCAACTGTTCGAATATTTTCCCCTCATGCTTCCAAATATTTATGTTTTATGGGTCTTTATGATTTTCTTATGGAGGAAATCCAAATCAGGCATTTTACTTCTTTAAATAAATTATTTTGTTTTATAAAAATATCCTACAAGCCACTTACTCAGATTACATTAGCCATGTCGAGTCTGCTGAAAAGTGCCAAAAATGCACCCTTCTGTGGTCTACAGATGTCATTGTAAGATGGTGCTCCATTTTCCATTGGCTTCAGCAGAAGATGTGCACCTAGGTGACCTATTCTTGTGGCTTCGCTGTAGATGGTTTTCATCTTATTTTAACAAAACTTTGAAGACTTTGTGTCTCTGAAAGCCTTTGGTCATACACTTCTAAAACATGTCAAAATTTTCAGCAGTCAACTACACTGCTTGTGCTCAAACTTCTACTCAAAATCACTACAGACTTTCACAGAACAACTGCAGATCACCTATATTTGTCTTCCAAAGCAAAGTTCAAGAAAAACTGCTTTAGGGAAAGAAAAAGTAAGAGTGAAGAGCTGCAATAGTTCATTTCATCTGCACACCAAAAATGGCTAAATCACTGACAAAAAAAAAATAATAAAATCTACTACTGTTGTCTGAGTGTTCAACTTGGTATTAACATTTCAAGATGTGTTTTCTTAAAAATTATTTAGTTATTTACTTTAAATAGTTTACTTCATCTAAGTGCTGACACTTTATATCCGGTTCTGGCATACCTTAGCTACCCCAGTTACACATTTCTATTCCTCAGTAACAGATCACAGAATCACAGAACTGTAGGGGTTGGAAGGGGCCTTGAAAGATCATTGGGTCCAACCCCCTGCCAAAGCAGGTTCCTTAGAGCAGGCTGCCCAGGTATGCATCCACACAGGCCTTGAATATCTCCAGAGAAGGAGACTCCACAACCTCCCTGGGCAGCCTGTTCCAGTGCTCCGTCACCCTCACCGCGAAGGAAGTTCCTTCGCATGTCAGTGCGGAACTTCCTGTGCTTTAACTTGCAGCCATTGCCCCTTGTCCTATCCCCACAAACCACTGAGAAGAGGTTGGCTACATCCTTCTGTCCCCCACCCCTCAGATATTTACATACACTGAGGAGATCCCCTCTCAGTCTTCTCTTCTCCAGGCTGAACAGACCCAGGTTTCTCAGCCTTTCCTCATAAGGAAGATGCTCCAGGCCCCGTATCATCTTTGTGGCCCTCCGCTGGACTCCTTCCAGGAGATCCCTGTCTTTCTTGTACCGGGGAGCCCAGAACTGGACACAGTACTCCAGGTGAGGCCTGACCAGGGCAGAGTAGAGGGGCAGGATCACCTCCCTTGACCTGCTGGCCACGCTCCTTTTAATGCATGCCAGGATCCCATTGGCCCTCTTGGCCACAAGGGCACAGTGGCAGCTCATGGCCAACCTGTCGTCCACCAGGACCCCCAGGTCCTTCTCCTCAGAGCTCCTCTCCAGCAGGTCCAACCCCCTTGCCAAATTTTGGTTTCTTAGAGCAGGCTGCCCCGGTAGGTGTCCAGACGGGCCTCAAATATCTCCAGAGAAGGAGACTCCACAACCTCCCTGGGCAGCCTGTTCCAGTGCTCCATCACCCTCACTATGAAGAAGTTCTTTCACATGTTGGTGCGGAACTTCCTGTTCTCTATCTTGTGACCATTATTCCTCATCCGGTCCCCGCAAACCACTGAAAAGAGTTTGGCCAAATCCCTCTGTCTCCCACACCTCAGGTATTTATACACATTGATGAGATCCCCTCTCAGTCTTCTTTTCTCTGGGCTGAACGGGCTCAGCTGTCTCAGCCTTTCCTCACAGGGAAGATGCTCCAGGCCCTGTATCATCTTTGTGGCCCTCCATTAGACTCCTTCCAGGAGATCCCTGTCTTTTTTTGTACCAGGGAGCCCAGAACTGGACACAGTACTCCAGGTGAGGCCTGACCAGGGCAGAGTAGAAGGGGAGGATCACCTCCCTTGACCTGCTGGCCACACTCCATTTAATGCATGCCAGGATCCCATTGGTTAGGGGGCACACTGCTGGCTCATGGTCAACCTGTCATCCGTCCACCAGGACCCCAGGACCTTCTCCTCAGAGCTCCTCTCCAGCAGGTCATCCCCCAGCCCGTGCTGATACATGTGGTTGTTCATTCCCAGGTGCAGGACTCTACACTTGCTCTCATTAAATCTCATTTGGTTTCTTCCTGCCCATCTCTCCAGCCGGTCCAGGTCTCGCTGAATGGCAGCACAGCCTTCTGGTGTGCATTCCAGTCATGCGAGCTGTCCGACCATGTCTCAATGATCACAACGAGATTGTGGCTCCGCAACCGAAAACAGATCTCAAGCTCATCTTGTTTATTTCCCATGCTCCGTGCATTGGTGTACAGGCACTTTAGGGAAGCAGCAGGTGCAGTTTACCCCTGGGGGGATGCAAGAAGAAGATACTGGACGGGGGATCAGGAATGATTCTTTGAAAATACTTAAGTATGTGCTCCACTCTCAGTGAACTGGGGCCGATACCAGCCAGCAACCTGTTAGAGGCAGCTTATGCCTTAACATCGCTCAGTTCTGTGATGAACAGCACACCAACAATGCTATTAGTTGTCACTCTTCAATCAAGAGAGTCAACTTCCGACTTTCTAAACCAGAGAATTCCCTTTGAATTTTTTACAGGAAAAAGAAATGTGCCAAACTCTCCCCATACTCAGAAGCTGCCCCTTTTTTTAAAAGCCAAATAAAAGTGTTGCCACTGTCCAGGAAGAGCGTAGGCTGCTACAAACACCTCAGGCCCAAAAGACGGGCCTTTGGATAACACTTGAGGGCTGGACCCAAGGTGGAGCTGCTGTGGGGGCTGCCCCACCGCTGGAAATCAAAGAGAACCATGCTTTCTACCTGGGAGATTAAATGCCTCTCATAGCTTTCCTGCACATTTCTCACACGTACCAGCCTTGCCATGGCTGGCCATCACAGCTCACTTTAGGCCAACTTCTTCCTAGTCAGCTTGGCTACCTCCTGCTTACAAACCTGACTGCCAGAAACAAACTGGGACTGATTAAAAACTACTTTTGCACAGTCATGCTCCCGACTCTTGTAGGAGGCACATCCAGAAACGCCCCACGCACTGAAACTCAGCTGTGCACAGCTAGAGGTATTCACAGAGGTGCTCTCCTGGTTTCTGCTCGAGGAAAGGAAGAGGGACTAGAAAAAGAAAAAAAAAAAAAAAAAAACAACAGAAAAAGCAGCAATGAACTAAAGATTCACAACCAGGAAAAAATAACATTCTGCTATGAAATCAATGGAACTAACTGCACAATTTTAAGATGACTTGATCTCGCCTCAAATCATGTAAGTAGACCTACTCTTCAGTGATATTTTCCCAAACTATGCAAAACGTTTCCTTTAAAGAACTCTCCCTAGTCTTTCCTCAACTTTACTCTTTAGCTGAAAAAAGCTCATCTTAATCCCCTTTGCTGAGAGCTCTTGCAATTGCTGCTACAACTGCTTGATTCCCCTCCCCAGAATCACAACCCGTGGCTTTGGGCTTTTCAATGTTTATTATTCATTTAGTTCTTCCTTCATGCTTCCACAGTGGGCAGGAACAGACACGTCACCCTGCGCAGACATGGGGGCAGCTTAGGGGCTCCTCTCCCAGCCACAGACACAGGCAGCAATGGGACCAAACTGGGGCACGCTCCTGGCCCCCCCAGCAGGGAGCTCTCAGAGCCCTGCAGGGCAGGCAGCACAGCCCCAGCTGGACCCCAGCACGCTTGCACAGCCAACTGGCATGGCCCCGCAGCCCTGCCCAAACACCTGGGCACCTTTTCTACCACCCAGCCTGGGCCTGGGCTCCACATCACCTGCTGCCATCCCCCGGTGCAGTGCCCATGTCACAGCAGGCAGGGGGTGCCCCATGTCACAAAGGGGTGGGGACAGCCCCAGAACGCTGGCCCCAACAGGCACACAGGCCTGCGATGGCTGCCCGTGCTGACGGGGAGGCTGCTCGGCTGCCTGCTCCTGCTTCAGCCTCAGCTCTGGACACAAACTCCACCAGAGGAATTCAGCTCCTCTCTCTTCAGGCCCTCACCTCAAATGGCTCGCAGGTCCCTACAGCACACTGACCGAACTAAACCATGGCACGCTCCTGGCCGCTCCTTTCCAGCACTGTGCTGGGCATTTCTCCACACCCTACAGGACAGGTAAGATCGCCCCAACCCATGCCCCACCACAGTCCACAGCAAGCAGGAAGGTGACAGAATCAGGCCAGGATGGGAGCGACGGCTCCATCAGGAGGACAGGACACGGCCAGACTCAGTGAGTCGCTAGAGACCCTTGTGCACAGAGGCAGGTGCTGCCTGTGGTCACAGGGGGATGCTGCTCCGTTTGTTCCTTCTTTTCTTAAAGCCAGAAACACACAGCGATGGGACCAGACCACGGCACACTCCTGGCCTCTCTCCCCTTGAGACCTCAGCTGGAAAATGTGTCAACGCTCTACAGGACAGATAAGCTACCCCCAGCCTATTCCCCACCATGATCACAAGGCCTGTGGAGTTGGTAAAACATGGATAATTCTTGGCCCACAGGGAGAAATTGGATGGATGATACTGATGTGAGGCTGGAAGAGCCTTAGGATGGGAGACAGGGGCTGCTCCTGGCCACAGGGGAAGGCTGCTGCCCTTTGGCTTTCTCTCTTACAGCTGGAAACACACACAGCAATGGGACCAGACCACGGCACAACCTGGCCTCACTGCCCTCAACCACTCAGCTGGAAGGAAGAGTTGCCAACGCACTCCAGGACAGGTAAGATCACCCCAACCCACACCCATCAGGCTCTAACAGCAAGCAGGAAGGTGACAGAATTGGGCCAGGACAGGAGTGACGGCTCCATCAGGATGACGGGAGACAGAAGGACGTGGTGAGATGCTTGAGACCCTCGGGCACAGAGGCAGGGGCAGCCCGTGTTCACAGGGGGATGCCGCTCTGTTTGTTCCTTCTCTTATTAAAGCCAGACACAGATGGCGATGGGACCAGACCACGGCAGACTCCTGGCCTCTCCCTTTGAGATGTCAGCTGGAAATGCGTCAACGTTCTCCAGGACAGGTAAGATTGCCCCAACCCACACCCACCACAGCCTCATAGTAAGCAGGACAGTGACACGCTCGGGCCAGGACGGCAGTGACCGCTCCATCAGGACGACGGGACACGGCCAGCCTCGGTGAGACACTAGAGACTCTTGGGCATAGAGGCAGGGGCTGCCCGTGGTCACAGGGGATGCTGCTCCCTTTGGTGCTTCTCTTTCAGCCAGAAACACAGCTCGAGAACTCAGCTGGAAGGGAGAGCTGCCAATGCTCTACAGGACAGATAAGCGACCCCCAACCCACACCCCACCACAGTCTCACAGCATGCCAGACGATGACGTGGTTGGGCTATGAAGGACATCTCCTGGCTGTCACAGAGATGTGAGATGGACAGCACTGTTGTGAGGCTGGGAGAGCCTCGCACAGGGAGGAAGGGACAGCTTCCAGTGCTGGTGGGGGGTGGCTGCTCTGTTTGTCACCTCCTCTGTTACAGCTGGACACGCTGACAGTGAGGGAATGAAGCCATGGCACACCCCTGGGCTCTCTCTTCCAGCACTCCGACGGAGAACTCACCCCGCTCTCCAGGACAGATAAGATTGCCCCAGCCCTTTCCCCACCACGGTCTCACTGCCTGCAGGAAGGTGACGGGCCTGGCCCAACACGGCTGACTCCTGGCCATGAGGGAGACCCGGGATGGACAGCCTTGCTGTCAGGCTCACAGAGCCTCTCCCAGGGACACAGGGGCTGACCCTGGCAACAGGCTGGGGCTGCTCTTTTTGATCATCTTCCTTTCTCACAGAGCCCTGAGCACACCAATTGTCCTCTCCCTCCGCGGCCACTGACCTGAAGGCTGGGGCAGTGTTCTACAACCACAGCCACCAAAGAAGCAGGAAGCACACAAGGATCCCATCCCTACCCGGCCATGGTCCTACAAGCACACCAATGGGCCCCGCAGCTGCGGACGAAGAGAGCTCAGCAAACCTCTGCGTCACCCCACCCTACCCCACATCTCTCAAACCTTGCTCAAATAAAGCTTCTGATTCACAACCTCATCAGCTGCTTTTTTCTGTCCTTCTTGGGGAAACCTCGGGGGACTCTGCCTTTTGCACAAGGAGCAAGTGCACCAGCCTCCGCTTCTTCAGGTGCTGGCACGAAGAGAATTTCAAAGGAGATTAAGTGTCCTAATCTGAGACCAGAGTCTGCAGGAGTGGGTCTGGAAACCAGTTTGCTCCCTCTTTCAGCAATTTGTTCCTTCTTTGACCACAAAACACTCTGACAGGGCTCTACAGTGCTTAGACTTAATTTCTTTTTGTCCCACTGTCTAGTGGGACTGCTGCTGTCAGAGGAGCAGCAGCACCGCTCATTACTCTGGCGAAAGGAGCTTGCTTACAAGGCACGCTCCCTTCCTTGCAGCTCAGTCCTTGTGTTGCTGCAAGCTCCTGCGGTGGCAGTCTGTATAGAGCACCAGCTTGCCTGGCTCATACTTGGTACCTGCGCTCTCAGGCACAAAGCACCGTCCTTGTGGGGCCATTGGGGCACTTCAGACATCCTGATGGAAAGTGTGACCCCCAGGCATTGAAGAGAACAAACGACATAAACTTGAAAATAAAACTGCTGTGGTTTCATAGATCACATCTCCCTCCTGCTGCCCAGACAGAGCCCTCCGTTGCAAAAGAGGGGAAGAAGTGGGGTAAATCTTTTCGGGTTTCAATTAATCTTTGAGGGCAACCCTCGTCAACAAGGGCACAAGCAATGAGGTCTGGTTGCAGCCTGGGAACATTTAATGGAAAATCATAGAATCATAGAATCATAGAATATCCTGAGTTGGAAGGGACCCTTAAGGATCATCAAGTCCAACTCTTGACACCGCACAGGTCTACCCAAAAGTTCAGACCATGTGCCTAAGTTCACAGTCCAATCTCTTCTTAAATTCAGACAGGCTCGGTGCAGTGACCACTTCCCTGGGGAGCCTGTTCCAGTGTGCAACCACCCTCTCTGTGAAGAACCCCCTCCTGACGTCCAGCCTGTTGCAACTCCATCTGTTGTGATGGAGTTGCTTGAGGAAATTCCCCTTCCTGATATGGATTCTGGAGAAGTAAAAATAACTCAGGCTTCATTATTTCTTTCCTAAGACAAAGCATGGAGGAAAAAAGCACTTGTTTTGAACTTAATCATTTATATGATGAAGGTCAAAACATTTACCCATTACTATCCCTGACAATCTTCTCAGTTCAGTAACTCACTTCCAAATTTTACTCCTCATAGATAACATTTCAGTGAGGTTGCAATCAGAAATAGCCAAAGTTAGCCTTTTCAATTTTTCCTCAATAAATAGCTTTATATTCTTTCAAGGAAGGCAGACGTTGCAAAGATGGTTATAGTTTTCAACAGTGTAAGCCCCTACCTAAATCACTTTTAAAATTAAGAATTTAGCAGCTTTAAGGTACTTTTGTCGACTTTGAAAACTTTACCCTGATCCGGAACTCCAGCGATTTACAGGAACCCGAGGAGATGAGTGACCCTTTCACACAACCCAGAACAGCCTGTCAGACATCATTTTAGCTAGCTGCATTTAGGAAATCTGCCATCTCCTCTAAGAGCAGAGGTAGTGACCAGCACCTTGCCAAAATACATATTCCCTAAAACCTGCACCAGTCATCTGGATTTATCAAACATTTGCAGAACTCTCTAAAGGGAAAGCAAAAATACAAGCATTTATAAACCTGCCATAAGCTAGCCTGGAAATTATAGGCATATAACATCAGATAAAACATTTGTTCCAAAATCCTCCCTCAAAAGTCATCTGAAAGGAGAACTCAGATATGTCAGGGAAGTATTTTATATATCAACACTAGAGTATTGGGTGCAAGACCACAACACTCCTTGTTCTCACAGTGTTTTAAGTGCCTTATATTCGAGTTCCATGAAGTAGCAACTTAAATGATTATACAATCTTTTCCAAAGCTTATTCCCTCCCTTCACTTACAAGCATGGAGAATGATTGTTTCAGCTTTCTGCCCTGCATCAGTGCTCCATGTGAGAGCACATTCTAGCCTAGATTCCCACAAATTGCCATGTCTTAATGATTTCTTCAAAGGAGCAATGCCCATCTGGACGACCACATCAAATAAACCAAGCGCAGACAGGCTGAGGTGCAAAAAGCACCAGTGAAGGTTTAGATGAGACTGACAAAGCATCGACAGTAGATAAATTATTATATTTACATAGAAGTCTATCAAACATAGGTCCAGTTCCTCAAAACCATGTAACACCGACAAACATGTACCTCAAATGGACAATGAATAGTAATAGTTGTTAACTGACATTGCACCATGTGACATAAAAATTATGAAACTCTGTATTTTCTTCATATTTCTAATTTTATCTTTGCTGGGAAAAAACAACAACAACAAAAAAAAAAACAAACAAAAAAATAAGTCGTTTAAATACACAGCTACAAGTTAGACTTTCATTATGGCATGTAATAACTCAAGGTGGCTTACACAACCAATACTGAAAAAATCCTTAAAAAAAATATAGTCTGTCTCAGATTTTGCTTTATATACCTGGCCAGCTTTATGGCATTTTGTTTCAAAAGCTAATGAGGCATTCCAAATAATAAATCAAAGTAATTCTAGTATTCAAGCACTACCTGAGTGCATTCATACTTAATCTTCAAGTAAGATTAAGCTTTAGGAAGACAGAGGACACATGGTAGACTATATTGGTTCTTTAAATACTAAATATTCAGGGAAAATGGAAAAGCTAAAAGGCCTAATATAAGACCTATTAAGCTTTCTGGAAAGGTTAACAGTTATAATCCTATGTCTTCAAAATTCAGTGTTAAAGAAAAGATTAAATCATACCTTCTGTTCTTGAAGAGAATCTCATTTGTTCTAACAAACATAACATACCAGGTGATTACACTAGGAAACTAAGGGAAACAAATACAGTAATACAGGCAAACTAATCTCCAGAGCAAGACCATCAAAATGTTATCAAACAAACCACTGCAATTCAGAAAAATCTTTTGAACTTACTGTATTAGTTGAATCTTCTTGTAAAATTCGATCATATAACTGTATGGCATCATCATACCTGTTCAAAGAAATCATTCACATTTATTTCTGTTAAGACAGAACAGAACTCTTTGACTTTCTGACTATCCTATCTTTATGCAAACTATAATCATGCAGAATTTCTCTTAAGTGAATGCTGAATATGAACTGCATTATTTTATGTCACCGAGTTAAAAACAAAATAAATGGCAATTCATTCATGGAATACTGTTTCACCAACAGCTTATAGGCTCTACACCAAAGCTGTCTTACTTTCTTGTCTGTTCTCTTCTTCTGTACCCAATAGGTCCAATCACCACATTGCAACTATTACTTGTCATTTCGTAAGAAGTAGAAACCCCAAAACTTCAAAGGCCATCCAAAATAATGACTTTTCATCTCATTATTATAATTTAAAACTTCATACAAGTCTTTTCTGTTATGATTTTAAAAATCTAAGCTTTAATTTGCTTGTTTAGCTAGCTCCATACAGAACGGTATTCTCTTGATCAACGCCTACAAGGACACTTCTCACTTTCTCTTCTTTCTGCTGAGGAAGGCAGGATCTTAACAACACCTGGAGTCACTGAGAATTAAGTGCACTCCTCCTATAGAGTGCAAGGTCACTGCTGTTTAGGCCTCCCTAGGCTTCCCTTCCAGTCCCAGGCACAGCTCAGAATACCTAAAAATGGGTACCTGTACAAGACAACCTAGAGCTAAAGCCCCTCTTTCTCCTCTGAGTTCTAGAGAAAACCCATGGAGATGAAACCTTGACTTCTGTTAATACTTTGCCTTGATAGTCCAGTCTCAATGATCTAAACTGACAGCAACATTCTGTCAAGAATTTTTACAGGCATTTTTGGAAAACTGCAGCTCAATCCCACTTCACAGCTGAAACAACAGTCGATGTTTTGTAGTTACCATCTCTTACAAAGACGTACTCCCACACAGTAACGTCTTCAACATAGTCACATAAGCCTGAACAGAATTATGATTTTTGCACTTTTGGAGAGGTTTTGGGAATGGGGAGAAATGTGCTGCCAATCTCTCACTGTATTCATAGATACAGATTGTTTCAAACATAAGTTTGTAAAGACCTCCAAGATCATCTGGTCCAGCCATCCCCCCTTGTAGGCAGAAAGAAAACTAAGTTTTAATGGACATTCTTCAGGAAGTTATGTAGAGTATGAAATGTGGAACATTTAGTTGCACTATGACTGTTCCTATGGCAGTGGAGCCCAGTTATCCTCTCTTTTTGTTCCAAGCAATGGACCTTCACTACTGGTTCATATCAAATTGCATTTTCAAAGTTCATTTTGCAAGGAACATCTGCTAAATAAATAAACTATAATAAAGCATTTAGGAGTTTACTTTTAAATTCTAATTCTCTCTTACCAAGATGGGCCAAAAGCTCAAAATCTCATTAATTCCGTATGCAGAATGTGGCATGGAATAGATTTGCTGGAGTTCAAAGGCACAGGAAGCTAAAACTCCTGCGCATACTTTTAGCAGCACTCTGCAAAACCCAAAACAAGTGCCTGAGAACAACATGTTGGTATTAAGGAAATAATCAAAGGCGAAAGGCAGACAAAAGTGGTCAACCTCAAGCCTTGAGGTCATTCATCTCGGAAAACTAACTTCTCAGCTGTTCATTATTTTAGTAATTCCTATTAAATTTTGCATGTTATAACCATTCTATAGGATATTTCAAAAAGGTCACTCTAACTTTAGGTTTCTGCCATTCTATTCCAGGTTTGGTGGAGGTTTTTTGAATTGCTTCTAATTCTAATTAAGTCTATAGATTTAATTCTTATTAAATTCCACTGGATTTATTCACACTCAAAACAAATAAACAACAAAACCCCTATTTTGCAGAAATTGTGAGTACAACAAAGCAAAAATAAATAAATAAAGAGCTGTCACTCATTTTCACGTGCTGCTCCAAACCTGTAAAATGAAATGTATACCTCACAGGCCTTGCCAAAAAAAATGCCTAGTGTTTAAGTGTATAATAGCTTAAACTGTCAAGTAATAGATCTTTTTATCTATGAAATCTGATGAAAGATTGCAAAAATGTAACATAGTATAGTACAGGCAAAAATGCAATAAAAATGTCTAAACATAATATGATCATGCACACCATTATTTTCTTTAAAGAAAATGGTCAGTATTGCTTTGCCATGTGCTTACGATGCCTGAATTCCTTTTTAAGAAATAGCATGCACCTTTCCATACAGAAATTATATTTTTTTAATCTAGGTTTTACCTTTCCATAGCTTCAAATCTCATTCCAGTTAATCGCTTAACTCTGTGGCTCCCAGGAAACTGCCTCCTTAGTTCCTGAAGACAAAACTGTACAAAGAAAAACAAAAATACTATTGTGAACATATCTATACTGAAGCAGGAAAGGAAAAAAGTCCTTGACTGCCTGCAATGATTAAAAGCAAATACCAATTTTTGAAATACGTTAAAAAAATTATTGATAAAGAGAAGTTCAGTAACCGAAACTTTGTCTGTAAGAAGGCTAATTCTAAAAAATATTTTCCATATAGTTTGTTAAATCATCAAGACTCCATGGAAATAGTTATTTGCCCAGAAAATTAAACTCATCTACTAAAACTGTTCTGATACTATTAAACACTGCAGTCTACTTAGTTGCTTCATAATACCACAAGAAATTAAAAAAGAAAAAGAAAAAAGATAAATGGTAAGAGCTCATGTGATAATTCTTTAATAAAAGAATACCTCATAATGGAACAAACTATGCTAATACTATACTCTGTGTTTATTTTTTAAATAAAACTTTGAAATCCAAAGAAAATGTTTGTCACTGGGTTGGACTGAGCCCACTGGCAGAGGAGGCATAACTTCTAACTCCTGAAATCAATGAGACACCTGGGCTAGATAAAATTAATCACAAGCAGACTCTTCTTGATTAGGGGAGAAAAAAAAAAAAAAAAAAAAAAAAAAAAAAAAAGGATAAAAGGATGTTTGGTAGAGGGACTGAGTCACAACTTCCCCAGAGCAAACTGACTATAACCATATTAGAAATGTGGCTAGATAGCAGTGCAAAGTTTGTAGGTGACTCATTACTCTTTGGTAAAAGACAGAATAGACCCCAAGCTCTTCAAAAGTCCAGTGGTTTGAATAACATAAAAAGCTTACACACAAACCTTCTTTTCAAAGCATTTAATTTATGCAACTGAGCTTATCAACCTGTTCCTGAGACCTAAGGTTCTGGCTAAGGCCTATCCACATGATCTGTTCCATCATCACATCCACTGGTTAAAGGAAAAAATACAGACAGTCAAGCAAATTGGTAAAAATTAGCAGATTGTGCCCCACAATCAGCAGATAAACTAGCATCTAGAAGAAAGACATCAACAGCGTAAGAAATGCTGATAAAGTAGCAGTGGAGCACAGGAGTACTGTGAAACTAGAACTGTTCATATTAGAACTGACAACTGTATTTATTTCAGCTGTATTTATTTCAACTAAATACAGCAGCCACAAGGCCAAAATAAACTCGTGTAGATTAAAAAAGACATCAAAAGCAATAATATGACATGAAAAGCTGTGAGACAATCTCAAAGAACTTGCTGCAATACTTTTGAAAGCAAAACAAAAAAGCCCTCTATCTGAATAAATTTCAAAAGTAAAGAAATATAAACCTGAACTTCAGCATGTAAAACATGGCTAGTGCAGGTGTCTGCCAGCAGTAAGTAATTTTCCCTAAAGCACATGCTTGAAAAAGAAGCAGGTAATTGCAGTAGCTGCATGCATTATACATTGTCATCACACGCATGACAAAGAAGAAAACAATAATAAAAAGAAAACAAAACAAAACAAAAGCCAGATAAGTGATTTTGTGCAATCCATCTCAGCCTCCTCATTTGGAGCAGATGAGACCCATTCCCCTAAGCAAAATGCATCACAGCTGTCCAAAGCTTTTCTAAAAAACAGAAGTTCCAAAGCTGCTTGTCTACGGTGGGGCTACAGCTGTAGCAGAAAGCCACATATGAGGTTGACTTGATTGAATTAACTACTTATTATAAATCAATCAAAGAAAAAAAGTATCTCAGTTTCCCTCTAAGCTTTTAACCTCCTTTCTGAGCTGCATATAAAATGCTGCACTCCGTGATCTTGAGCAATATACCTTAGAGGGCATAGAAACTGAAATTCAAAATCCCTTCCAGGGTGAGTAAAAACAAACAGTGTTTCAAAACCGATCTTTCAACACTGTCTGCCTCAACAATTTCATGAAAGTCTTCCTAAAAAGACCCTGGAAATAAAGACCAAAACTGTTTTAGATATAAATCAGAACACAGAAATACATTTATTTAAACAGTAAGTCTGTTTGTTTTTGTTTAAACAGACAGTTATATACTACAAATGTTTTCTTTTGGGACACTAAAGAAAGGGAAGTTCAGTGGGTTCACAACAAGTTCAATGAGTTGTGCTGTGTTTTCCAGTGTACTCCATTTTACCATACACATATGAAAGATGAGATAAACTTGTCTAGTTCTGCCTACTTTCAAATTGCCCTTCTCCCAGTTACATCCTCTAGTCTGACCCCTTGTATATCACAGGCCATTAAATTTCACCCAAATGACACCACATGAAGCTCAAAGACTTTATGTGGTGTCTTGCTGTCTTAGGGAGAATAAGGCACTGGAAGAGTAATTCCCATGAAGGACCTGAACTTTTGAAAGGATCTTTCTTTTTACTTTGAATGAGCTCAAGGTTGTTGGCTTTCAAGGCACAAGACAAGCCCATGATTTTTTCTCAGTCATTTGTGAAGGACGTATGAAAATGTTATTAAAATTTGACTGCAAAGCAGTTTTTTTTCCTTTTTCAGTTCCTGCCTTTAGAGGAGCCGCTAAAGTCATGGTATTAGTTTTTTTTTAGGGGTGGTGGCATCAAATTTCATTAGTTAAGATTTCTAAACAAGCTCATTTTATCTGAATTGCTACTTGTATAATTCAAATAAATTTGCATACAAAATTACTAAAACCAAATACCCATTACCAATATTTATATTAAAACCACTGAATAATTTGAATTAGAAAGGGCCTTTGGAGGTCACCTGTGCTAAATCCCCAGTCATAACAGAGCCAGAAGGTGGTTCAGGCCACATCACAATGTTTCTGAGTACCTCCGAAGAAGGAAAAAATACTGCTTCTCTGTGCCATGTGTCCTGAAGTGTTCACCATCCTCATTGTTACAAGCTTTTTCCTGATGCTGGAAATTGGAATTTCCTCTGTTGCTGCATATGTCTATCACAGCTGTCTGCTGATACACCTCTACAAGTCTGTCTCTACTTTCTTTGTAACTTCCCACTACATATTATATATGCAGAGATTTGAAGATCACAATAAGATCTCCTCTTCACTTTCTAAGGACTTGAACACATATCTCTCAGCCTTTCTGTATACATTATGAAGTCCAGCTCCTTATTCATCTTGGTGGCCATCTGCTGGGATTGCTCCAATAAGGCAGTGACTTTGTCAGCAAGAATAGCCAGCACAACATGTAATATGATGTATGTGGCAGGGCATTTTACCTCAAAACATTCAAGAAACAATATAATTGGAGAGGTTTTTAATAAACAAACACACTCTGTGCAATATGGCAACTTCAGTATTATTCTTGACATTTAGCCCATACCAGAGTAGCTGTAAATATTTTCAGGGCTATTGGAAGAGACACGATCTGTCTAAACAAAAGTCACACATGAGAGAAGGTGGGTGGAGATAGTTTCTTCCCAGCAGTCTTTTTCTCAATATTCTATAAGTCTAAGCTATGAACTTCAGAATATCCTATAACTGTCCAAAGAGCTATCTGGAAGAAATACCCAGGAAGAAAACCGAAGGTTTGAGAGAAAAGTCAACATGAAAACTTACCATTGCCAAATCATCTCGACTGCAGTCCAGGGCAGCAATCATCACCTGTTCATATATTATCCAAACTGGACATAAAAGAGACATCAAATTTAGATAATTGTTGTTGTGTTTTGTTGTTTGTTTTTGTTTTTTAAGATTATGGGAAACACCTACAGTGTAAACAAGGTTAATGAATTCTGTCTGTTTATCTTTCCCCTACTACTCCTGTGGATCACTACTGAAACAGGGACATTTAAAGAAACTGCTGGAATTAATTAAAAACGCATTAAAGCAGTTTTATTGCTTTCAGTAACATAAAGTACCTTTTGACATCTTGAAAGGCAAAAAGCTCTAATCCTCTGCTATTCCTAACATTATAGCTGCAATCTTTTAAACAGATCCCCATTAGGACATGCTCTCTGATCAGACCTGGAGAACAGCCATTTGGGCTAGAATGAAAACAAATTTTCCTTAACTGTTTCACTGCCAGAAGTCCTATAAATACCGTCTTCTTCCTGGAACTGAACAATGTCTCTAAATCAATGACAGATTATAATAGTTCTGTTTTAGGCCTACCGAGTTCTTGAATGTACAGAACTTAACAATACAGCTACACAAGTGACAGAAAGTCATGCTATGGCAGAAGGAAACATGTAATGCTGCAAGTACTGACTGCATTAAGTTGTCTGTAACCCTTCTTCCCCATTGGAACCATCTGTAGGGCATATATTCTCTTTTTACCATATAACATACATGATCTTTTCATGACTGTAAAAATACGTTTTTTACATACAAAATACAGATAACATAACACACAATTTAAATGCTGTATGTAAGTTAAAAAAAAAAAATCAATTTTATAGCTTATGCACAGCTCTCCTCATTAGAACAAACCTCTACTTTGATGCTCTATCCCTAATACATGTCAATGTCAGATATTTCACAAAAGAACATTTGCAGCAAGAGCCTGAAATAACCATTTCAGGGGTAGGTATGAGTTTTTCTAACTTGTATTAAAACTTTCTTACTTAAGCTTAGTAAAAAATAACACAAAGCCAAGGGTCTTACTCTTCTACTTTGAAATCTAATTCTGTAAATTTGGTCTACTGAGTGTCCAAATGAATCCCTAGTTTTCATGAAAATTATGAAGTGGATAATTATACCCTCACCCTTTAGGCTCAAAATTCAGTTAGCTATTTTTATTTTTAAAACTTCAGTAATGATAAAATCCTCATTTTTTTTTTTCCAATTATATTGGATGCCTTCTGCCTGGGGACCCAAGTTACATGGATATCCAAATAAATGTATCCCACTGCATTCACTATTTTGCCTTCTGTACGCATTCTGGAATTAAACATTGTAATATCCAGTTGTTTTTTTTTTTTTTTGAAAATACATTAAGCAACAAGACATCCATTGTATACAACTCATTTACCTTTCATAGCTATCCAATAAAGAATTCTATGTGAGCTATAGGCCTCATTGCTGCTGCTGTTTTGTTTTTTAAACTGCACAAAGTTGCCATTCTGACAGTACTTTTAAAAAAAGGGAACCCAATTACGTACATAAATTTTAAATACTTTTATCCATTTGCTAAGGAACTTAGAAAATGAAGCTACTTAATCTAACAAATTCTGAATGTCAGGTTTATGAAGCAATAAGATACATACATCATGAAAAGGTCGTATTTGACACTGACAAGAAAGGAATGACAAGTACTGACTTTGCTTGTGTTACTTAGGACAGTGTTTCAGAAGGACACTGTTAAGATCTGAGAGGAATGCCACGATCCTAGAGGAATACCAAGATCTTCAATAATGGCTCAATAAACTACAATTCCCATAGATTATTAACAACATTGTAATGAGAAAGTAAAATCAAACTGTTTTTTTTTTTCTATAGCAGAGGGACATGATAACAATTCTTTTGCAGGTCACTGTATCACTGTATTAAGCCCATCCTGCAGCCTACCAGCAAGTGCATTCATCAGTTACAGTGTAAGACAAGCACAGAACATTGTCTTCAGGTACTGAATCTCCAAACACTTCATGCTTCACGGCTATGAAGTCTTTTACATGATACATGTAACACATGAATACATGATTGATTCTTTGGGTAGATTATCCGCACGTTTATACCTGAAAAAGTATAACATTGGTGACTAAGTTTCTGAGAAGTGAGCGAGCTTCACAACAGAATTACTGCCCAGAAGTTCTGCAAGGCAGAACCAGAGCAAAGTACTGACATCAAGGTCTACTTGTAGAACCACAAAGTCTACCTGTAGACCACAAAGCCAGCACCAAAAAATGCCTCACCTGATAAATTAATGAAGCAAAATGTTTTCCTGAAGTAACTATGTGAATTCTGGAACACTGGATGCAGTTAGCTATTCAAAATTAAAGTTAACTTACTAAAGCTCAACAAAGTTATTAGTATATTATAGCTTATATTAGTAAATACATTGCATTATTGTGGCTGCAAAAATCCACTAGGTTCTACACAACAGCAATTAAGAAAAATTCAAGAACTAAAATAAAAATGTATTAAAATGAAGTCTATATAAAGTTATCTGAACTATAAAGAAGGTAAAATACAGAAAAAAGAATGAGCATTAAAATAAAAACCTGCCTGTGTGACACTTTGTTATACTTTGTTTTCTATTATGCTTACAGTACAGAGTGCTATTATACAGTTGTGACATGTTTCCAAACAATTCTTTTGCAGTACGAAACATCACATGCCAAGTTTCTGTCTCCTCCTGTCTATGAAGTTAGTATAAGGCAGTTAAAATAATGTAAAAATAATAATTGCATGGATAGTGGAGATGTAGTATCACTTCATCTGTAGTATCACAAATGTAATGATATAATAAAAATGGCCTTAATATTAATTTCTGCAGCATGTATGATTTGATTAAGGAACAGCTTTCTCTATTATAAAATTATCCTTTTAGATGTTTGCTGTGCTGTTGAAGAACAGAAAATCAGTCAAATGACAGCTACATAAAAGACTAACAACTTCATATAATCATCTAACTCATAGTATAGCAAACTAAGTGTTCTAGCAGGTAATTTTTCCATCTGTTTTCACTGCACCCCATATTTGGGAAACAAAATCTGGGAATTTTGGCAGCCTGATATAATAAAAAGTTAATATATATTCTAGCAACACCAGCAGATACACAAAGGCAACATACAGGTATAACACAGAGTCTGAAAAGAGAAAAACAAAAGCAGACAAATGCATAAAATCTAAAAGCAATGAATGCCGTAAAAAATGTTTCCTTACTGTCATCTCCAAGCTTAGAGGCATATTCATTAATTAACTCTTCTCCAACATCCACTATCTGTTCACTGTTTCGGTAGTTTTCTTCCCTCCATTTCCTCATTTTATCACGCATATCTGAGGGTAAAGAGGAAAAGAAATCAGACTAAAATATTGCGATTTCCAGTTAGTAATGGGATTTGAAATTTATTTCTTTAAATTATGCATACGAAGAATGATTTAGAAAGCAACAGATCTGAAAAGGTGACTTCCATCAATAGAAGAAAACTACTAGAGAAGAGGTAGACCTCTAGAATTGTACCTCGAACCTTGCTTATGCTGTAATATAAATAATCAATTCAACTTCTGAGTTTGCAGGCTATTTAGTTAATATGCAGTTTAAAAAAAAATAATAACAAACAACAAAACAGCACACACTCAAAACTGACACATGGTTACCCAATAAGTAATACAATTTCATGAACGTTACCCAGTGTTAGGAAACACAAGCTTCAGGAGTTTTCTTCCAAGTAGTATTACACTTACATTTACACACCATAACCAAAATTGCATTTCTGCTCCATATGAATACTCTTTCACTTGAAGAAAGAAAGTATTAGAAAAACAATGAGAACTCACTCACTGCTCATTTTTATCAGTGTAGGAAAAATGTTATAAAATTCTGTTCCAAAGAATCTGCACACTCATACCAATGGGAGCTGCAAGACAGACAGACGTGGAAACGAAGTGTTTCTATGTCAGGGAAGTGCTCAGAGGTGAAAACTCTCATTGCTCATCTAGATAAGATAAAGGCAGTTTCCTTTAGCTTTAGGATTTTTGTTTGCTTCCAGTTCCAAGAGTACATTAACTAGGAACTGTATCTCTGAGTCTGCGGGCATACTCAAGGTCATGCACCCAGCATCACCCAGCCTAGGTTTTATGCATCCTTTGGATTAGAAAATTGCTAAGAATGACTTTGTGCACATACTTACACTTCTATACTATACTATACATGCACGTGTCCCATACAAAAGAACACATTTTGGTTGTACTCAAGGAAAACAGTTTTACTATTAAGTAGTGGTTTTACTCCTAGGAAGGTGCCATGAAAACCACTGCCAGTATTTTATTTAACTTTACAACAGCTGGAAAAACAAACACAATGACAGATCTAAACACTGTCAGCTTTTCTTGCACTTCAAAACACACAGTTAATGTAACTGACAGCTAAAAATTCAGCACTGACTTTTCTTCCCTCCACCTGAAGTCATCTCGGATCACTCATAACACTGTTATTGTGCTACATTTTGCGTTTTGAAACTTGACCAAAACCACCACAGGGTTACGTTTCATACGCATGAGCAAAGTTAAACGGCTCTAGACACATGATGGTCCCTGGAAATTCAAAGTTAGACAGCAAGAATGTGAGAGAACATGAACGGTCACAAAACTTTACAAGCCACACGCATATAAGCAAATCATTCATCTGAATGTACTGGGAAATTATCAATGCCTCCTTTGCAGTCCAATTCCAAATGGAACAGTTTCTAAATTATGTACTAATAGAACGTACATCTACCATTCATCAACCAGTTACTGAAATTTACCGCAGTGGAAAAAGACAGAGCACAGCGTGTCAGACGACGACTGAAAATAAACAAAGTAAAACTCAATGTTCTCAGTCATGTGAATCCATCAAAAGGCTTATTAGTTTCAGAAGCACTGAATTCTAAACAAAAGGTAGAAGAAAATGCTAAAAACTGTAATAAAACTTACCAGGGCTTTTTACAGTGTTGTCAATTTTTTTACTATGAAAGCTATCAAAAGAGTCAGCCTCTAATAACTGAAGTCTTAGAGGCGAGTGTACAAAGGTTATGTAACACAAGGTTGGACAATAGCACCCTGGGATTAAGAAATGTCTAGTTTTAATTACAATTACTCCTCAGTTGTGTATGCAGGTTGGTCTTGAGCAACTAATGAACCTGGTTTAGGTTCTCTGCCTATACGTCCCAAAACATTTTAAGTTCGAAGGAACACGCACACATGCCATGAAATCTGATGTTCCCTAAAAACGTGCATGCAGTCCACAGGAGGCCAAAGGAAATAACCCATATTTTATTTTTCTTTCTGTTAAGGTGTCAGTTAATTTGGCCAGAGCAAGCAGATACTAAGTACTCCTTCTATAAGGATTCTTACTTTGATTCTTTAGTTGGACCATAGGTTTCAAGTCCTCAGTATCTACCTCACATTCATTCTTCTTCCCTAACCCCCTAATCCCTGTTTCATCTTTGAGCAACATGTAATTAAAAACCACCCTGTTTAGAAAGGACTAAGACATGAAGGACACTTTTCAGATAAATATCAACCATAAACCTGGTTGCAAAATCAACCGTTCTGTTCAGGTTCTTTCTTAGGGACTAGGTCACAATGCTACTGGATCATCCCATGAATTAAAAGCCTCTTTGTACTGGGGATCCATTGAAAAACACAGGGAGTAGAGAGAAAAGCCTTCTTCTCTGAGAAGAGTCTTTGTGCTGCCTGTTGCAAGAATTTATTCGCTTGTTAAGAGATGCAAGATCAAGTAAGAAAGAGAAAAAAAAAACACCACAATTTTTCAAACATGTGCTTCTGAAACAGATGTAGACCCCTGTACCAACACGGGTCTTCAAGGTCAAGATGCTCAAATGGCTTGAGCATCCTACACCCCCGATTTGCAGTCTTGTGATACTTGGAAGGAGACTTGGAGTCTCCTTCTCTGGAGATATCCAAAACCCGCCTGGAGGCCATCCTGCACAATGTGCTCTAGGTGATCCGTCTCGGCAGGGGAGTTGGACTAGATGATCTTCAGAGGTCCCTGACTACCTCGGCCATTCTGTGACCTTTACATTAAAGCCACGTTGCCTCTGCAATACTCTCAGCCAAAACAAGGCAAGGCTAATTACAGAGAACATGTGTACAGCCACTGCACATTACTGGTCCGCAAAACATCCTACTTCTCTTCCCAATCACTGACACTTCAGAAATGAGGGGAAAAAATATAAACATCTGATTTTATATTTGAAACAGTTTATATTCAGGCAAAGGAAAAACGGAAAAAGTTATTTTCACGAGCTGTTTTCAGAGCAACTTTTGGGAAAGCCTAACAATAAAGCTAGTAATACTCCACACAACTTTCCTTCCCATGCAGCGGCCTCCCCACGAGTCTCTATTTCGGTTGAGCTTCACAACTGTTATTACCTTCTCACAAGACACATAAAAGCATTGGCAAGCCATCTTTTTCCAAAGTGCTAACTAGCCTAAGGACATCAAGGTAATGCAAGTGAGCATCAAAGAGAAAGTTAGCTACAAACAAACCACCATGCACAGTGGAAAGGAAGCCCTCTTTTTCATCCTTAAGCATTTCTTTTCTATACCAGACAAAATATTTTCTGAGATTAATGCAATTTGACCTGAAAACTAAACATTTCAAATTCCGTTCTGTTTTGCTTTGTAGCCTTTTAGAAAAAGGTGCTGGCTACCGACATCTGCTAAAATATATCCCATGCAGTGTTCCTCCTCTTTCCCCATTCTACAAAACCAAACCAACCAACAATCTATGCTGAGCATCGTTGTTAACTTTTTCCCCCAACTGCTTAATTATTTTTTCATAAACAATAAACAAACATCAACAACAACAACAAAAGACCACACTGCTTCTCCCTAACAACACGTTATCTTCTCTACCATAGAATATTTGCGACTCATTGGACTATTTAGCTAAAGGTTATTCCTTTATGGACAAAACTGATTAACTTGTTCCTGCTGGGAGACTCTTGGGCTCCAGTGCTATATGGACTTGCATTTGAACATGTGCTGCTTATGAGATGAGCCACTCACAATTTAAGGTAAACCATAGTTAACTACTGCTATAAAAAATCATTGTGATCAAATGGATATCAAAATCTGTAAAGCAGGCTTTTCAAAACCTTGATGTTCGTCTTCAAGATCTAGCAAAATATGAGATAATTTTCAGGCATTCAAGCCAATAGTGGTTTTCTTAGATTGGAAGATACTTGCTTTTTTATCCTAAACCTTGACCTAAACTAATTTATCACTTTTGAGGCTTTGACTAAAAGAAAAAGGGTCGACCATAGGTACAACAGCAAATTGATCAAGTATTGACATACTTTATCCCAACGTGTTTGGGGCAGTGGAAGAAACAGAGAAGCCTTTTCTTTCAAACTGAACCCCGGGCTTTCCACATGCACATACAAGGGCAGAGCAAATGAAAAACAAAACAAAACAAAACAAAACAGTTTCTGGCCAACAGTGGCCACATCCACCAGGAACCTTGCAAGAACAACCTGAGCTGATGCTGCAGTGGTTCAGAGCTGCAGCTCCTTGTGGAGGGGCTTTGGACAAAGCACCGCCAAAAGCCCGTGTGTAGCTTGACTACCAGTAAGAAAACTAATTTTTCCTGAACTGCTCTTACCAAACTGATAATGACCATGAAGCATAGCTTAAAATGTGGTAGGGACATAAAGTTCAGCTGGTGTTTATATAATTTCTGAATAACATGAGTGGTGAGGAACATATCTTGGGACGAGATGGTGGCAGCAGCCAGCAGGGCCTGGATCCAGCGACCTGTGCCTCTGCTGGCACCACCAACAGCCCGGCCGGTATCCTGCTGGGCTCTGCAGCGCCCTGGGCCAGCAGAGCTTAAACACAGACCTGAGCGAGTAATTAAACTTGGTTAGAGCGAAAAAAAAAAAAAAAAAAAAAAAAAAAACAACAAAAAAAGCGAGCTGACACGAACTGCTGACCCGGTTCAGTTGCTGTTTATTTTCTCACAGGAGCACAAGGGGGGAGCAGCAGCGATGCCCCCAGGGGAGCGGGGGGTCCTTCAAGCACAGGGGGGACCCGCGACCCCCTCAGGCGTCCCCGGCCACCGGGGCCAGCACGTCCCGCGGCGACAACCCGGCCCCTCGCGGCTCCCCCCCGGGTTCTGCCGGGATCCTCCTCCGGCCGCAAGGCCCCCTGCCAGAGCCGCCCCGGCCTCCCGAGCCGCCCGCCCCGGTCCGCGGCGGTACCTTCCCAGGTCACGTCGTACATCTCCGAGACCTTCGCCATCTTGGCGGCCGCCCCGTGACGCGGCGCCGTGACGGCCCCGGCCCTCATTGGCGGCGATGGCGGCGGCGGGGCGAGGCCGGGCGGGGCGAAGGGGCGGCCGCCGGCGGGACCCCGCCTGAGGGACGGCGCTGAGGGGTTGCTGCCTGCCCGAGCCTAGCACCAAGGGTCGGGAGGAGGTTGTAGGGCGATCCCCCGAAGAGCCATTCTCGGCTGAGAGTTAATAAAAAGCTGGCGCTTGGCCTCTTGTGGTTTTGGTGTTGTTTTTTTTTCTTCCCCTCCGCCATTTGGCCGCGTGTACCCCCAGGGCCGTGTGTCCCCCTGTGTCTAGCAGAGCTGCTGTATTTCACAGAAACACAGCGAACAGCTCTGCTCGCCCTGACCACTGTTAACACGGCTTCCATGCAGGCCCGCCAGGCGAATGCAGTGAGCAGCTCACCGAGGCCTCCTCATCAAGGCACCAAAATCCATGGGTCAGCCCTAGATGTTACCAATCCTAATGTCCCACAAGCTCAAATACAAAGCCATACTGAGCTAGATTGAAGGCCCACTCCGCCCGGTGTCTTGTTTCCTGCAATGTCCAAGGCTGATGCTATGGAAAAATACAGGACAGGGCAAATGTAAAGCAGTGCTTCCCTGGTCTCAGCAAATGTTAGCCTGGGACATCCTGAATCAGATGCCATTACTTTCTGTAAATAAATTTGCCTTATTTTTTAATCTGTAGATGCTTTCAACAACCAGTTCAGGTGTCACAAAGCTTTACAATTTAAACACACGCCTCAGGAGGAGGCACCCGCTTTTGTTTGCTTTAAGCTTATTAGCTACTAGTTTGTTTCATGCTCCCTGGGCTGGTTTTGGAGAAGACAATGAATGGTGGATTTCTGTTCATTCCTCAAACCACTTGCTGTTTTAAAAACCACCAAGATGACAAATCTCAGGTGCTGAGTCAGAGAAGCCCTGAGATAGGTTGCAGGCAGAGCTCTGCTGGTGACCCACAGGCTGTGTTATACTGCATTAGGCCACCTCTCTCTCCTCTTTATCCTTCGGCTCTGTAACTTGTGCAGGCCACTGACTATGTGGATGGAGGGTTTTGCAGTAAAGTAAGCTCTTGATTTCAGCACAGCATAAGAAATAATTGGAACTCCACTTCCAGAGCAATATAAAGTAAAAGGGTGTTCAAAAATGTTTTAACCTTAGATATGTCAAAAGGATTTATTTGTTTGTTTGTTTGTTTGTTTGTTTCAGAAAGTATCACTAGAAACTTACTTGTTTCTTGTTCACTTTCAGCTCTGACAAGAGCTCTTCTAGGAAAGGCATCAGACTCCATGATCAAATCAATCCTCTAGCTCCATCAGTAAATGTGCCCTACTATCTGAAAAATAATTAAAAAAAAAAAAGAAAAAAAAAATGTTAAAAGTGTTTCTGTATTTATTATGTTGCTTACTTTGAGCTACGATAAACTACTAATTCTTAATACCAGCTACAGCGTAATTATGTGTAATGCCTTTGACAGCTGAAAGATCTAAACTGGAATTCAAATGATGTCTAGAAAGACTGCATATACCTGATTATTTTTCTTCCCTCAGAGGTGTTTCTTAATTTTCTTATAAATCACTGAATTGGAAGGACCACCGTTTAGTCCTTGTACAGCAGTGCTGTCCTTCCAACTAGTTCTACAATGCCTGTGTCTGTGAAGATGTCAGAAAACATATATGTATTTATTCCCATAATATTCCTGTAGGGTAGATAAATCTTGCTCCTGTTTTACAGATAGAGGAATTGAATACAGAAAGGTTTAGTGCCAGGTCCATAAAGGATTTAGCACACACCTGCTCTGCACATTACAGCGTAATGCAGACATAACTGAGGTAAACTGAGAAATTAGCTTGTAGAGGGCAGTGCTTCAGGATTGCTGAGCTAGCTGTAATGCATAACGTGGGAGACAGACAAAACCTTTAAGCATACAAATCAAAAATTTTGGTCCTTTTAAAAGCCTTGTCAGCTGCCACCTGATGCTGAATGTACTGAAATTTGAGAAATGTGTGTTTGAAGTGTTTGGGAGGGGTTCTGACTCACTTCCCTGGACATTGAGCTTTGTGCTTCTGCACCTGCCCAAAGCTTTCTGTCTCAGCAGGACGTAGGAAATTGTGCCTCACAAGCGCTTGGTCCAGTTACTGTTCTCAGCGATAATTCAGACCTCTCTGTTAGCTAGATTTAGACAGCTCTCCACTTATTTTGGATTGCCTCCTAGGACATGCAGCCGTCCACCTGCATTATACATGTAAGAGGAGACTGGATCCTGTTGTTATGCACTGTAAGTGTTGCCTACTGCCTTTTTCGGATGTAGTCTTGAGCAACTTGCCTAAAAACACATACATTGTGTTCTGCTGAGTATAAAACTGACCCTTCCACTGCATTCCTCTCTTCTTACTGTGGAAGAGAGGAAGAGAGAACCTTTCACACTCACTAAGAGCAGGGAATTATGGTTATGATATCCATTTATGCCAGATAGTGTTGTAGTTGGAAACAGAAATGTTTTTGGTATTAAGATTTTTCTTCTTGGAAATGAAAACAGTGGTTTTGAAAACTTTTGTAATGCCAACAAGCTCCATCACTTAATTCAAAGTTGAAAGCATTTTGCTAATAAAGCTTAAAATGCTCTAAAAAGGCAATAGTCATGTGAAATCTGTTTTCTGGATCTGACGTGTTCTGATCTTGTGCCACTTCTGCAGGAAACAACAGGAAAAGCAGTGATCCAAATTTCACATAATAATGTTAAAGGTGTTTTGAAGTGACTGATTAAAAACTGCGCAAAGCTCACAATAAGCTTGTTGTATAAATCACAGCTAATGTTAAATATTACCAATTTAAAAATCAAAAATGCATCCTTTTTTTTCTAAACTTCTTATAAAAAAAAAAAAAAGTCTCTTTTATTTTGAAATCTATCAGTCAGATCAATCATGAGTCAGTCAGAATTACAGTTTGGAGAGTTGACACATACCAAGGAAGAAGAACATAGTAATTGAATTTAGAGTTTACCAATGTAGAAAAGCATGGAAGTCTCCGTCTTCTGTATGAGATACAAGGCATATAGAGATACTTGGGCTCAGTACCTAAAGGATCTAGAACCTATTTTAGTTAGTAATATCAAGGTTAATTCTGTATTGTAACAATGGTGGCATCCTTCAAGTAGATGACAGGTAAGAGAAGACAACTCTGGGACATCTGTGGCACATGGAAAAATGTACGTGTATAGGATCCATGGAAGCTGGGGATTGATAAAGTACATATATTACTTTGTCTTTGATGCCAACCAAATGATTCATTTGTTTGAACAGTAGTTCAAGAGTGTGGACAGGCTTCTCAAAGAGAGAACTTACAGATATTAAATTGTGTAGGGATGGTAAAGATGAGTGCCAGAAAATATTGGATGAATAATATAGGAAATTCAAGCCATTTGGATCGTATGAATTAAGGACTCTGTATTTAATACAGCTGCCTTTGAACCTGATCCTACCTGACACTTATTTATTAAATTTGGAACTTTAGACAGTACCATACATCTTGTTTAAAATTTCCCAGCATGAAAGAAAAATAGGTAAGAAAATAAATTAACAAACTTTCTGCAAGTGGATTACTATACAAGGCAATATAGAGAAAAGGACATTTTAGCATGCTTTTTAGTTTTATCGCAGCATCACCGTGAATGAGAAATTCAAATAAAAATGTTGTAGGTCATCTTGAAAATTTTATTTATTTTTCTTTGTTTTGACTAGAATGAACTATTATTACATATTTGGAATATATATATAAGAACTGTAACATTGTGAATTTCTAGTTCAGCCTTATTCTTTCTGACTACCAAAGTAAAGTGCAAGAAGAGACCATAACCACAGGAGGTTTTTATGCTTAAGAGATCAATCTTCCTAGCTATTGACACTCACAAATAGAGAACACTCCCAGAATTACATCATTCAGCACGCCATGAAAAAAGACAAAAAGGAGACAGTTTGGGAAAGCTGAGGAAAACAAGAAATATAAATCAACTTGATGAATTGACAACACTAGCAAACCTTAAGCAAGTCAAAGAGTATTTCCTCCACAACATGGTTCTCTAAGCTATATCCTGAGAGCCTCCTGAGACTGGTTTTAACTTTGGCAGTGAACATTGCAGATCCAAGTTTCTGAGTTCATATGATAAGGTAACATGAGCTTAATTTTTAGAATTTACTAGCTCAGTATACACAAGCTTGAAATTGCCGTCCCAAAGACAACTCTCTGCATGCTTAATTAAGAATTTTTGTATAGTCTTAACTAGATCCTGTGGGCATTAATTAAGTATAAGAATCCATTAATAGTAATAAGTTGCGGAAGCTTAAATTGGGTGGGAAGTGTTGGGAGCTGTTAACTCCTATGGCTAGAATTAAAAAATCGGCAGTAACGAGTGGCCGCCGGCGGGAGCTCTCGGGAGGGCAGGGCTGGTGCCTGGGCCCCATGAGGCTGCTGCCCTAGTTTTGGTCCTAACGAACACGAAGAATGGGGCCAGCCCGATGGGGAGAGCTGTCCCAGTTCTCCCCACCAAAGGTGCTGGGTGCGGGAGGGAGGGATGTGCTGCGGTGACTGGAGAACCTAATGCCATCAGGGAGGTGGGGGATGTGGGAAGCAGGCTGGATGTCCTGTATAAACCTGATGCCTTGTCTGCTTTGTGAGAGTGCCTCTCCCAGGGCAGGGAACACTGCAGTGCTCCAGGGCTGCTGGCTGTGGTAGAAGCAGGTGGGAAAGAGCCAAAGGGGGGCTCAGGGTCAGGGTCTGCAGCTGAGCGGGGCCCAGGGACCTCCATCCACGGTGGTGGGGCCTGCAGGCAGCTGTATGCCTGTAGGCCTGCGGCTGAGAAGGGTCGGATGTTCCCTCCTGCCTTCGTCTCTCCAGCTCCCAGCCCAGTTACTCATCTCCTCATAGCTGCAATAGTGTGTCACAGACGTTTGGGGTCTTTCTTGTCTGACTTGAAATAAATTGTACTGAAGTTAAGGGAATTGCAGCACTCTCCCTGGGCTCTTGGAATGAGTCTGCTCTCTGAATGTTTTTTTTAGCACCCTCCTGACATCCTGACCATTGAAAACATCTTCTCATTTCTGAACCTTGTCTGTCTCACAAGGAATTCTCCCATGCTTTCCCCCAATCCTTTTTTATTAATTTTGTTCCTTTTTTTTTTTTTTTTTTTTTTTTTTTTTCTCCAGTTCTCTCCTTGTATCCAGCTATGTCTCATTATTTCCACTATATTTATAAGATACTTTTGTAAGGGCAATCTTTATCCTTGGAGGGGAAACAATCTGTCTGTAGGGCAGCATGTTTTATTCATGGATACAATGGTTTCTGTTTCTACCCTTAAAAAAAAAAAAAAAAAAAAAAAAAAGTAAACCAGAGTGGAAACAAGGGCTGATTATCATATCTGGCAAGACAAAATGATGGGGAGAGCCTGTCAGCAATAACTAATCCTTTCTCACTTCAGCAGAAGCAGAAATGAAATCCATGCCATGCCATGAGAGAGGCATCTCCTCACTCCAAGAGAAATTATAATTTTCTGTCTGTTTCAGAACACATTGGAAAGGCATGCTACACTGAGATGAGAAAATTAAAATAATAATAAAAAACACTGCTGTAACTTACTTAAACTCATAAGTGGAACGAAGAACACATCTCTTATTCGTGCAGAAACCACCTAATTGTCCAATTTGAAGGTCCTTTTTCCCTGTTTCTAACCATATCATTGTAAAGGCTGTTCAGTATTGAGGCATGTTTGTCTTACGTGCTGCTGCTCAGTGCCAGGTCCTACTGTGATTAGGTAGGGTTTGTGGGGTGTAAAACATCAGTGTTAATTTTTCTAGATGTTTCAGATCTTATCCTCCCTTGACTTCTTAGAAGCTTAGTGGCAACACACATCTTGTTATTCATCATTCAACCCCTTATTTTCCTAACAATGTGTACCAGGCTGTTTGGGCAACCTTTATGAGTTTCCACGCCACCAGTTAGTTGGTGCTTTACTGGTCCAACCCATTGTTGTCACACTCGAAGCTGGTGGTTAGAAAAGTACTGTCCGTACCTGAAGGATGGGGAGTGCTGGAGGAGGTACAGTGACCACGACCATTGCAGTCAAAGCAGCTGTAACACACAACAGTATTTTCAGCAGCCTCCTCAGCTGCGTATTTATCCTACCAGGCTGCAGAGCCATGAACACACCAGCCATATGAAACAGCTCAATGGGAAAGCATAGAAAATTCATTAGAGGTCCAGGAATTCCTTGACTGCATACTTCACAAAGAGCTGAGTTAGATACTTGCCAGTCCTCTGAGTGCTAATCTTCTGATTGCTTAACCCAGTTCTTCTTCAGCATGGGGCTTCTTCTGAGGGACAGATGCTACGCAAATTGTTGAAGATCAATAGTAGAACGTGAGCACTGCAATGGCAGAGCTTTGGCACTTACATGTGTGGATCTCTGAACTTGCCCACTTGGCCTGGGAGGTTCTGTGCAAATCCTTTCAGCAGTGCAACTTCAGCTGCAGCCCTAGCAGCCCTGCAGTCTCAGTTTCTGCCTTCTTTGATTTTGTGGAAAAAATGTTGGGAAATTTTCTCATGGGCTGATAATGAAAACAAAGCTAAGGAGGATTCTGTCTTTCCTGGGGTGTTGCTAGCTTTGATTTGGGTTAGAAATGTTCGTGGATGATTTGCACAACATTTTTCCCACTACCCTAACATCTCCCCTGCCTTGCCACATCCCTGGCAGTATGGCTGCCAAATGAGAGAAATAACAGTTTAAAAGTACAATCCAGGCAGAAAATGCCTCATAATAATCTAAACTGTGATTCTAATTACCATAACATTGTTACACACTGGAGCTGTTACATAAGATTTAAAAAAGAATATACAATACATCATTACAATCTGCATGAGTGAGTGTTAATGGACTGCAGCTTCAGAAAAAAAAATAATCAAAACAAGGCAATGTTTTTGCCTGCAAGTCATATGAGTCCTTTTATGGAAACTGTTCACATTAAGAGTCAGCAGTAGTAGTATTCATCTCACTTGACTTTATATACATACAGATGTCTATATACAAGCTATTTGTCTCAGTGTCCATTTGTAGGTAGTAGGGCAAATTTTGGGAGTGCTTCTCAACCTAAAGTAGGCGTCCAAGGCCTAAGCTAAATCACGGCCTAAAAGCAATTCTTTCTTTCCATTAACTATAAGGGGAATTAAGAGGACTAGCTCAGATGCAAATGTCTTCACTCTAAATGCTTATGTTTAGTTAGATGGATGCTCCCTAGAGGAATATCTCTTTTCTTTGCCTGAGCCTTGCTACAGCCACTTAAAATGAGAAAGAGAAAACAATGCTTTTAGCATCTCTCTCACACAGGAGTGAGTCATTAAAGTTCCCAAACAAAGTTCATGTGAGTCATCTCCCTTCTCCCTCTCCCTTCTCCCTTGGTGATGTTCAGGAAGTGCCAATGGTCTTTCACTGTGGTTAAGAGGTGAAATTTGCAAGTTTTTGTACATCTACTAATTGGTTGGTGAAGGCAATAATCATAGAATCAGAGAATGGTTTGGGTTGGAAGGGACCTTAAAGACCACCTAGTTCCAACCCCCCTACCATGGGCAGAGACAACTACCACTAGGCCAGGTTTTCCAAAGCCCCATCCAACCTGGCCTTGAGCACCTCCAGGGATGGGGCATCCACAGCTTCTCTGGGAAAAATAATAATTTTCCTTTGTTCAAGTAGGTATATTGTAGTCACCAGGCTTGCAATGAAGTTCTTGCTTGAAGGAAGTTCTTCACTGGTGTAAAGTGCCTCCATGCTTTGCCAGCCAGGAACCTGTGAAATGTTTGTGTT
Source organism: Aythya fuligula (assembly GCF_009819795.1). Lineage (NCBI taxonomy): Eukaryota > Metazoa > Chordata > Aves > Anseriformes > Anatidae > Aythya > Aythya fuligula. Next base: position 141,203,143 of record NC_045560.1, on the reverse strand, counting down.
CCTAACTAGATGATCCACTTGAAAGAGAGCAATGGAGCCCTGGCTAGATATAACAGGTGTAAGACACAGCCATGTCCAACATACAGGAAAATTGCTATCACTAAGATCACCGAGTTAAAATTGGTAAAGATAATTCAGTGTGGAAAAAGACTGCTTGGGCAAATTGTGGAGTCTGTCACTGAAGGGCATTAAGAACAGACCATTAGGGGATGGATTTCATGTTTGTATGATTTCCTATATTTTTTGTATGAAAAAGAAAAAACTTACCATCTGATATGACTACAGTTGCTTTGCCTTCCAGTGTAGACCTCTTAATCACCTTTTCATGGATATCTGTGAGCATATAAAAACATAAAAAGTAAACTGTAGCTTTGTAATGTTGAAGATATGATATAAGAGGGAAGAAGGAGAAATATAAGCACTTAATTAAAAGAAAAACAAAATGCAAACACAGTTAATGGACTATTTTAATTTTTCACTGAAAGTGCCTGGGGTTTTATGGGGTTAAGTTCCCTGCTGATCAGCATGAATATGCCACTGCTGCTGCAGATGGGCCAGAGGATGAGCATTGGTGATCATTCTGTGCGAGCTGAAGAATCTCAGTGAGATGACAAATGTGAGGCCAAAGCTGTCCTCTCTTCTTTCACTCTAGTTCACTGGACAAAGGATGGGAAGGGAAAGTAGAAAGCAAAGGGGAAAGACAGTACTTCCAGGGGGAACAAACTCATGCTATACTTGAGATAAGGCTACAAGGCTGATGTGAGATGTTGCTTGCCTGCATCCAATCTTATCGTCTCATCTCTGAGAATGCAGCAGCTGTGCTGGGGCAACTGTTTGCTGGTTCTCATCCAGTTACTATAGTCAGGTGAAAAATATCCCAACAAGAGCTTTAAAAAAGAAACATCATTTGGTCCGACTTGGGACCAGGGATCTGGTCTCTCTGTTATGTCAAACATATTGAAGAAGCACTGTGGACAAGGATAGGAAAAAATGTCTAAGGATTTCCTTAACTGTGGAATGATGAATCCCTTCTGTTGTGAAACTGCAGCCTGATGGTGTGACCATTCTTCTCTTGAACTTTAATTTTATACACACTTCAGTTTTGGAATTATTCTGGGTTTCAGTTGTGCTGAGTCTCATTTGCACATTATTTTAGCATTTAAAAGAAAACACTTGTTTGCTTTTGGCACAGCTGACTGTGTGCTTGTTTAACTTTCTTTATCACATGTATTTGCCAGTTTAATAAAATTCAGTGTTTGTTGAACTATTTATTGCTATAAATGCAATTTCAATGAAACAGAAAGCCTCAAGACATTACTGAAATATTACAAACCACCAAGCAATATGTAGAAGCCTCAGAAATCAAGTTTCGTGATCTCAAAATTGCAGGCAGAAAACTCCAATTAAGTCAATACTTAATTCAGCAGAAAAATCATTGTTGTATATACTCTGAGACTTAGAACTTATCAGGGATAGCATCTGCCCTGTGGATCAGCATCTTCTTCAGTGCAGTATTGCAATGGTAGGAGCACTTCCAGTCTGCAGAATAACACTGAAGTTAACAGGTGACTTCTTGGAAGGGTAACTATGTGTGGCATGAATGTGAACACATACATTGAATGCCATATGGGCTAGATTTATATGGCGTATAGACGCAGAGGAGAAAAAAGTGTATGTGTTACATTTTGCGTAATAAAACAGGTGTTGTTTCTTTTTGTAAAACACTTTTTGTCCTTCGCATGCATTTCTGTGAAGGCAGAAAAAGTAAGCAGAAAAAGAAGTAAAGAATTTCAATAACAAAGGTGCTATAAAAATGCTATTGACCATAAAGTGATCCTGAAAAATTTGTAATCATTATACACTAAAGTTCCAGTGTGGCTTTCCTAATTTCCCTAGCCTATTGAACTAGGACCTGCATTCCTCTGGGGAGTCCTTTCCAGATTTTCAGATCAGCTAATGAGTTCATCAGTATCCAGGTATTATTCAAAAAAAAAAAAAAAAAAGCCTCCAGTTTCCCATATGTTGCCAAAGGTAACGCAGAAGATCATCATCATATGTATAGTGTTTGTAATATTGGCATCCAAATGACTCTGGAGACTGTGCCTTTTTGCCTCCAGCCTTCCCAGTAAATAATCCACCACCATTCTGCAACCATTAAAGGCCGTAATGCTGTGCAGTGGGTGGATGCACTTTGTGTGTATTTAGCTTCTTAAGTCCCGGCAGGAAAAAACAGATGGAAAGCCTCAAAATAACAGGAGGCACCTGCAACCTAATGCAAATATTATTAGTGGGAAAGAATAAAGATCTCAGCTTGTCCAAGGGCCTGTGTGTCTTATCTCCTCTAAATACACATGTTTTGTATCTTGCCAATGCCTCCCAGGCTGGTGCTTATAAGCTTTCTCTGTGGTCCTCAAGACTCTTAGAGAAACTGCTATGTTCACCTATTCACTGGTTGCTTCAATGAAAGGTCAAATATCAAGTATTATGAAGACTGGGGGGAGATCTCATCAATGCACATAAATATTTGAAGGGAGGGTGTCAAGAGGATGGAATCAGACTATTTTCACGTGTGCCCAGTGACAGGACAAGAGGCAACGGGCACAAATTGAAGAACAGGAGGTTCCAGCTCAATATGAGGGGACACTTCTTTACTGTGAAGGTGACGGAGCACTGGAACAGGTTGCCCAGAGAGGTTGTAGAGTCTCCTTCTCAGGAGATATTCAAAACCCATCTGGATGCCATCCTTCACAATGTGCTCTAGGTGACCCTGCTCAGCACGGGGGTTGGACTAGATGATATTTGGAGGTACCTTCCAACCTTGGCCATTCTGCAATTCTGTGATTCCATGATATATGACCATAGTGCAGACTCTAAACTCCCTTCTTTGCAAGCGAGATCTCAGGATTTATTTCTCAAAGCTCCTAAAACAGCATTACAAACTCGTACTACTACAAGCAATATGAAAATGTTTTTTCCAAGAAGAGATACTAGTCTTGAGTGCCTTCAGGTCATTATCTTATGCTGTTGTGGGCCATGAAGTTCATGTGTTTTGATACTAGAGTAATGGGTAGACATTGTAGGTTGACTGTGGGATAGGAGATTGTCTGGGGCAACATATTTCCCAAATCCCTCACTTTTTCTCACTGTGCTCAAGATCTTTGGACTTGAACATTTTAGAAAATTCCCCAGAGCTGTTCAGTTTCTCTCTGACCATCTGCCTGCCTCACAAACATTTGGTCCACATTCTGAGATTTTCTTCTGATGGATCTGTGGTTGTTTGCTTCATACCACATGACTATTTTTTTTCTTTGATTTACAGCACTTCTGTGAACATTTTCTTTAAGATGATACAGTCATTTTACATATATTGTAGCAGGAAATTCACTATGGCATTTACCCCCAAGTGAAGAATGAATTGTAGACTTTTTCTGGTCCCATGAGGATCCTTTTGCCTGCTGGCCTACTCTTCCCAGGCTTGAATCTGACACCATATTTACCTTTCTGGTCTACCCTTCTGTTCTATTACTTTTTAACAAGAGCTCCCCTGTGAGGCAGACCTGCCTTTTCTTAGTGTGGGTCTCAAGTCCTGTTCTTTTTGTTTGTTTGTTTGTTTGTTTGTTTGTTTTATTCTCCCAGCTTTCTGATTATCATCCTGCCTTTTGTTCTTTCTGATGTTCTTCTAAATATTGTCACCATTTCCCCTTAAGCTGTGGCCACTGACTATCTCCACCATGTTTATTCTCTTTTTATTGAGCCAGGATCTCCCTTCCTTTTTTTTCCTCCTTTCCATTCTCCCATGAGGCAAATATACTAATAATTTTCTTTTTCTTCTGTGTTGTCCCTCTGGCTATATGGTGGTTTACTGTTCCCGTCCAGATATCAGGTCTTCTCATCAATATGTACCTGAGAGTCTTGTTTTTCCTCTCCTCTTTCCCAGTATGTTCCTCTCTATACTTCATGGTAGACTCCAGACGTATTTTTGGATTTTCTCTTCACTGAGGTCAATCAGATGACCCAATATAGCACATATCGTTGAATGCTCAATGATAACATTCAACTCACAACTTGCTGTGTGCAAATATCTTCATTATCTCTGCCATTTTTCAGATCTCCTTTACTTCTTTAGCAGCTGCTGTCTTCTCTTCCCTGTCTTACTTTTCCCAGGAAAACAACAATAACACTACCAACAGCAGAACACTTCCAGCCTTTCCTTCTCTGCATCTCCAAAATCTTTTCCCCTCTCCTTGTTTTTATAAGCAAAAGGATTGAGAGCAACTTTTTGCTCAATCAGATAATGACAGGACAAGAAGGAACGGTTTTAAACTAAAAGAAGGGAGATTTAGATTAGAGTTTAGGACCAAGTTCTTCACTGAGAGGGTGGTGAGGCACCGGCACAGGTTGCCCAGAGAAGTTGTGAATGCCCCGTCCCTGGAGGTGCTGAAGGCCAGGCTGGATGGGGCTTTGGGCAACCTGGGCTGGTGGGAGGTGTCCCTGCCCATGGTAGGGGTGTTGGAACTAGATTATCTGTAAGGTGCCTTCCTACCTATTATTCAATAAAAAGCATGGACAGTGATAATCATACCACTGAGGATGGAAATGGACAACTGAGCATCTGAATTTCCTGCCTATTCCCCAGTGAGGCCCTGTCATTACAACAAAATGACTTCCATCTATTAAGGTCCACTCAAGCATCCAACAGAGAGTTTCTCTGCATTAATCCTAAGGACAGCTGATGAATTACCTGTGCACCTATGGAGAAGACTGTATGTGCTTCCCACATGTGGCCTGCTTAGCCTCTGCACTGCTTACCTGGTGTGCAGACAGAAGCCAGGGGGTACCTGCCCTGTTTTATCCCTCTCCCTAGGCTGTAACAGCCATGACTTTATAACAGCCCAGTTGCAAATAATAACAAATTGTATGAGGTGCTGATATAATGTGCTGTAGTATATACTTCTTTGCAAGCTGTACTAATACTTTTTTAAGCTGTACTGTACTAATACTTTTTTTTTTTTTTCATTTTCCATTTAGAGACTGATAAGCTTGAAGAAGCATTTCCTACATTCCCTAACAAGCTGCTTTTTATTCTGAAATACATCTGCAAGTGCTTCTTGGGTCCTCTGTCACATCTTGCTTCCTGATAAAGGCCACTAGCATAAAGTTCAAGTGAATATTGTGCCGCTCCAAAACCATATAAACTTACAACCAATTTTCTTGGAAATTTAAGGGCATAGCCTGCTATTTTTGTTTAGTGTCCTAACTGATAAATGACTTAGTTACATTAATACCATTGGGAAAATTTCAAGTACACAATCAAAACAAAGTTCCCTGAGTTTTAATGAGATTGTGCTATAAATATAAATTAAAAATGATTTTTTTTCTTTAAGTCCAGTGATGAATTCTATTGTCTATTTTTTTTTTTTTTAATTAAATAGTTCCTCTTCATTTATTTTTATTACTCATTTGCTGTTTCATGGAACTGCATGTTTTGCAAAAGGCAGCAGTGAATATAAAAATGCATGATGTGTCCTTGAAGGTGGATAAATAGAACTCTGCCGTAGGATCTGTAAAAACTACCATCTTTGAAAGACACAAGTATGAATTGCATATGGTCATTTTTTAAATTTCTGCTTCACTCATCTCCAGGTCTTAAAATCTCCAGATGATTGTCAGTGGCTATGCAACCAGACTTAGCAGGGAACCCACACACTTCTATAACCACATAAAATAATCAACTGCCTTTTTTTTCTAACTACAACTTTTCTCAAAGGACCAAACTGTAAGGGGAGTTTTAATCTCAAGCTGCACACCAGACCTGCCTCAGACACAGCTTTGACGTCAACACCCCTTCCTTGCAACACAACTTCCAGCTCCTGAAAGTAAGCTGCAGATGGAAACTTTGACCAGAGAGGAACACAGCGTGTTCTGAAATTGCTTACTGTGGAAACCCAAGGAAACTGTGCACATGTCTTTAGCCTAGTTCCACGGGCAGGAAATAATAATAAAAAAAAAAAAAAGTGAATATATACATTTTAACAGTAACTCCCAACCATAAGAAGCCATACTGTCCTGCCATTTACACTCCTAATGTCTTCTGAAGAACTGGCATCATAAAGACAGAAATAAGAGCTGATGGCCATATCGCCCCTAACTATAATAACAAACTTCAGGATGTCGTGAGAGAAAAATCTCTCAGATGCTTCCACAATGGAGTCACCTCTAGTAAATGAATCTTGGGGCCTGAACTCAAACCCAGATGCCAGGGTTGTGAGAACTTTCTGGCTGAAGACCCTTTGTAGTGAGAATTAAGAGGGTTATTAAAATTTCATGTACTTCTGTGGTGGTACAAAAAAGCCTCATGCTTCTGGGCAGTGGTATTCAGACAACCATATTCTGTACTCGGAAAGTCTTGGAAAAAGAAGTGCATGCATGCTGCGTGAGATCTCAGGGGCCCTGATGTGCTCACCGAATAAGAATATACAAGTACATTCATGGGTGCAATCTTGGGTACTGAAACAAACTGGCATTGGATGGTCTGCATCTCTACTGTAAATTCTCTTATCCTCCAAAACATGATTGCCACATCTGAACTACAATGGTCTAGAGACCATTGGAAGAGGCCTATGCCTCTTCCTGAGTTGCACCAACTTGGAACGTCGCTAGCTGGCCTTGCACAAAGTCATCCCAGGGACTAGTATAGCAATTTAAAAGTAAAAGTAGAGCACATTGGCTTTCTGCTCTTGGGACCACTGTGTGCACTTACTGATTTGCTAACTCAGATGTAGCTACTGAATACTGTTTAGAAGCATGGAAGGAGCCCCCCAGCACATGTAAATTGGGAGAAATCACTGAGAGCACAGGAGTGGTGATCAGTTATATCAGTTAGTGGTTTTTAGATGATAATATGGATTGTCTCTGTATCATTTAAAATGTTTTTTATTATTATTATTTTTGAGCTTTCATAAGTTTTAATAATTTTACTGCCTGCACAAACCCATTATAAATATAAGGGATTTTTGTTCACTTTCAGTGAATAGAGTTTTGCTCTGTGACCATCCTACATATTATTTCGGGGGTATGTTCATATTCAATGGGTAGAAAAGTAGGAAAACAAGGCCTTCAATGTATGGGGGAATTAATTGACCATTCTTGTACTCTCAGTTCTCCTAGAAGCATCAAGGAGAGCTTTGATTGCAAAAGACAAGCAGAATCTGGACCAGTACATGTGTAAAAAATTATTTAGTCATCAGCACTTTGCTTTGCAAATAGATGGCTGCTAAAAATAATAGTTGTTACTGTCTTTCCCTCAATTGCACAGTAGTTCTACAATGAGTACCAGAGATACATTAGTACAGCAATTGAAAGTTTCAACCACAACATTCTTCTCAAAGGTATCACTGGTAAAAACCCCAGGGTCATTAACTGAAAAAGAACAAGAACTTATTCCACTACATGAACCACAAACTATTTCTGTAATAAAAATGTGCAAAAGTTGTCAAAAAAGTAGCTACTGTGAACCTCACCATACATAAAGTGTTGTAACTGGATCACTTCTCTGCTGAGTGGTTCAGGCTGTTGCTCTAAAGCTATTTTACCTCTGAAAATCAGAATGAAAGAAAAAGTTTCTACTGATGAATGGAGTTTATCATTAGTTTCAGTATCATCTTTCATTTTACTCAGTGTACTATTTATTTTGGTTTGTATTTACTGACAGATTAGGTAAAATATTTTGCAATCTCATGACAAACGGGTAAGTATGATCTCATGAAATAGTTGATATTCACTGGTGTACTAAGGAGATCCACAAATAATGTTTGGGATTTGTTTTGTCCAGAATTTACAATACTTGATCTACTCGTAGTATAAAAGTGAATTTCTATTTCTATAAATTGCAGGAATTTGCAATATACTGCAATATAATTTTTCCAGTAAATCAGAAGAAAGAGGCAATATGTCTCTAATTAATACTGCCCTAAGTGTTAGTATAGTCATCTGGAGCTGTACAGTGTGCTCTTTTTACCTCTAAGAGAATTTATATTCCACATTTTTTCTTACAAAAACATGGTGTATAGCAGCACAAACAGTTTCTTAAGTCATCCTATGGGACACATTTTCTTCTGATGTGATCCTGACATGTCAAAAACAGTTCATGCACTAAATAATAGTAGAATGGTATATTTAGGCATTTGCAGAGAGCTCACATCAAGTGGACAACTTTTAGATAGTATGTGTTTTACCATATCACTATTTCCTGATAGTAAGCAAGAAAATTAATGCTTTTATAACTTTAAAGATGAAGGAATCCCTAAAGACCATAGCTTAGGCTGCTCGAGGTGGCGTAAGAACTGTTTGTAACTCTTGGTTTGTAATGTCTGTGGATTTACTGCTTATATTTTTACATACAATTCATGATATGAACTTTTAGCAAATGTAACTGAAACTTAACAGTTAGTAATAAATATTTAATAATCTAGGCCATAGAAGTATGCATTTATATTCCACTAACGTCTTTTAACTCTTCTCATTTTCCATCTTTATCCAATAACATGAATGCCTTTTTTTTCTATAGGAGATCTGTCCCAAATCCTTTATAGAACCAAAACACCACTGATGTCCCATGGATGCCAAAAGGAGTTGTATCTGAATTTCTGTAATAATTATAGAACTTAGGAGTTGTGCTGTACTTAAATCTGAACGTTACTTTAATTTTACATTCTTCTCTTTGGACTATCAAAACTTCTTGGTCTTTTGCCTTCCTGTGCTGAGACATCACCTTTGAATTTTCCAAAGGTATAAAAATTGTGCTGAAGTAATTTTAAGCAGAGAAAAAGAGCTCTTTTGTCTTTTTATGAAGTTCTAACTTAACATAGCCATAGCTATGAGAAGACTTGCTGAAGTTTGAAGAAGGCTGAAGTTTGAAAACTGAGATGCCACTGCTAAATTTACTAGACAGCTGCAATGGCTTCATCTGACTGAAAAATCACTTCTGAAAATATTCACTGAACATCTGTCAAGAAGCACCTCTTCACTCATAATCTCACATACGAAATAGGAAGGGCATATATTATTTCTCTGCTGAGTTTGATAAAGTTGAAACTGAAAAAGCAATTATATAAAGAAGATTGCAAAAGACTCATCACAGTGCCCAAAACTGTTCCCTAAAGAACAGTTTTCCTAAGGAACTGTTATCCTAAGGGAGAGGGTGGAAAATCTTACAAGAGCTAAATGCAGTTAGTCTGATGCTGGAGCACACAGGGAGCATTTTGAGGGGTGGGTCCACGTAGGCAAGCAGCAGTGGGGTGACAACATCACCTTGGCCTCCTTCTGCATGTGCATTCCAGGAGAACAATGTGCTCAGAACAAAGAGGAACCAAAACTTACAACAAAATCGACACTGCAGGATGATTGTGTGGCGACAGGGGTAATGCCTTTTTTCAGTTCCAGTTGTTCCATGTGCACAATGAATGCACTTTTGCAATATTTCACTTATACGGACTAGGTTTACTCAATATTTTTTCATTTTGTGACACTTCTGTGTGATAGAAGTTTTGCTTTCTTTTTGCATTTATTCTTTTTATTTATTTATTTATTTATGTATTTATTTATTTATTTATTATTCTTTTATTTCTTTTTGCATTTATTCTATTACAGGCCACTAATTCACTACAGAAATTAAATATTGCAAATACTCTGTGCATTTAGGAGTTCTTGTTTCCAAAATTAATTACTCAGTGATGCAACCAGTAAGTCCCAGTCCCAAAAAAAACTGCCACAGGTACAATCTTTGTCTTAAGCTTTAAATTATTAAGTTTGAAAATCTTGACTAACTGTACCAATCTGTAGTATAATGATGGGGTTTGTAAAAACACATGGCTCATGAAAAGCTAAGGTTACACTCACATTTTGTTTTCACTGGGAATTATTATGAATTTGTGACTGCACTATACGTGATGTTTGTGTGCTCGGCTGAACACTGCAAGCTATCGAAGGAAAAGAGGCCAACTGTAGCCAGTGACAGCTTTCATGATCTTCTAAAAGTAGGCAATGCTCATTTGTGGGAAAGCCTTAAAGGTAATCCTCCATGCCTCCACAGCTGGTGTTCTGAAAGAAATGAGTGCATCTTGTGGGTACTATGAATTATAAAGATAAACTTGGACAACCACAAAAAAGCATTAAAAATTAAATGCAGCCTGACTCCTGTTCCATTTTCCTTTCAGAGGTGCACAGCTGACTGTCTGTGTTGGTGTTACCTAACCACAAGCAGCCCTCTCATCTTCTGCGAGCTGTGTTTCTGTCCAACGATAGTGACAACCCAACCACTCTGTCTAAAGATGTCAGGGGAGGAGAAAAACCAGACTGCTACAAGTGACACAGCGAATACTCCTTTCCTGTTACAAATTCCACATTAAATCTAAGTAATTACTTGGCTGCAGTGATACTTAGTCTACAGGACAATACGTTTACAGACATTTAGGAACAGCAGTTTACAATAACGCTTGCATATGGGTTTGATATCTCGTGTTGTTAAAACAAATCAGCAAGTCTAGACTGTAATTTGCTGAAGCAATTTATGGTTATTTCATGCCTTTTTTTTTCTCTAAGCAGAGGTGAATACATTTGACTGTCCTAAGAGGAAGGATGGTAGTGCACATTCTTTTCATGTTAACTGGACGGCTGATCTGAAACAGAAGCATTAATGTGCTCATTTTCATACTATGGAAAAGCTGCCCTAGACTATTAGTGCTTTATTCCACTACGATGCTTGAATATTTTGCCAACTGCTGCTTAATCATGAAAGAAAGCAATGCAAGTTGGTCAACACAGCTGCAGCCATTTCTTCACAAATGAATAAATTAGGAATGTCAATACAGCAAGTCAGTAGCAGAGCAGGGGGAAAGGACCCATCTGGGAACCCTCAGCTGCTGTACAGTGTTACTGAAATCACGGGAGCTTAGCAGTTAGCAGGAGCTGAAGAATCTTCTTGGCTCTTCACTTGCAGGCTCCTGCTTAGTAGCAAGGTGAAACAAATGTATTTAGGGGAATGTTGCTTTTCAACAGACTTGCTGTTGCTTTCCTTCTAGGTGAACATTGGCAGGTAATTGTGTCACCCTATTTTCCTATCAGTCCCACAAGGCAGCAAAACACCAGAAGATACCGTGCTAAATCTACTTAGACATGATCACATTTCTGAAGAATGTAACAAGATATACAGTTAAACAAAGAAAGAACGGACTCTCCAAAGCTACGAAATACTTTCCCAGTGAGAGTTTGGTTTCCTCTTGCTGTTCAGCTGGGAAAATGCCCCCCAGGCCTCATGGCTGGTGTCCAGCACCCCAGTCCCGAGCCCCTGAATGGGTGAAACCGCTGCAGAGCACAGCCCCAGGGCAGCAGCACACCTTCACAGAGACTTGTCCTGCTTTGAAGCTGCCTGTCCTCCACAGAGGAGCCACTTTGAATATGGTGGGCTGTAGCTTCAAGGTACTCTGCAGTGGAGGAGTACACTTGGCACTGGCAGAACAGAAACTGGATTTATACAACCTAGTCATTAGCAGTCTACTAATCAAAAGAAAATTCAGGCTGTATCTTTTTAATAAAGTTAAAAACACACAATGCAGCAACTTGGCCAACAGAGACCCTTACATTTGCATGAACAGCAGTGTTTTCCAAAGCTAATCAGTCATTATAATGAAGATCCTCATGGATTTCATGGAGCCTTGTACTCTTCCACTTTTCTTTTTTCTTTCTTTCTTTCTTTATTTTTATTTCTCACAGAGATATATATGAATTGCATCCTCAGTAACACCTTAGTGTCTAGATCAAGTTTTTTTTTTTTTTTTTTTTTTTTTTTTTTTTTTTTTTTGTTTTTGTTTTTAAATGTACTGTGATTGCCATTGCCATACTACTGACAGAAAGACTTTGGAAAAACAAATGCATTTATTTTTCCTAGCAGTGGTCAGATTTTAAATTTACAAGGAAGTGTGTTATTTTTTTAAGAAGGTAGAAAGGACATCACCCTTTATTGGTCCACTGATTGTAATCGCGTGCTGCAATACTTCATTTTCTTTGAAAGTTGAGATCTTTACAGAAGACACAACTATATATGCATTGCATATTGACCCTAATACCCAAGCTCCTAGGTGTCCTTCTTACCTTTACCACTGGCCCTCATTTTTATACTTCAGACAAGTACCAATTTATAACAAAACATGAAGAAGACATTACAGAGCACTAGGTGAGGGTCTTACAGCACTGTGCAAGGTATAACTAATTGAGCTTTTGAGCCTCCCAGGGCTGAGGAGAAAGGAGCTGGGCTGAACTTCAGCTCTAAATAGACTGCAGTTTGTAACAAGCCACCTCATTTCAAATTATTGCTCTTCTGATATTATTACACTTTGGGCTGTGTTTGGTTTTACTTACTTTGCACTGCACATATGGACTGCAGTTTTTTCTGTAATTTAATCCACAGAATCACAGAATTTCTAGGTTGGAAGAGACCTCAAGATCATCGAGTCCAACCTCTGACCTAACGCTAGCAGTCCCCACTAAACTATATCCCTAAGCTCTACATCTAAACGTCTTTTGAAGACTTCCAGGGATGGTGACTCCACCACTTCCCTGGGCAGACTGTTCCAATGCCTCACAACCCTTTCAGTAAAGAAGTTCTTCCTAACATCTAACCTAAACACATCCTATAAACATCAGTTCTGAGAAGGGATCTTCCTTTGTGTAAAGAGAGATGTGTGTATTTATCAAGAATCAGACTTGAGCTTCTACAGACTGGAACTTGGAATTATCTAAACAGGTCAAAAAAGCTTGTCTGATGATCTAAGAAGGTTGTAGAAAGAAAGTCATGAAACTGTGTGATTGTATTGGGGTGATATACAAGCAATAGCTGAGTACCTATCCCTAATTGCTCTGAGAGATGTGCCAGGTTATTAAATCAATAATCATAAGTGAAAAATGTCCTCAGGCTCATACTGCTGTTTGTAGAAAGCCTCTGTCCATGTGAGATGTTTTTGAAATTTCGATGCAACATTCCAGGATGTGTGTCACGGTCTCTTCTGAGAAGAGTGAAGTCACTTGGCCTTTGGCCTTGTGACTTCCAGCACACCCCAGGAAAGGCGTATCTCATCAGCAGCCACAGCCCATAACTTCGTCGCCTGTAATTACTGCTCCGGTTGTGCCAGGCTGAATTAACCCTTATGTAGTACACGTGCTGCTGTGCTCCCTGGGTTGCCTGTGCTTGGCAACCTTTAATGTCCTTAAAAAGGCTGACTGCAATACCTTCATCTGTTACTGTACGTGATCCCAGCATGAGTGAATCGAGCCTGTCCAGTTCCACCGAATATGATTTATTCTTTTACTTTTCAACAGCCTTCATATAACACAAAGATTTTAAGTGGAATAGAAACCAACAAAAAATCCAGAAATATGAAGCCCCAACAGTCAAATCAGGCACAGAAGTCTCATGCTTCTTTTCTCCTATGACTTCTGTGAACGGTTTGCTCCTGAGCACTGGATGACACTGGAATGTGACACAACCACTGTCACATTCCTTTCACAGACAGGGTCGATCTGGGCTTAACAGAGAGATGCATGTAACCCTTTTGTCCCTGTGCTAGGCAGGGAGGTAGAATGATTTGTTTGGTGCCATCAACCTAGTGTCCTCCATGCGAGCAGTCATGTTTGCCTGTACATGACACTCACTGTATCTGGCAAGCAGCATTGTATTAAAACAACTGCTTCTAACTAGACTCTTGCCTCCTAGCATACTGTTAAAGAGTTAAATGTTTAAGATAAATAAATAAGATTTATTTATATGCTCAGGCAAATGCTCTACTTGGTGTTTTTTCCAGACTTCTAAACGTTTCTGACAGCATCTTTCATGATCTCGAGTCCAAACATTGTTACACACCACCTATCACCAAGAAATGGAGAAAAGATCCACGTGTCATCCTTTGTCTTGTTCCCTGCCAGCCCACACAGAAGATCAGACAGAATTTCTTTTCTAGGCATTAGAGTAACTAGCTCATGCAAAACCAGATCTACTGATTAATGAAAAGTCCCCATGGAACACAGGGCTTCTCTTATTCCACTTTGGCTAATTAGTGTGCAAAATTAATTTTCTCCTGATTATCACCAACATGAAAACATGATTGGCCTGTCCTTTTTATCAGAGTCCTTACCTTTCATCTGGAAATTCAGACATTGTTCCAGATGAAATAAAATTTCAGTAATGACAGGAAATGAGTGTCAGAAAAACAGCATAAAATGTACCACATACAATATATGCAGTAATCAATCAACCCTAAGACATTATGGCAACTGAACTATTTATCACTGTTAAAAACATATGTAAAATTTTTCTCAGGGGAAAAAAAAAAAAAAAAAAAAAAAAGAAAGATTTGCAAATTTTTCACAGTAGGCCTAGCTGAGAAAATTCATTACTGAAGGTGTTTTAAAACACTTTTCTCAATGTGTGCTCATTTCATCTGTTGCTACTGCTCATTCTTTTCCTGAATTTTTAGGAATTAAGGGCTTTTCTGGCTCATGGCTTGAAATGGCCCTCCTTCTGTTCTCAGAAAACCTGTCAGAAGTCTGTCAGCTGCAGCACAGCTATCTTAGGCATTTGTTTTCTTAAGATATTTTTTTCAAAGTAAATACAACCAACAATCATAAAATAATAGTCCCCACTTGCAACTATAACAGAACAGAGTTTTATATTGAATATTGGAACACAGCATTTGATGGGAAAGGACCACACCATCCAGGGCAATGTAGCTACACAGGTTTGTATTGGGCCATAAACTAGCTATCCAATCCAAAAATCATATTAAAGAATGTTGGAAACCATTCTGAATGTGTTACTGCTTTCTTCAGGAGAAATGAGTATCTAGCAGAAAGCTGGAACTCAGCAGACAAGACATCTTGCATACTTCTTTATGAATATGCTTTTTTAGCTTCTCTTGGACTTGTCTTGAATTCCATGGTAAGGATGTGCTTGGTTCCTCTGTTAACAATAGCTCCCAAGAGCTATTAACAATAGTTAACAATAGCTCCCCAATCCTTGCTCCCAAGAGTTTAAATGGGAAGCCATCCTTCAAATCCTCTGTTCACTATGGCCACAGTGAACAGCTCAGAACCAGGAGCAGCTTTTGTACCTTTGGTTTGGGGCCTGGCTCTCCATACAGTGAAGAACTCACACAGACAGATTTAACAAATCTCAGTTCCTGGCCTCAGTCTCTGCCTCCCAGAACACTCAGCCAAACAAAAGTACACTAAAAGTACTTTAAAATGGCATTGCACAGAACCATACAAAATTTACTTTGTGTAGTGTGCACATGGTGAGAGTCAACAGGGGTAAGTGAAGAAATGTGACATAGGCTGTGCCACATATTACAGGCTTTCTAGATAAAAAAGTATAAGCTCTGGCATGTGAAGGGGAAGAGATTTTTGTCTATCGTTTTCTGATGTTGTGAAACAAGATGCTCCTTGAATTCTCTGGCAGGATCTTTAATTCTGACTGTACTAAGTGAGCCACTGAGCTTCTTGGAGCACCATTTTTATGGTATTTGCCAAACTTACTTTGATCTGAAGGAGCATGGACCAGTTGACTGGCTTCTTCTTGCCTCTGAAAGAGCAATGAGCAGGGGAGGGACAGCGGACTGAGAGCACGTTACCCACAGCACGTAGAAGCAGAAGACTAACACCAAAGAGAGCTGTGTGAGAGGCTACTCTCTGGAGGACTGCCAATGCCAGCATGTTCACTACCAGATTTTGGTTCACATTTCCACAACCTGAACACACCAAACAATTTTCGATGTATATAATGCAGGATTTTCAGGTCCCATCTGTATAGATACAACATAACTGTAGTTCTTCCATATAAACTTTTGCTGCTAAGTAAGATTGGCTCATCAGCTCTGTTTTGGTCAAAGTAGTCCATACACAGATTGACTGAAGATATATTCTGTCCCTAAAGAACTATGCTGAGGAATAACACAGTAACATAGCAAACACACCTCAAAGGAGTCCCTTAAGTCTTCTTCTGAACCTGATCTTCTAGATCTGACTTGGTTGTTTGCTTCCACTTCTGCTAGGAGGTTGTTCTGGAACTCCACACCTTGGATGGTAAATGTCTTCCTCCAGATGTATAAAAAACAAGCCAGGCTACCTCACTACAACCATTTTGACTAAAGTGGTAAGCTTCTGGGAAGGCAGAAAGAAGCTCATTTTAGTAGATGACTGAAGAAATAATTCTACCCTGGATGCAATTTCTGCAACGGGAATTGAAAGCATAAACATAATCTGATACAGGAATTGAGAGGAAAGGAATATATAACAAAGCCAAAATTATGAAGAAAGAAGAGAAAGACATTTGTGGGGGAGGATAGTACTAGAGCTAAGTACTTCAGCTGAGCTGGTAAATGGAAAAATGTCAATGAAGATGCCTGTGATCTGGTTTACTCTTCCACCAATCCATCAGATATTCCTGTAACACTGTGTGCCATTATCCCTTTAATTTGATGTTGCCACTTTTATGTCATGTGAAATATCTTTTGAATGCCAGGGAAACTGAGATTCTGGCACACACTGCTGACAGCTGTTTTGAAACTAAGTATATGATGGATGCTACATCTGGTGGTGTTGGTGTACAGACAGTGGAAAAGTACAGCTTCTTGTTTGGGATGGCTGGAAAGGATTTGTAGTATCTACGTCCCTGTAAGGGACTTAGCCCCTCTCCTAAGAGACTATATAATGACCTACCCCTAGAGATAGCTTTGGAAAATCAGAGCCAAAGATTGATATGAGTATCTCTGACAAGCTAGTTCACTGTTTGTAACCAGGAAAAATGACGCAGCACATGAAAGAAGAGGGAAGTTTAAAATGCATCAATGAGTTAAATGAGTGAATCAATCAATGATCTAAAAATATTTTTCATTAATTTTCATGACACAGATGTGACTGTGCCAAGCCAGGCATCATGTGTACTTAAGCATAATAAATTCACCACTGACTCAGTGGCAGAAAGGGCAGCTGGTCCCCTGGAAGCTACAATGAGTAATCAAGGAATTGTTGGTTTGGGGCTGATACTGAAGACAGTGTAGAGTAATAGAGTGAAACCATAAATATTATGCTTTAGAGAATTTGAAATCTAACAACCAGGTGAGCAGTGTTACCTCTGCTAGTTCCAGACGTGAACATTGTTCACAACTGGTTTTTGAGTGTGTATGTCTGTAAATGATCTATGTGTCTGTACTGATCCACTATTCTCCTAGTCCTGTTTTTCCAAGAGAAAAGTTATCAGTAGGCATAAAGACTTAACTAGCAACAGGAGAGAGTCTGCAAAAGGACGTTTCCTTTTTCCCTTTTTTTTTTTAAGAAAAAAAACAAAAAACAAAAAACAGACAGAGGTGTCAGACTGTGGTGTGTGAGTGTTGGACATAGTAAAGGTAATCTCGGTTCCTGAACAGATTCAGGACAATCATTCAATATCTGAGCACATCATTACAGGTGGGTGCTCAGGACTCAGGAGGTAGGGCCCTCAGTACGTGAGTCTGAGTTGCTTGACAAATCATGAGGTCACCTGTTTAACCAGACACAAATCTTTCTTTCAAATTAAGGTTAAATGGCAGATTTTTCTCAAGCTTTTTAATCTGCTTGACTTAATTTTAATAAGCACAGGACTGTGAGAGCAACTGAGAGAGCAGATTATACTTTAGAAGAGAACTAAAGATCTCCACAATTTCTCTGGGCAGCCTGTGCCAGTGCTCAATTACATGCAGAACAAAGAAATGCTTCCTGATGCTCAGAGAGAGCTTTCTGTGTTTCAATTTGTGCCCATTGCCTCTTGTCCTGGCATTGGGCACCACTGATAAAAGCCCAGCTCCATCTTCTAATTAAAACTAAACAGGACTAGAACGGTCATTCTCTGGCATTGTTTGTGTACAGGAAGATAAATAACAGCAAGTAAAAATGAACAGTGTCACATACAAAGAAAGCCTTAAATGTTTTTGAAAAATTTACTCTGAGTCTCTAAGACACTAAAGCCTCTGCTGCAGGTGGTTTCCACCAGTGGGGCCCTCAAGGACTCCTGCAACCAAATATAACAGCCAACTTAGTTCAAGAAAAAAAAAAAAAAAAAGTCTTTTTCTTTACAATCTCCCTTTCATCATTTAAATTTTCATATAATTTAGATAAATTTATGCAATGCACTGCTAAGATGTATGAAAAACAGCTGTAAAAAAATTATTAAAAAAAAAAAAAAAAGAAAGAAAGAAAGAATCCATTGATGGTGAACACTTTAGGACAAAAGATTCACTTACTTTCCTTTGGAGATGCAGAAGGTTCATCACATCCATGATGAATAAGCAATGGTTTTTAAAACTTATGATTGCCACAAGTGAGTGTATATATTTATGAGTGCATAACATATAAACAATTAAAAATGTAAGCAGCGACACTTAAAATGTCAAATAAATTATAATTCAGGCTTTCATTATATTATTATATCATGCTGAAGCTAACCGTTTTCAATTACTCCCTGAATAATGTGAAATAATGATTTAGTGTTCAGAATAAAAAATTGAAATATCGAAATTCAACCACAGAGGTTCTGGAAACCATCTAACATCTGGGTGTTGAGTAAATTTCAGACCACCCAACCATCACTTGGTCATTGGTTCTTCAAGTAAAACCTCTCTAGCTTTTAGAAGACTGAAGCACTACTTAGTCTTTGTATTCTGGATGGAAGAAAACAGAAAATTAACATTTCATAGAGGTAAAAGTGTAATTTTGAACTTTCTGTGATATTTATGACAAGATGCCATGAAAACACAGGGCTCTAATAATAAACCATATCTCAGCTATGATAAACAAGGTTTCTCTACTTAAAACACACAGTGAGTGAAGCTGAATAAGAAGCTTTGACATTTTCTCAATTTTCTTTTCCTACCAGCAGCTTTCACTTAATGTAGAATCATTCTGTGGCTGATATTCAAATCCTTTAAATATGTAATTTTAAAATACATAAAAATAAACTCAAGTGCTTTAATATGGATTGATTAGATGCAGTGTCAAAATTCAATTAAAACCATCTGATGGTGGAGTTTGCCTGGGGAAAGTGACTACATTAACAGCAACACTAGTATTTTGTTTCAGATGGAGAAAGTTTTTCTGTTGAAGCTGCACGTTTTTCTGTCCTGGATTGATTTGGATGGAACTTTAGCCAGAAAATATGAACACTTACATTTCATACTTCTACATGTTTTAGGGCCTTCGACAAAGAGTTGTAGTGCTGTCAGGCTGTCTTAGGCTCCACTAATTTTTTTGAAACACAATGAGAGTGGAAGTTTATTTTGATGACTACCTTACTCTTAGTTGGCTGATTTTGGCAAAGATTCATGAATTTCCATGAAACAATGCCAGTGGCATCAAATGAAAATAGAGCGTTGAAACTGGAAGTAAACAAGTATGATTCCATGCTTGACCTGGAATCTGATCAGGTGCAGCTACAGAATAAAGCACTCAGTAGTAATCAACATTTTGAGCACAAGGGTTAAGACAAGTCTGGATTTTTCTGTACAAACCATTACCACAGCATCTAAGTGCATCACAAGTAGGTCTCCAGTTGGCTTTATCAAATCATCGAATCGTTTAGTTTGCAAAAGACCTTCAAGATCATCAAGTCTGATCATTGAGCACCGATGCTCTGATCTACATTCCAGAAGCCTCACTATCCCGAGCACCCACACACGGGTGTTGGAGAGAAGCAGTGCTTCTCCATGCCTTGCCAGCTCCTCTGCTGCACAGGGGAGTTGTGGAACTGGGCAGAGGTTGGGAATGCTCTATCCAGCCCCAAACAATGCTTTAAAGTGAGGTCAAGCTGCTGCTAAGTGGTACAACATGGTCCTGAAGAGGGATTAGTGTGGACATGAGAGCTCCTCAGTTCCCCTCTGACCACACCCTTGCTTCAGACATGCATCCAGGATTAACAGCTGGCGCTCGGCACACTGGAAGCACCATGGGACATCTAGAAGGATGAAAATACACGTGTAGCCTTAGAAAAAAAAATCAAGAAATTGCCAATAACCAAACCAGTGACCTTCCCAGCCAATCCTGTCACCTCTGTATGTATTGTAAAACACCCAGGATAATTTTATTTCAGGATAAACATTCTGGATTGATAAAAACCTGAAATATTTGGAAAGTACTACTCTCAGAAGTAAGTGTTACAGGCCTACAGTTCCAATATGCTTGAATACCACATTGCGTAGCAGAATACGACCAGCTTTATTTTTAAATATACAAGTGTATAACGTGAATTTCTATTCCACTCTTAAAGCAAAAACAACTATATTTTTATATGGCACTTCTTTATAAAGAATTACTGAGTTCCTAAAATTTGAAAAATTCTTGTAACTATAAGGATGTACTGGTTTTATGTGATACAGATGTGTGAATTAAGAGTTTTTGATGGGACAAGACACAAAATCATTAATAAGGGATCATTGTTATCCCAGAAGAAAATTCTCAGTAGATCGAGATTAAAAAAATTACTAGCCAACCCTCTTACCTTCCACTCTCCTTCTTTAAGACATATTTCATCTTAACTAAGGAGATCTGAATTCATTGAGATTGATATTATTAAAATTTAACAATTCTCAAGTCATCCATAAAGTCTGTTATAAATTTGAGATCTGACTTTACAGTGACATACAGAAATTAAACAAAAACTTATCTTAAAAATCAGAAGAAAAAAAATATCAATCAGGAAACATGTACCATTCAGCTCCCATTTCAGAACAGTATAAGCAATGTCCATGAGTGCTCTGAATATTTAACTTGTTTTTACTTAACTTAATCTGTAGTATCACAAAATGTGCCTTAGAATCTTTGGCTTTGATTTTGCAAAGGCATCTGCCTGAGTAGATCCTTATGGAGTTCCCTTCCTGAATGAGAGCTTTTGAGAGCTATTGTAAATCTATCCCAGTCATCCCTAAAGAGAAATTGGACTTTTCCACTGTCTGCACTCAAACCTCAGCACCTCCATATGTAGCACGCATCACAGTCTTCACTTCAAAACAGCTGTCAAGAATGTGCGCCAGACTTTCAACTGTCATGCCATACAAACAGGATCCCACACAACATACAGATGACAAAATACAGTTAAATAACAGTAGATGATATGAGAAGAAAAATGCAATGGATTTATAAAATGGTAGTGGTCACGCTCACTGATTTTACAAAATTCAGAATTTCTTTGTTGGAGTGAGTTTAATACCAGACAGATCTAAATATCATGATTCTAAGATGTACCAACATTTGTTGAGAGAAGAATAACTCTATGTGATGTACTTCAAGAAAGGTGTCCCAGAATTTCTCTGGACTGTTAAATTGTCTAAAATACCCATTCCATTTAATCGATTTACAGCATATAAAGCTCTTCTGTTCAGAAGCGATGAGGCACAGCATATAACTCACAGCTTTCACATTGTGGTGTAAAAAAACACTTCTGAAACTGTCTCTCTATATAATTTGGAATGACTTCACCAATTACCAACACTCTTCCTAAATATAAGTAGAGTTTTAGTTAGTAGCATATTTGACGAGGCAGATTAAGCTGACAACTTTCATTAATCAAACATTCTAAAAATCTTCCAAACCAAAAGGTTTGTCTTAAGAAACTAGACACCGATGTTGGCAGGTTCCAAGATACTTTTTCAGCTTTATACAACAGTACATCTGTGCCATTATAAATGACTCAGAAAGTAATATACTGAAATATATACTGATGGCCTGACACTGAAAAATGCCAAAAAATAAAGAAAATTTAGATGGTCCCAACCAAGTGGTTTTATTTGTATTGTGCCAGATGCTGTAACACCAGAAGCAAACAGTTTGAAATGAAACTCAGATAAATACTAGGAATTACGTTTTTCATTGGATTTTCAAATAAACATCATCAAAAAAGGCAATTTAAGAAGTATATTGTGAGAATTATTTAATTAAAAATTGATATGACAAAGTGTTTCATTTTGTGTAATAGCATTGTATTTTATTAGTTATATAGTATCAAATAAATCGAGGAAGAGCTCTCTCAGAGGACTCTCTAGACATTACTTTTATATAAGATCAAGTCAGTCCAGATGATCTAATAGTCCCTCGTGACAATAACATTTATAAATCTATGAAAAAGTTTAATAAAACGTAAGACCAAAGATGAGCTTGTATTGCTAAGTCCTTTGAGCTTTTGCTTTTTTATTTTTTTTTTCCTTTTGTGTTTATCTCAAAGCAATACAGCTTTTTATTTCAGATTTTTTAGTATATTTAAGCACACTGGTCGTTCACTTTCCTCTAGTTATTCTTGAATTTGGTAACCTGCTAGTCACAATTTCCATTTTTTTATCTAAATATTTAAGCTTCTTATTCATTATTTGCAAATTTGAATAGAATGTTTAAAACAAATTATTTGGTCCCAAAAATCTATCAAAATCAGTTTTGAAATTAATACTGTATTTTTTTTTCCTACCTCCTCATTGGACAATTGCAATTTATCTTAAAAACTTGTCCTTTGTTCTTATATGAGAATCCCAGTCAGGTGTAACTCTTCATTGCTACAATGCAGGTTACCTCCAAGGTTACCTGCCAGGTTACATCTAAGTAATGACATAATTTGATTATTACAGCATTTTAGGTATGTCCTACAAACAAATAAATGTAAATGTAGAGACCACAACTCATCCTTTCATTTGTTCCTTGTTCATATAGCCTGCCCTTTATCCTACCAAATGGCACTCATCTATAGTTGTTCGGAGTGAGATCTCCCCATGTGCTAACTACTACTTTTTACTTTTTGCGAGTGTCACTCGAGAAATATTGCAGTATGTCAATTTTTCTGGCACATCAGTCATGCTGTTCAAAGAATTCTGGACATGCTTTCCTATTTGACAATTTTTTTATTGTAGGCCATCCAAAACTAACACTGAATTACACACAATGGTTGAGATTTGAAGAGGTCAGCTGGTCCAACCCCTGGCTTAAGCAGGGCCACCCCATAAAGCAGAATGCAGGATGGATTATGTTTTTTTTTCTTGTTTTGAAAAATTGTAATGATTATGAAAATCTATTTAAAAAATGGGCATTTGTTTCATTTTTATAATTAATTCAGAAAATATGATAATAAAAAACAGATAATACTAATGAATATTAGTTTAAGAATGTACATAATGAAATAGACTGAACTAGTTCTCACCTGATTTGTATGCACTTAACAGCAACAAGGATCACTCAAAAAACCCTGTACTTACTTGACATTTTTCATACCAGTTTCACAGACCAAAAGAATTATGTCTGAGCTGCCAAATGTGGGTTGCTCAGCCAGCCTGAGCACTCTCGGTCTATCACCAGCTTACCTGCTGCTGCTGTTCTAATACCCACACCCTTGCTATATGCTTGTACTTCCCAAAGAATCACAGTCACTGCAGCATACCCCTTTTCAGGGTGCAAGCCATTGTTAAAATACACCTGGAAAAGACTGTAGCATACAATGCACCTGAGTTTCTGCCTGTGCTTATGATTTCCATGAGGTATTGGAATCGCTAACTTTTTATGGGTATCCGTATCTCAGCTGACAGCATCCACTGTAGCCTGACACTATCCCAATTGGTTTCCAACAGAATTCATGCCAGTGGGCACAGTCTGGATCTGATTTGGAGGATGGAGATGGAAATAGGGATTGTTAAAAACACTCCATTATCATATGGTCTGGTAGTTGGCTACAGTGCTGTTCTACAAACATGATTTGGTACAGATGTTTCATTTAAACTCTAGGTTTATAAAGGTACACATTTTTTTGGTTTACTCTGATTATAACCACAGTCTACTCCTCCCCAGTAATCAACTGCTAGAATTTGTCAAATGTTGTCATTTAATATGTGGGTCACTTCCAGTGCCGTGTTTGTTGCATGGAACACTCCACTTCCATAGAAACAGATGTTTTAACTTAGCAGCAGAAAGAGCTAAACAAGTGCATGTGAAGGCACCGTGCAAATAATGTGTTTCATTTCTGTTATTTATAGCTGTCCACAGCTATCATAATTTTTTTATTTGAAAATTATTAAATCAATTACAAGAAGTTTATTTGCAGACACTGCCAAGAATGATGCATGCTAGGCAACTGCTTCTGGGGAAAAGTGTCTTCTTCTTGGCCACTTGCACTGACTCTCAGAGTATATGTAGAAAAAATTACCCTTTTTAGATCTCCCAATCCTTCTTGCAGATACGCCAGGTGGCAAGGGCTGTGGAGCTAGTCCTTAATTCCCCAGCATATTTGAATAGGCAAAGGCCAGCTGAGATGATAGAAAGAAGATGCTAGTGAGAGTGCTCTGGCTGGGAGAATGTTTTTGTTCTTTCTTTTAGTTTGGTTTGACTGATTAGTAATAGTCTTATCTACATTGCAAGCAGGAAATGGGATTTTTTTTAATTCTTTTTTTTTTTTTTTTAAACAAAGAACTGTTTATGTACACCACAATGAAGTGCCAAATTAGCCATCTATGAAATTCTTTGCTAGTTTAAATCCTACCTGGTGAATTTTTGGTTACTGAAGAAGCCACTGGCTTTTATAACAAGAATGATGTTTGAAAATGAGCCATACTACCGATTTATCAAAGCACACAGACAGAACCACTTTCAACAGTTCTGTAACAATGCACACACATGGGCTGACCACATAAAGACGGTGCTTTTTGGAATTAAGGTCTGGGTTGATAGCTGAAGCTGCCTACCATCTTTTTCCAAACAAATCTCAGAATTTCTACTCTGAACTGTGGGCAAGGCTGAAAGCACAGCCCAGGCTATTCCAAAAGTTCAGCGTGTTCCCCTTCACAGCCCACCCAAACACCCCGGACATGTACTCCACCCACCTACACTGGGCTTTCTGTGCAGAAGACAGAGCCAGGCCAGATGAGAGAAATATCTGTATTTGGAAAGCCTCTGCAAATGTGGGACACAAAAGCAGTAAACAAATCAAATGGGATGCCAGACCAAATGTGTTTCACATTTGTGAAAATAACAAAGTTCAGTCAGGAAGAAAGGTTTATGTGTCTTCTCCTCATATAATCCTTCCCAAGGTACTTTCCTTCAATCCCCCCAATATTAAACCCAGCACAGACAGCAGCAATATCTGTGAAATGAGCATGAACACACAGCATCACCAAATGCATTGCAAAGCCACCACCAACTCCACGTGGCTTGGCACTGAATGGAGCTCAGGAGGATGAGCAGGTGTTTCTTTCCCTGGTTTTCCTCCAC
Source organism: Aythya fuligula (assembly GCF_009819795.1). Taxonomy (NCBI): domain Eukaryota; kingdom Metazoa; phylum Chordata; class Aves; order Anseriformes; family Anatidae; genus Aythya; species Aythya fuligula. The sequence goes on along the minus strand of NC_045560.1, from coordinate 141,177,835 downwards.
GCCCTGCTCTGAGCAGCAGCAGCAGATCCTGCTGGTCTGCCTTGATGGCAACACACGTGAACAGGGGGAGATGGCGGCGACGAGCTTTCATGCTTGCCACCTGCAGAAGCCCTGAGTTCAGCAGCCAGGCTGGCAATTCCTTCCCACAAAGCTCTTGCATCTCTCCCCATGCCAATGAATTCCTGCATCAGAAAATCTCCTCATCATTCCTCTAGCTATGACAGAGAGCTAGGGAAGCCTGCCCCCATTTGTGGCAGTGCCTGAAAGCTTCTTCAAAGGTCTTTTTGAGGAATTTGTGGAGCTACGGGAACCAGCAGAGCTCTTCTGAAGAGATCACACAGAGTCAGACAGCTCCGTGGTTTGGCGTCTTGCAGCTTCAATAAAATAATTTGAAGCAAGGTGCAACTGAAAGAGCATGCAGGCAGTATGGTGTAGAACTGCTATTCAACAGTTCAGGTTAAAAATTAAATATAAAAAGAAGAAATTACTGAAACTTTTGTACAAGGTTTCTACTAATTAATTTTTCTATGAAAATCTTGATTTAAAAAAAAAATAATAATCCTCTGGGGCTATTTACTAAAGATATACCATCACACATCAGTAATGAAAGATGAGAATTTTGAAAGTTCGAAAATCTGGAAAGCTCTTACAACTCTCTTCAGTGTGTTTAAAATGAATATTTAATGTCCCTACAGTGAGCGAAGTCCCACTGAACTATGCAACAAATAAAATTAATTTTAGTTGATATTTTAAAATCTTATTTTTTACTCAAAAATAAGTCAGGATCAATACAAAGGTATCTTGAACTAATGTATTGCATATTTGTGGTGTAAATGCCTGAAGTAACTAGGAAAATAAAACTAACATTCACATTTTTAAGGAAAAGGTACAGCATTGAAGAGGCTTTCAGGGTAGGGCATAACTGCTTTATCTGAGCGTTCCCTAGGCTCCCAACCTTAGATGCTATCGCGCTGGGGAAACTTGGTGTGCTAGCTCTAAGGAACAGCACGGAGCATAGAGTGGAGTGGAGACACCACGGCTAGGCTCTGTAATCAGATGGGACCTCGATTGTTCTTGTGCACAAAGCTGCACTTTTTGCCACCCTAAGCCAAAGACCTGTCATGTTTTGACAAATGCTGTACCCTAGTGTACTTTTTGCTCATTATAATATCATTATAATATCAAAACACACCTCCATCCCAAAAGCTACCCGCCTCCAAGGTGCGACCACCCCTCACTGAACATGCGCTCTGAATTCCTCGGAGCCTATTACTTTAAACGGAAACGGGAAAACTTTACACCAATCATAACTAAGATATGCTTGACTAGAGCCACTCAAGCTCCACCTAAAAGATAGAAAATAATATAAATTGGCCCAAGAGAAAGGGGATGTTAGGGAAGATACCACCGTCAGGGGAGATACCATCCCGAGGACAACATCCTTAGGACCTCCTGACTCCTGGGATCAGTCGACGGGCTGAGCCTCTCTTCCCCCCCCATTGGGACGCCTTTGGGTGAGATCTGAATACTTGTTTATAAATCTCTATAGAGTCTCTGATCCTTTTAACGCGTTTATTTCTAGGCTGCGCACCTGTAACATCTGTAAACACCTGTAACACCTGTAACATCTATAACATCTGTAACACCTGTAACATCTATAACATCTGTAACACCTGTAACATCTGTAACACCTATAAACACCTGTAACATCTATAACATCTATAACACCTATAACACCTGTGTATTTTATGCATACTAGCTTGCTTTTGCAGACAGTCACTATCGCCGGCAATCCAAAAGAACCTGATTATCTGTTGCTGTAATAAACCATACTTGATTGCATTGTGATAACTCTCATTGAGTGCAACGAGGGTGAGGGTGGTTATCCGTGATAGTTCAGTGTTCTGAATCTAACCAGACCCCCAGGCGGTTAATGCATTTTTGGTGAATGTCCGAACGGACCCCCAGATGGTTAATGCGTTTTTGGTGAATGTCTGAACGGACCCCCAGGCCGTTAACGCGTTTTTGGTGAATGTCTGACTGGACCCCCAGACGGTTAATGTGTTTTTGGTGAATGTCCGACTGGTTCAGTATCCTGAATCTGACCGGGCCCGTAACGGTTAATCAGCTACACCCCTTAACGCGACAATATTAAGGCATATGGGCATATTATTTATTCAATAAACTCAGTCCTCTCACTGACTACGAGTTTTCTACAGAAAGTAGAAAGTGCTATACATCTGTTTTGAACTAATTTTTGTCATAAGATTAAAAAGTCGATTTATGGTACAATTTATGTGAACGAGACTATTCATTTATTAATTTAAGTTTGGAATTTAATTGTTCACCTGAGTCAACTATCATTATTTTTAGTCTTTGCTGAATGGACTTAACTTCTATAGAGTGGGCAAAAGGGCCTTGTAAATTCACTGTGATTTTCATTCATTTAGAGAAGTATGGGTAAAGGAGGCATGTGTATTATACTAGCACTGGTAATAACCAGATTAAAAGAATACTGTTAGATTATATATTTTTTTTTACTTTCTTAACTAAAAAAAAAATAAAAATAAAATCATTATTTGCCTATATATATGGTCATATATATATATATTTAATGCACGCTCTCTTCCTGACCAAATGAACCAGAGCAATGTATTGCAATAAAGCCCAACTGATTTAGTAGAACTCAAAATCCTGAATCCTTTTTATGCATTGGATATGCACAGCTTTGCCTGTGCACTGTACTCATATATATCTTTTTGCTCTTGATATGGTTACTTGTCATAGAGCCCAAACATGGAACAGGTATTTGAGGACCAAACTTTAAATATCAGTTAGAAAAAATGTCTTACTTTGCAACATTAGGTGTGGCCTTTCCTTGTTTTTCCTTCTGTTATACCTATTTTCTATCAACTGGTTTACTAATCCTCAGTACAAATCTAAAACATAAGCAGAAAGTCACAACAAACTTCCAGATTGCTTTCTGTACAAGCATGTTTTTACTGACTCCTAGCACCAACATTTTATCATTTTAATTACATTTATGTCTTTGTTCCTTGATGCGTACACATGCCTATTCCCTCAGCAAAACCCTCTTCACACACCTGCACTCCTCCCACTTTCAGCATATGCTTGCACGTAACATGTGGATGAGGAAACTCATCTCCTCTGGTGAGCACCAGAGTGTGCCCTAGGACGGAAGGCAGCCAACCATGCACAGGAAGTGTCACCAGCAAGATGTCCCAGGCAAAAACCCAACTGCTGCAGTCTTTGACCCACGTCTGCCATTACTGTGCCACTTACCCAGCACTGCATCCAAAGCATCATGCTAGAAGTGCTGACAGAAATGTTCAAAACTGAAGTGCATGAATCAGATGGATTCCTTCCATTACTTTAACATGTGTTCATTAAACTGCAGAACTCAACACTCCAGGCAACTCTATCATTCCCTCCTAGTGCTCTTCACATAAAAATGTGAGATGGCCCTGGGTGCTCTGCTCTGGGTGTCCCTGCTGGAGCAGGGCTTGGACCAGGTGGCATCCGGGGACCCTGCCAGGCTCAGCCATTCTGTGACTCTGAAGTCACATACAGGCCCTTGGAAACATTTAATTACATTTATTGGGAGAATGCTACAATCAATGTATAGATATGTTTCTATACTACAAACTGAATTTTGTTAAAATCAATAGAAGATCCAAAACAAACAAACAAAACCAACCAACCAACCACCAACAACAAAAACACAAAATGATGCAGGACAATGAAAAGTGAAGATGAAGCCCCAAATGAAAATTCTTCCAGAAATGTTGTGTTCAGGGGAAAATGCATTCACTCTAGTGCTGTGTGCTGAATCCTGTGAGGCCGACATATGCCAGCCCCCAGGCACAATTCTAATAAAACCCAAACCCTTGTTGGATCTGCAGGACTGTCAAATTCAGTAGTATTGCAGTTGCTTTGATAGGAAGACCCATCAGTTATTTCACAAGAGGTAGAGATAAATTAACAATTTCTAAACTACATAAAAAGACAGAGGAAAAAGGGAATTTTTCAAATCCTATTTTAAATTTCAGAAATAAGCTCAGCTATTAAAACTTCAATGGAACTAACTTGTTTTGTTGAAATGAGCATATCTGTAAAAAATTCAATTGGACAAAAAATCCACAAAAGCAGTATTGCAAACCCAATCGCTTTCATTCTAGAAAGCTGTCATCTAGAGGGTTCCCATATAGTATTTTATGATGTTATATTTGATATTTCATTTTATATTATTTTATTATGCCTTCTTAATAGTAAAAGAGTTCCTTTGTATCTTCGGAATCCTTTAAGATGTCATCATTAAGTCTATGATGACATCTTAATTGAAATATCTTTTGTTTCTTTCCTAAGCTAAAACTCCTTGTGTTTTAGCGTATGACAATGAAACAACTGGTCACTACTAATTTGCATAATGTATATATACTTATATATATACGTATTTGTATAATGTATATTGAACTAGTATGTGCATAATACACACTACCATTACTATACAAAAAATAAAAATTAAGGTAATATAATGAAAAAATATTTTAAAACTTTACAGCTTTACATTAAATTTTAAAATTCTTTAAATAAACTTCTAATCAGAATAAAACAAAGGAAATAAAAAAAAATAAAATTGAAGGAAATAATACATTTTTTTGATTATTATTATTATTTTTTTTATACCGCACACTCTTGAGTTTCTCTGTTTTGTGAAAGATAAAGAAACATGAATAATTTTTATTATATTTCTTCTGGGTAACCTGTTACCTGTTTGGGGTACAATGAGATACTCCACATTCCATCAGGATGCCAAAATGCTGGTTTTCACTGTTGTAAAAATAAGGCTCTAACTTCTATTCTATGGATCTTTGGTTTCCACCCCCCTGAGGAACTGTGGCCTCAGTGCAAATCACTCATCTCCCTTTCTAATTTTACAGAGGTGCAATGAAACATTGATTTCTTTGTTCTTTTTTTTTTTTTTTTTTTTTTTTTTTTTTTTTTTTCCTTAAGCTAGCATTCAGGTTTTAATCTTCTCATTCTCTCATTCTTATTTCACTGATAGCAGAGAAACATGTTGTCATTTTAAAGGAGTGCCCTAATTCTCCTCTCATCCTATTTTTCTTATGTAGCCACTTCTGAATACATCTGTCATCTTTTAATCTCCTGCACAGTCTTTCCAGTACAGCGTGACCCAGGAGATGTCATGTTCTCGTGGTTGGACCACACGGCTGCGGTGCACAAAGCACTTCCAAATGCTTTTGAACAAAAGCAAATTTGTAATACATGAACATCAGTCAGTCTGAATTTATCTGGGGTTACGTGGGCAGTATTTTAGATGGCATTCTGAATTCCATTTTACAGACGACTCACACAATTGTAGTGAATATGTGTTTCTTGCAGGCACTGCTCAAGATTTCCCACAGTATTGAGCCATATTACCCATGCAAAGTGCATTGTCACAGTTTCCCAGCAACAAAACATCAGTTCAGCTGCTGCTCTGTTTCTGATATCTACCACCTCCTCAATGATAAATCACATGTTGCTCAGGCTGTGGTCAGAAAGGGCTAGATTGTCCAGCAGACATACAGCATCTGGTCCGTGGTCAGTCCCAGACTGCAAAAAAACAAGCAAAAAGCAAATCCTTCTTGTACCGGGAGGTAAAGCTGAAACAAAGATACATCTTCCCAACTTGTTTCATTTTGAATGTGCTTGTGTCAATGACCTTTGTTTTTCGTCCTTGAAATCAGTTCCCTGAACACACAGCTCCTATCCCATGGATCTCCTGTATGGTGTACTTTCCCTCCTGAGAAAATAATTTATCCCTATCAGATGTTTCCATATTCTCTGAGTCTCCTTTGCAACTGTTCTCATGTGGTCTCTGACATTGCCCAGCAAACATTTTCGTCACAAGAAGCATGCCATCTCCGGTGTGATACATCCAAGCATTTTCTGGAATTAAATAACAAAAAGGACTAACCTGAAAACGGCAGCACTGAATTTTAGAGACTGTATTTTCTAGCTGTCCATTCATACCATGATTCAATTTTAATTAAAATCTTGCACAGTTCTCAGATTCTTTTCTTCCTCTTGGGTAATAATTTACTTAGCAATAATGACAATTTAAAGTAAATTTCCTGAAATGTACGACACTTCATACCAAAAAGAGCAATTTAAAAGAAAATAAGTGGTTTACTATCAACATATTACTCCTTGTTGATAAACAAAGGATTAAAAAATGGATGAAAACTGAGAAGATGTGAAGTACTCAGGGATGCAACATGCTTCAGGAACCATTGTCCTGAAACAAAGCTAAAAGGAACCAAACAGGATTCTTCTAAGCTTAATAAGCTTTAGATTAGATCAAATTAGGTATGAGTCAGAAGTTCTTCATGCTCATTGCAAAGCTGATTTCTACTCTCCTTTTTCATAGGATGAAAAATGATGGAATTGATTTATCTTTGCCGACTCATAGGACATCTACTGGAATTGAGTCTTCTGAGTGTGAGGAGACGGTAGGTCTGCAAGATAACAGGACTGTAGTGCACCTTACAACAGTGCAGGCAAAAGGCTCTTTGCTCTTCAATGCTAAAAAGCTCTTCTCCAATGACAAAAACAGAAATACTTGCTATAAACTTATTTTGTTCATTATTGAAACAATGCTAGTCTTCTTTTTATCTTTGAATAATTAAAAGATGAACCAAAATGTTACATTTTGTTCCCACAGTTATAACACTTTCTAAACCTGAAATTTGGGCTGGACAGGCTTACTGACTTCATGATTTTTCTTTATTCCTGTGCAAAAATAAATTTTGCATGTTGGTTTGGAATAACTGGAATTATTTCACTGTGCAGCTGCAGAGAAAGGCAATTTTCAAGAAGTTGGTTCAAACCTCCTGTTTTTATTTTTACCTGGCTTGGGGGAGGCAGTCTGTTGGCTGTTGGCCCCTGCTCCTATGCCTTGTTTGTGCTTGCGTTGGTATTTTGTGGCACGCAGAGCCCTGTTACATTCCTTGGCAGCTTTGGACCTCCTTTTGAGAACTCAGCTGGGGAAAGTCATCTTTCCTGTCAGCAGGGCACTGCCTGTTGTGCATTGCATTTAATGGTCCTTTATAAAATGCAGTAGCTGTCTCAAGAGTTTGGAAGAGAAATATGAGGATTTAGTTTAACAAAGTAATTTGATTACTTAAAGTCAATCTCTTGCTAGCATTTTCTAACTGCAACAAGATTTCCTAGCAAATTTTATAAGACCACTACTTAATCTTTAAGCTTGTGCTCAAGCACTTTGTTAAATGAAGACTTCAGCAGAGGAAGATAGTGTCTGTGGGTTCTTCATTAGAACAACAGTATGAAATGTCTCAAACTGTGTTTGCAGACCCTTCCATCTTTTATACTGCTCCCTAAATCAGAATGATTATCTGCAGAAAAAGAAAAACCATGGAAATTTCTCTTGCTGGCAGCTGCTTCCAACCCATATATTTCTTGAACAATGCTCTAAAGTTGTATATTACAATTACAGTTAAGTTTATATGTTTCAGGCTGTAAGGACTCTAAATGTTGCCATTGGGTTTAACATGCTAATTCTGGAATGTTTATAATCTCTAATTTTTTTGCAAGTTTATTGCAAGTGTGTTACCTGGAGATTTTGATTTTGCTTCTTACATATTGTATCCATGTCTTTTTTTTTTTTTTTTAATGCTTGTATGTTTATTAGCTCTCTCTGTTCTGTAAGATGTCATTATTTTGATGGGGAAGAGGGTTATTTTAAGAATGGAAGAATGAAGATAATTTGAAAGCACAATTTCCTTTCATCAGACTCATCTCTCTTTCTTTTGCTTCTTGTTCCAAATCTAATTTAACTCTTTCCTTTCACATCTTGGAATAAATGTTTGCAAGTCAATGTTTGGATTTTCCTTATGGGCATGCAAAGTCAGCCCAAGACCTGGAATTTAATGCCATGTGTAGATTTGATGCCGAGATGGATAGATTTCACAAGAAGTAAATGGGAAGAGCAAACCTGATTACCTCTATATTTATATGTACACCACTGGCTTGTCTCAGTTAAGCAGATGGAAAAACACATATTTAGATTAAGACACATTAAAAATTTTCTAAAATGTACCCACTGTGTAACACTTGCTTTGTCCTTTTTCTTCATTCATGCTAAAAACAAACAAACAAACAAACAAAAAACACTTTTATAACACACTGATGATGGAAAGGCTGTATTCTCAATGAGAAATGGCATTTCTCAGTGAGACCTTACATGCAGGCAACATTTTTTGTGGTCTAAGCATTAAATTTTAATTTCCCTTGAGAGTTAAAGGTTATCACACTCAGGTCCAGGCTCACAAAGGTGCAATTCAGTGGTGCTTTCCTTGGTCTTGCCATGAAGAACAAGCTTTGCATGCAAAGACTGAGACACCACAACATGCTGAACTACCACAGGCTTGCCATCAGTGGAGAGCAGCTTGTAATAGTGCTGCTGGAGAACTGATCATGTCCTTATAAGCATGGTTCATAATTATCTTGTTTTCCATAAAATTATGAACTATTAAATCTGCGTGACATGTAGACGAGAGAAGTAAAGTTCAAAATCCCACTGTAATTTATGAACATGTGGTGAACAGATGTTACGTGAGATTTTTCTTCCCTTTACATTTAAAAATTTGGATTACATTTTCTCTCCTTTTCTCTCATGTTCAAACTCTGTACTTGATGCTTTATTAGATGTCTCAGCAGGGAAAATGGATGATTAATAATTGTTGATGACAGAAATTTGGTTTCTATAAGCTGTGGAGTGAAAGATAAATATGATGGGAACAGTCTTACCTATGTATATATGTTTATGACAACTAAGTTTCTTTAAGACTGTCTATGTTAGGGTTACCCATGATTTATGGGGATGTCACCACCAACTCTAGATCTGGAAAACCTCTTGCAATTTCTCTTATTGTAATCATCGCTTTTTCTCCAGATACCTGGGAGGGGGGGATCCAAGAGAGAAAGAAAGAGAGAAAGAGAGAAAGAGAGAGAGAAAGAGAGAAAGAGAGAGAGAAAGAGAGAAAGAAAGAGAGAAAGAGAGAAAGAGAGAAAGGGAGAGAGAGAGAGAGAGAGAGAAAGAAAGAAAGAAAGAAAAAGAAAGAAAGAAAGAAAGAAAGAAAGAAAGAAAGAAAGAAAGAAAGAAAGAAAGAAAGAAAGAAAGAAAGAAAAAGAAAGAAAGAAAGAGGAAGAAAGAAAGTTATTTTTAGAAAAAAATAGCACTAATAGAAAAGAAGAAAGATAAATAATACCTAATAGAAAAGAAGAAAGAGAGTAGTAGTTAACATTTTCAGAGTCAGGAAACATTCTATAAGCTCCTCAGCTTCTGACACTATTACAGTACAAACTTTACATACATACACACTGTGTGCTGCCATCTCTCAGTTAACCTGTGACAACAAATAGTCGAAACAAGACCATTGTTCAAGTGTGCTAGAATCCTGGCCTGAACTACCAGGTCATGGCAGGCTTGAGTCCTGAGTTCACTGTTATATCGTGAGGAAAATCAAGAAGACCATTCTGAATTCCCCCTGAACAGAGGTGATCTGGATGGTGGAACACTATATACCAAGACAAGGTTTTCATTCAAGACCATTTCTTTTCTAATGAGTAGTGGCTGGTCACAGTAAATTAAATCTAATTTCCAGTCTTTTAAATTAAAGGAAAATATTTTAGTGGACTAGAAATGTAGATCAACAGTAATAAGTCAAAGTAGTTGACAAGCTAATACTTTTCCCTCATTTGGAAGTCTATCATATTTGAAATTACAAAATTATAATTTGTAGAAATACATCTTTTCTTTTTCTTCAGATATTTGTCAGTTAAACAGCAATAAGAACAGCAGTTTTCATGTTTTTTTGTTTGTTTGTTTGTTTTTTTCCTAATTTCTTTATGCTTATCCTTTGACAGTGTAGGTCTTCTGAAAAATTAGAAAAATGTTGCCATTGTGATATTGATTTGTTTTTAATACTACTGATATATGTGGAACCTTGACAATAAATGGAACTTCTATGTGCAAGAAACTGTATGAGCCAGGAACAGAGATGGAGGAGAAGAATGTTTGAAACATAACCAAGGGAAGTCAGCTATAACAGTTGGAAAAAAGAAATGTATCTTACAGATATATTTTATATTTTATATTTCATAACTATATCAGTACATCTTGTGTGCTAAACAAAATTATAGACCATTTGCTTCTCATTATTTCATAATATAAAACTCCTTTTTGATATCTAAGCTACTAATGAAAATACTTGTCACTCAAAAATTTGTTCTGCAGAAAAAGACATTTTCTAGAAACTTTCATTTCTCCCAAAGTTCAATAGTTTAAAAATGACTTCAAATTACTCACACTCTTACCATTATAGTGGTATCTCCCTTTATACCTATATGAGAGCAGAAATTCTCTGCTTTTCTGCATCTTTCTCCTCTTATCTCCATGAAATTTTCACCAGGTAAATTTGCATGTAAAGAGCAAAATACCCTTTCTGACACCAGGTAATGAATCTGGGAAATATGCTATCTGTTTGGGGATAATACGTTATGTATGTATGTACTACAGACATAAACAAAGGGTCACCTGCTTAAGAACCATAGTTGAACTATATTTTATAAAATATTCTTCCTAATTAGTAATTATGCACATTGATGGAAACATCAATTTATGCTTCAAGGGAGTACACAGACTGATGTAGGGTATTAAAATAAGATACAAAGCCCACTCTCTGTTTTCAAGATAAATATCTATCATGCTGAGGTTTGGCCTTTCTACCTTTGCTTTGAGTTCCAAACTCACTTGTACCTAAAAACCTAAAGCAAGACTGACTGAAACCAAGTTAATTTGAAAAGACAGGAAGGATCTGTATGCTGCAAGTTCAAATATTCTGCAGAGGCCTCCTCCTTCTGCAAGACTCCTCAGAAAAAAAAATAGCAAATTTATTTTCTCCTATCTGCAGCTTTGATCTGAGATGCTGGCAATGCACTCATCATCAGTAAGAATTGTCAAAATCAATGGAAGATTCCCATTAATTTCAATTGGCTCTGGAACATCTTGTTTTAAACATTACTAAATTAGCTTTGATTCTGATCACAATTTAACTGTGGACAGAAGAGGTAGAAAAGTCAGAGAATCTGTGCCAAATGTTCCTATCAACCTTCAGAATTGGTTTAATTGTGAAACTCCATTCTATAATGATGCTAAAGCAAAATGATAGCTCTCAACTGCTTTAGCAGACAGACGTGTCTAAAGTACAGCTCTAATCATGAAACCATGGTTGGTTGGCAGGTGACATTTCAGGGATATTGAAAACTGTAGGTTCTCAGTAGAAACTGAGAAAAAAAAAAAAGTAAGAAAACAGCATAAAGCTTTATTAACATGATCTCACTTACTTCTAAGGCTCCAAAAAAGTCTCAGTTCCCATGGCTGTCATACCCAAACAGTGTGCAGTCCTTGTACTGCTCACATTGCAGCAGGAGATCCTGTCCTGTCCCTCCCCACCATCTGTGGCAGCTCCTCCTCAGCCTCTGCTAACAGCAAATTCCTTCTCAGGCAAGAATGTGATAGTCACCATCTTGATCTCAAGGGTGAGCCAGGGTCTCCAGAGCTAAAAAAGAGCTAAAAATTTCAGCTACGCAGGCAATTTTCTTCACCTCTGCCTACAACAGACCATCTTCTATCTCTACCTTCCCCTTCACACAGAAGACGAAACAACATAAGGATTACACAGGGGTTTTAAAACCTCCATTAAAAAAAAAAAAAAATAAATAAAAAATAAATAAAAATAAAAGAAAAAATAAAAAAAAAGGAAAAAAAAAGATTTGTTTATTTATGTATGCATTTATGTATTTATTTTTATAGGTTGGAACAAATATGTTTTAATTATGAGATTTTTCCCTCCAGGGCAATGCATTCAATTAACAGTATGAGGCAGAATGTTCCTCTATATGTTTCCATACTGAAGGACTGGAGCACCCAGGCGGTCCTCCACTGGTTTCAAGCTGTCTGTTAGAGCACTTGCTTCTTGAGTTGAAAAGTCAGGGTGAGGGTGCAAACCTTGTGAGTTTCTCCAGCTTTCAAAAAAATGCTCAAATTTGCACATTTTCAGACATACAGAAGAGCCACATCATACTGTCCCAGGCCTTTAGTTATATATTTAGTTATTTTAGGATTATAAGCAGTTTTCGCCAGTGAAAAAGAATACAGACAGCAATCTCTGTATTTCTGTAGTTCCTAAATTTTCATGACGCCCTAAGGTCTATGATGTTGGACAACGAACATTCACATTAATTCTAAGTTAGGAGGGTTGATAGCAATGAGTAAGTAGATTGGATAGGTTTCAAGTCTTACCAACTATGGTGGTCCCTGTGATGTTCTTGAAATTACTTACCACCTCTAAATTGTATTTAGTCCAGTCGATCTGCCATAGCATAAGAAACAGGACAAGGAGAAATGTTCTGGAAGGACATCCCACCATGGATGTCCAAGTTAGGCATGCAATGTACATTACATATATGTATGTACGTAGGAATACATTTCTGCTATTGCATACCTTCCTGTTGTAATGCCCATCTCCAAGAGTTCAATGATGTCAGTGCACATTTAGAACATAAAGATCACATTCCAGAATTACAAATGTTGATAACTCACATAAAATCAAAATTAGCTTTCTTCCCTTTCTCTCTTAGCCGTATCTGAGACAGCGTACATGTACTTCTCCCAGATGGACTGAGACAATGGATAATGTAGATTTTTCCAGAGAGGCTGAAAGATAGAGGCAATGATGACTAGCATAAAACTATAATAGACATGAGTTCTTCTCTTTCACCCATTTTTTGATATTTAATATTGATAAAGACTACTGATTCTTCCAGATATGTCTGATCATCTCACAGTTCCCACCATCAACATATAAGAAACTATATGAAGAAAAAATGTAAAAAAGGAAAAGTTAGCAGCACTGTGGTTGTTCATAGTCCTTCTGGAAAACATTTTGCAGCACTGCTGCAGACAGAAGATCTGTCCAGGTGCAGCATAATCCACATCCTTATGTTCTAAGTCCTGGACTGAGATGTTCAGAAAGATCTGAAGTATCAAATTTAGGTACAAATCCCAGTCACAGCTTCTGTTTTAGGTCACCTCCAGAATCCTTGTGTTACTAGCTAGCCACATGGTGTAAAAGAAAGGAAAGCATGTGTTTTTTAACTGTTAAGAATAAACTGAGGATTTATTTTTATCTATCTAAGGATTCATGCATAAATCTCGAACATTCTTTCTTTGTCTGTTACATGTCAAACTTGCTGTCCTGTGCTAATGAGAAGGAAAAAGGGGACAAGCTTCCTCTTTTCCCCACTCTCCAGTTGATCTGAGCTTGGTACAAAAATGAGGCTCTGAAAAGTCTAACTGGTTCCAGCTGGATCCTAGAGAGCCTATAAGGACCTAGTTCCTCTTAGGCAGATTAGAGAAACGTAAATTCTTCTCATGTCATGACAGTTGACAAGCACTCTAAGCCCCCACCACTGGGAGAAGTTGTGCAGGGCAATACAAAAAATATAACAGGTACTAAAGGAATGCTCTTAAGCAAAAATAATAACAAAATAAATAAATAAATAAAAACACACACAAGAGACTATAATACCTAGGTATATACAAGAGTGGACTTTATCAGGGAAGTATAGAGAATCATATCCCATGAGTTATTGAAAACTGGCCTGGGTAAAGTAATGCATAATATATTGTATTGAACAATCTTTCATTAGGAGCAGGAAAGACACAGTGAACTATCAAATCATTTTTCTTATTATTCATATCTTTCATTTATGTGAAAACAACCTTGCTTGCCAGACAGATCTTTGTTGTGGGACAGAAGAGCCTCATATTTATAATAACAGTACACAAAGAATGAGTCAATGGGGAGCCCTTTGCAAAATGCATCTTCGATAGCACGTTGTGGGTTGAAACGTGTTGCTTTCTGTGCTATCCTTCATAAGCAAGTACAAATCCAAACTGTAGCTTTTAGTGGCAGGCATGCTGTACATAACCAGAACAGTTCTCTTACAAATTTGTCAACATATTTAAAGAAATGATCTAAGGAAGACTTACCACAGTGAAAGACAAAAATGAAATCAATATAATTCTGAGTAGAACTGGTGCTCTTGCAATATACACCTACTGGGACTTAGTTTAAAAGTGTTTTTAATACTTCTCTAATATTTCTTTCTTACCCAACTGCTGATGGCAGGTATCATATGCTTGTGTTGATGACAAAAATGGCAAATATTTGTTTCTGTGGAATGTCTCATTTTAGCTGTATGCAAAGCACTGCCATATTGCAAAGCTGAACTGGAAGCCTTTCAATGACATGAAAATATGGAAGAAATTTAATTGTTTCCATAATTCCTTATTTGAGTTAAATAAATCCACTCAGATATGTAACCCCTAAACAAACAAACAAACAAAAAACAAACAAACAAAAAATCTCAAAAAGCTGCAGATGTTATGAAGTTAAACAGTTTGTGGTTCTCTTTATAGCAAATCTTACTAAATGTGAACTGATAGGGTTTAAGCAAACATACAAGATACAAAATAGTACTCTCTTTTAATTTAACTCTGATAACAGCTTCCAAATATCATCTGTAAATATTTAAGCAGGAAGAAAAGGTACTCCTTTTTACAGGTTTATATACAGCATTTCATTAAAAAACAAAACCAAAGATCTAGTACTTTCAATTACAATGTCATGCTGGCAATTGCTGCTCCATCCAATATTTTCTCATAATGTCTGTTATTTTCTCCAATTTTGTTATTGCTCTCAGTTTCTCCTTTTATCAAAAACAGGCCTGAATAAGTTCATTTAATTTCTTTCTTCAGACCAAGAAAGAAAAGGTAGTATAATTTCCACTAAAACTTGGAATACCCTTTCCTTTGTACTAGCAAGTATTTTCTTTTTCTAAAAATACAACATTTATCCATCGTCAAAGCCTGTTATAAAATAGAAACTGAACTGGCAACACTGAGTAAAACCACATATGCAAACCAGTTCTTTTACATCTGCTTTTATTTTTTGGACTTCTTTAACCTTGCTCAGATTTCAGCTCCATGTACCAAGTAAGCAAGAACTTCACAAGGGATAAAACTATCAACCTGCAGGAAAAGGCAGAACTCATAAGGAAGGTCCCAAAGATCCTAAGGGGTCAACATGGATGCTATGAGACTCTACCTGAGCATGCTAGCATGCAAAGCACTACTAGTGGGCATATACATGAAGCCACTGTGTGGAGGCAATTACAGAAAAATAATTACAGACTGATTACTTTCACTGTTGTTATTCACTAGTACTGCTAACCTAGTAGCTAGTGTATTACTAATAAGTCACGATATCACAGGCTTTCGACACTGCCTCCCATGATATCCTAATAGACAAGCTCAGGAAACGTAGGCTGGAGGAGTGGATGGTGAGGCAAATTGAGAACTGGCTGAACGGCAGAGCTCAGAAGGTTGCCATTAGTGGCACAGTCTACATGTAGTTGGAAGCCTGTAGCTACTGCTGTCCCAAAGGGGTCAATACTAGGTCCAGTATTGTTTAATTTATTCATCTGTGACTTGGATGAAGGGATATTGTGCAACCTCAGCAGGTTTGCTGATGACACAAGACTGAGGGGAGTGGTTGATACAGCAGAGAGCTGAGCTGACATTCAGAAGGATTACAACAGGATGTAGAGTTGGGCAGAAAGGAACTTCATAAAGTTCAGCAAAGACAAGTACAGGGCCCTGCACCTAGGGAGGAATAACTCCAACCACCTGTACAGGCTGGGGGTTCACTTGCTGGAGTACAGTTCTGTAGAGAAAGACCTGGGAGTCCTGGTGAACAGCAGGTTAACCATGAGCCAGAAATGTGCCCCTGTGGCCAAGAAGGCCAATGGTATCCTGGGGTGCATTAGCAGGCTGAGGTAGGTTATCCTACCCCCTACCCTGACCTGATGAAATCTCACCTGGAGTGCTATGTCCAGTTCTGGGCTCCCCAGTACATGAGAGGCCTGGAGTGAGTCCACCAGAGGGCCACGAAGATGATTAGGGGACTAGAGCAGCTCACATTTAAGGAAAAGCTGAGGGAGCTAGGCCTGTTCAGCCTGGAGAAGAGCGGCTCAAAGTGGATATGATCAATGTGTGAAATTTTCTGAAAAGAGAGTGTCAAAAAGGCTGAGCCAGACTCCTCTCAGTGGTGCCCAGGAACAGGATGAGAGGCACAAACTGAAGCACATGAAGTTCTGCCTGAACAAGAGCAAAAACTTGATTACTGTGTGGGTGATGGAGCAGTGGTATAGGTTGTCCAGAGAGGTTGTGGACTCTCCTTTCCTAAAGATATTCTAAAGCCACCTGGACACAATCCTGGGTGCTGTGCTGTAGGGGTCCCTGCCTGAGCAGGGAGGAGGGACTAGATGATCTGCAGAGGTCCCTTCCAACCTGAACTATTCTGTGATTCTATGGTACCTGGGAGAAAGTAAATTGAACCTGACTAGGTCTGAGTTTGTCACAAGCACAAC
The DNA here is from genome assembly GCF_009819795.1 of Aythya fuligula. NCBI lineage: Eukaryota > Metazoa > Chordata > Aves > Anseriformes > Anatidae > Aythya > Aythya fuligula. The sequence goes on along the minus strand of NC_045560.1, from coordinate 141,161,233 downwards.
AGACTCATTACACCAGAATTGTCATTCCTAAGAGATGGGTGACCATGGTTTGCACACAGTGAAGATTACTCCATGAAGTAGTGGGTAGATTTAGATCTGAGATAGAATTCCTCCCTAAGCCTCCTTAATGCATATACTCATCACTCCTGACACATCTCAACATATTCTTTATCTTATAGGAAAAACAAAACCAAAAACAAACAAACAATAACAAAAACACAAAATATTTTTCAGAGCAACTACTCTTCAGTTATTAACTTTAGAGTCTCACTGTTCTGCTTTTTGTTCATCTAGTCAATTAAACAAGGAGATGTAGAAGAACTAAGGAGAAAAAATTGAATAGTTGAAAGTGCTGTCATAATTTTACAGCAGGCTGCTGGCATTTACAAAATTCCATGTATTCAGGTTCACTATTTTCACTATGAAGATCATCACTTAATATTAATACTGAAGCTCTATGTAGAATAGGACCCCTCTTCCAATAAGTAATTTGCAGATACAAAGACAAGTACAATCCTTGCCCTGAGGTGCTTGGAAATAATATCCTGCCTGTATAACTTGAAATAGAAAGGTGTTTATTTTTACTGCAGTAAGTGCTTAACAAGCAATAACTAAACCAAAACTATTATTTCAAAAGGATTTAGAGTAATATTTTAATTATCTCAGTGTTTATAGAATTGAAAAAGCAGGAACTTTTAGCTACTAATAATGACAGTCTCACATACTTTTATTTTTTTGAAAGATCCGGAGACCGGTATAATGACTTGCACTTGTAAAAAAAGAAAACAGTTGGGCAGAGAAGCTCTTCCATTACAGAATTTGGCCTGGAGGACTATAAGCAAACTAACATTCTCTTCAGGGCAATTTACACCTATCAGCCTTCAAAAATTTGTACTGTTAAGTAATTTTGGGGAGTTTTACTGTGCCAACTCAGAAAACACTGGAAGTTATTTACAAGACCAGCAAAAAAAAGAAAAATGCTAACCATATAAAAGAGTATGTAGTACTTTATTCAGGTTATGTAGGAATACAGAATATCAAAAGTAGCAAAGAAAAAAAAGGGTATCTGGATCCAGAAAGTAAACTTGTTGTAGGTACTCACATTCTCTCATTGGATAATTCTTACCACCATGAATGCTGGGACGCATCTAGACTTCGTCATTCAGCTTTGTCTACATCTGACTCTTGAGAAATGATCTTATTGTATGGTCACCTCGTTCATAGAGATATCTCTGATAAGCACAGGTATTCTACCTGTCAATGAGGACTTATTTATCCTTTGAATATTGTGTATAGTTCCGGTCTCAACAACCTAAAAAGGATGTAAGAAGGTACTTGAATGTACCAGAGGATGGCAACAAAGCAGGTAAAAGGACTGGAAGGCATGTCCTATAAGGAGAGGTTGCTATGTGTCCCAGAAGCTGTCCCCAGGCTCTTCTTTTTCCTCACTATGGTCCTCTGTCATTGTGAGTGGTATGGGAGTCCCATGTGCATAGGAACAGTTCCCTTATGGTCTGTCAGCCTGGGCCCATACAGGATCACCAATCCCATGGAGCAGCTCCAGCACAGACAATATGAAAGAGCTAAAAGAAAAAAAAGGAAAATACACAGGAGAGTACAGAAAGGAGAGGAAATCCCTGCTTTAATATACACCACATGTAAACACGGCTGAGCTACAGGCCTAGGGAGTCATAATTCTGAATGTCCTGACTTTAGTGTGTTTAAAATCTCAACTGTAGCATTACATATTTTTTTTTTCCATTTAATTTAATTTATTTCTTCAGGGAAAAAGAAAGTATGTTTTACCATACAAAGACACCACATGACAGACACTCAAATAAATATCATCCACACATTTATTTGCATGATTAAGCCATCAGACAGTCAAGTAAATAGAATGGAGTGCACTTATTTGAATTACATCCAAGGTGTTTTGGGGTGCACAGAGAAAATAGGGACAGCAAGCCACTGGCCTTATCTTTCTCATTGTTTAAAATAGAGTAACTCTCGAGTAACTCTACTGAAACAAATATAAAGTCATTCTAAGAACAAGTGATAGACATCTGAAATACTCTCTGCTTTCCCCATCCTCCCTCTGCACAAAAAGCTACAGATTTTAATTCTTTGAGATGTCCAAGTATGAATCTTGACAAAGTTTAGTGCCTTAGTGGTTAGCTAGATATCTAACACAAGATGACATGGTGCCCACACATCCTTTCTCTATAAGGAGATAATGAAGCTAAATCAGTTTCCAAAGAGATAAAGAAACAAAGACAAGTGGTTCTTCTGTTGTCATGTTATTCTTATTCTCAAAAGTATTGTATTGTACACTGTGGCTTCTAGATCAACAGAAGACCAAGAGGACAGAAGCAGTAGAGCAGAATATGGTGTGCAAGACCTGACATAGAAAGTACTCACACTGAGGGTTTTGGTGCCTTTATTTATTTATTTATTTATTTTAAGCAAAGACTTCTGGATGGATGAGCTCTATGCTGGCCCCATAGACTAAATGCCCTACTTATGGCTAGCATGCATTAAGTGTGCTCTGGGAGTGTATTCTCCATTTAGGTTTCATGCAAAGGAATCTACTCCATATGCTCCAAGACTACCCTACAATGAAAAGCAGAGCACAGTCAGAGGGGACAACTAGAAGTTTTGTTTCAAAAGTGCACTCCTAATTTGCATTACAGTGTTAACATATGCATATACTGTGAAGGAGCAGAAAAATTACTTAAGCTGATGAACTATGCCTTCTAAATTTTTCTCAAGGAAAAAGAATAAAACTTAGAAAAAGCACCTAATTCTCACTTCTTCCATGTGTGGACAGATTAATGAACCTACAATTGGGAAAGCTTCACAAAATTACTGTGTAGATACTTCCAGGGAAGCACATATGAATTCAGACATTAGTATAGTCCTCTGTGACTCAGAACCCAGTATGATGCTTAGTCAATAGTTCTGTGCTTCAAGTGATGACAGAAAACATTTTAGTATCCAGAAGCATCCAAATACCCAATGGATCTTATTTTCCATTATCTGAAACAACAGCTACATTCAACAATGGTGAAAGAACTGATGTTTTTGTTTTGTTTTAATATATATATATATATACATGAAAATACTGCAGGCAATTCTGTATGATACTACAAAATCACAAAAGAGAATGATGTGAAAATGACGTAAAATGATGATCATAAGCAAAGAGATGTTACAAAAAAAAAAAAAAAAAAAAAAAAAAAGTTTTTTCAAGCTAAGGAAAATGTTCTCTAACTTTCTTGTGCTGCCTTAAGCCTTGCAGTATTTTCCTTATGGTTAGGATCATGATCGAGGCTATGAAAATAGCAAAGGCTGCAAGTTCCAGACCTGTTGAAATCTGGTGATTTATAGTCGAAGCACTAACCACTCTAGAAACTGCCCCTGGAGCTAGGTATTCTGCTTTGTATCATGCAATACCGCAGTATGAAATCATACCTTCCAGTAGACAAAATACATCACATGGGGACCTGTCTATGCTATGTTTAGCTCCTTGATAAACTCCCAGGTAGAGGTAAACTGACAACCCACACTGAATAAATGATAACTTACTCTCTAGCTTTTGTTTGGAAAAGATCAGTTAGCTCCCTTCAAATCAAAACACAAGAGCACCTGTGTGGATAGTTCACTAGGAACTGTCCCAGAGGACAGCATGGGCTAGCCAGCACTCCTTGGGTCCTGCTTCATGTAGTCCTCCACCCCTATTCCAAATAACACCACACTGCTCTATGTCATACCCCAGAGCCTGCAACCCATACCTTGACATTCCCATAATGAAACAACCACTCTGCAGGGCTCAGTTCAACCTATGCACTACACTTGATCAGAAAAACACACAAAAAATAGTTACTTGTTGGCTACCAGATCACCATATGAGGCTCAGAAGAATCAAACACTATGGACATGACCAGTCTGTTTCAGGGTGCAGTAGCTCTGAAAAACTTCTGTATCAGACAGTCTATGGACCAGGCACTAGTGTGTACAGTAGATACATCTAACAGCATAAATGTACTAAGTGTATCTTAGTTTCTTTATAGGAAACTCCTGATATTTAAGAAGTTATCAAAGGAGAGATAGAAGGACTAAGCCCCTCCTTGGATCTGTAATTTCAATTGAGGAAAGTGAAAAGAAATTGTATGATTGCATCACCAGGCACACCACTGTAAAGAAGACACCTCTGAGCCAACTCTGGAAGAGTTTGCACAGCTTCTCAAAGATGCAATAGCTGAGTGTCCAACGGACGGCATATGTCGACCATTGAATTTGAGCTACATATTCAGCACAAACTTGCAAACCTTAGAAGAGCATAGAGTCTCGAGACACAGATTCAACATCAGGAGGGGAAAGCAGAGTTTAAACAGCTACTCCTTCCACCACGCCACTGCCCCCATAACCCTTATTGCACGTTTACCTGCACTGCCCATGCCAGACAACACAGATAGCTGCAGACTGCACGTAGAGAGGAGCATCAGCCACAGGGTGATGTGCCAAGTTCTAGGAAGCTAAGATTCAAGGCAGGGCAGTAAGTCTGGTGCCAGGTAGCTATAAGTTGTTTTCTCTGGCAGCAGAGTACCAGGCTGAAAGCCTGTGAATACAGGATTATGAATACCAGTTTCCTTCTGCAAATTGGGAGCGCACATCAGTCAGGTTCATTGGCATCATTTGGGTGACTGTCAGATGTTTCAATTCCAGCAGAAAAAATGACTTAATAAAGAGATTTGTTCAAATATTTATCTCTGTATTCCCACTGAGGACTAACTGAGATTAAAACTCATTATTATTAACAAAAATAAAAGCTTAATCCTGAAAAGAATGGGACTTTTGCCTGAGTAAAGATGGACTCCAAACTACACTACCATGCACTTTTACAGATAAAACCAGCAGCTGCTGTGAAAACAAGAGTGTTCTTTGGCAAGAAATGAAATTAAGCCATGTTGAAAATATTTAAAGCAATATAAATTGCAATAGTAGAAAACCTTAATTATCCTATCACATTACCAGGAGGGATTTCATTAACTCCCTCCGAAACAAATCATTTCAGTTATCCAATAAAAAAATTTATGAGAATCTAAAATGAAAGTGAACCAAAGCATAACTTCTGCAGATTTCTCATAACTAGTCACAGAATATGATGTTAGTTATCTCTGAACTGCAAGCTTACCATATAGGCTACTACCTCAACAGTGTCTGAAACTCAGCAGACATCTATTCCAGCACATTATTAAAACCCCCTTTCCAGTTTCTTGCTGAAAAAGCAAGAAACTCCATTGCCATGATGAAAAGCCAAGGGAGGGTCAAATTCAAAGAGAAACTTACAGAATCACAGAATAGTTTGGGTTGGAAGCGACCTTAAAGATCACCTTGTTCCAACTCCCCTGCCATGGGCAGAGACACCTCCAACTAGATCAGGTTGCTCAAAGCCCCATCCAGCCTGGCCTTGAGCACCTCCAGGGATGGGGCATTCACAACTTCTCTGGGCAACCTGTACAAATGCCTCAAGTGAAGAATTTCTTTCTAATGTCTAAACTTCTTTCTAATGTCTAAATATTTTCTGCAAAATTAAAACAAAACAAACAAAAAGAACACCAACCACCAGTGTTATACACTCACTACCAAATTAAGGCTTGAGCTAGTCTGTACTTAAGTTTGTTTAACTTTACATTTGTGAACTTGCAATCAGTTAAGCAGATTCCCTGTGGCAAGCAGCAACTGAACTTCACTCAGCAGGGGCACTGATTTAAGTCTCTCTTCTTTAGTATCAATTTTCATGAAATATGCAAGACTTTAATAGTTCTGAGACCTCTAATCCTCAGTCAAATTTAGTTAAAATTGACTACCAGGTTCAGAAATTACTATAGGACTGTTAGACAAGCAGATGGATGGATGGAGGAACAGAAGAGCAGTAGAATCAAATAATTTGTCTTTCCTTATAAAAACAGTTTAAAAGAAAATGGGCTGATAGAAAGTAGGCCATGAATCAGTGAAAGTTCTTTCTGTTGTTCCTATTTGATTATCAAGAGTCTTCTGAAGAAAGTGGTGTTATCCCTTGAAACACTTCAACCTTCCATCTGTGAATATATTATAATAAATTACCCTGCAGTCAAAGTGTTCTTGTACTGAATAATTAAGCACTTTCAGTAGAATCAGTCAACTTTGTACAGAGGCAGTTCCTTGCCATCTTTCTCACATGACAGAGTGTATATACATGCATATATAAAAAAGTCTTTAAAGGCATGAAATAAATTCTAAATGGAAATCTTCTTCAGTAAGTGTTTTTAGGAGATGAAAAAAATGTCACTGTCAGAATGGTAACCTGTAAGGCTTAAAAAAGGAAACTGTATATGTTAGACCAAAAATTTGTCCATGTTACATTGTATATTAAGCAAAAATTTCAAAAAAGCACTGTGCAAATAACTGGTTTTACTTACCATTTGTATATGAATGACTCATCCTTAAAGTCAACCTGTCTGTCTAAATATCCTTTGTCAGTAATCATTCTGAAGGAAACAAACAAACAAAAAGAAAAAAATAACTACCTCCTCAAAGCACTCATATAAAACACCTACAAAGCTTTATTTAAAAGAATGCACCATATCAATTAATAAAAATCTCTGCTTGTACAGCTACTAGCTGCTAATGTTCACTAAGTGTGTACAAATAAAAAAAAAAAAAAAAAAAAAAAGGAAATATCTTTTGCTCAGTCTTATAAAGGCAAGCTATTTCACAGTTCATATTAGTTTCTCCTCAGGAACTGTATCCTAAACATCATTTTTGCAGAAATTCCTTGTCTAACACTTGGAGTTGTGTTTCATTTCATCTCATCTCGCACACCTAACTACAGCAGTCTTCACTGCTCTGAACCCTACAGCATACACAGACACACAGCTATGAGATTTGGTTATGTACATGGAACATGCATTACAGGGTCACTGGCTGGGAGGTGGTGTTAAGATTCTGGGATCACAAAAGCTAAACATATGATCCTCTAGTTCATTGCAAAAGGACTCAAAAACATTCACTGGTATGTACAGTCCAAAGCCAAAACAATATGGGTTACATCAAAGAAGTATTGCCTTAAAACAAAGAAAAAAACCCTTATGAATGCCACATTCATGCATGAATTCTGATTTCCACTAAGTTCTATTTTTGTATTCAGCTTTTTATAAACACCAAGGGCAAAGAAAGCAAGCAGGGAATAATATGGCACACAAAAGAAAGTCACAGCTGACTGCCCACTGGCACTGGTAAGCAACAGAAAACATGCACTTCTAGGAGAGTTTTAGATGGCTATACAATGTTCTTGGATTTCTGTGTGCTCACCTAAAGAATAGCTACGTATTTCTAGGGCAGGTGCTACTGCTTTCCTTACATTAATGAGGTAGATGAAAGCTCAAGATTGAGAGTCTAAAATTGCTCTTAAATTCTCATCTAAGTTAGCAAATAAAAAGAAATGTGAACATCCAATCAATGTCCCACAGAAGTCAACAGGCACAATGCATTTTCAGCATCTTTAAAGCAATTTGGAAATTTTTTATTATACGCCAAGTATAGGCCCACAAGACAAAATTAATCCTGCTCAAGTCTCCAGCAATGCCTTCAAACCTTCCCATCGATTGCGACACAGTCGAGATTTTACCAGGAGATTTTAAGAGAGGTTGCACAAGCTACTGGAGCTGTGCTGTTAAGGGATGAGCCAGCTCTCGACTTCAAGTGTCCCTTGAATTTCAAAGACTGATGGAAAGCTGTGCAAATACACAGGACTAGGACCGTCACTGCTGTGCCCAAGCAGCCGCGCTCCCCTGTGCAGGCACACCTCTCCCACGTCTGCTCGGCGGGCTGGGTGCCAGGGTCAGAGTGCTTTTGTACCGACTGCAAGTAATTTCCTTCTCTCCTGGCAGCACCTCGTAAGAGCCAGCAACTGATGAGTGGACGACAGAAGGAATCCTGCTCATGAACTGTGCCAGACTTCTGACAACAGTGTTTAACTACCCATGCAAAGGAAAGAAAGAGTTTAGAGGACACAGAGTTAGTTGCTGTATATTGCAATGTACCTTCCAGCCCGTGATGCCTACAGGACCATTAATTTTTTTTATATATATTTTTTTTCGTTTCAGTGCAACTGATGGAAATTCACCAAAGTTTCCAGTTTTGCTGTGTATGTTTGGCAAGCTGCTTTATGGAATTTGCAGCCTGAACATCCAGAGAACTTCTGGACATCTCACAGCACCACCACAGATATTTTTTTTTCTTTCCAATCGCAGTCCTGCACAGATGCACTGACACCAGGAGCTTTCCCAATAAATAATCACAAACTGCAACCCAAAGCCACAGGGGACATGGGGATGATAGCAGAATAACAGAAAAAATTAATGATGCCTCTTTGGAACAATACAATGTAAAATGAAATGTGCTTTAAAACAAAGGGGAAAACAAGATAATTTTACTTGCAAAGCAAACCAAGAGCTGCTACTTCAGCCAGCTATCTTTCACATCTGTCATTTGTCTTTAGTTAATGAGTAATGGTTAAAACAATTTTTACTTGCATTCTCTGCACCTCAGTGAATTTTCAGTGACTTAAGTTATTCAAGCTGCTTTATCATTCTCTGTGATGACCAATTCTCTCTAAGTGCAAGCTAACAAGAATTACCTTCTTCAGTTTAAAGGCAATTTGTTGTTGTTGATGATGCTTAGATCCAAAAAGATTTACAGGACTGGGGAACAAGGGCAGCTGACCAGAGTCACTTGATATTTTGTCTTTCAAAAAAAAAAAAAAGATCAATGCTACATTGAAAGTTGTTTTACCACAAGTACTCCTGAAATTAGTCTTCATGGTCTGAATTTTTGGGTAGACCTGTGTGGTGCCAGGAGTTGGACTCAATGATCCTTATGGGTCCCTTTCAACTCGGGATATTCTATGATTCTATGATTCTCTTTCTGGCTCAATGGTAATACCAGAAGTATGCCCAAAAAATCTGTCACATAAACTTCAGGTGTCAAACTCATGACATGTAGTGGCATGTTAAACTGGGCTTCAGAGCTGGACATGACCACTTAGGTTCAGGTTGACAGGCCTTGTTGGAATTCATAAATTTGCTGCTCTATTACTGCTAAAAACCACAATGGTGGTAGTGCCAACAATATTGAAAACAACTATGGTGATTAGAGCACTTAAAATTCAAAACCAATGTAGAAGATGAAACCTGACCCAGGATTGCTCTCCCATATTTCCAAGAGTAAGCTGCATTTTTGTACTTAAAGCATGCAAGAGCTATTTTGGAGCATGTCCAAAGTTCAAAATCACATTCCCACAGTCACTGAGGAGAGCGCAGGTATTATCACTGCTTTTAAAAAGGTTAGCCTATGCTGGGATACACACTGGCCTGTAGATAAGAATTAAGCCACCTCTAAAGACATGTGGGAAGCACAGACAGAGCTTCCAGAACTAGAGAGAAGCAGGACCTGCAGGATGCTTCTTTCTACTATTCCACTTTGGGCAGATTGTATAGATAACTTCCCTAATCACTGTTCTAACAGGCTGGTATTCTCTCAGAGATTAGATGCTCATCACCACAATGCTGATAATATGTAATATTTTACAGAGCATCAAATCTGCTGCATTATTTCTTAGCTCTGTGAGGCTCAGTGAAATACCTGCAAGTGCTTTCTAGACAAATATTTCTGCTTTTCTAAAAAGAGAACTTATTGTTCAAATTTTTTTCAAAATATTGTACAAAAAGTACTTAATGGAGGAAAAAATGGTTGTGCTCTCTTCTCAACCTATGCGACAATTCCCTTTACATAATTTGAAATACATATGGATTTTTATTATTATTTTTTTTTAATCTTGAATTATATACCCTGAAGTTAGCTTGGGTTGGAAGGAGCCTTAAAGATCACCTTGTTCCAACCCCCTTGCCATGGCCAGGGATACGTGCCACCAGCCCAGGTTGCCCAAAGACCTGTTTGGATGGGCCTTGAATCCCTACAGAGATGGGGCATTCACAACTTCTCTGGGAAACCTGCTCCAGTGCCTCACCAGCCCCTGAGTGAAGAATTTCTTTCTAATGTCTAAACTTCTTTCTAATGTCTAAATATTTTCTGCAAAAATTAAAACAAAACAAACAAAAAGAACACTGTTGTTCACTCACTACCAAATTAAGGCTTGAGCTAGCCTCTACTTAAGCTTGTTTAACTTTACATTTGTGAACTTTATATTTGTGAACTGAAGGACCATCCAACCTGTCCTTGAACACCTCCAGGGATGGGGCATTCACAGCTTCACTAGGCAACCTGTTCCAGTGCCTCACCATCCTCTGAGTGAAGAATTTCCTCCTTATATCTCATCTAAATCTATCCTCGTTTAGTTTAAAACCATTACCCCTCATCCTATCACACACCCTGCTTTCCCCATTTATAACACTGCTGTAAAGATCTGCAGAAACGTAATGATTTTCCTTCTGTCAATGAAAGTTGTCACACTTAATAAGCTCATGGATTTCTTTTAAATTCACATTAACCAGTCTTGTTCACACTTACTAGTCATTCAGGGTGTAGCTCCATTAAAATAGATGAAAAAAGATAACGTTCTAGCTATGACTTGATCCAGAGCCTGCAACTGTATCTCTTTTAATCTCGGTATAACTAACATAAATAAGAAAATATACTGTGCTCTGAGCAGTGAAATCTGAAATACACATAAACTGAACTGCATTCCAAGTTAATTCGGACTCTATATGACTAAAAACTGGAAAAGTGAGCTGAAGTGGCATGTATGCTTATAAGGCAGCATGTTGAATCATCCCTTGCTGCCAAGCCTTCAGTTTCAGGAGTGGCCCAAGCACGCTTTTAATTACAATTTCTGTTAATTCAATATATGTAAATTCAATGAAATAGCTACTAATATGCATGCAAATATGAAAATACCCTTTAAGACAGCCTATTGTTGCTTTGAAGTCTTTGCAAACTGAGTTGTACTGTGAACTCTAGAGAGCTAGCATCTGCAAGAAGTTCTGCTTTGGGCTATTTCATATGAGCTCCTGGTATCAAGATAAGCAGTCAGCAGTCATCTTATTGGCTTTTCTACGAAAAACAGATAGTGTCTTTATTTATGTCAACATTGTTTAAATTACCTTGAACATTTTCATTAAAGGATATCATTAAACTTTGTACTTACATATATGTTTGAATGTTTTTAAAATCTACATACAATTATCCTTAGGCAGGGCCAAGCAATATATAGATGAAAAGAAATTTCAGATTCTGTAACAATAGCTAGTGCCAGTCAGTTTTCATTTGAGCTCAGAGCATACAGCTATTGAAGACATTTTCAGGATTTGTAGTAACAGCTGTGATTCCTACACGTATTTTGCCAATGGGAGGACAAGCATTTTCTTCCAAGTAACTAATCATACCCCCAAGGGGCTAGGTTAGCAAGACATGCATCCTTTTGAGGGGGGAGAGAATGTCATTTCTGCTGCGATCTCGACCTGAGCCCAGAAGGGCAAGGCCCTCAGGGTCATGATTTCAGACAGTGCTGCACACACCTTTCCCTTCACTCACATCATTTAGTCAACATCATTTTTAAAGCATGAGTATTATAGCTTTACTTCATCACTGTGGGAAAAGAAATATGAGCAAGTTCATTTCTGCTTTTGTGTTTCTCAGTATTTCAGCAGTTCTTCAAGTCTGATACATAGGAAGGTCTTGTTAGAGACTGCATGTAGGCTGGTTGCCAAAAAGATCAAATAAGATTTTAAGCTTCATCAACCATATGGATGGGCCTTTTCTTTTTTAGAGGATGTATTTTTCCCTGATGATTTCCAGCATTTTAAAGTTCTACTATATTAAGTAAAATTTATAATAATTTCAGATAAAATAAGGATGACTGACTCAGTCACAAAACTTACGGCAACAACCCAGAATAGCTTTGTCGTTAAATTTCTTTAACTTGCATGATTATATTTTCAACTGCAGACACACTAAGTAACAATTTGTTAATAGAGTTTAAGGTTTGTTGCACAATGCAATCAAACATCTCTTGTTACAGCTGCGTTTCTTTGTCTTCATGTTTCATGGCTGAACTGTAACACCAACCACCTGACCCTCAACACACACATTTTTTGCAGTTGTATTGTCAAGTTCTCCCTATTTGCTTGTATTTGTTTCCTGCTAAACACATACCTGTAAATGCTGATTTTCAGTTGGCTTTCCTGCCAGCCAAGTCTCTCATCTTCTGGTAGATAAACAAATAGGTTCAGGGGCTGTATTTTGTCCCTGGGACTACTATGGAAGGTTTTGTCTTCTGAGCTCTCCACCCTACTTTTAAGCTTGACTGAACCATCCTGCAGGTTGAACTGCTGCAGAGGGACTAACACAGGTACCTGCAGCAGGACTGCAGAGCCTCACTTCCTCAGCAAACTAGGCTGAAAAACAACTCACACCTGACCTATGGAATAACTACATGTGAAGCAGTGGCTCTTAAGTGCAAGAATAACCAACTATTCGTGGGAGCTGTTAAACTAAAGCAAGATCATGCTCATGGGCAAATTGTTAATGCTCCCTTTTGCCTACTGTCTTGCTACCTACCAGTTTCCACTGTTTCAAATCCTCTAAAACCACCAAGCCTGATGCAAATGGTTCCACAATGGTATGTCACTTCAAAACTCTGACAAAGAATAGCCTTATGTATTCGAAAGTCATCCTACAAGTGCTCCCAGTCCATATTCGAAGGAAGAATGGAATGGATCGATCAGGATGTTTATCCTTTATGTAACATGATGGAAATATGCAAGTTAGAAATTTCTCCTAAAATAGGAAATTGCATACTAAAACTGTTCTAAATTTTATGTAGAAAAGTAGTAAATAAAAAAAAATAATGCAATAATGCATTCCAAACAATAAGCAGCCCTTATAACAAAGTCCCTAGAGAGAAAAGTATATTGCTTAAATGCATGATGATATTCACCAAAATCAATAATTAATTAAAATAAATAAACTAATTAAAATACAGGATACTAGTGCTACAGAATCTAGAAAATAATCTCCCCAAAATGTTCAATGGAAGCAGCAGTTTCTTGAGAAAGCAATATTTGCTTGCACACCATGTAAGAAATGCACACAGTACCCATGCGTGTCTTCAAATAAACGTCAGGAAAATTACAAACCTGTAGTTTCTATTATTTCACAGTAACTTTAGTCCCCCGTCTTCATCTTCTTTAGCAATGCTCTCATTAACAGTATCTTCAAAGGAGATACCAACTTCATTTCAATTACTGAAATGTCTCCTTATGACTTCCAAGAAAGCTGGACATAGTTTTATGTGAATTATATTTATCTTGTAGACTGACTTGCATTTTGTGCCTGACTTAAATACCAAAACCCCTAATAGATACAAAACTTGCTAGAACTTACTTCTTGCTTGGAGTTTATTGCTGAAAAGCAATCCTGAGTAGAGGCAAGCAAATCTAATGAGTGAGCTTTTGGCAAATTTTACCCATTGGTTAAACATTTATTTATTTATTTATTTATTTATTGAAGATAATAAAAGTACAGCAAGTATGCTCAATGAAAACTGAAGCTTGGAAAAAGAGCTTGGAAGCTGGCTAATAAAAGGTCTACTATTGAAACACCACAAAAAAAAAAAAAAAAAAAAAAAAAAAGGAATCAAGCGGGAAAGAGCAAATAGTACATTAATACATTAATATCCACAATTAACATGGACAGGTCAAACCAGTTGTTATAGCATAAAAAAATAATAAGTGTTGATTTATTGCAGACTGCAAACTTTTCTTGGAAGACCAGAGGACAAAATTTGTGTGCTGGTTATGTTGTAAGAGCAGCGTCAGCACGACATAGGGTCCCAGGAGCGCAGCCTTTCCCGACCAGCACAACGTGATGCAGCACATGCACATCAGGAGCGGCCGTACATTCGCACGGCCTCCCCCATTCCGCCTACTGCTGCATTTGGCAGCAAGACAAAACAGAGGGTGTTGGCAGAAGCAGAAAAGTTCAAGAGGAAACCACAACCTCTCTCAAGAGCGGAGATAGCAGCCCCAAGAAACAAGTGCATAGGCACAGGGCAGGCAGAGCAGTAAATACACAGCATATAGCACACATGCATCCAGCAGATGCAAACCTCCTCCCACACATGAATGTGACTTACAGAAATCTTCCTAATGCTTCCGCCACTTGTTCAGTTTTGTTCAGGGAGCTCGTCTTTCTCTTAGCAAATAAACTTCAACCCAAAGCTCTGATTTCATGTGGTCAAGTTTATTGTTAAGCACAATACTTGAATATGGGGGAAAAATACAAACAAACAAACAAAAAACAACAACAAAACAACAACAACAACAACAAACAACAACAACAACAACAACAACAACAGATTAATCACAAGAAAACTGAGCACAATTTGCCCTCTTTTTATGCTTATGCATAAGAAGGCCCTTAGCCTTACATACAGCTATGACAGTTACATTTTATTTGAAGTGTATGCCATTGGTTTTCAATTTAGATGTGATCACAGCATTTGAAATATGATGTAAGTATTATTGCCACAGTCATGCTTTGCTTGCTGACCAAATTTCCTTAAAATGTGATGCATACAGTGAAAAGACTTCCCCTCACCAGCCCTGGAGATATATGAAATATCTTGGGAATACATTGCCCCAAGCAACAGTTCTTTTCAATATCCATATGCAGGAACATGTTCCAGAGTTTCCACTATCTGCTGGATTTGTTCCCAGAATAATTTCAGGAAATTTCTAGGCCTTTCTGAATAATTATCATTTCTAAAATACCCTGTGGAAATAGACTCCAGAAGCAGATAGATCACAAACACCAGACCCCAGCAGGAAACAAATTGTTAGCAAAGTCAGCAATTAAACACACACTTATACTTCCTTAGGACTTTTCTTTTTGTTAGGAAGTGAAGAGTTATTGGTGAAAAACTAACATCACCCATTTTGGTCTTCTGAATAGTCTCAGTTAATTCTCTTGTATCTAACTATATTTGTCCGATATCTTCATCCTGCTTATATTCATGACTTTTCCCAAGTGTATGCAAGTGATTCAATAGTCTGTCTTACTTGATCAAATAATTAACTAGTTTTCCTAACACCTTCTTGTTGATGCACGAACAACAATATACTTTAATAACTCTCCTGGTCTTTTTTGAAGGAACAGCCATTAGCGATGTGATGAGTGAGTGGGCTATTACGGAAACTATGGTGGCAAAAGAGAGATTCCAATTCCCTTGGGAACTGTATCAATTGTGTTTTGCTTGACATGATAATTCACACCTATTTGTCTTTTGTACTCTGTTGGAGCTGAATATAGAAATATATTAAAAGAACAGTACCACTGCAACCAGATTTCCCAGGTCCTGCCCTTTGAATCATCTTTTCTTCTATCCCACATTCAATATTTATCAAAACTTTTTGACACTGAAAAGGATGAAATACATTCACTTGGAAAGAGACTAGGGAAATAGCTTGATTTTTAGTATTTCTAAAAGGCTGTAACACAAAGTGATTTTTATAAGAACTTTATGTAAAAAAAGAAGTACTTAATTCCTGCATGGGACTTCTTCTGTAAGTACAATAATTTTATATTTACAGCCGATACAACTATGGATCAAAATTTATATGGAAACATTCGCTTGAATATAACTGCACTTGCACACATTCTCCCCCATTAACATTTAGGCTTTTATTTCCAAGCATGCTAAGACAAACCACTGATGTATGGCTAAGCAACCTGGCAGTCAGAAGAAGTGGTATTTCAACAATTCTTCAACTTATTGCCATCTCAGCACAAAAAAAGCTCATACTCACTTTATGAAAAACACTACAAAGTCTCTAGGGTATAATAAATAAATTGCCTTTAATGCAGCAGTTTAGGCTCGTATTAAAAGCATGTGGAGATTAATTTCTGGTTTTGAAGGTAAAAGGAGTTAACTCTGTTAACACTTTAAGATAAATTTCTGATCCTCTTGAGAACTCCATAAAAAATATCTTTTAGTGAAAATGTATTTATCACATGAAACACTACACACCTAATATATAAAAAATATGCAATACAGGTTATTTTTTTTGCAACATTTCAGGTGTAAACAAGAAATTTCATTCATTATTTTATTCTAAACAAGTCCTTTTAATAAACCAATGTTATTTGCAAGACACAATCATCCTGTTCAATCTGATATGAGAAGGAGATGAAGCATCAATAAATACATGCATTTTTTACTGTTTTGTAAATGAATATTGAATAGAATACTGCCACCTTTTGGCTATGATCTGGACTTAAAAATATGACTTTGTAAAACTTAAAAACATTTGACATAACGATTATTCTAAAGCATTCAATATGTCAATAGGCTAATGCTATGCTCATCATTAGCATATTGTTGATGTAAGCATGAAAAGTTTTATTCTAACTGCACAGTATTATCCTATTATTTCTCGATAATGAGCAAGCACTTTCACAAGAGCTTTTGTCTTTAACAGAAAAGAAGCAGGCATAGTTTTGACATCAAACTAATGGAATTACTACTTTAGAGTCATGGCAGTTCCTCGACTGCTTCAAATAATATAACAATACCTCCGTGTAGCTAAGAACTTCATAAACACTTATTCATTGATTGATTCTCGGGAAATTCTTACTGAAGAATTCTTGAGTACAATATTAACATATAAGCACTTTAAAACACAGGTGAAAGGCACATAAGTCTTTCAGCAACCTCCAAAAGAGAGGCTGTAAGGTCCATGAACAAATGATGCAACTAGAAAAAGCAGTGCAGAAGAATACAGGGCCTGGGATTTAGGGTTAATCCCTAGCAAGCGTTCCAAGTCATTGCAGGAAGATTCTCCCAACTGTGAGCTAATCAGTTTTCAATTTAATTCGTTTATGCTGAACAAATTAAAAAAGAGAATTTGATCCATCTTTTGGGAAGAGTTTCCTGATTAAAAAGTTTAGTAAAACAAGCACTCCCCATTTTGTTTCAGTATTTGTTTTACTAATTGGAGTAACTGACTATAAAGCTATGTGGAAGAGCTATTGCCTAACTAAAGGCTATTTTAATTAAATCAAGCCCTGTAAGCCTACAACAAGCTTACTGTGAACTCAGCTACCTAAACTCTCTGTTTATGCATTGCCAGAAAATAATAAAAAGTAACTTGATGAAAAATACAAAGAAAACCCTAAATTCCCCTAACTTAAAAGAAGAAAGGGTCTTACACAACTACCTGCAGAGCTGTAATGCTGTAACTAAGTGGAATATGCATTTCAATAATAAGCATTTTCATATAATTATGCTTTAAAATAAATGTTAAAAAGCAATAACTACAAATCCTTTTGCCACTGCAAAGGCAAAGTTTATATATTAGCCTTTTTTCCTGGTATTCCAAATATTTTATATAACTGGTTTATATATGGTTTGTATGGTTTAATAGACTTTAAGTAGAGAGAACTTGCTAGACTGGAAACTTAATTTGCATCTAACAAGTATAACCATTTGAATTGCATACTGAGAAGGACATTTTGGAATTACAAGTCATTTGCATTTAGAGAAGGACAAAATATCAGGATAAACAATTCATACAATTTAACCATACATTAGGTTCCCCTCTTAAACCACTCCCACTCAAAATATCTGCATTGAGTACCGGCCATTGACATAGGGAGTTTTTACAGAGGGACCATCCTAATTTTCAAAAACAATGCAGCCTCAGCTGTGCTGTTTGTTTTCTGTATTTACATAGAAAATGATTTCATAATTAAGCAAATGTATAAACAATTTTGGTTTAGATACTTTTTTCCATCTGCCCTATCCAAAACCTTGTTTTATAAAACAAAATAATCTCAAAACAACAACTAGTATTATTTTCAAGCTACTCATTTTAGAAAAAACATTTTAAGCTGCTGATTTAACTTTGACAAATAGCCTTCACTAACCTTTACAAATTTCCCTCTAGGGTTAAAATGACAAATGACTCTCACAATGGGACTTATTAAATTCCTAGAATATTGCTCCAACATGGCCCTTCAGGAAATACTATTTCAGATTATATCAGCACTTCCATTTTTCAGGAGCTAACAACTCAGACTAGAAAAAAATAATAAAAATAATAATAATTAAAAATCACATTCCCTGTGGGCTGAAACATAATGTGTAACATCATGAATAAAGGTTGTTTCTACAACTTAAAACAAGATTTTCACAGTTTCATAAACATCCTGTGCCTGTGTGTATATTGTGCTGCCTGTATTTCTCAAATGCAATATTGTAAAAGATTAACTTAAGCAACTGAAATGTTTAAAGTATTTTGGGAGGTAAAAGGAAAATCGGACATCTTATATTTCCCTAAACATCTTAAGGTGATCTAGCACGGCATGGGAAGTGCTGTGCTGCTGCAGACAATAATATCAGTTAGGCTAATGCTCTGGTCCAAATCACATATCTGTTTCCAATCCTCTAAAATCCACTGAAATCAATAGATTCGTTCCACCACCTTCAACAGGCTTTGCATCAAATTTCCGAAGATTATATCATGCCACATGAGGCTTTTCTACATTTCCACAAATTTAGATATAGAAGCCTTATTAGGACAGTGTAGAACTATTGCAAAGACATCACCTACCATTGACTGAAATGCTAATACAAGTTGTGCAGATCAGTACTGTAGGATGCATACAACAGTGAGAAAGGCAAGGCAGCTCTCCCTTCTCCATCCTTTCTGAGGCTGCATTTAGAGCAGGGATTCTGAGCAAGTTCATACCAGAGGAGGCAATCGCAGCCTCTTAGTCAGCAGCTACTCTCCCATTATCATCCAAGGGAGAGAAGCCCACTACCACAGGGTGAAGAAGATTAACCTGACAGGACTGCCCATACCGTTCCTCCTTCCACTGCTTGCTTCTACCCCAAGGCAGCCAACTGGGTCTTCATTTCTTACAGCATCTGCTAAAAAGACAGTGTAAATTGGTGGACTTGGTAGACGGTTGTTAACAGCAAGTATCTTGACCTCATATATTCTGTTAATAATAACAACAATCTGTCCTCACTGCAGGTTGCATCTTCACCTTTCTATCCACTTCTTTAATTTTGTTATAAAATCCTTCAAAATGTTCTTAAAGCTAAATTCACTGAGAGTTCAAACTGCCCAGAACAACTGCACAACTGTTTAACAGTGAGAATAGAAGAGTTGGGAAATGTGAGAATACCTGGCTCCCAAAACATCTTAGCACAGAGCTGGTAACTAATTTACAAAGGCTTTAAAAAAAAAATAAGTCTTTTCCTGCTTGCTACTGCCTGCATCCCACACCCTTCAGGAGTATGAATGACCTCCTACCTACCTGTCCTCTGCTTCAAATGCTCTGAGTCCATCTCACATTTGAGAAGCCGGTAGTCCCTCCACCTTTGCATCTTGCTGCCTCTTCAGCTGCATGCAGGCTGCTCTGCACGCCCTGCCGTGTGCCTTGTGGTGCCAGCCTCCCAGAGAGCCAGACCCTGCCCGCATGCCTGGATTCCCTACCAAAGGAAGACAGCACACTCAGTCCTTGTTCTGATATGGAAAAAGAGGTAAGGTGCACAGGGAGTACAGTAGCATTTCAGTCAAGACTGTTTTCTGTCCGTGAGGTAGTTACTGTATTTCTTCTGCCTTACCTGTCTGTAATACTTCAACTCATGTCCTGTTACATCATTAGTTACAGGGACTGTTGTACTTTCTTTCTCTGACCCATTTTTAGCTCTGTTTGGATCTGCTGTACCTTTTCCCTTATTGCACCCCACTAAAATTGTCCTTAGCATTTGAGCTGCCTTTGCATAATTTATTATCTCCATATGATTTTCTAGTAATAGTCTTACACAACTTTATCTCATGTATCAATCACCCATCCTACATATTGTCCCACAATTATCACAATGAATGTAGGCTACTGCAGCTGTGGAAGAACAATGCCTTCAAAGACAGCTCTTGAACAAAAGAAAAGGAATGAACATCTTCACCACAACCCCCCGCCCCGTGAGAAACTTTGCCTTTCCACTGTCTTAGACTCATTACCGACTGGAGGCCCCCACAACAATTAAGTACTGCTAGAAGAGACCAAACTGAGGTCAGATCTTTCCCTCTTTCCTTGCTTCTGCCACCAATCTATTGTGTTAGCTCTGAGTAAGTCTTTATCATCCCTCTGCTTCAAATTTTCCTCCTCATCAACTGTGCCTACAATGCCATCCCTCCTGGAGAAGCTGATTTGAGATGAGCACGGGGAGAACTTTAAGGCTGGGCTGTTTTTGTCACAGTCAACACAGTGACTCAGCCCACTTCTCAGGGACAAAGCCCCAGAGCAGCCAGTTTCACTTTGCATTTTCTGGCATCTTTGATGCATTACCATTGTATACAAAAAAAAAAAAAAAAAAAAAAAAATTTAACTGCTAGCAGGCAGCTGATAATTGGGTCTACACCTGTGTGGGGGTGAACGTTCAGAACTGAACTTCTGAACTCTCAGAAAACTGCTCCTTCTGAGCTGCTATTGCCATGGCCTGGCTGTACATTTCCATAAAACTGGGCCTACAGTGTTGCACCTACCAAATCCTCCAATTAATAAAGATGCTAAAGACTCTCTTTATTAGGAGCCTGATCACTCATTGTGTTTCTGCACACTGCTTGCTTAGATTGGGAAAACGAGAGGTTCGGCACTTCACAGCAGCATTCCCACTGTCCAATCCCATGTCCAGAAGACATGGTATTGGAAAGAAGAAAGGGGCCTGGAAACGTGGTGGTGAAAATCTCAGTTGGAGTAAAGATTCTGGAAGTGGGAAATAATCCTGGGGGTCAGGGGTGATGTGTGGAAACAGCTGCCAGGGCACTCAGGGACCTTGCCCTGTAACACCTGAGGCTGGTCACTGCCTGCGGCAGCCAAGCACAACCCAGCACAACTTCATCTCCAGAGCTCCCAGGCCAGCAGTGACCTCCCTGCTGGGAAGGGAAGCCCAGACCTACACTATGGGCTGTTGGTTACTCTGCCTCACCCATGCAAGTTACATGCTCACATCCATCAGCCTTTCTGAGCAAACGCCATCTGTTCACCGATGCACAAGGCCACGGATGTACAGACCAACCCGAACACAGCTCTCTGGTAGGATCTGCTGTGGTGACTGTGGTCATGGATCACTCTACAGCTGTATCTCTGCTACCCCCAAGGGTAGGTAAAATAAAGGCACCCAAAGCTGAAGCATCCTGCCTGTATTTATACAGGTCACTCACAGCAGGTCCCCAGCCTGCTCCCACAGCAAAGGCACCTAGCACAACCTGCAAGCGTTCACCACCACCCCCTCCTGCGCTACTCACTCCTGAGAACCTCCTGCAATCAGGCAGGGCAAGGTCTGCCCAAGTCCTGTCCCATAAGAGCACAGGGAAGGAGCACAAGTATGGGGCTGGCATCTGAGACACCCCATCCTCTAACTTACTGGGGCCAGCCTAAGCCCCAGATAATAAGGTAAGTTGACAGAGGGGTGGTTAACAATCAATCCTGGGGAATGACAGATTATTTCTTTAGAAAAGAGCAGGTAAATATGCAGCTACCAGCAAACCAGCTCTTGAAGGAGTGCCCCTGTTTTTAATGCCCCAAAACTCTTCCTGAAATGCTCCAAATCAATGTCCAGACCATCTGCTTACTGTAACATTTATGGTTTGGATAGAGGAACATTCTCCCCTTATCTACCATGCCTGCCTTCTCCATCTGCCCAGCAGGTGGACACCACCCCAAGTCCCTGTTCTTGAATTTTGTCTTGATGCTAGGGAATGCTATCCTATCCTTCCCAGAGGTAACAGAGTGGGCTGGTTTATGAAAAAAGTGGATGTGAGAAAGTGAGAAGTGGAAGAGCCACAGCTCCCTTCCACCCAGTACTGAACCTGAAGTGTTCTTCTGATGTGTTTGAATCACTGATTAGAAAGCTATGAATTTTAAACATAAAACAATGGAACATGTATCAAGCATTATGCATCTTTCCCCAACTCTTCCCCTTAAACTCACAGGGCAGATTACTTGACCATTAATTTATTGTGGGGTTGATCTGTCTACTTGTGCTCCAGTTAGCAGGAATTTTAAGGAGGTAGTGCAGTGTTCACATGGAGCTTTAGTCATCTGGATCAGAGCTTACTGGGTTCTAGTGAACATGGAGAGCAAGCAGGGCAACCACAGCATTTAGATCTCAGTACCACTTCTGTTCGGATATTTAAAAATCTTTTTTTTTTTTTTTTATAACTCAATCTAAAACTCAAAAAACAGCCAAGGGTGGAAAGAAGGTAAAATAAGAGCTGTTTTCTGTCATGAAGAGTTAGGCCTTCTTCCCATATATAAACTTATAAAAGAGTATTTACTACAAGATTTTGTACAATCATTACATTAGAACTTTTCCCATAATAACCTATTATGCTTTCCCCAATACTTCCAGAAGATAAAACATGTCAAAAATAATTTCTCACTGGGATTTTTTTTTCACCCCAACCTCCCTCTTCCCTCCCTGCCCCCCCCCCCCCCCCCAATAAAAAAGAGTGTTCCTAATGAATTTCAAGTTACTTTCACAATATTTATTTACAATTTATATTTAATTATAATATTAACTTACAATCTTGCAATGCTATTTTGAAAAATAACTTTAGGATATGCATATTCTGAAAAAGATCATTTGTTCCACTGATCCTGAGTAGAAGTTTTCTTGAACTAAGGTCTTTCTCCAGATCTCTTGCCTGCTAACAGTTTGGGATTGCAAAGCAAAGCTGGTTTCTTTCATGCTCATCCGTCATCACCAATAATAAAGATTTGAGATTGAATTATGCCCTTCCGCACTGATTCCAATACTCTGGGATAAAAAGCTTTACTTACAATTTCCTTTGCCTTGTTTTGTATATTTAAAGTATACTATGTCATACTTACAGAGCCAAATTCATTTATTCCTAAGCAATCCAACTAAGCTCACTGAAGTCTTCTGTAAATCCCAGTTCTAGTTCTGCCTTCTAACAGGCCTTCCAAATCTCTCTTGAAGGCAGAGGATTGGACAAACCAGAAACACTGAAGATGAATTTATTATTTTCTTGTTAGCTTCACAAGCAAAATCAAAATTGTGGCAAAAGGGTGGAAAAGATAGGGACTCCTTTGTGCAAATGGTTCTTCCCAGCCCACCATTCCTGTGACTTATTACATTCCCTAAACAAAGCAAAGCAACAGACTATGAAGAGGCTCAATGCTACAAGTCATACAAGTTTCCTCGCAATTATAATTGTAACCCTATCATCTGCCAGTATTATGATACATGGTGTATCCTTTAACGTATCCTTTAACAGGATGTCAGTTGCTAGAGACATCTACATATATTAGAGTTTCAACCCATAAGCCTTTTTCCCTGACAGGCAAGCATGGGAGAAAAGGAACATGTTTCCCTGCAAGTGGAATGTACATATAAATATCCTCCTGCTTTCTCTGTTCTTCATCACCTTTGTGGAAGAAGAAAACCCAACAGAATAAGCATTCCATCTGCCTGTTTCAGAAAAACTCAAGTCCAGCTATAACCCAGAGAGAAAATGTCTTAGAACTGACTGGCTTCTATTCAAATATTCACTTGATTCACATTACTACGTGAATTTTGCAGCACAACAGAGTTCCATAATTCATTTACTTATTTATTTTTTATTTTTTTAAATAAGAGAAATACTTCAAACATATAGAAAACATTACTTGAAAGTTTTGGACAGAACCTACCACCGCCCATTAGTAAAGCCAAATTAGGTGAGCATTGCTGCCCTCAGCTTTTTAAGGCAGCCTCCCTACAAAGAGAACAAACCCTGCAGTACCAGTTCCACCAGTATAAACGCAGAGTAACTCCACTGAGTAAGTTATCATTCCTGTCTTGGTCTGCATCTTCAGTCATCTTCCTTACTAACATTCTTGCACCGGAAAAAGTATATCATAATGACAAAATTTTCACACAGCATTCTATTTTGGTCTCTTGTGTTTCCTTAGTTGTTTTATTTCCAAATACTTTCAATAGCAAGTCAACATATTCATCTTCTGTTTCATGAATGTGGATGACTCCACAGAATTATGATCTGTTCAGAAATAGTTGACAATAGAGAATTCTTATGTCACATTCTTGACTTCAGGAATATTTTCATTTTAACAAACTAAATAGTTATGGAAAGCAGTATAATAGACAAGTTATATAAGATTTTAATAATATGCTCTTTCTCTGCTGTCAAAAGATGTGCATGAAGTTAATAGGTTCAATATCCTCTTGATAATAAAAGAGGAAAAATATTTTTCTATGATTACTTAATTCTAGCAATTCAAAGAATGTTGGATTTCACTGTTGTGATAACAATAAGTTAAATGACAACCAATTACAAAATTGGAATCTTTAAGACAAAAATTGCTCACTAAGACGTAAGGAATAAAAATAGACAGCCTGAACAAGATACACCCTGGTTAATTTTCTTAAGATATTCTTCTAGGTACTTCTAGCCAAATGGCTTTTATTTCATCAAGAAAAACAGAGATTTTAAGCACACTGGTACATTAAGTATCTTAAGTACATTGAGATGAATTTCCAGAAGAGAAATGGTCCACTAGGTCAAAGCACTCTGGCTTCAAGTCTGGTCTACACCAAATATGAAAGCTTGCCTAGCTGTTACCATGCCTCATGGTATTCCTCAGTCAGGTGTTTGTACAAGAATTGAAAACAAATCCAGATTTCCAGTTCTACAGTTAAAACTAGCTAAAACTGCTTTGCCATGAAATTGTATTTTAGAATAATTTTCACAGAATCACAGAATTTCTAGGTTGGAAGAGACCTCAAGATCATCGAGTCCAACCTCTGACCTAACGCTAACAGTACCCACTAAACCATATCCCTAAGCTCTACATCTAAACGTCTTTTAAAGACTTCCAGGGATGGTGGGTGACTCCACCACTTCCCTGGGCAGCCTGTTCCAATGTCTAACAACCCCTTCGATAAAGAAGTTCTTCCTAACATCCAGCCTAAAACTCCCCTGGCGCAACTTAAGCCCGTTCCCCCTCGTCCTGTCTCCAGGCACGTGGGAGAATAGACCAACCCCCACCTTGCTACAGCCTCCTTTAAGGTATCTGTAGAGAGCAATAAGGCCACCCCTGAGCCTCCTTTTCTCCAGGCTGAACAAGCCCAGCTCCCTCAGCTTTTCACCAAGGGGGATTTAGTTATTTCACTAGGTGATACATCTTAAGAAGTCAGACTTTTTTTAGAGCAACAGTCCTCACCATAGTGTGTTTCACTTGGTGGATTTACAACAGTTGTCCCAACAGCTCCTCCTGCACAGCATTGTCCCAACTGCCTGCTGAAATGCCCTCCTCAGCCTGCTCTTTACACCTTTTCATTCATTACGGTACTTATCTCTGGCAGACAATCATTGATGAACAAGGTGCCAGTGCTGCACAGTGCCTTGAATGCAGATGCTTCTGCATGGCTACAGGCCTTTCATCTGTACCTCCACGGCCTGTTTTCCACCGGCAGCTTTGCAGCCTATTTCCTCAGCTGCCGTGCCAGTATTTTCCCCTAATTGTTCTAATGTTGTTGTTTTCTGTTATTCTCGTTACTGCTGCTATTGTAACAGCCTTTTCCCTGCAAACCCAGATTCTGCTGGCTGGGCAGGCTCTCACAGCAGGAGACTGCCACCAGTGTCACAACCCTTCCTATTCCCCATCATCCTAACCACTGGCTGCCCCTTTTGGTTTGCGTTAGAGCATAGGCCTGAACAACACTTAGCAACCTATGAGCCCACAGCACTTGCCTCAAAGCATGCTCCAACCATCACTTACTAGTTGCATAAGCAGGAACAGCCATCACAGAGTTTGATCAGGTCCTGATGATCACCACATGAAAAATATTACAGGGGGACAGCTTTCATCACTAGCATTGATGCATGCCATCAGTGATATCATCTAGATATAATTTACAGGAAATGGTTTCTACAGTTACTATGAAAAATATAGGCTTGTCTTGCAGGTAAAAAGCCATTTCAATGGCTGATGTACTGGGAAGAGTGTTACCGTATGCAAAACTACCCATACCATAGATTTATATAAAAGTGTCAAAACAGGATCCTGTAAAGAACTGACTTCATTCATCCTGCATAAACACTCTTATCTTACAGGGCACCTTCTACTCTTGTAATCTTTGAGCTGCTCCAAAGACTGACCTCTAAAAACCAGCGTGTCGTAACCTTAATTGTGCTGCCTTTATATCTCTCTACCAAGACAGGGAGTACACCACTAACAGTCCGAAGAATGACTTACTAAATGCACTACCTCCTTATTTCTTATTTCTCTGTGACTTTTAAAACAAACCAAGCTGTAAAACTAGCCTGTAATACAACTATATTAACTCACTGTTCCAACATAAACAGCAACTGTAGCCGCCACAGACATAATCTGTAGTTACATGATTCACTAAGCAAATGATTTGTGCCTCTTCTCAAGGAAGGAAAAGGTCTTGTATCCTTGTGACAAACACTGGAGTCATGCTTTACGTGAAGAATGAGCTTGAATGAGCTCAACTGTGTCCTGATAAAAATCAGTGGAGTGTTCTCATGCAGCAACTTCATGCATTTATTATGCACAATTTAGAAACGTTAATTCATGCAGCTCATTCACAAGTTCAGAATGAGACTGAGCTTTAAAGATGAATCCTATTAACACATTCTTGTTCAATCTTAATAGTTAGATGTCCTTTTCTTTGCTCAACCTCCAGAGAACAACCACAGATTGTTTCTGACAATACATGGAAAACATGACTGATGTTTTTAAAGAAAAACAAAAAGCAATTCTATACAAAAGGAAAAGCTGTAACATTTCGCACAGCTGAAATTAAATGTATTATTAATCTACCATAACTAAGAAATTAGGGACACATTTCGAGCATTCAAATAGAAATATAATCCGTCAAGATGTTACAAGGCAATTCTTTTCAGTTTGAGAAAGACCTATTAGACTACTAGTAGACTATTAGACATTGTATGCTGCTTACTGGTGGGTGATACTTCCACCAACTTCTTTTAAAATCAGAAAACTAAAAAATGGGGGTTCATGTAAGTCACCAACCAAAAGTAAAAAAATTGAAAGATCTGAAAATCAGATGATCTTCTCAAGATACCCATCTTGTTTTTCAAAGCCATCTTCCCAATCCCTAAAAGCTGAATTGCGTATGACTCAGTAAAGTACTTTCCTGTCTTAAAAACAAACTAGGAAGTTTGTCTTGTGAATGTTAAAAATTCTTTTTGAGGTTGTTTGGCTACCAAAAACTCCATTACACTATATTGGAAAGGCACTATTGACACTCTGAATACCAAATTCTGTTCCAAAGATGCTAGTGAAGATGAAGAATTTTGGATCCCAAATGTGTACTGTCCACCCCAACTTCATAGTGGACTCTAGGAAAAGTGCTAATGAGATCCATCCAGCATGACAAGATAGTGTTAGATGGACGATATCTTTCCAGCATTGTCCCAAAACCTGTTTCAGAAAAGAAAAGAAAAGAAAAGAAAGGAAAAGAAAAGAAAAGAAAAGAAAAGAAAAGAAAAGAAAAGAAAAGAAAAGAAAAGAAAAGAAAAGAAAAGAAAAGAAAAGAAAAGAAAAGAAAAAAAAAAAAAAGTTTTCCTTTTAAAACACAATGCATAGACCTTTATAAACAAATTCAAAATACAGCCCCTGCTCTGAATAAGATCACATCAATTCTCAAAATTGAATGTTGGGAAAACAAAACAAAACAAAACAAACAAAACAAAACAGAATTTACAATCCCTGACTCAGGTGAGTGGCCTAGCCACAAAGATACAGTTATGCGCCATACTTCAGATACCCTCTGTCTGATTTATTGGGTAATTTGAGTGCAGAACTCCAACAGCTTGAATCTCTGGCCATTGGGAAATATGACCTTATTTATTTGTTTATTGATTGATTTATTTATTTTCCAATGACATTCCCCACAGAGGTGCTTTATTCATTACATTTATTTATTTCCTTTAACTGCATTTCTTCATTTTGTTACTGTAAAAAGAATTCACTATCATTGTACCTGATGCTTCAATAAAGCCTACATTGCCGAGAACAGGAGTGATAAAACATGGTCTCTCCAGCTATGACATTTTAAAAAATATGTTACAAATTCACGTGGATTTTTCTCATCATAAAAAGTTATGACAAGAGGCATGTCACGCAATGCTTTTAGAGTAAGAGACAGTTCAAAAGAAACTACACTTCAGAGGAAAATTCTTCATTTTTAAGTCCTATGAGGAGTGGCTGAGGGAACTGGGGCTGATTGATCTGGAGGAGACTCAGGAGACCTTTTTGTTCTCTAGAACTACCTGAAAGGAAGGTGTGGGGAGCTGGGGGTCGGCCTCTTCTCACAGGTAACTAGTGATAGGACTAGAGGGAATGGCCTCAAGTTGTGCCAGGGGAGGTTCAGGTTGGAAATGAGGAGACATTTCTGCTCAGAAAGAGCAGCCAGGCACTGGGATGGGTTGCCCAGGGAGGTGGTGGAGTCACCGGCCCTGGGGGTGTTCAAGGAAAGGTTGGACGTGGTGCTTGGGGACACGGTTTGTGGGTGACATTGGTGGCAGGGGATGGTTGGATGATCTTGGAGGTCTCTTCCAATCTTAACGACTACGAACACCCAGCACTCAAGCACCACATCTCCCCCTCTGCGCATGCGCCCCGGCCATATCGGGCGGGCAAATCTGCGCATGCGCCGGCCCCGCGCAGGCGCTCAGGCCGATAAAAGCCGCGGCCCTTCCTCTTCCCCGCCTCCCGCACCAAGATGGCGGAGTACGACCTGACCACCCGCATCGCGCACTTCTTGGACCGGCACCTCGTCTTCCCGCTGCTCGAGTTCCTCTCCGTCAAGGAGGTGAGTGCCCGGTGCGGCGGGGAGGGGCCGGGGCCGGCACCGGGGGGCCGCCGGCGCCTCGGTCGGGCGGCCCGGGGCCCGCTCCCAGCGCGGCGGGGGGGGGTGCGCGGCGCCATGTGGGGAGCGGCGGGCGGGGGCTGCCCGGGGGGAGGCGGGTGGAAGGGGCAGGGGGCTCTGCTCGGGGCTGCGTTGGCTTCGCCGTTTTGGGAAGGAACCAGTCCTCGTTGCTGCGGGTTGTCCTACCGGCCCGGGACTGTCACCCTTCGGAGGGGCGGTGTAAGCACGCAGCTGGCCTTCCGAGCCGCCCTCCTCGCTGTTTGTTTTCTGGTGTGTAGGGCAGGGGCAGGTCCTGCGTACCCCAAATCCCCGTTGGTTTGTTCTATTTATGTAAAACTAGGTCACTAGGGGAAGCCCAGTGATGTCAGAAGTGCTTGAGGCTCAGTTCTTGTCAATCAGAGTTACCCAAGGTACTCAGCTGGTCTGTTTAAAAACCTGAGCAAAACATGCCAGGTTTCATAGACTTTGAATTTTGAAGTTGTCAGAAACAAAACAGTGAAGTGTGTGTATGTTGCAATAACTTTCATTGTAACAAACATACATTGTAACAAAATTTCATATCTACTATGTAGATTTTGTTTGATGTCACTCATCATGAGTGTGTTAGTTGTATTTTGGTGTTTGTAAACCAGCTCAAGATAATTAAATGGTTACTTTTGGCAGTGTGTTATTTTGAATAGCATAATGTTCAGAGCTAAGTTCAGCTTCTGAAGGTTTTATATGTGAAAGGTCTGCATGTGGTGTGGTTAACTGTAATGCACCCTTCATGCAGGCATATTTTTGTGTGCTAGGTTACCCCTCCACCTGCATCTTGGTGATCTAACAGCAGTTTGCAACTGAAAGCTAAATTATTAGGACATTTAAGAAACAATTAAACAAGCCTAAAGACAGTGAACTAATTACAGAAGCTCAACGAAATTTACTTATTATGCTGTAGACTTAAGTGTCTCAGTTTAAGCTGTGTTACACTTACATGTGAAGTTTAATCTTGAGTGTCTCTTCAGAGATCCATTTTAAAGTATTTGATATGTCTGCATGGTTCAGAATGCTATTTTGTGAGCTTCCTGTCTGTGTTGCATCTCTAAGTTCTGGGTTCAAAACTTTTTAAATCTTTGTCGGATTTCCTGTTTCATACCACACCCCCTTTCACCACATGAAGTGTTACTTACTTTGGCTTACTAAGTAACTAATTTACCTTCATTAGAAATAATCATCTAAAAATGTTACTTGTCCTGTAACTATTCTTAAGTTCGAGTGTTCATGGATAGTAGGGAAGTGGAACTATCTTGCTAGGACTGGAAATAGGCAGGCTGTATGATAACCACACCAAGTGGCAGAACTGTGATACGTTGTAAAGGTGTTAGTCTTGATGTGTGAAGTAACTTAAGTGGATAAAATCCATAAACTGAACCTTACCATGAAGTTAACTGTATAGTATTAATTGGAAACTATTTAGGGATATTCAGAGAAATCTGATTCCTATTTCAGATATACAATGAAAAAGAACTCCTTCAAGGAAAGCTGGATCTCCTCAGTGATACCAACATGGTGGATTTTGCTATGGATGTGTACAAAAACCTGTATTCTGATGAAATTCCACATGGTAAGCTGCTCAGTTAACACAAAGTTTTGAAACAAATTTTATGTATTGCTTTGCAACCTATCTGAAATAATAATTAGCAGTTAGTAATTTGCATATTGCCATCAAACTACAAAGCTGTTCAGTTTTCGTCTTAAAGAAATGATGTGCAATACTGAAATGAGTACCCTAATCCTGGGACACTGGGGTTTGCTGGTCAATCAGGAACCTAGTCTTTCAATGTGGCACGTATTTCAGTGCTGATTTGGTTAATCCAAACACTTCAGTGGTATAGCCTTAAAGTGGTACCTATTTTTCATGTCAAATTAGATACTATTGCAAAATGATTTGGGGCTAGTGTAACTTTCTTTAAAGCATCCCTTACATTTAAGGCTAGATCTTCCTTATAAGTAATTCTATTGATTGTCAGATCTTGAGGGGGGTAGTCATTTTTGGAAATGCATGTTTTGACCAATTGTGTCAATGGATAAATTGCTGCTTCTTTAGAAGGAGTAACTCCAAATGAAATCATTAGAGATATATGAAAATCAATGATTAATACTGTGAACTGAAATTTAGTCTCATTGTCTTCATGTTTTTGGAAGCTTTCTTATTCTTCAACTTCTATCTTCCTGCATAATGTCTTGAGAGGGGGAGGAAAAAAATAGGAGATCATACTTCCTGTAACTTCTATCCTTTGTGGCTTTATTTCCTTTTGCTGTTTGTTTGTGTTGTTTTTCCTTGTTGACATTAATCTTTGAATATTTGCTTTCTCCCTATTCCCATATCTTATTTAATTCTATGGAATTAATTACCTTTTCCTAAACTGTAGTGGGACTGCAGTTTGTTTCTCCTGTGCAGCTTAGGAGTGACTCAATGTACTCCTTAATCAGGTGCAAGATCCAGTTGTTACACTTCTGCATATGGGCAGAAGAACTGAGTTGTGGATGTTGGATTTAACTTTTTGTCAAAACTTATGTTTCATCATTAGATACTGATTACAGGTGCATATGCAATGATGCATGGGACTGATAATTCCAGTCATGAGACCCCTGAAGCTTTCACTTTCCTCATTAAAACAGTTGTATTGATAGCTTTACCATGAAGTTACTTTTGGTGCTGTAGGTTGCAAGAGTTAGTCTCAGGGCTGTAAAAAAAAAAAATAAATAAAAATATATATAAAAAAAAAAATCTTAGAGCTGAGCATGTTTTTCCTCTTTTTCTTTCCTTGCTCCAGAGTTTCTAAACTACTGAAGCATATTACAGTATCAGTACTAAAAGAATAGTAAATGACAGCACAAGAAGTAGCAATCCTTGTACATGTTAACAAAATAACTAGTCTGTTTTAAATCTGATTACAGCCAGTTATTTAATTAGGTTACCAAACTGCATAAATTTAAAAGCTCTTAGCTGTGTGTAAGTTGAATTTGCCACTGGGAGAGCTCTGCTTTCATACAGTCCAGCAGCTTCCACCCTTATAATTTTGTTTTGCATACTTTTAAAACTATTAATTTTTAAATAATCATTTTGGAGGTATGAAACTTTTTTTAATATGATGACTTCTTATTGTTTGATCTCTGGCTTTCATTTAACAATATGAAATTAGCATAGGTAGTACTTTCACCTAAGAGTACAGATTTCTTTTACTGCTTTCATGACACATGAAGATATCTCATCTTCATGAAGCAACACTACCAAAATGTATGTGCAGGCAGGGTCTTTTTGCTTGCAAAATTGCTGGTTTCATTAAATTTTATACTAACTTTTATTAAGGCCTTACTGGTTTAAGTTATCAAAGTGTAACTGTCACTTAAACTGTTATATTTAGAAATGCCTGTGCACTGTTTATAGTTCTGTTTCTTGTCCTCTGTGATCACTTCAATTCCATAGCCAGAAGATGTCACACGACAAAAAAATCTGTACTCCTAGTAAGTTAACAATAGTTTTTCTTACATCTGTTTCCCCTTCTGTAACTTCAAGATTCATCTGAAGTTGGAGATAGTTGCTCCTTATTGGAGTATTTCCTGTCAGGCAAGTTGTTTGTAGACCTTGGTTGGGTCACTATTACGGTGTTTTTCCCCTTGGGAGCTCCTTTGCCAAAGAAATCACAAACGCAAGTCTAACAGACTCATTGTAGTGTTGTTGAATGCCCTGGTGTGTTGTCCTTGGTCATGGTTTTTCTGGATTCTGTTCTCTCCTGGTATTTGTTCTTGGGTTCTCTGACCCCATAATTTTTTTGTTCATATTCCTAGTCTTAAAATGCTATTCTTTTCTGTAGCTTTTTTCTTAAAACACAAGGGCTCCACTTTAAGTGTTGATTTTGTTGCACATGGTAGCACTGGGTGGAAAGGCTTGGGTCTGTAAAACTATCATCCTGTTAACACTTTTCATAAAGAGTTAATATTCTGA
This sequence comes from Aythya fuligula, assembly GCF_009819795.1. NCBI lineage: Eukaryota > Metazoa > Chordata > Aves > Anseriformes > Anatidae > Aythya > Aythya fuligula. The sequence continues at coordinate 141,128,228 of NC_045560.1, read as the reverse complement.
ATAAACATGCATAATGTTTCAGATAGCAGTCTTGCAGGTCAAACTGCTTTAAAGTCTTTCTGTGAACTTTCAGCTACATACGCTAAAAGCGTGCTTTTAGAACCTGATCAGTTAGAGGAAAATTAATCTAACTGCTATAATAGCATTGTTTACTTTCTTCCAAGTTCATTTGGAATACATGAAGTTACTTAAAAGTTTTTCTTCCACAGTGGAAGCTTGGAGATACCTTGGCTAATACAGCCTTGGCTTGAGCTAGCTGCTCTTCAAGTGGTTTGAGACATTAACTTAATAAAAAGCCTCTATTTTTTTATTTGGTTCCTTTCCTCTTGTGTAGAAGTAATGAGTTGTTAGATACCCCTGCTTTTGTGGCTTGACTGCGAGGACAAGCTAGGTAGGGATTGGAAGAAGGTGTTTACATGTGCTGTTGGCACCATGTAATTACAGCTTGATTTCTGCAAAAAATTAAAACATTACGTGGATTTGCTTGTGTTTAGCTCTGCGTGAGAAGAGAACAACTGTTGTTGCACAGCTGAAACAACTTCAGGCTGAAACTGAACCTATTGTCAAGATGTTTGAGGATCCAGAGACTACGAGGCAAATGCAGTCCACTAGGTAATTTTTAACATAACTTTCTCAAAGGCTTGTTGGTACCTCTTAAGCATTGATGATGGCTGTCTGTAGCAACTGCAAGAAAGGCATTTGTATTTCTAACCAGTATTTAAGTTGTGTGGACAGTTTATTACAATTGGTATACCCAATCTATTCTTTTAAGTGATTTTACCTGTTGTACACAAGGTATTTCTGTCCTTAGTGCTCAGCTGCAGACAAGTGATTCCTGTTATTCAGTACATTATGTTTTGGGGGATGGGAAATAGGAGTTGAAACAACGTTTGGATTCCTCTTCTGTAGATGTCTGCCTTCTCTCCCTGTATCTTTTGCAGAGGATTAGGGAATGTTGTCTGTCGTATTCTGGGAGGCCTGGTGGATAAACATCCTCTCAGCCTCATAGCAATTCTTTATTTCAGGCATACAATGTCCTTTCACCCTCTGCTTCCCACAATGGACTGACCAAGTTGTTGATATGAGGTAGTGCTAGCAATCATCTTTTTGAAGATGTGTCCAATTACTTTTTGCTTGAATTGAAGTAATTAAAGTAGAATGGGTCTGTTGCATCTTAGATACAGTGTTTAGACAGTTTTCTTATGATTAAGCATGAGTTAAAAGGATTCAGCTGTAGTAGTTGAAGTAACTGCCTCTCTTCAACAGAGAGGGGTGGGTAGACACTTAGTCTAAGTTTTTGCTTGTTGTCTTTCACAATTGTAATAACAATGTTAACAATGTTGATAATGTAAAGTGTCTCTTCTTTTGTTAGATTAATTAGATCCCTTATTCAGCCTTGCTTGCTTTAAGATTTCAAATAGTGTACCACTATGTATGTAATATTAATATTGAAACTAGCTTTCCAGCAGTTCAGAAAAAGCTTTTATTTACTGTTCAGAAAGTGCTTAAGCTTCTGCTGTAAAAAGCACTGTCAGGGTAAGTAAAGTACCTTTTTATATCTTATTTCTGCATGAATATGCATATAAGTCCATTCTAATAAGAGAAGGAATTATGTTGCCTATAGCTTGAGTGGTTATGGGAAGAAGGGAGCCATTCAAGAGCATTTGGAAATACAGCTTTGAAAGTAAAAAGCCCAATTGTAATTAACTGCTTTTCTTTATTTTTGAAATTTCTGAAAGTTTGCTGCTCAGAAATAGTGGTTTTGGTTATTGGCTCAGTGGGAGTCATGATTGGGATTGTTGAGATCCTACAGTAATGGGATGAATTGGACTGAAATATGTAAATCAGTCTAGAACAGAGTAGTGGTCTTCAGATAAGTAGATAACAATTTTTGCTTCCTTGGCTTCTATGAATTTCTGCTGGTGACTTGTAACCTGTATCAAACTCAGAGCTATGTATCATCAGGGCTCTAGATCACAGCTTTTGAACCATAGCAGTGCTGTTTAGAGTGTCCAAGTCTGGGGAATAGTGGAAGATGTGTGAAAGAGACTGCAACTGGCAGCTCTTCCAAGAGTAAGCCAAAATATCTAGGTTGTTTTTTTCCCCATGTTGGAGAAAGGCCTTAAAGTTTTAAAAAGTATAGAGAAATAGTCAGTATGCCTCCACCTTGCAGTATCTTCTAGTGGAAGAAACACATGAGACTCTCAGTACTTCAGGTATTGCTGAGGTGTGTCATTCTTCCCTGCCTTGACAGTGTGACATTTCCCTGTATGACCTTGACTCAGATACCCTAAGTTCTAGTTAGTCTTACAGCTTTGTGGTCAGTTGATTTCAGAATGATTGAGGAAGTTGCCTCCTGTATGCATTTTCACTGTATCTTTGTCCACAGAGTAATTTATAGCTTGGTGCTCTTTTCTGCATTGAAATCTTGGGTATGATAGAGCATGGAAGTGGATTTATGTATGGATTTACTTCTGTAATATATGAAATTCAACTTATTTGCCATTGTTCTCTTTGAACTAGCAAATTGCAAAAATGGAGTCAATCTCAGGAGGAACAGCTAGCCTGCAAGTTCTGTGAAATAGGATGCAGTTGAACAGAGTTGATCAAACACGAAATTTTTCTGGAGAACTACATTTGAGTCCTTGTGTCAATCCATCATTATTGAAAGAAATCTGAATTCTTGGAAGTAGAGGGTACGCAAGGGTACAGGAAGTGGTAGGCATTAGAATAGGAAAAAAAGTAATGTTCTTTCAGTATTGTAGAAAGGTGGTTCATACGATCAAAGTCTCAAATAGAGACTATTTTCAGTAATGTTTTCTAATTTATTGCAAATACTGGATAAAAAAATCATGCACAAAATAAATTGTTCAAAATACCACAGGTGTATAAAATCTTATGGGCAAGTGTGACACTGGTGGTAGGTCATCCTGTGTCTGACTCCTGGAGGCTTGAACTTATCTTAGATCATGATAATGGTGGTTGCTCTTCTATTATGCATGTTGAATCCAAAAGGCTTCATTAATGTGTTCATATGTAAATTAAGCATTTACAACCGACTAAGTGTGATTATTGATTCTAGTTGTGTACTTTTCAGGTACTTCTGTCATAGAGGTATCCTTGCTAACCACTGTGTCCCAGTGTTGAGTGCGATAAGTTTCGTTTCCAGTGGTTTGAGTCATTGCAATTTTTTCTCATCTTCTATTAAATTTGTACTTTTTGGCTAGAGTAATTGCTGTGGAATTGGAACAACTGAGAATTCTATTAGAATTTAATTTTCATATTGAACACTGGGGATGCTGTCAAATTTAAAACAATTTCCCACCTTTTCTTGAGTGTATCTGTTGTTGCAGGTGGCAATCGTTATTTTAAATTACATTAATTTTACTTAGGGAATAATTGGCTTGCTATTTCTGTAGTTACTATTGCACAACAACTGGAGAAGTATCATTCTAAATTCATGTACTGTTTGGGTACTTTTAACACCTAAAGATTGTGTTGTGTTGTGTGTTGCATGGTGACAATCAGTTTGTTTTGTAAAAACAGTGGTTTTTATCTTTTCATTATAGGGATGGTCGAATGCTGTTTGACTACTTAGCTGAGAAGCATGGTGTAAGTGTTTTAATTGCTCTATCTGTTGGAACTCAGGTCTAAACATTTCCATCCCACCTCTCCCACAGCCAGCAGCTCTGAACCAGTGTTTTGGCCTGGCTCACTTGACTGTAGCTTATGGATGGAACTCCTAGTGCTGAAATATTTTATTTGAATGCCTTTGCGCTCATACAATAATACAAACAAAAACTGAAGCTGGAGCTTAATATTAGCAATGTCCTTATAACTAAGTTGTGCTTTACTTTGCAATGCAGAACGTTTTTTCCACAGTGTTAATTTAGTCACTAATTCAGTGATGTAAGTTAAGAGTAGCTTTTGCATTGTCTATAGAGTCTGCAATATCTTTCAAATAACTTTGGAGAAGTTATTCAACTTTTTGAAAAGGTCTGTTAAGGGTTACTATTGAAATGGGCTTCTAATAACATTTTGTTTTACTAGTGAAAACTTTTTCTTTACAGTTTAGGCAGGAGTACCTAGATACACTCTACAGGTATGCAAAATTCCAGTATGAATGTGGCAATTACTCTGGAGCTGCAGAATATCTATACTTCTTTAGGGTTCTGGTAAGTTTTGGTTGTGTTTTTTAGTGAAATGTTTAGTCCTCTATTGTCTGTATTAATTGTTAAAATACAATGTGAGCTTCTTTGAGACAGTTACTATGCACCAAGGAAAAATTGAAAAGACTTGTCAGACTCATTATTAATATACTTAATGACTGTTGTCCAGCAATTGGTTTCATGTGAAACTTCTTCAAATTTGTTCTTTACATTTGTGGGTCTTGTGATAAGATTAAATTTTGCAGTATTTCTTGTTTCATATTTGTTTCCCGACTGTAACTGAATCCTAGAGAAAAACTTAAAAACAGAAAAATAGTTGCTTTTGTGCATGGGTAAAAAGCTTGCAGGTAGGTTGAAGGTAATCACTGGTAATGGTGAACTAACTTCTTATTTGGATTCTTAATCCATCTTTTTGTGAATTTTATGGCAGATTTAAGACTAAGTCATGTACCCAGGAAATGTAAGCAGTAAATGAGATTTATAGAATGAGATCTATTGCTCCTTAAGCAACTCTTCTCATGTTATTGTAACTCATATCATTTGTGAAGTGTAGGAATGAATTTTGAGAGAGTGTCTTGTGAGACTCTCAATACAGTCAACTTACTGTTGTTCAGTGAATATCTACTTTCTAGTCCCATCTAGAAAGACCCTAAACTTTCTGAAATGCTGCTAGATTAAATAGTCAACTACAAAAATTACTGCTATAATTCAAAAAGCAAATTTGTGAAATGAATCCCTAATGAGAATAGGGTTGAGAGTAAGAATGAGTTGAATTCATAGTCAAATGTTGATAAGGTGGAATTCTTCTATATGACTTTTCAGTACTCAGAATTTAATGCTCTGAGAAAGGAAATAACTAACTTGCATAGGTTTGTGGGCAGCTGTCCTTAATTGCACTTTAACTCTGGGCTTAACATTATATTCTTAGGTTAATGAATTTAAAAACATGAAGTATTGCTTTTGTGTTTGTAATAGCTTGGTGTAGGGTTTGTTACTAACTCCAGGAGAAGATCTTATTTTTTATTTAAGGTTTGTGTGATGAACCAAACAGATGAAAACTATTATAACTAATTTGAGAGAAGAACTTGACACTGAATGACCTAGTGTAACATTCTTTTATCAAACTAAGAAGGCTTGACCTTAGAACTATCCTTGTAGGAAACACTCACTACTGCAAAGCTGTAGTTTTACTGAACACTTGTGTGAGAAGTATGTTTCCTCTACAGCATTAGCAGAAAATCTGAGTCTTAGATTTGGTGATATGATTATCTGCTGTCCCAATTTTTTGGGGCACCTGCTTTGAAAGAGGCATTTGTTCTAATAGCTCAGAAACATTCTTACATAGTATAGATTTGGAACTAGTGTCATCTCAGGCATATAGTTATTTTTTTAGTTTTCTGCTGTGTAAGTTAAAACAGCAGCAGGGAGCTTTGTCTTACAGGATTTTCTAGTTTCTACTTTAGAAGTTTTACTGCTCTTTCACCTTTTGTACCTAAATTGCTTTAAGTATTTAACATGTATGTATGTACAATTCAGAAAGATAGGATTTAGTTTGACATCCTGTAAGTTTAAAAATAGAAATTTCCTTTTAATATCTTTAGAAATTAAAATCTGCTTTTTAAGAATAAGATGACTTATTGCTGTTGTTGAATTAGGTTCCAGCTACAGACAGAAATGCTCTGAGTTCTCTGTGGGGGAAACTTGCATCTGAAATTCTGATGCAGAATTGGGATGCAGCCATGGAAGATCTCACAAGACTGAAGGAGACAATAGATAATAATGTAAGTGAAATCTTGGTCATGTTAGTAAGGTGAGAAGTTAGTTGTTAGTATTCAAGTTCTGCTATTAATTACTACTTCTGTCATTAAGAGCAGTTAATCATGCTTTTGCTAAGGATGTGCATTTCCTAAGTGGTGTCAGGAAAGTAGAAGGATGCTCAAGAAGAAATGTTGAAGAGTTATCCAGTCTTTTTCAAATGATTTGCTTTTTCTTTATGCTTAGAAATGAAGCTGAGAACTTCTAAGGTATTTCCAAAACAAACAAACAAACCACCTGGCTCAAGGATGAGTTTGAAAGCAAGGTTTCTATATGAGAAACTGCTTGCTACTTAAATTTCAGATAGCTGTACTTTTCCTTTTCTGTAAAGAATTAAATGCATGTATCTATATTCTTGTTGCATGAAAATATTTTTAACAGAAAATGTAAGGCTTGTTAGTGGAAACCAGTTTCAGTCAATTCAGTTTCCTTACCATGTGAGTTCAGATGACTACCAGGAACATGAAGGGAAAGAATGGGGATGCAGTATTAATTCAAAGCAGCTGAAGTGATTAAGGACATCTCAGAGTCTTAGTCTTAACTATCTGTAGAACTTCAGTGTCTGTATTTGAAATACTTCGCTCCCCTCTTTCCCCAATTGTTCTTTATTTTACATGGCAGATAACAAATGTTAACAATTCTTCTTGTCAAATTTACCTATGAACCTATATTCTTATAGACTATTAAATCTGGTTTAGTCATGAGACTCCATGTCTTTTAGTAGGGGGTTGAATCATAATAGTTGTCCTGATCCTGTGAGTGATTATTACTTGCTATATCCATTGGTTTTAAATATGTTGCTTTGCAACCTCTTTGAAGAGCTGTTAAATTTGGAGCAAATCCAGGTAAGCATAGAACTGAATCCCTATTTCTGCTGTATTGGTTGGTGTAAATGAAGAAAGTTGTTTAGTGGAGGACTTGTTAGTGTTAGATGAGAGGTTGGACTCAATGATCTTGAGGTCTCTTCCAACCTAGAGAGTCTGTGAAGTTAGGTTTGCATTTTTTTCATTGGAAATGTTTGTGGCATTTCATCACTGTCTGAGAGTATCACAAAAAATATTTGTGGTGCTTAAAAGAGAAACTGAAAAGCTAGAGAAGCAAGTTCATCAGATCATATGTGAAGACACAAGGGCTGAAATTCAGGATTAAAAAGGGAAGTAATTACTTTGTTAGTATGGTGGTCTTCTGAGAACTGAAGTCTATGCTCCTGTGGTAACAGAATGAGTTTTGGCAAACAATTTGAAATAAAATGCTGGAAAAAATGTTATCTTGGTCATAGCTTTCAGCACATCTGTACTTTCCAGTTAAGTTAAAAAGCTGGAGGTTAAACTCTGCATTAAAGTGATAACTAAAAGGAGTCAATGGAAAACTAGTTATAATTTTCCATGTATTGGTATTCATGTGAACTGTCTTGTTACTTTGGTTTAACCTAGTGTTGTTTTCTTGTAGTCAGTAAGCTCTCCGCTGCAGTCTCTTCAACAAAGAACATGGCTCATCCACTGGTCTCTGTTTGTGTTTTTTAATCATCCTAAAGGGAGAGACAATATCATCGATCTCTTTCTCTATCAACCACAGTAAGTTGTTCTGTATTTTTGGGGGTTAATGAAAAATAAATACACAAGCTCGTTCAGTGTTTTTGATCTGTTTCAGGAGTTCCAATGATACTAGCACTTCATTTTCTGGGTTTTTGTTTATAATTTGTTTTTCTTTGTGGCTATAATTCCCCTTCAAGGAGGCAGATAGTAAAACAGGAAGAACTGGCCCTTTTTTCCCCCATGTTGAAGGGTATGGAATAACTTCATGTATTGATTCCTACAACATCTTTCAGGGTGGTGGGGAAGATTCTTGTAAAATCTGGTTTGACTTTACAAGATCTGTTTGAGAAGAATTTGAGGAAAATCTGAGAAGAATAAAAATGTGAATTGAGATGTAGAGCTATATGACATCTGGAACAGCTTAACACCAGAAATTAATTATCAGTATTACATGGACTGTTCTTTTAGTGCAAACTCCCTTCCCTACTAGTGCACTGCTGCCTCTTCTCCTTCCTCACCAGAGGTCATCATTGTTAGCAAATATAAATAAACAAATACAAATCCTTCTGTATTTAAATAAATGTGCTATAGTATTGCATAGAAGACATGAGCTATTATAAGTATTGTTTTGATGCAAAAGTGGATTTCCTGAGCTCTGTCTGGACTTTTCAGGTATCTCAATGCAATTCAGACAATGTGCCCACATATCCTCCGATACCTCACTACTGCAGTCATAACAAATAAGGATGTTCGAAAACGTAGACAAGTGCTGAAAGATCTAGTCAAGGTTATTCAACAGGTAAGGGCTGAAATCTGCTGTTTCCTGTTCATATTTTTTTTACTGGGACTATAACTTTAATGTGCCTGTGCTGGGACTTCTTACATATTTCAGTCCTAACTCTGTCACTGAAGTTTTTGTTCATTGTGAAGTAAAATGTATATTGTTTGCTGGAAGGGCAAAATAATGAATGAAGTACTGCTGTCAGTTTTGCTTTTTCCCCCCTGTATGATCAAGGCAGAAAACTTCAGCAAGATCCTTGGAATTGTTCTTGATCTGATTCTTTTTCAGCCATCCCTACAATGAATTGTTGTACAAGTAAAATCTTGCTTGCATTTTAGGACAACTGAACAGTGTACCGTGTTTTATGTTCAAATTCATATGCATTTCTTAAATGTTTTATCACAGTTATGAGAGGATGTAGCCATTGATAGGAGTTACAAAAGAATCAAGGTGCTTGATAATAGCAGTTAAGTAGTTAATCACAAAGATTGTGATCTGAAATTGGTATGCAACTTGTAATAATACCATACATGGTGAATAAAACTGGTATATATGTGATGGTGCATTTATTAGAGGCTAGCATTTGTGTCCACTTTAGGCAATGATACAACTCATTATGTTAAGTCCAATCAATTCAAAATTCAAATTTTAAGCATCTTAATCTAAGTGTTAATCTTCACAGCAGTAGTAGCATAAGCAACTGTAAAGAAGTTCAAGCGTCAAAACCTGTCTTGAGGAAAATCTTTACTTTAGGATTGAATTGTAATACAATTAACATTTCTACAGTGTTTCTTGTTTTAATTTTCTTTCCCATTCAATATGGGAAGAAAGTGTCAGTAGCATATTCCTTTTGAAAGTAACAATTCTGTTGGTTTTGAAATGCCCATTAAAAGATTTTACTCTTCTCTGTATGGTTCATTGTATCATTGTTGAATGGTAGAGGATATGTATTTATATATTTGAAAGTGTTTCAGACATGATAAATGGCAATTCTGCAGTGTTGCATGGTAGACTCTTGGTAAGAGGCAAGTCAGTCCATTCTCTAAACACTAAGACACTAATGTCCTGTGCAAGTATTGAACTAATAGGTAAGCAGTTGTATGTTCATCTCTATTATGCTGAAAATGTTATCCAAGACTGTTTCACATGAGTGTTAATTTCTTGGTTAATAAGTGCAATTTTGGTCTGTAAAATGACCCATAAAACTGAACATTAAACATAAATGAGGTTCCAAGGAAATCAGACTCAAATTTCTTTGACAAAAAGAGCTGCCTTAGTAATTACTTTATCTGCTCATCCTCTTTGGATACTGAAGCTGATAATGACAGCTATTGAATTAAGCTGCCTTAAAATGTACATTAGGAATATACCAAATTTATTAATTTACACATGTGTATAAATCTATTCTTGCCTCTTAGTTATGAGTTTATTCTGTAATGTCAAAATAAAGTACTTTGTATAAGTGGTAGCATTTTGTATTAACCATGATTTAACTGTGTATATTGAATGCTGATACAATTGAAAGTGACTATTCCAATTGCAAAAACTACTCCAAATTGAGGAAGAATCTTCTAATGCTTTAAGAAAATAGCATGTTTGACACAAAATCAGTTCTGTTCAGTAACAGTACTTCTAACCTGCTAAATGCTGAAAGTGAAATTGCACTCCTAATTATTTAATGAGTATTAAAAATAGGTGTTTATGGCTCTTATGAGACTGTATAGACTTTTTTCAAGTATTAAATTTTGTTACATGTGATACAGTGATCAAGTGATCTTGTGGCCTTGGTTTCCTATATTGCCTGATTTTTTTACTTATTTTTGACAGGAGTCCTACACGTACAGGGACCCCATCACAGAATTTGTGGAATGCCTGTATGTTAATTTTGATTTTGATGGTGCACAGAAGAAGCTGAGAGAGTGTGAAACAGTAAGCTTTACAACACTTTCTTCATTTAAGCATGGATCTCTAAAATCAGTGGTCAGCTAATTTGTTTGAAGTGGTACTTGATTTCATTGCAGGTGTCTCCTGATAAGCATTAAATCATGCATTTTTAACAACTCATTTTGTAACACTTAAACAAGACTTACTGTTAAGGTTATAACTTAAAAGTTGTATTTAATCAGTTTTTAGAACAAAAAGGGAATAAGTGTTTATCTGTCTGAGCTTCAGCTTTTCTATTTGTTTGAGAAGTGTTTGAAGAAAAGCTTGCATTTACCTCTTGTTCTGAAAGATGTTGCACCTTTGAATTGTGATGTTGAAAAACAACATGAAATAACCAAGGATATTTGAGTGCATATTCTTGGAACAAATTAACATAGTTATCTTGGGTTGGGTTATGCTTGGGTTGACTAGTGTAAAGGTTAATACTTATAGCTGAAAGCTGGTACCAATTCTTACAGCTTTTGTTTTGACTCTTTTCATTGGTATTGGTCACCTAATGGGGGTAAATCAGGTTTGTTCTGTTCACTGCAAAGGGCCAAAAGCCCTGTAGTCTAAACTTAAAAGGTGCATTTGCAGTACTAAGTAAGCTGGTTTGTATGCTGAGAATGCTGATAAAAGTGCCCAATGAGAGTATGAGAATATGCTTAGATTATGAGGGCAGTACTTAAATTTTATGCATTATTAAGGGAGGTCTTCAGTAGACTTACGAGAACTGTAGACTTTTCTCTTTTTTGAGTCCAACCCCAGTTACATTGTGTGACTTCAATTTAGCAGACTACAGAACTATAAAATTTTCTGTTAAATCTGTAGGTTTCTGTCCACATCTTGGAATATGCCAAGAAGTGTTCTTAGATGGACTGTTCCTGATCATGTGTATTGAAGCTATGTACATGTACATACCTGCTCTTTCCATGTTTGTTCTAAGTGTTGCCTTTCTCCTTACACTTGCAGGTGCTTGTGAATGATTTTTTCTTAGTGGCATGCCTTGAAGACTTCATTGAGAATGCCCGTCTCTTTATATTTGAGACTTTCTGTCGCATCCATCAATGTATCAGCATTGGGTAAGGTAACTTTTTAGATCTGCGGTTCAGAAAAATCAGTTGCAGATGAGTTTGACAAACAGCATAAACTTCTAAGTGATGTATTTTAGTTATACTATACTTCTGTTCCCCATAGTTCTACGTCACTTAAATCTCTAGAGAACATTGCAGAGATCTGAGACAGCAGGTACCAAAGCTGGTAAATCAATGAAATTCAACGGCATCTTGTTACTAGCTTGTGTCCAGAGCAAATACATGTATGTGAGTGGCCCTCAGAAAAAGCATTTTAATGCTACTTGATTTCAAAACAAAAAGACTTGACATAAAATTGTCAAGAGTTTTGGAAGCTTACTGAAAGGATGATTTTTTCATGAATATTTATAGTAGGAGAAAGGCAGAAGAATCTATTACTTCCTGTTCACGTGTGACAGTTGTCTTCAAATGCATCTGCAAAATGATAGGGTTTTTTATTTGCATCACAGTAAAAGTTATTAATGACTTCAATACCCCAGTTGGTAGAAAACAATTTAGGGGGGATTTTAATTAACAGAAGTATGTTTTAAGCATATACACTTGTAATATGAACTAAATGCTCTGAACAAATTTTTCTATACTTCTATGAGTATCCTTTCACTTATGGGCTAATATTTTTATCTTAAATTACCTTAGGCAAAGTACTGCACATTTGGGGATAAAAGGATTTTGGATAAGTATTTAGAAAATATAAAATGAATCTCTCTTAAGGATGAGTTTCTATGTAATATAAAACTATGTAGTTTCTCGCTGTTTTGCTGTAAATCTTTGTTCTGTGAAAGCACAAGTTTTTATAAAGATAGATGTATAAGTTTTATTTAACTAAAGACTAAATATCTATGAGAAATAGTGTTTATCATAGAAGCAATATGTAGAGAACATAGTATATGCATCTTAAGTGTGCTTTAACTGTCTGTTGGAAGATGCTGATAGACTGGATAACAAATAATTCATTAGGCAAAATTAGCAAGCTTTATTTAACAAATCAAGGTCTGTGGTAGATGGTTGCTGTTTTAGTATGTTACTTGTTTTGTGGTTCATACTGCTTTGTGCCATATATGGTATTTTTGTTTCCAGTATGACTGAAAATATTGTGGCTTGCTGTACTTCTGTGTGATAAGTGCATGCATGTAGTGGTGTTTTTATAAGCATTATGGTATGTTCTGAGGCAGAGCGTAAACTGAGTTGAGTTGGACATAGACATTCCTTGCATATACCACTTCAGGTAATTGTATGTGGAATCAATCAGTAAAAAGATTTTTCACTAGGTCAGTGTTTTAAATGATAAACACATTTATGCACAAGTTGTAGAAACCATTATATTTGGGCTTAAGTGGGGTACGTAAGTATTTCTTAGTGCATTCTGGACTTGTTTTGAAGGAATTGGCCAGTCAAAATGTTAAGTTTAAGGCATAGTTCTTATATTTCTCAGTCCACAAGTGACTTCCACTGCTGTTCCTGGAGTTGATAACTAGTTGGCTGTACCACAGTTCTTGTTGATAGATAAGTACTGTTTAAGTGTTCAGAACAAATTTGAAAATGATTAGGAGAAATCTTTTATTCCTTATGTTAAATTAGAAACTAGAGGAATAGTTTAATTTTTTAACTACTTACATCTGTTAGGCAGGTAGTGTTCTTCTGAAGGACGCAAATTTAAGATCACAACTGATAAGTGGCCTATGTGCTGTATCATCCTACAATTAGTTCACTATTTGAAATGTGTTGTTTAATAGGGAATAATAGATTAAATGAGTTAAGGATGTGATTTGGTTGTTGTGGTTAGATATGTCTGTATTCAGTTGAAGAGCTCTTCTCTTTTCCTTCTGTGCACAGTACACAATAGATTTGTTTATATATGAAGATGTGTGGAATTTGGTAATTCAATGCAAACAGATGGAAATAATCAAGAGAACTACTTTTGAAACTATTTTTCAAACCACCTGTAGCCTGAAATGGGAGATAGGAGTATTAGATACATATATCAATAGTGCAATAGGAGAATACTGTTGAAATATAATCATAATCAGGATGAGTATTCAGTGTAATCAGTTTTGAAAGATCGAGTGCTTTTTGGCTGTTGCTTTACCAGGAAAGTACTTGTCTTAATGTCTGCAAGGGGACTTTAAGGTGGAAGCTGGTAACTGCAAATGGTGACATTAGATCATCTTTTGCTTTAAAGGTTTGATAGAATTGTAGAAGTTTCTTAATACTGGTGTGTATATATTTCACTAAAAGTTTTGTTACTTGGTAACTTCAGCTATTTTATATTAAAATTCATGTACATTTCAAAGTTTAAAAACTGAGAACTTTTTTATATCCCTCTTTACCATCTGTCACTTTCATTCTGTAATATGGAAACTTGCTAAATGCATATGCAAGAAAACTGTCCAGAAGCTGTACAGAGGTGTGACTTCTGTCATGCATGCTGTATAACTTTCTAGCTAATGGGGGAGCCTACCTCTGAAGAAGCTGAGCTACTAAAATATAGACATGAATAAAGCAATTTATAGTGCTTATCCCCTGTTCAAGACTGATAGTATGTAGGTGTAGAGAATGTATTTCTTCTCAAAAGCCATCTTCAGGGTGGGAAAACTTTCTAGGACTGTGTTTACATTAACAAGTGGTGGGTTGTGAGAGGAGTGAATCTACAGAGAAACAGTTGTTGCTGAGGATCCTGGCATCCATGCTCTTCCATGTTCTGATTTAACTAAACATAGGTTTGACCCCTTCTTAGTTGTCAGAGCACTCCATACTGAAGTGTATTTTCTAGTTTATTGGAAATCATAAGAATCTAGTTTTCAGGCTGTTTTTGATCATAGCTCTCATTGCACTGGAATACAAGTTCAGTGTATAATAAATCAAGATGACAGATTTGAATTTGTTGTCCAAACTTAAATGTTAATGTAGAGGTTTGTAGCTTATCCAGTTGATGAAGTGCATCTTCATTGGCTCTTGATAATAGGAAAAGGTGCTATTATCTACTAAATGATGTAAGGCACTTCATATTTTCTAGTTTGGAATAAGTTCCGTCAAAGCCTGTGTGCTCCCCTCAGTTCCTCGTGTACAGAGGGACTGTAAGATAAGGAAAAAGCAAAATCTAGGTACTGAGGGTTGGAAAGAACCTCTGGAAGCCATCTGGTTCAATCCTGTGCACCCAATTACAACTCTGAGCAAGCTGATTCTTGATTGTTTCCAAGAGCAGAGGGTCAATATTTAAATCACAAGATAGGTAACTTTAATCTACAAAGTTGTGGCAAAAGCCACGTTTGGGGTCATCTGGAAGAGTTGTTACTTTATCAGAATCCAACTGCTACCTCCAAAAGAGAAATGAGAACTACCCTAACCTTCCTGCCCAATGTTCATTCAGTCTGGAATTTTTCATAGTGTTTACTGTGTTTGAATCAGTGATGCTAAAGCAACTTGCAGCTTCTTCCTATTGAAATATCTATCTCATACTGTCAAGATACTGATAATTCCACAATGATTTTTACACCTGATATTTTCTATTCTCTTGCTTTGTCTGCATTATGTCTCTACAACCTTAAAGTGAACCACTGATTGAAGTTCTGGTGGAATAGGAGCAACTGTGGTTGGGTCTTAACTTCCCCTTGCTTTGTCAAGCTCCACATACCTTGTCTGTTTGCTGTCATTTCTCTGAAGTGAGTTCAGTATATAAGTTACTTGATTTTTTTCCATGTTTATGCCACTTCAGAGTCATCAGTTGGGAGTGTGGGAAGGAGAATTGAGTTTATAGTTGGAAGAAGGATGAGACAAGTGTGTGGGAGAGATTGTATAGAGAAGACTATACCTAGCCTGGCTAGGTAGACTAGCTAATAATTGATAGGCTATCAAGTATTAGCTTGTCAGTAATTAGTATCAAAATGAAAATGACTTTGAGGTGCAGAAAATGTGTAAGCAAGATCCTGTAAACTGGTGAGGAATTGACCTCTTGTGCAACTCCAGTATAGCCAGCTGGGTTTTTGGTGATGTTTGCAGCCCTTCCCTCTTGTTTGTCACGTCAGTCTGAAAGCTGATGGAAGAATGAGCATTACGAATATCCTGCAGTAGCCAAATGCCAGTAGGGAGCTAGAGGAGTTGGCTGGAAAGCCACAGGAAACACCGTCAGAGGGATTTATTTCTGGACAAGAGTGCCTGCTTCAGAAAGCATTTTCCTTTCAGTTTTGCCCTCCTTCCCCATTCCTCTTTGAATTTGCAAGAAGTTTAAGTGTTGTGTATCATCTTCAGATGCGTAATGCATTTGTCACATTTCCATACCAAGCTGTGTAGTCTCATGGCACTTGTTCCTGGAACTTCAGAGTTGCTAATGGAGTTATTGTCAAATGCTTTCCTGGAGTAATTTCTCTAAACTTTCTTGACTACTTTCTTGACTACTGTTATTTTAAATAAGACTAAGTAATTCAATGTTCTGCTTTACAGTGATGGTTGCTGTTTCATGTGGGCAAGGTTTAATAGAAACAGATATTATATAAAACTGTACAGGCCAAGATGTGAGTGTGAAATAACAGGTTCACAACAAGTAGGTGTATACTTCAAGAAGTTAATTCCTTATTCAGCAGGTCTCAAGCAGTGATAGGAATTTTTTAAATTCCTTTTTATGAAGGAGAAAAATAAAAGGGGAAGGGGAAGATGTGAAAGGGTGTATGTATGTAAGCTTTGGGGTTATTTAAATCAAAAGAAAGTATGCTTCCCAAGTATATGATGTCTCTTGAAGACAAGCTTTGTGCTGTGCTAAATTTGGTGTGTTGCTTTGGTGCATGTTCTGTAGGCCTGGAATATATTTACCAATGTGAGAGGGATTGTGTTTCAGTTTCTGATAAGTCTGTTATCTCTTAGTATGTTAGCAGATAAACTAAACATGACTCCTGAGGAAGCAGAAAGATGGATTGTCAATCTAATCCGAAATGCACGATTAGATGCCAAGTTGGATTCAAAGCTGGTATGTGAATCAAAGTGACTCTGAATTTTCATCAAGTTTTATTTCTCTTTATTTAGAAGCAACAAGTTCTAACTTTTCTTTGTCTGTAAAATGTAGTGGACTTCACTTACTGTGTTTTTGATTTTGTGTGAGATGACTTGTGAAAGCTTTGAAAGCAGAGCATTAAAAGCTTGTGCGTTCTGAGTGGCTGTTAAATTTCCTGTATCTTTATTGTGTTCTAGGGCCATGTAGTTATGGGCAACAATGCAGTGTCACCTTATCAACAAGTGATTGAAAAAACCAAAAGCCTGTCTTTTCGTAGTCAAATGTTGGCTATGAACATTGAGAAGAAACTGAATCAGAGTGGTAGATCTGAGGTTGGTATAAGTTGTATTTTTCTGATTTCCTGCTATCTTTTTTTGTGAGTAATATTAAAGTATAATTCTAAAATGTTCTTTAGTTCAAGTTTATCAGAAGTACCTAACTAGTTCTGGCTCTAGAAGCTAAATAGGACATTTCTTATAGTGAGCATTAGATAGTGATTCTTGTTTTGTAATGTGAAGAGATAATAAGAAAGGAAAAAAAGGAATGCCGGAGTAGTTTTGTCATAAATTGATTCTGTACTTCCTTGCAGTAGTTTTCCTTGCTACCTTAAAAGACTCATTAAAGGGGAACATGTATGAAAGTAGTTGCATTATTTTTCCCAAGTGTGTTGTACTTAAACCATTCTGAATGTTGAACATTGAGATAAATGGCCCTTTCCCTCACTTTGGTGTTCCTTGACAATACTGAGTTTTGTGCAAGTGTTCCTTTTGCAGTGCCACTTGTAACTGAAGTATTTGTAGGTAAGTACAACTGGGCGAAGAATAAACAATGTTTGAGACTGGGACATGGAGTTGCACAAAACCCTGATGTTTTGACCTATCTCATTAAGGGCTGGAGAATATAACGAGGTTGGCCACTAGTGAAAATAATGTTGGCAAAATCTGTTTTTTGTCTGTCTGTCTTACAATATAGGAAATTTTGCAAGGAAAAAGAAAAATGTAGCATGGATGACTGAGGTCCACTAAGGACCTAGTAAGATATATTTTTCAAAAAAGATAACTTAAATTTTATTGGGATTACTCACTACTTCACTAAAATGTTAGGTTGAACAAACAATTGTAAACTAGTTAATTAGAAATTTTGTATAATTTAGTGAATTCACTATTAGTGAATATAGCTACCAAATTTTTACATTTTTATTTTGGAATGCTCTAGAACTTCATTTTCTGAAGCTACTAGGTTGGGAGACTCTGGCTGTATGACTTATGTTGCATACTTCTTGTTGCATATATCAACGCTTGTTTGAAACTTAGAGTTCCTTTACTAAATAACAATGCTTATTTCACAGTCTTAGAAATTTCTTAAATCGTTTCTCATAAATTTCAGTAACTTACTGATAGGATAGTAACTTCTGATCCTTATTTTATTCTAGGCACCTAACTGGGCTACTCAAGACTCTGGCTTCTACTGAGAATTCTGCAGAGGGGGAGAAATCAGTTGTCATTTGACTAAAAAGCATATGATAAATATGAAATGTAACCTTTTTGAGAAAAGCTAATTGTGTGTTCTTAAAAATTATTTGAATAAAATTGGCTACTTTTAACAGTCTGTGTCATCTGTAATTTGATAAGTTTTGTACTTGTTATAAAGGGGCTTTTCAGTATGGAGCATTTATTCTGGAGCATTTTGGATTACACTGAAGTAGATTTCCTTGGCACCTTTGTTCTGTGGAGTACTGCATAGTACCTCCAAGTTAGAAAGTCCAGCTCCCTTTTTAGTGATCTGTGAAGTCAATGCAAATATCAAAAGGAAGAGATACTGGCTGTGCACACAGTTCAGCTTTTAGGATTGAAGGAAAAACTGACTCTTTCACCTTACCCCTAATCCTATACTTGCTTCCCTCTTAAAGTTCTGGAACCTATTTACATGTAGCAAGCTATTCCAACTTCCCAACCTTCCTCCTATAATACTTTCCAGGCTAGAATATTTTGCATTTTTGGCTACATTTAAGACTTACTTGACAGCTAGTGTGATGCCAGAGCTGGCAAAAGCTGATTTTTAGAATTTCTTTTGTAAAGAGAAGGAAGACCTTTCTACATTTATGGCCTGATCATAATTTTTAGAGGATGTTTGGTAGCAGTTCCAACTTGAGGTGTTTCTACTCTTCCTGCTCCTCTATCATAACATGCTCATCTTGCATATGCCAGAACTTTGTGGCCACACTGAAGTTCAGCAAGGCAAAGCGTGAAGTCCTACATCTGGGATGGAATAACATCAAGGATCATGGATTGAATGGAAAGTAACTTTCCTGAAAAGGACCTGGGCGGGGATGATGGGTAGCAAGGTCAACACAAGTCAGCAGTTGCTTATGGCAGGACTACAAAGCATGTCTTTCCACAAAGTCCTATCTGAGCTTTATTAGCAAAGACTGGAACAGGTATACAGAAGTCATTATTCTTGTGAGAACACAGGTGGAATATGGTGCCCAAGTTCAGGGTTCTGTAATACAAAGACTGATCTTCTAGGGAAGGGTACTAAAATAGTGAGGAAGAAGAGCCTGTGATATAGAACAGCTGAGAGAACTCAGTACACTCAGCTTTAAGAAAAGGCGAACAGATTTTTATTGCCATTCTTGGTATGTAATTAGAGGCTTCATAGACAGGTACGTACTTGGAGGTCCATAGGGACAGAATGAGAGGTAATGAACAGATGAGAACATGGAAAAATTTAAACTAGTTATAAGGGGAAATTCACTTTTTTTCTTACTATGATGATAGTGAAGTGCTGGAACCAGTCACTAAGAGAGGCTGGGGCATCTCTACCCTTAGATGCTCAATAGTTATGTGACTGCTCTGATACACATACAGCTCAGAGTTGAACTCAGTGACTTCCAGATACAGAGGTCTTTTCCAATGTAAATTACTCTTTGTTTTGATGCATCCAATCTATGAACATTCATGCTAATCTATTACTTTAAAATACATGTATATCTTCAATTCAGCAGAGTATTTGTAATGGTTTACAGTAGCTAGTTTAATGCCACTTATCAATGTGTTGGGCTAATCCTGTATTGCCCGTGTTTCCGAAAACAGGATAAAAAGGAAAAATGGTACTGACATTCATAACGTATGGAGAGAATCACAGGGTATTTGTCAGAAGTGTTCTACCATTACATAATGAATTATAGAGTAATAAAATTAAAATTAGGGCATGTGTGGTGTAGGTGTATCATTTAATTACATCAAAAGCATGAGTTCTCACAGTCACTAGCATGCTCAGTAGGCATTCCCATTCTGCTAGTAGTTTCTCTTACCCTTCCTGGCCAGTTCCTGCTATCACACCATTCTCCTTGTGCTATGAAGTTGTTTGTGCCTTGGAAGAATTGATCCAAAAAACATTGTGTTGGGCTTATGGATACCTCTCATTTCATGACTGTCAAAACAATGGTGGTAGCATAGTGGAGATATTCAGTTAAAGGTGAATTGTTGCTGGATTGTGTATACCAGCACAGAAAGCTGCTCTACTGCACAACGATTCATTTCACTGATGAATAAGTTTGGTTTCTAGGATGGGGCTGAGGGGTCAGAGCTGCAGTTAGCAAGGTGCATTTGGAGCATAGTTTCCTAGGGCTGAGTTGTTTATGCTGAGTTTTTTTACTGTTTCTCAAGTTTTCTCGAGAGAGAGACTGAATTCAACCGTAGATTCATTCTGTGTCATTACAGCCCTGAACTACTAGCTTCAGAACAATCCAGATTGTGTAATAACCATGTTCCCTGTTTGATAACACAATCACAGAACAACTGTTATGTAATAATTAAAGAATTTTAAAATGAGATAAAATTGGAATGTTTTTTGTAAACAGCAGGAAAATGGCCCACATGCAGTTTTCCTTTTAACGGGAAGAATTTACGTAAGAGTAGTCGCTGAGTTTTAAAATCATCTTCTCTTGTGGACACAGTATTGTTACTTTTCAATTCTGTTATTTTCGATCTTTCATCTCTCAGGTGCATGTGCATTAAAAAGGTGTGTGCAGATTGTAGCATTGCTTACATTCTTGATAACTTCTCTCAACTATTAAGTGAAATATCACTTTTTATCAGCAGTTTTGATATTTGAGAGTCATTTATGTATATAAATAAAACTTGAAGAAAAACATGAGTTCAAAATTCTTACAGTACCTTCTGTAAATGTGTTGCACACCTAAATGTTTTTTTTATCATACACGTTAGGTATGACAGACCTAGACCTATGTGTCTCAAATGGTTCAGTCCAGCTCACAAAACCTGTCATGGTTAGGACATTCATACACAGTAAATGACTGATAGTTTTGGTCCATTCCAGTCCAGGAAGCTGAAAGTATCAAGTATATCCAACTTACCAGAGATGTAAAAATCACACAGCAGAATTTTGCTGCTGTTGTTTGTTTTTGAGGGTGTTAGGGGTGATATCTTGCTTTCACCCTAGCATTTCAATCCCAGCGCAGTGATCACTGAAGCCTTTGACTTCATTGTGCAGTCAGGTAGGCTTCAGGACAGGAATTCAAAATGGCAATTGGTACCACTTTCCAAAAGAAATATTTTACTGGGCAGTTCACTAAAACAGAAATTACAAAAAAAAAAAAAAAAAAAAAAAAAGAAATTCAGAGCAAGCTATGTTCACTGGTGGAATCTTCATAGGTACCTGCAAGTATGCTGCAAGTAGTTCCTAATTTTTTAAAATTTTGTCTTTGGAATAATGTTTTGTTTGTTTTTATGTAACTTCATATTACTTCTGTCAGCCACCTGGTTATCTCTGCTATGGGAAGCTGTGAAAGACTACTCATGTCCCTTTTAATAAATAAATAAAATGAGGAAGTGTCTGTATCACTGACAAGGAGAGCATCTGTTCTGAAGCTGTGAGGGTACATTATCAAAATCATTCTCTTAAATCATATGGATCTCACCTGTTTTTATGGGTGAATGGGAAATGCCACATTCAAGGTGTTAGCATCCTGGAAGCTATACAGGGCTGTAGTCCCAGGTCACTCTGGTGAAATAAATGTGTGCTTTCACTGGCCCAGATGGCCCCCTCTTTACTTTCTGTATGTCCTGGCATGACTATTTAGAGGAGAATTCTGTTCAACCCAAATCTCAAAGCGTGAGCCTTCATGGGATTCAGTGGTCAGCGTTGTAGCAATGCTCAGCCCTGGATCTTGCTGAACTGCTTTGCTGCATGAGTGAAAGTGTGCTCGGTATACATGTAGCTTGTTGCAGTATCAGTAATACATCTTATGTTGTGCACCTAGGAGGTCTTAACAAAATAACTGAGTTAAGATTGAAATCTGTAGGGGAGAGAGAGCAGAAGAGAGAACGCAAAACATGTTCTCAGCCAAAGGATGAAGCTGTCTGGAGCACGAATGTTGTGAGGGGTTAGCAGTAGATGAAACTTCAAGAACGACAATTGCAGATTCCATCACAACATTCCATTGACTAAGCTTTAGAAATCTCATTAGTAGTGATGTTTTATAAACATCTAGGAATAGGTGCTCCCATCTTTAAATTACATGAGGATAAGATCAACTTTGTGCGTCTTGTTTTGGCTTTGTTTTTAGAAAAATATTTGTAGTAACTGCTCAAAGAAGTCCTTGGAAAGGGAAGAGAGGAAGAGCATTTTAAGACTATTTTTTTGGGAAAAGAGGAATGGAGGAAAGGTTCAAGATGGGGAAATCTTTTACTTCTCCTGTAAGAGCTTTTTTTTTTTTTTTTTTGAATAGTTTTGTTGTTTTTGTTTTTTACCCAGTAAATTTGTTGAGCATTTACAGCATTTTATTGTCAAGTTTTCCTTCTTTGGTAGAAAGACCAGTTTTCCTTCTTTAAAAAAGTGTAATCTAAAGCTCTAATTTTCTGGGCAATAAAATGTCATTTTCATCTATCTTTTAAATAAAATTTTTAATAGTTATTTCTCTTTTAAATAAATTTTTAATAGTTTCATGAAGTCTTCTATATTCTTACTGTAAAAATGCCACCAGAAATTACACCTGAAGAAGCCATTCAAAACATTTTATTCAAGAGGAGGGCAGCATCAAGGGGAACAGTGATACCTCTGATAACGAGCTCCTTTTCATACCTTGTATAAGTGTAAAAAGGGTGTGAGGAACTTCAGCCTGCAAGTTACATTCCTTCCCTGTATTTAGCTGATAATTATTATGTAGACTTCAATATCCAAGACAAAGGCAAATTCAAATCAGATGCCTGTGAACTGTACATTAAAATAAAGGTTTCAACACACGAGTATGGAAAGGCAGACATGTTATTCTTTATTCCAAGTCATCGCTACATTTTAAGGCCTAAGACTACTATGCCAGCATCTCATTAAAATAAATAAATAAATACTGTTTTGTATCATATAACAAAAATAACAGATCGAGTTGTTAAGAAAATGTTTTGACATAAGCTATGTGAATGCAATACATATGGTTTAGGGAGTTCTATACCTTTCTATTTTAGTAGTTGTAATCCACTGAGATCTTAAACGTTGAAGTATTTGGGCACTGCATATGTGGTAAAAAAGGCCATGTAAATGTGTTCTGAGGGTGGCTGGCTTTGCCAGCAAGACTCAGATCCTCTGAAGGTTGCTGCTGTGGGTTGGTGTGTGCTGCCGATTTGTATTCAGCACCATGTTCCACTGAGAATTATTCAGCACTTCTTGCATCTGAAGTGGCAAGGTGGCAGGTGGAAAGCCAGTTGTCATTCATTTCCTTGTTAGAAATCCAGAAGCTTGCACAGCCAAAAGGGTGCTGCAGCACCATTCAGTGAGGTCCTGAGATGAAGAAACAGCTTCAGGACTGTGGAGCCCACAGAAGAATGAAGCACTTTGCCTGTGAGATGCAGCTCAAGTGTTCTCTGCCCCTTGTCCTATGTGCGCCTTGTCCTATGTATCTCTTGGTAAATGAAAGCAACGAGTCTTGCTTGTTTTTGATGTATATTAAGTAAGAAAAGCCTTTCAAATATATATATATATACATATATATATATTTGGTGCTTTCA
Organism: Aythya fuligula; assembly: GCF_009819795.1. Taxonomy (NCBI): domain Eukaryota; kingdom Metazoa; phylum Chordata; class Aves; order Anseriformes; family Anatidae; genus Aythya; species Aythya fuligula. The sequence goes on along the minus strand of NC_045560.1, from coordinate 141,104,905 downwards.
AGCCATTACATCTTATATTATTGCAGTATCAGCAACTCTAAACACAAGCTAGGTATAAATGTGGATGCAAACAAAAATACCCATACTGTAGAGCTTTACCCCCAAGGAGTTCACAGTCCTTGCCAGGCTCACACTCTAGTTGTTGAGCACCATTTGCTGCCAGCACATCAGGGAAGTTTCTCATGAACAGTTTTTATTGTAATATAAAAATAATGAAATCACTTCAAGAACTTCTCAGGGTTTTGAACTGTGTGGAACAAAAAATGCAAGACAAGCAACATTTTGATATTACTCAGCTAATATCTCAGCTATTAACTTATGACCCTGTCCATTCCTTTTTGTTATGTTAGTGGTGGTGTTTATGTGACCACCATTTTTGGGTATTGTTTTCTGGTTTGCTATGACTTCGCCATGACCTTGGATGAATGTGAGCTTGAGGGAAGCTACAGGGAGTGTGTAAAAATGGGGAAGGAATGGCTGTTCCTTGCCAGTGTTGTCAGAAACAGCATCATGCTGTACCTTCGTGCTAACTGGCAATGTGAGGACTAAAGCAAGAACTGCTGGAATTGTTGGAATCAGAAGAAAGCAAATGGAGAAAGTCAATGAAAAGCACTTGTGGGCACATTGTTGCTGGGAAGATTTGGCTTCCCTTGTTCCTTCTGTATCTGTCTTCGTGTACTTTCTTTGTTGCCATCTTTTTTATTTACAAACACCTGCCTCCTCGTAGCAGAATAATGCAGCAAAGACTTCCAAGGCTAATGGGTAACAGCAGGTTATACAGTATAAAGTACAGAGAACAGATGACTGCTGGTAAACTGCTGGCACATGAGCTCCCTGCAGACACATACATGAGCCCACTAGCCTAAGAAAGGATGACACCTGGCAGCAGGAGCTGAGTTATGAAACTAATCTTTAGCATATCTTAGCAGCAAGCTAACAGGCTATAAAATAACTTCCTTGCTTGTATAATTCCTTGCTTGGTCCTGATTGAATAAATTATAATTTAAATAATTGAAAATGCGTATCTGCAAGCCTCCTAATGAATGTTTTCATTTTGTATGAGAATGAGCAATGCTTTACAGAAACTAAAATCGTCACAGAGGATGCCTTAAGTTGTTGAAGTAGAGGATGGTTATGGCACCTCAGCAGCCCGAGCTAGGCGATAAGCTGCGCCTCAGCACCTTCCTCGATTCCACTCCAAACACATCCTCACAAGCAGGATGTTTGTTTCTTGCTCAGTGCATCCTTAAGCGATAACAGGGACATTTTAAATTGAGAATGTGTACAATCCCTTTTTCTCCTGTAAAAAAGGAGGCTTTGTGGTGGCAGTACACTCTCCCATCCGCACTGTGCTAACAGTATGGACTACAGTTCTGTGTCCACTGTGTCCCCAGATGTCTCTTTTGTGAGAGTTTGCATTCATATGTTATAGCCACTGGACAAATTTGAACTTGAGTACCAGGTAAAATCATAATGCAGTATGAACATATTCCATAGCTTAAGGAATCTGAAAATGTGTATGAATTCAGCTGTGGTGTTGGCACTTGTCTTCCTGGGGATAACTAGTTACCAAACCTGGTTATACTAAGGTGGCTACAAAGAGAAATTTTAGTGCTAACAACACCACAGTCTAAGCTTCCCTCAGTAGGTTAACTTTTTGTTACAATAACCCAATATACACAGAAGAATTTGGCGTGGGAATGCACCAGGATGCTTGTGAGAGCTCATACCTACTGTACCAGAGCTGTACAAGTGCAGAGAGGTGCTAGCCCTGCCGCTCTGCCCTGAGTGGGCTGGAAGCTGTGCTGGGGAAGCTTATAAGAGCTGGGGGAGTGCAGGTTGTATTCCTCTAATTATGACCATAGACAGCATACATGGAAGTTACTAGGACAACAATCTTTTTATACCCATGTTGGGAACGCTTATTTGATGTCCTTTGGTGAGCAGAGGTTACAGTATTTATGGAAAACTCATGCCACTTACTCAGTGTTTAGAGAAGTATCAACCTTGTGGTTAAGCTATGAGACTGGATGTGAGAGGATTATGACTGTCTACATGGCTTTGACATGAATTTCTTGTTTAATCCCATGAAAAGGAAGCACGGAATCTGTGCCTGCACTTAAAGTACCTCTTTTGAGTTTTGTGATGTTAATTAATTTAATTATTTCAGTATGTTTTCATTTCCTGGTACTCTGTAGGGACCACAGAAATGCTAGGTATTATTAGTTCAGATGATATTTAATTTTTAGTTATTTATTTATTTATGTGGGGTGGGGGGACTATTTTTACTGCTTTAAGGAGCGTTTTTCTTCCCGTGTCACCAGATGGATATATTTATTTGACTAAGAAAAATGGTGACAAAATTTGCACACTGAGTTTATCCTACATAAAACTATAGTTCATCCTTCTATCTTATCTTATTCCTTGTGATGTATAATTTCCTTGATGTGAAAACTTTTCTCCTAATGATTTTCAGGAAAGAACAAATAATTTTTTTTTTAATGGAGGAAATTTTGGTTGTTGAGAATATATACAACAGTGAATAACCTGTTTATTTCTTTCCTGCAGGTTTACTTTTTACCTAACTAGGGACTATTTGTTTAGTGTTATGCTTTTCTTACCTTATATTTAGGAAAAGGCTTATTTCAAGTAATTTCCTCTCCATTCCTCACTGCATACTGCCTGAAGGATTTGAAACTCGCTCAAGGCAAACAGCCTCCAAAGTTTTGAAAACATTTATTGGAAAGCATTAGTACCAAAAATATAGTTCAATATGTTGTATGATTTCAGTATAAAGGGCGTGTTACCAAAAATGAGAAATGTCAGACAATTTCCATGGGACTACAGAAGGTTCAAATCAAGTTAGGAAAAACAAGGACACTCATCTATTTTGGCTTTCAGCATGGTTAGGTATTAGTTTCTAGTACTAATTCAACCGGTGTTTTCAAAGAATATATAGTTTCAGTTCTGAGAGCTATAATTACTCACACAGCTCAAAGGTAGTAATAATTTGCAGTGCCCCCACCCACCCACAAAGTAAACAGAATTTGTGAGAGGTCAAGCACTTGTGATCAAGTTATTATTGGTATGTCCAACTATAGATTGAGGAACCTAATTCAGACAGACGTGCCATTTCAAGTCATGTTTATATTGTGTAAAGTGCCATAGGAGCATGTTGGATAAAGGTGCTTTATTTAATAGTAAGGTGAAGGAATACCCCTGGTGTGAAATGAGCTTTCTATTTTGACTTCACGCAATCCTCTCCTCCCACCCTCCCCACCAATATCTGACTGCATCTTGTTATATAATTTGTGTCAATTTTGTCAAAAAAGACAGCTTGTGTTACTTGGAGGGCCTTCATGCCAATTCTAAAATGAAAAGCAACGCACACTGCCAGTGCAGCAATTGCCTTCGGGCTTATTGAATTTCTTTTTTCACTCCCACTCACCACCAAAACCATCTCAGGAAAAAAAAAAATCCCCAAAAAAAGCTTGTTAGAAGTCAGCAGAACTGAATGCTGATAAAGTGCTAAAAATTGAATTTCCTAGGGAAAAATAAAATTGTATTAAACATTATTTATAGCCTGATCTACATATAGTGATTTATAGAGCTAGACTCAATGGGACTGTTTGACATATAGGCAGAAGAAGCCACAAAGAGGTACACATTGTTTAAACACAAGGGTTTCAGTATTCCACTGTGTTCTTTATACCTTTGCTTTCTCTACCAGAATCTGACTTTATCCTGTGGAGGAGGTCACTGCCTCTGTCTCTTTCGCTCCCTCTATATGTTATCTCTATATGTGTCAGGAAAGTAAATAGGATATTAAAAAGATATCTATAAATTGTCAGTATCCATCTATTTATCTAATGGTATCCATCAATTTAACTAATGGTATCCATCAATTTGTGTAGATTGCATCAAAATCGCCAACTATACCACAGTGGGGAATCTAAGATTTTTTTTCAGCTCTGTGATATACCTGAACCGATGAAATTTTATGGACTTGTATGAGTGAGTCCAGAGGAAGGATGCAAGGGGAAGCCATGGGGGAAAGCCTCTGTTCCAGAGGAGAGTTTGAAAGGGATGTTTAAAGAAACAGGACACAGCAAGTGATGGAGAATCCTGGGGAAAGTATAAATTCAGCATGAAACAGCAGGAGGTGTGTTAAGGAGGAGAGAGATAAAGAAAGAAGCTGTTGAATAAGAAGAATCAAAAAGTACTAGGCAATGGTAGGAGGAAATCAGAGCAGAGATGCGGACACAATAAAAAGTTGTTAAAAAACTTGTTAACGGCTATGGATATGCAGGAGAAGTGTTAAATCTGAACCAATGTTAGGGGGTAGTTGGCAAGTGGCACTGCAACATTTTTTCTAAATTTCTGTCTGCTTTAGTTGCAATAATGAGGCTGTAAGAGATGGGCAAAACAGGATGGGAAAAGAGAGGATAAAATAGGCTCTAGTGTTTGTCTCTTGATTTTATCCGTTTTCTGTGTGTTTGCTCATTAAGAATCCCACCCGTCTTCCAAGAGAGAAACCAGTTTAGTTTCTCCTTGAAAAACTTTGTTTTCTCTCTAATGTAAGATAAGATATTTTAGGCACACCATACTGTTTGCATGGAAATATTACAGTTGAGGAGTTAAATGGCAGAAACTGCAATGGAATAATAAGCTTGAGGAAAGTAGTCTCTGGCAGCTGGTTGGAGGTTTTGGTTAGCAGCTGTAACAATCCAAAGGCTTCTAGTACCACAAGCTTCTTTCTTTCCTTTTTGGTTTATTTGTGATGAGAGAAGAATGACAGAAAAGGTCCAATTTTAAATTTCCAACATACTTGTATTTTTTTTTCTCTCGTGTTGGAAGGCTGATTTATTAAGTGACACCGAAGCAGGCTCACCGCTGGGGGAATGGCACACAACAGATCTTGCTATCAATCTGACAAAAGCTCCAAGCTAGAATTTGCATAAAAGCTCCTGTACAAAATGCCACAAATAAATAATATCATGTGGGGATGGCTGAGAGCAAGGAGTCACCAGAGTCCAAACCTCCCAGAGCTAGAGGAGCAGTCTGGCTGGGACATCACTGGTTTGAACAAAGGAGAGAATACTTCTCATTCTGGGGCAGCCTGCCAGGAACCATAAGAATCAGTTTATTATTGCTAGATTGATCTGAAATGAGGATAAAAAATTATGGAGCGTGGTTGTTCCAAGCACTATAGGTGGCTTGTTGTCCTGATGCTGTCAAATGACCTGGAATATCAAACTAGAGATGTAGCTGTCATTTTGGTCAGGATCTGCTAGCCCCAGAGCTGCCTTTTAGGATCCTTCCACAAGTGTCCTCTCACATATATCTGCCAAACTGCTGAATGAAAAAGGCACAAAGTTAACTGAAAAAATAGGGTCTAAGCCTGTTCTTTAGATGCACCTGACCTGCCCATAAAAATGTTATGAGATAGCTGTGTGGTCACCCCTGTACACACACGAAATGGAGGTGTAACCGTACCACGTGAGGGTACCCCCATACTAGCTGATATACACCTGATCTGGATACCAGAAGCAATGCGGATGCTACCTTTCAAGACTCAGCAAAGATTAAGTATCTACATAAGGTCCCAGTGTCCTTGGCAGCTTGTACAGCCCATGGTGAAGACCACACAGCTAGATCATACAATGGCTTGGGTTGGAAGGGACCTTAAGGATCACCTAGTTCCAGCCCCCACAGGTCTTTTCTAATGTTTGCCTGCCAGGCAAAACAATCTGCTTGCAGTGCATATTTAATCTTTGTTAAAAACACCTGCCATAACCCTTCAAACTATACCAGTGTTAGGATTGCCCAGTAAGTATTAAAAAGTCGGGTTATGCCAAGGCTGCTACAGCAGTATTGTCCTAGCCACATTGTACATTCCTGAAATTTTCTGTCTGGCTTTGAAGTGAACAGTGTAGCTAACTATACTTTTACATCTGGTGTCAAGTATATGAGAGATTTACTGCACATTTTGCTTGGATCCTGTAAGACTGAGAGTATGGCTTTTTCTTCATTTTTAATTTTTGTTTTTAACCACAACTCTGTTGATAAAGAAACCAGAAGGGAGAAATGTGTTAGTTAGTATATTATGTTGTATGTGTTAGTTTAGCAGGCAGAAATGTGTAAGAACAGTCAGTGTTCAATCATCTTTCTTCAGCCAGCCAGTGGGATCACACTAATTTGGGAATCTTGTTGATAACCATTACACCATTTGTCACCAGCAGTGTCACCATGTGACACCATAGGATGAATTAGTGATTGAAAACCCTACTTTCGCTTTCAGGTGCCTAAATCCAAAATTTAAATCTGCGAAACCTTTCACAGCTGCAATCTAACCTTTGAGACTCTTGAACTTCCCACGTGGCTGAATTCCCAACTTCATGCGTGCAGGCAAAGCTTTCCAAGAGCTCACAGCGTGACCTGCGTGCACGCAGCGTCCAGCCTGCACCATGGGTACTCCAGGAGCATAGCCCTCGGATCTGGCCAAGCAGGAAAACAAAAACAGACAAAGAAAGGTATGTCTGGTGTATAGTCTGGGCACATGCCTGAGACACTCGGCTGCAGGCAGAAGTCCACCTTTTGCTGATTTGGAACAAGGATTTGAAAAGAAATATCTCGCCTCTCAGGAAAGCATCAGAGTGGCTTTTCCTTTGACTGTTTTTAGGCCTCCTATTTGGAGCAGTTCTGCTCCAGCAAGTTTTAGAGTCATTCCCTTACAATCAATGTTTAAGTGCTTTACTCAAAGTGAAACAACTATGTCTAAGAAAAAGACAAACTATTAATCTACAGGCCGCTAACCCAACCACAAATACTTTTTTTATACCTCGTGTACAAGACAGTACAGTTCATGGAAAGGTTCTGGTTTAGCCAAAACTCCCCACCACGGTAAACACAATGACAAAGTGGATGTTTTTGACTGAGAGATATCAGCTAGTGATATTGGAGGCCTCTGAGACATCCATGAAGAGAATCATTCTTAATATAGCTATTCTAATGGAGGACATCAGGTAGTTAGTTGGCTGGAAGGGTAGCTTTGTTCTAGTGCTTTTTCAAATAATTTACACAGTATTGCAGTATTTTGCTTATGTCCACAGTCTTAGCCTGGACATGTACAACCTATATAGTTATATATTTTACTAAAATGATTAAGTTACTTTCATTAGCTGCTATGGCATATTTTATTTGCTATGGTACTGCTTGCTTTTATGAAAACTCTGCTTCCTGAGTATCTTGCTGGAAGACTGAAAAAGCAAATCATACAAATGACTCAACTTCTCAGTCAATATTACATTTGCATTGCAGTATCAAATGCAAGAGCAAAAATAGTTGTAGACCATTTGAGATTTAATTAGGCATGCTGCAGCTACATCAGCCAAATTCCTGACTCTGTACAGGCAAATGCTATCAAGGTAGATGCTATGTTCATGATGACTTATCAGCCTGCCTGCTGAGGTTGTCCATAACCAGGCTCAGATTTTTTGTCCTTGGGCTTCCTAATTGCCAATCTTATTTTGCTTTTCTATGCCAGCTCAGAAGAACCACCATTCATCTCCCTAACTTGATAGAGAGATGGGCTTACAGAAGAGAGCTGGGAGAAAGGCCACAAAGTTTATTAAGGAGTGTCTTTCGTATGAGGAGGGGCTGAGAGTGATGGGACTGTTTAGCCTGCAGAAATGAGGGCTCAAAGAATTATCATCAAAGTGTATAAATGAATACCTGATGGGAAGGAGGTGATCAAACACTGGCACAGCTTGCCCAGAGAGGTCTTGGAATCTTCATCCATAAAGCTATTCAAAACTTGACTGGTCAGGATCCTGGGCACCCTGCTTTGGGTGTCCCTGCTTGAGCAGGGGGTTGGACCAGAGGGACCTCCAGAGATCCCTGCCAGCCTCAGCCATTCCGTGATTCTGTGATAATCTTTTTTATATTTGGGACAGCTGAATGGAAATGTACCGGTACCAAACAGCACAATTTACCCATTCTTTAAAGTCAGGATGGCTATGCCAGGACTGAAGTCCCAGCTCAGGGTCACAGAGCATGCTATGTGTTCATTCTTCAAGGTTCACATGGCATGTGGAGGGAGGTTCAAGATGTCTATCAGCGCAAACTGTCTGCACAAGGGCAATAGCTGGGAATGTCTAAAATAAATTGGTCCCTACCCAACAACTGTAATATCAGTGTGGCTGGGATCTGACATGGATCTGGCCAGTGCTGACTTCTGACAGAACAAATTTTAAGGACACTGATGGGTCCTCTGGAGACAAGAATGTCCTGCTTCTGTTCTGAACATCTGAGCCATACCCTGGGCATGAACAAGAATAGAGGGTATTGCTAATATTACCACTGGTGAGAAAGATGATTTGCTGCCCTCCCACCTGATAAGTTTAGGATTAGCTCTTCAGAAGTTTTATTCTCTTTCCGCATCCCTCTTTAATTATGGCTGATTTTACAGTTGTGAGTTGAGGGTTTGCTTTCTTTCGGCAGGTGATGGGTGCACTGCTGCTGGTAGGCCCTAGCTCCTGCTTGTGTCCCCCCTGGAGACAGCACCATTTGCCTTTCTCCAGGACTCTTCCAAACAGTGAGTGAGCAGTTTGGGTAAAGCAGCAAGCAGGACAGGCTTTCTTGACAAAACTATACGTTGTGACTCAATAAACCTGGTCCTAGGCCTCTTTCATGCCCACTGTTTTTGCTCCAAGTTGGTCACATCCCAGCACCTGGTGGAAAACTTGAGAATTCAAATGCAGACACAGACACAGCAAACATTGTTTATTACAAAAAGAAAGCGTGAAAAAACTTATCTAGCTGGACTGATTTCTGTGCTGTTCCCTGCCCTTCTATTCCATCCCTTCCCTGCAGATGATCATAATTTAATCATCAAGCATCTGACAGAACATCTGTGGTGATAAATGAGAATTTTAACCTGAGGTAGCAAGCCAGTGCTCACCTAACATTTCACAGAACAGCAGACTCCTTGGCTGACCCAGCAAGCAGTTGCCATATCAAGTAAATGATACCAGATAAGCAGATATCAATACAAAACCTATTGGTCTGGTATTTTTTAAAAGTCTTGAAACTGTAGGTAGCTGCAAGCCAGCATTGCAGAGATCTCTGCTCTGTTTATTAGAACCTAAAAGCCTTCCCTTATCTGTTGCATGGAGAGCTGCTCAGGAAATTGCTGAAGTCATGGTGGAGCTGTCTGAGTGACGTGGTGACTGAGGGTGCTGGGGAGGCAGCACAGGGTTCCTTCCTGCATAAGAGAGCCACCATAAGGGAGACACTACCCCAACCAGCCAAGACCTTTGGAAAGCACAGGCAACATGTGTCCTTACTATCAGCCACACTGTCAAAGAACAGATCAAATCTGACAATTGTATTATAAAACAAGGCCAGGGAACTCATATCTTTTGTCTGTGTGATAAATTACCCAGGGAGGGAGAGAGAGTAGGGTACTCAGACTTGTCCCGTCCTTTGTGTCCTTATCCACTTCTGCCTCCTGCGGGCTGGTAGCCTGATGTTTTTTCCTCACTGAAGGCTAGCAAGAGATGTGTTGCTTCTTTCAGTCACAGCAACTTCATCATTATTGGCCATAAAGAGAGTATTTGTGGTCTGACTGCTCCAAAGCAGATGTAAAGGAGACTCCAAGCAACCCCTTCTGAAATGGTTTTGCATGCTGCACTGAGGAAGGTAGAGATTATATCCCCCCGCCTGCCTTCCCTAACTGCTGTACCTTCAGGCCTGGAGGTTTACATTTTCCTCTGATGCATTTTGTGAGTGGACTGTTCCAAGATATTTTCTCAGAATGCATCCAAAAAAAGCACTCTGAAAAGACTAGGATGATAGAGTGAAAACAACAATACGCATTTTGTGCTTGTTTTGCATTTGGGCTTTGAGAATGCTGCTGTGAGAGATCTCCGCCTTTCACATTTGCTGGTTTGAGGCAGAGGCATAACTCCAAAGCTCTGCTACTGAAGTATCCTTGAAATCAATCTAAAGGTTGCTTTTGAGGTCACAGCCTTCAGGGTGAGGATCAAGCTTAAAACAGTTTTAATTTTATTGTTGTTAGTTCATTTTTGGATCTAGGTGCATCAATTTGGGTGAAATTTAGCTGCAGACATTCAGATCTGTTCCTCTTGAACCAAGGTTCTTCAGGGGTTTAGCCCCTAGTTTCTATTCCACATGTATGCAAGGTATAAGATATAAAGTGTTTCATATTTTCCTACTATTAAAAAGATAAATTGTAAGATTTCTGATATCTAAAAAAGATAATGACAACGCTAAGGGGACAGCAATTGCCCAAGTTGAATTCACTTTTAAAATCCATTGCCTGAAACTGTCCCAGCCACATCTCTCTGCATCTCCCATGCTGGGCAGATAAAATATGGATTTTGATACCGCAACGACTGCTTACTGTGCAAGATGCTGTTCCACAGAAGGACTAAACAGCGGGGGGTGGACTTGGGCCCAGTGTTATTATTAGTTGTGTTCACCAAGCCAGCTATCAGTCAGAAAATATTCAGCTGCCAGCTGTGGGCCAAACCAGGGCTGGGGTGAAGGAAGGTTTGGGAGTGTCATGAGGGCATTGCAGATGATCAGTAGCTGTTTTTAGACTAAGCCATGTGATTTGTTATATTCCCTTTGTTAATTGTCATGCTGCCTGAAAACTCAAACCTTGTGCTTTATCCAGGGAGAGAAGCTGACATTAAACATGGAAATCAACACTGAGTTCCATCTGACCCAAAAAATCCATTAAAGAGGTGATAAAACTTCAGTGTTGAGTTCTGGGAAAACAAAGTGAAATATCTCTGTTTGGCACGGCCTATTTATTCTCCTGCGTTAAAGGGCTCTGTGGAGAAAAAAAAAAAAAAAAAAAAGGACAATCCGAAGGAAAGTAGAAATTAATCATGGACATCATCTACTAGATTACCATATGTATTATTTTGCCAGTGCAGGACTGAGTCCTTTAATACTTCTTTAAGCCTTTCAGTCCCTAGGGAGCATGATCTATGGACTCTCTGCTGATCAGCAGAAGATAGGCATGGTTAAAGGCTAAAGCTACTTACATACTGTTGCTCCTCCTTTTGGCTTCAGCAGTGCTCTTCTCTTCCCTGGGGGACTGTAGAAATGGCAGACATCGCAGTTCCTCCACCCCATCTTAAAATTTCATTTTACTCTGAAGAAAGATGACCGTAAAATCATACCTTTTTCCTCTCATAGTTTAGCTTTATCTAACTGTAAGGACAGAAATGGGTCAAATGTTTGTTTCGACAGAAAGGTGTGATTTGGCTTTCTAAAACTTGTAATGGAGCAAAAGCTGGCATTCACTTCCCATAGTCATTAACAGAGTGTAGAGTCTAAACAAAACAGGATTCTAGTGTGGTTTGTGCACTTTTTAAATTAAAAATAGTATTTTGTGGCTCTCAAATTCTGAAAACACTTCCTTGGGTGCATCTGTGGAATTTCTCTGACAAAACTGAATGTAAACTCTTTTCTTGCCCTTTCACTGGAAACCTTCATTTCTGTATGTAGTTATTTGTCCCAACAGTGTGTCATGGGCTGGCATCCTGAGCGCAATAAGATCTTACATCTGTATCCCATTAATGTCACCACTGGTGTGACACATTGGCTCCTCTGCTGTAGGGTTGTCTACTGATCCAGGCTTTCTTTTCAGCTAGGCTAAAAAAGATGACTGTTTCAGAGAGGATGTTAATGAGTTCTCTTTTAATTTGTTTCCCTCAGCTTTGTTTGTTAGATAAATAAGACAAGGGGTAATCAGTGAAGTGGCAGTGGAGAAGTATAATATTCTACAGATTATACAAGTATCTTGAACATATGCTTTTATATTAATGCAGGCAACTTTACTTCTGAACCTCACTGCAGATAAACTACACAAATTGTTAGGATTTTATCTAGGGATTCTTAACTGTCCAAAATTCTTCTTAAACTCCCTTCTTTATTATCATTTGGCAGAAATGCTTCTTCTATATTCCAACAAATATTGCAATCACTTTATTGCTAAACAGATATGCTGGAGAAAGCATGTGCTTAACATCACAATATTTAGCACTTAACATTTGTTAACATTAAATAGTAAAGGTCTCTAAGTCGTACTGGAAGACGTTTCCAAAACCAGTTACTAAATTAGCAGGCTATTCAGATGAGCTGTTGAATACAAAATATGTCTATGCTGAACAACGCCTCTGTTACAAGAAAATAATCTGCAAACTGACGTTTTCACAGCCACTCATTATCAGTGCTCATGATTCTAACAGTTCTGTTTCTATTGGTATTCAATCATTCTTGCTCCTATTTTCTTCTCTTATCAAGAGAAACAGAAAACACAAGGTAGGTGTCTCATATATAGGGCTAGTCTCGAGAATGTCATTTAAAAATGACATGGAGGGAGACAAAGAAATGGAGGAGGTGGAAAAGTAGAAATAAAAGAAAAACATTTTAAAAAATATCCGTGTGATATATAAATATAAATAGTTATATAAGTGAATACATAAACAATTATATAAATATACAGATGAAGATGGAGTGCACAGAGAAAGGCCAAGGGGCAGTGTTTACAGCTTGTTCTGGATACATGGAAATGGTTTTTCACCATGAGGTTGGACAAGTCCTGGAAGAGGTCACCCATAAAAGCTGTGGAATCTTCATTCTCGAAAATCTTCAAAACTCAGCTGGGACAAGGCCTTCAGCAACCTGACCTAACTCTGACGTCAGCTCTGCTTTGAGCAAGAGGTTAGACTTGATGATCCTCCAAGATCCCTTCCAAATGGGGTTACTCTGTGATCCTGTGTGGGTGTGTTTGTATATGTACGAGACAGAAAACAGTGATCATGTGAAGTGTGGGGGCAGAAGATGTAACATCTACATAAAAGTATGCAAAAGAATATGTAAAAAAAAAGTTCATTTTTCATCTTTGTATTCTACAGGTCTTTGTGAAGCCATTTTTGAGGCCATATTAGAGCAAATTTGAACTCACATATGCATGTTGCAAACCTCAACTCTACAAGTTAGGGTGTGATGAATCGTATCCCAAAACACAAAGTCTGACAGGCTTGGTATATACATTAATTTTTTAGTCATTTTCTGATCTATATGCTGGCAGCCTGAAAGCACCATTCTCCAAGTGAAGTGGATTATCGGCAGCTGCAGAGCTGGAATTTGAACTCTCACCTTAAGAATGCGATATCCACACACGAGCAAACTGGAGCATGCACTCTCCAAGAGAAATATGGTGTCCACAGCTGGCAGACAGGAACTGGTTGTCTTGTGCCAGTCTAAATTGGGAGAGGAGGATACACATAATTTAGAGCATACTTTTCTTATTACTTTTTGTGTTTCTTTTCTATTTATTTTTATTTTATTTTATTTTTTAACAGATGTAGCTGGAAATTAAACTCAAGAGAGCTATTAAAGTTATTTTAGAGATGTTACCTCTTCTTTCCATTTGCTTCACTGAACCCTTAATGAAAACATAGAGCTTTAATGATTTTGTTCTTGCTCAGGCAAAGTGCTCATGAATACTGCTGGAAGTTTTGCCTGAGGAAAGCCTGCACAATCAGGACAAAAACTGTGAAGTTTGGTGGTGGTTTGGAGGGGTTGGAGACTCAGTAGGGTGACAATCTTTGATCTCTTACTCAATATGGAAGAGAATTTAGGTAGATTTCCTTCTAGTTGCAGTCTCTTAATATCTATGGTCTTCCTCCATAAGGCATTGGGTATTTTTGCTGAGATCCAACATTTTTTAAAAATGAAAATAGTTTTCCACCTAGACTATTGTAATCTCCATGGCCTGACAGAAGAATTTGGGATAGTTTTGCTTCACTGGCTTTACACAAAATAAATAAATAAATAAAAGCTCACTGCAGCTTAAAATTAAAAATGGATTGCTTGGAATCCTTCCCTTTGCTTCAGACCCAAGAGACAGATTTATGAGTGTTTGTTTCTTTGTGTACTGTTGTACACTCTACAGGTGTACAGGTGGATGTTGTAGAGAAACCAGGTGGCCACATACGGCTTGAAGAGAAGCTTTGTGGGTGTATGGGACAGACTTCTCACCCTATTTTGGCAACTCATGTTTTTTCTAACATTGGCAGGGACCTTGAGAGGTCCCTAGTGCAACCTCCTGCTAGGCAGAGTTCAGAGCAGGTTGCTCAAGGCCTTGTCCAAGGAGGGTGATTCCACATCTTCTCTGGGTGAACCTCTTCCAGTGCTTATTGTCCTCACAGGGAAATTTTTTTCCCCTCATGTTTCTGGTGCAAACCCCTCCTGTTTCATTGAGTGACCACTGTCTCCCATTCTTCTGCCTGGCACATCCATAAAGGGTTCACCTGCCCTGTAACCCTCCTTGTAAGTATGAGAAGTAGCCACTACATCTCCCCAAAACTACCTCTTCTCCAGGCCAAACTAGCCCAGCTCCCTCAGTGTCTCTTCACAGGACAGTGCTCCAGCCCCCAGACATGTCGGTGGCCCTCCCATGGCTGTGCTCAGTTTTCAGGAGGAATTAAACAGAGCACAATATTCTGGTATAATTATTTATTACTTCAGATCACATTTTGAAGAATTTGTGAATTAAGTGTATTTTAAGAATTTAAAGGAGAGAAAGACTGACTTGAAAATACAGAGCTGGAAGCTGGGTTGTATGTAACTATTTCTTTTTAAACTTTAGATATAAAGCTCATCAGGATCTCTCATTTCTTTCACTGAAAAGATACATCTCCTCTACTGCAGCATAAAGCTGCATAGACTTTCATGTTATTGTTGATACTCTGGTCTTGGAACAGATTGTGATTTAAGTGTGGGAGAGCTGAATCTCCCAGGTATAGCAATATGGAGTGATATAGGAATATTTGTTAAATTAACTTTGGTATTGTTCATTTTAAGATCTCTCTCTGTTATGTGATGAAGTTAGGATACTTACAGATCACATCCTATGGAGCCCTGTAAAGAATGGATAGGTTCAATTACTCCATATTGCAAAAGCAGCAGTGCTTTGGCTTTAATACAGCTAAAATGTAGAAGGTAAAATCTTTTACAGTCAGTGAACCCCTGTGGAACACAAGACATGAAACTGAATTTTCAGTGAACAGGACTCCAGTTCTATAAAATAATGAGTTCAGGACAGTGTATAATGAATCATCTCAGCACTGTTAAAGTGCATTACTCAGGTTGCTGAGACTTCTGAATAACCTATCTAAAACACATCCCTTCCTAGCTATCCACACAGCTGAAGCTGTTGCCCAGACTCTCATTTGGTATTTCAATTATCGCCACATCATCTTCTCGGGCCTTGAATAATGTATTCTTTCTATGATGATGTCCATCAAACACACTACTGCTCAGATAATTTTCCCAGCTCCTCACTTTGACAAAGACTCCCCGTAGAAGGCAGCACACAGTAAACATTAATAACCTAATTGTAGCAAGATGACACACACAGTTCAATGCCTACAGTGAGTTCTTCTCTGCTGATTTCAGTGGGACTACAGACAGACACAAAGATCTACCATATAAATGTACTACAGAACCCATCCCAGTACCTTTCCTTCCCCTGCTCTTTAACCTCTCAAGTCACCTCTTTTCCCTCTTAAAATCAACATGCTCTAGGCTCTGCAGACTCTAGTTTGTCTTCTGAGCTACTGACATCATTCTTTCCAAAACCTTTAAAGACTTTTTTCTTAATCCAATCTCAGTTACCGTTACTCTTCCTGATTTATTGACCATCATAGCTAGCTAGCTATGTATTTGAATGTTTGTCCTGCACTAGCTCTGTGGTTCCTCTTGTTCTTTTTGGCCTTGTTTTCATGTTATCATTCCTTCAGAAGCTCACCCAAAGATGATCATGTGGTGATCCTCGCCCACATTCCAGATGCCAAACAGGTTGAATAGTCTCTTCAAGATACTTATTTTTTCCTCCTTCAACCCTCTATATCTGGGTAGTCTTCTACTGAAAACACAAATTCAGATATCACCTCCATAGTGGTGACGAACTGGGATGTATTTTTTCTGTCTCTTCCTGCTGAAGACATTATTTAGGCCTGTCTCAAATGATCATGCAGATAGTAAAAATAAAGCTCTAAGAGACTTTTCTTGTACCTTTAAACATGACATCTGTGAACAACATTGCTGTCTCATTTGAGAGGTGTGGAGTATTATGGTCATCATCTCAGACTTAACTGTAGGTTTGACAACTAAGCTATAGCCAGTGTACACCTAGAAAGATTATTTGTATGCAGCCTATTTTAAAACATGGATTTTCCATCCATCATTATGTCAAAATTATCATCAAAATATTTATTGCTAAATACTTTTTTTCAACATTGTATTCTGTGAATTTAAATCTAATTTTAGCCTGCTCCCTAGAATTTTTTCTTGGACATTAACTTTGATTGTAATGCTCTTTTCCTTGCATACTTCCACTGATTATTCCTCGTTAGAGGAAGCATTAGCTGCTTGACTTCTCTTCGAAAGCAATTCCTGCCTATCATATCTCAAGCAACAGTGAGAGTTTACCATTTGATCTCCATCTTCATTTGATCCAGGATGCAGGCTTCCATCACCCACATTCTGGTTCTTTCGAACAAGTACTTTCATACTGTCTCCTTAACAGCCCATCAAGCTTGGACAGAGCTCTTGAGAAGCATTAGAGTTATATATACATGATAATTATATACTTTTAAAGTCATCATCATTGTGATTCCTACCAAAGTCTCAAAAATGCCACTTGTGCTGAGCTGCCTGCCCATTACAGACCAACAGTGTCTCACTGTCTGCAGATGCTCCCCATCAGCTCTCTTGCCATAAATCGTGTTAAGAAGTCTCCAGGAAGGAATCATGTCCTCTGTTTATATGGCATGATAGGATGCTAGCCCATGGCAAGTGCTGCCAGATTTTACAAGGGTTTCTGGGGGTTCTCTAACTTTCCTGGCTCAAGATGTTAGTGTTGAAAGCCCCACCAGCTCCTGAACCACTGATTTCAGGCTTCCTCCACAGAGCTGGCTCCCATCTGGGCTACTGCATGCAGGAAAAACTGAGTGCTGAGGCACTCCTAGGCTTGAAGATACTTCGGTACTTCATCTGGAGATACTTTGCTCAGAGGTATTTCTTCTCCAGGTCTGGAAGACCTCAAAAGGCCAGGCTAGAGAAGGGTGACAGGTTGTTCTACCTCAAGAACTGGGGAGATGGCTGAGACCTGCTTCCTCTGAAAGTCTGTACTACACTTGGAGAGACCTCAGTCTTCACTGTCAGCAGGGAACCTATCTGAAAGCCCATTTATACATTAATGTATTTCTGACATATCCAGGTATGGAGCTGTTTGGAGATCAGTTCCTGGAGGTCTCTCTGAGGTGTAATTAGTGCCTCTGTTTGATTTCCGCCCCCCTCTTGCTGTCTGGCATACCTCACCCTTGCACTGCAGCTCAGAAGGACCTATGGGGTGGTGCTACATGATCTATTTCTGCATCACAAAGTGCTAACAACACACCCTAAGGATACTGTTAGTGCAAAAAGTCTGTCTCAGCTTGTGGCATAAAATATGTCACATGAAGCTAGACTGGGTATGTGGACTACACATCCTGAAGAACTCTGGTTGCCAGTAAATATCCTCCACTAAAATAAATTATGGCCTCTGTTGCAACAAGTTGTATATGTATGTATGTGCATGTATATATATACCCGTTGGAAAGCTTCACTGTGTAAGTAGGCTGGAGAAAACAAAGACCACAAACCACATGTATACAAGCTTTATTTTTTGCACTGTTTCCCTCAGCATCCACTCCAAGTCCACTTGGAGACCACTGCCACTGAGCCAGAACGTGGCCTTGACTGACCCAGTTCTGAGGTTTGTGTTAATTAGCAGAAAGGTCCCATCCCTGCCGTGCTTAGGTTGTAACAGCACTGATGGGCATGAGGTGCCCTGTGTGGGTGCAGAGTGGGACCTCATTCACTGAAACCCCTCAGCAACAGTTATCATAAATACAAACTTATCATCAGAAGCTATTATTCTGTACTTTGATGTAATTTTTAGAAGTCTTCATATTTCATGCTAGCAGTTGCATGAGTACAGCACTGCTCCTGTGCTGCAGGTAGGTGTAAAGCAGGGCAGCCCAGGGCTTACAGCACTGCCCAAGAACTTGGGAAGCCCAGGATCAAGTTTTGACTCTGCCACACACCTGTCTTTGGGTTTCAGGCAAGTTATATCAGCCTCTTTCTAACTCACTCTTCCGCTGCCGACTGAGCACCGATGCTTCTCTGTGTTAGAGGAATATTATGCTGCTAAATGCAGTCTCAGGACAGTATGGCAAACACCATACAGCCAAACGTCATCTCTCTGTGGTCAGGTTGTCCAGGCCACAGCTGAAAAGTCAGCGTGGGTCTAACAGGATTTATTAGCTCAGGCACAGTGCCATGTGAATGCAGTTGGGCTGCTGCTCTGGAAAGAGTACATCTGCTTTTGTGAGCCCCTGGCTGGCTATGTCCCGAGGCAGCTCAGGGATTTCAGCACCACGTTCCCAGAATCAGAAGTGTCGGGTGGAGGGGAAAAGAGACCCCCAGCAGAGAGCCAGCCCAGGGTGTGCAGGAGCTGGCTTGGTGCTGGCTGTGCCAGGCCCTCGCTGCCTCCCCACCTCATGCACCTGCTCCCCGTCACCCCATGTCCTGTGGGGTTCGTGGGTCAACCCCAACAGGTCCAGCTCTACAGCCGAGGAGCCACGGTGTGTCGGTACCCGTGGTGCTGTGGGGAAGCAGAGAAATCAACGTGTCCCAGATGTGGGGTCAGTTTAGCTGATGCTATGAGGAGTTAACAGATGGGTTGGAGCTAAACGCATCCAGAACCTCCTGGGTGCTTCCTTACTTCATCCTCGCTTGTCTGTACTGTTGGGTCCCCGCTTACCAGGGAAGCAGAGTGCTTTGCCAAATAGAGATATGGCTAGAAACCGCTAGAAATCGCTCACAAAACTTATACTTCAGGACTTCATGAGCGATTTTCCCGGGGTAATGAAAGTGGTGTTTCAACGAAGAGGCTTGGGAGGTTGAGAGATTGTAGGAACCTGGCAGAAAAGAAAAAAAAGAGGGGAAAATAAACGGCTCGAGGTCTTAAAACCAGGGATGAAAGAAGGAAACAGATTTAATTACCACACACTGCGGGAAGGAAAAGAGGGGGGGGGGGGGAAGGGAAAAATGAGGGAGAGAAGCGAGCGGGACGAGGTTTCCCGAAACAGCTCAGGGCGAGGACAGGGCGGCGTTGCGGGGAGCGGGAGCGAGCGGCGGGGCCGGGAGCAGCCCGCGGGGGGGGCTCGGGCAGGGCTGGGCGGGCGCTGGGGGCCCCCGGGGCTGCGGAGGGCGGGGGCGCGGCGCCGGGCGGCGCTAGGGCCGGGCGGCGGGGCGGCGGGGCGGCATGGCTGGGAGCACAGCACCACCTACGTCCCGCGCATCCCCGCCGAGCCCGCACGGCCCCGCTGCCCGCGCCGCCGCGGCCGCCCCCCGGCATAAAAGGGGCGGCCGGGGGGGGGACGCGCACCGGCGGCCCGGTTTGCCGCCGAGAGGAGAGGATAAAGAGAGGAAGGTGGGGTGTTTTGTGTTGTAGTCTTTTTTTTTAATGTTTTATTTTATTTTATTTTTTTTGGAGGGGGGACACAGAGCTTGCATGTGGCCCGGAGCTGTCGCCCCGTCGGGGCTCCTCCGGCCCGACGGGGCGAGCTGGCGGCGGGGCCGCCGGGGGAAGGCAGGGGAGTAGGGGATAGGGGATAGGGGATAGGGGATAGGGGATAGGGGAGGCGGCTTCGCCCCGCCGTGCCCGAGACCTGGGCGAGTGTGGGCGGGGTGCGCCCCCGCGCCGGGATAAATAGCGCCTTGCCTCGCCTGACAGCCCGGCCCCGGGGCGCACCGGGGAGCCGGGAGGGAGCGAGGGGGAAAAAAAAAAAAAAAGTTGGGGGGCTCTCTGGGACTCCGCTCCCGCCGGGACCTGGCTTTTTATTTGCTATTTGTTTTTATTATTTTTTATTTTTTCACCCACGGGGAGAAACAGAGGAGGGGGAGGACGAGGGAAGCCCCGAGCCCAGCTTTTCCCCGCTCTCTCCCCGCAGCGCAGGGGCGATGCTGGAAGCCGCCGGGAGGTCGCAGCGTGCGGGAAGGGGGGTGAGAGGCGAGTGAGCCCCCGCCGGGCCCTGCGGCAGCCGCCGAGCTCCGGCGCCCCCTCCCCTGCCGCCCGCAGCCCCGCACCGGCCCCCGCCGCCCCTCGCCGCCAGAGGAAGGGAGGGAGGGAGGCTGCCCTGCCCAGCGGCCCAGGATGCAGTTTCGCCTCTTCTCCTTTGCCCTGCTCATCCTCAACTGCATGGATTACGGCCACTGCCAAGCCAGCCGCTGGAGACGCAGCAAGAGAGGTGAGCAGGGGCTCCCGCCGGAGGCACCCCGGGCAGGTGAGCCCGGCCCCCGGGGGGCGGTGAAACTGGGGGGGGGACACACCGTGTTGGGGACTCTGAGCCCCGACGGGGACCGCCGCTGCCAGCGCCGTCGGGCTAGATGTTCGTCCCGGGGGGGCAGCGAGCCCTCACCCCGAGAAGCGACCCCGAGAAGCCGTCGGGGGTCTCCCCAGGGGGCTGCAGTGTCCCCGGTGTGCTCCGCGGACACTGTTCAGGACGCCCCCCGGTCCCTCTCCGCGCAACCTGAGGGAACCCCGCGGGGCGCAGGGCTTAAGGGAGGGTCGTGGTCGCGCAGGGGGCTTGGGCTGAGGGGGAGCCCCGGGAGGGATCCTGAGCCCCAGGGTGCGGGTCCGGGCGGCTCGGGAGAGATGCTGGAGCCGGGCTTGCCGGAGTTGTGCGGGCGGAGCGGTGAGACGTGCCAGTACAGCACCCATGTGGACAAAAAGGTTACTGCAGCTCTGCCCTAGCTGTCAGGGCTATCGGGGGCTCCCGTTTGATTCCTTTTTTTTTTTTTTTTTTTTTTGGGGGGGGGGGGCGGCGGTGATTGACCTTCGGTGTAAAATGTTTTTATTATTTGCATATCCGAATTATTCTGTTGCCCCTTTTCCTGTGCTTTTCTGGGCCATGTCTGCCCCCCTGTTTCTAAAGTTAACTGGAAATCAGGTGGCTCCACTGCCAAGAAACTGGGTTTTCTCACCAAATTGTGCTAAAGCCTTCCTTGGAAGGGGAGGGAGCTGACATCTTCAATGTTAAGCCAGTACAAAACTTGCAAAAGGAAAATAGTTTGCACTTTCATGCATGTGTAAGCCTCAGAGTGGGTACAAATGCAATTGCAAAGCAATTTGGTTTTGATGGGTTTTCAACAGATGGTTTCCAGAATTTAATTTTTGTGTGTGTGGCTAAAACGATAGCAGTCCTTTAAAGTGACCAGGCTATCTGTGCTAACAAAGGGGATACTGTGTCTTTAATTAAATGTGGAACTACTTAGAGTGCTGGCTAGACAGCGGAGGGTGATAGTGGTATTTCTGCTTTACAACAGAGCTTAAGGATTGCATTGTGGGAGTACTGAAATGAATAGACATCTAACTTGAGTTGTGTGAATTGTCCTCCTGCAAAAACTTAAGCTGGTTTTAATTGATCTCATGTTCGCTGATTGATCTTAGACCAATTGTTGTGCTTGTTGAACAACTGGCTTTTCCAAAGGAGATTGATTTAAATTAGGTTTTAGTTTAGTTATTGGATAAAATAACATCGGTATTGACAGTTGACTTACTGGCACTGTTTTGTGCTGTCACCTTAGGGTTTTGGTTCGTGCTTTGAAGAATGCAGTCTTTTCCAGTTAATAAGCCTAAAGAAGTAAGCACAGCCAGTTTTAAGTACTGAAAGCAAAATCTAAGAATGTATTCAAAACTGTAATAGACATTTGCCATGACACATGCAGTCTGAAGTAATGCTTTCATACAGGACTCAAAATTCCAATAATTTCACAATTTTTCCATATCCCATCTGCAAATAATCAGGCATTCACTGTGGGGTACTGGCAGTTAAAATTTCTCTGGCATTCTGTTTTGTCTGTTACATGATCTCAGATGCTCCATAATATCATTTTCTTAATGAAATAAAATTTTTGGCATAGATTGAGTCTCCTGTGCGGTAGAAATCGATTGCATTCAGTCTGGAATCACGGCAAATATCACGTGTAGCTGACTTCTTTCTTTTCTGAAAAGCAGTTAAATTGCGTACCATAAACTTTAAGTATATATATATGCCTGTGTTGGTGTGTGTGTGGAATACTCTAGTAAACAAGAATTTAGTAAATCTGAGTGGACATTTCCAGACCTCTGTATCCCCTTCTGCTTTCAACTCTTTCTCAAACCAAGGCATGCAACATTGCAGTAGAAGGGGAACAAAAAAAAAATCTGTGCTTAGAATGTGGATCCTACCTGGCATTGACTTTTGCTTTGTTAGTCAATGCCACAATCTTAAAAGTTACTCTTTAAATACTTTACAATCAACAGATTCTGCTAGCTCCACTGCACGACTTAGTTACTTTTGCAGCTCATTTAAAACACTGCTTTGCCTACTTCATTCAAACCGGAGCCTGTACTTCCCTCAAATCACTCTAGTAACTTCTCCCTTTGGAAGTCTCCATCCTAAGAAGGTGATTATGGTGGCTTGCCTTTCTTTCAGAAGCTATTCTAAAATATACTTAAGGGTTTTATACCATAAAGGTCAGTAGTCCAATTTCACAGCTAGTTTATTTAATATCAAAGCACCTTCTTTCCCTTTCTTGTTTAATTGTATAACTTGATTTCTCACTTCTTTTAGATACCTATTCGCTTGCTCACTTCAATGAAAAAAATTAATCTTTTCTTTGGATTTCTCTTTCTCCTTAGGAATCAGTATGAGCAACTTCATGTCTTAGCACTTCACTAAGTCATGAGAGACCAAGCATGATTCTCCTCCTCTTTGAGAATTGAGGAGAACAACTTTCCTAAACTTGAGATCCAAATGGTGGTATGTAGAAATAAAGACTGTCAGCCTGGTTTACCAGGAGGAGCAATGGGTTTCTGCAAAAGCATCAGCTGAAAATAATATAGGTTTCATTGTAAACAACCACCAAAAATTAGTTGCTAAAAGAATTCTCTAACAAAAAAGTCAACACGGTAGCAGTGTCTGCATTGACAGGAAGACTTTGTAGTACAGAGAGACTATCTGGAGTTGATGAGACCGCTGCTGGAACAGCAAAGAAGACACATTCATATGGCAATATTGGAATTTTCTTGCAGATCTTGGATATAAGTAAAGCTGTGAGTGTAGGAATTTTGTCTCTCTAATTAGTTCATAAGAGTTCGTACTTAAGGAGTGTGATAAAGGTTGCCATAAATACTCATCCTCTGGATGTTCTCACACTGTGCTGGATGTACATAAAGAAAGGGACTACATCTGCGGCCATATGTGAATGGTAAGTAACAATTGTGATGGCAAAATATCCACAGGCAGAAATAGGAGAGCCTGGGAAGGGAAGCTTCCTCAAGTGTCAGCAACCCAATATAGCTCTTTGTAGGGTGCTCATAGGATTACATGCATATATGGAGGAACGTAGTTGCTGGAATCAAAATTATGTGGATTAAATGTGTATCACCTTAATGGAAGATGGATATCTTGACCATGCAGTGGTAATTAATTTGTTACATGGATTTTCAACTAGAGGAAAACTTATTTAGATATAAGGGCTGTAGCTTTCCTAATATGCTTGCCTGAGAAGCAGGTAATCTTGGAGCCCTTCTCAGCTGCATGGGAAAGATTGAGGATTTGATCCTTAGGAAAAAGAAACCTGTGCTGGAAATACCTGATTAAGGTAAATACCACATCTGTTTTTACAATAATTTTACTGACTCCAAAGAGCAATGTACTACCTTAAACAACAAAAAATCATACAATAAAGAATATTTTTTCATTGTCTAATAGTATCCAAACATCTTATCTGATCTAACCTCCTCTCTTTGAACTTGAAATGTGTTACATTTGGAGGACAGTGAATTTTTTGTCTGTAGATCAAGGCTTAAAATCCTACTAGGAAGCTATACTTTGAACTCTATGTTTTCCTCAGGTTGTACATTAAATACTCGTAACAATTTGTAAAAGACATGTTAACACTTTCTGGAGTGATTACCCAGGTACCTGTGAGCAGTAGAAGGTAGCTTCCCTTTTTCAATCCTTCAGTCTTACCACTTAGGATAGTTAGTTATGAAACATTATTTATATACTCATCCTACTACACGAGTAAGAATATCGTAATACTGAAACTGTTGAAAAGTCAAGCTGTAAAATTTTTGGCTATGTATGCTCTCTTGTCTGGTAAGTCTGAGGAAGCTTCTTGAACTTCAGCAAAAGCCAGAACTTCTGTGTGAATGAAGGAATAACAAACTAGGTAACGATGCACCGTGCTGAAGTGGATTGTGAAGATTTGCAGAAGGGATGCTCAAAATGCCAAGAGTGGGATTCAGATTGAAAGTGGACATCTAAGTTCAGATGCTTGATTCAGTTGCCTCAGGTAGACTTCTAGTGCTGTGTGTGATATTTAAGATGCCCTTCTGTGCCTGGCAAGTTTGACAGGTGATGTACTTGATGTCCTGGAGCAACAACTGGAGACCAGGCAGGATAGCGTTGGAGCAGGTCACGTGCATCTAACACCCTGAGGTGTTTTGAGGCTTGTTATGATGGATGCTGAAAATGGGGAGCACATAGCATAATACTGATGTATGTATGCTTTTCCTTTCCTGTATGCATCCATTTGGCTTCCATTATAGGTCACTTGGAGTGAGGATACTGGGCTAGATGGGTGTCTGGTCAGACATAGTAAGTCTATGCTTTTATTATTTTGTATTAAAACCTGTAGGAAGATTTTCAAAGTGCTCTTCAGTGTGATGAAGGACATATTTATCTGCTTGACAGCTTTGGTTTAACTGTTTGCCTTCCAATTTTGGGGAGCATGCTTCCTGGGGCTTAACTGAAACCTGTTGCTAGAGCAGGTCAAAATTCATGACAAATACCTAAAGTGAGGGTGCTTACTAATTAGGGATGATAAGGTCATAAAAATAAGAATGTTGTTTCACACTTAAATGTATTCGCTACAGTATACAGGGCTGTGTAATTAGTATGATAAAGTAAACTAGCACGGTGTTGTTTTATAAAAGTTGCTTTTATTGAAAAAATATGATGTTTTCTAAAAGATAGAATGTGGAAGAGGTGATCAGTATCAAAACTGAAGGCATAAAGAAAGAGAATGGTCTTTCTTTAAACTCTTTTGTTTTGTTTCATTTTCTTTCTCTCCCTACTTCTGCCAAAAGTCTGACTATCCCATGGAGGTCTGCATTTCATTTCTGATCATCTAGGTATTTTTTTTTCATTATTAAAAAGAAAACTTTAGCTATGTAAGTTGATTTGTTTCCATAGATTAGAGGGCAATGTCTAGTCAAACCTGCAGATCATCACAGGTTGTGTATTTTTCCCAGTGGACTGTACATCAAAGTCAGAAACTTGTAGCTGAGTCATAACATCCCTTTCCAAAAATGCATCCTTGATTATAAACTGGGGGGGGTGGAATTCACGTGACTACACATTATTATCTGCAACAGAAACGTCTACGTTTTCTTTTAGAATGGATGGAGTGTTAGTCAGTGGGGCCTGTGGAGCTTTTAGTACAATTTAGTTCACCCTATAGTAGATGTCTGCCTTTGATCAGATAAAGCATTCCCCAAACTCAATAAAATTTAAATAAGATGAACATTTGCCTCTATCTATAATTGAAGTGTAATTCAGATATGTATTGTTGGCCTCTAAGGGAAGCTGAAATCAACACCAAATGAGAGGAGATGCACCACATCCAACCTTCTGACCTTTGCTATTAAAATTACATGTTGGTGCAGCTCTTTTAAAGTTAACAGATATAGTCCCTGAAGAATTTATTTTGTATTAGTTGTGTGTTTGATTTTTAGACATATAATACTAAATTAAATAACTTTTTTCCTCACATATGCCCTCTCTTTTAACCTCAAAGATTTGTTCAGGCACAGTTGGAGAACCTTCTGGTATTTGTCTAGACTCCAAGTATTTGCTAATCCTTTTCTTGGTGAAAAGCATGACTTCATATATGTTGGCTATTGATAATGCACAAGTGTAACAGCTTGATCCTTTCATCATAGGCTGCTTTAGACACCAAAATTAGGTGCTGCCATGGTGTGTATACTCATTGTCTGTGTAGTGTTTGTTCAGCAGATGCAATGCTTTGGAAAGCATTATTTGGGTGCTGCAAAGTTGCTTTATGCATGTGCAGTGAATCTATTGCTTTCTGGGCAGTGGTATTGGGTTTAAAGCCTGTTAAATCTCTTCCCAAAGAATTGTAGGTGTAGTGTGTGGAAAAAGGGTTGTGAAGAGAATCCAACTATAATAAAGTTGGATTCTGACCAATACACCTTACTAAGTGAAGTGTCAAGTGGATCCTGCTTCTGAGCACCATCAGACAGATGTGGAGTTTGGGTTGTACAGCTACTGCTCCTGTCTACACAATGGCTTTGTCCAGGTAGCTCCAAGCATTAAGGCCATTTTTTGACCAGGGTTTATTTTTTTTTACCTATTAAACTTCATATATCTGTGGGCGGTAAGATAACTTGTGGGTCTAAATTGAGAAAAAAGTGATGCAGCTATGTTTCTCTGATTCAGCTGTTGCATGGTTTACCATGAGGTGAACAATCCTGTTCATTTTCACTAACACTTCTCCAAAACTCTGAGGAGAAGTGAAGTTGAAACAGATCAGGGTGGTGGCCTCTCCTGTGTGTGCTCCCCCATAGGTAGATAACGGTGCATCTGGGTGTCAAACACAGGAGAGGCAAGAGTGAGAGTCTGATGGACAGAGAATTTAATGCCACCTTCCCAATATAGTTTCTCCATGGAGATGGGAAAGGGGGAATTACAAGAAATTGGTGTTTGTATGTCGTGTATGTCGAAAGTACTTAGCTGAAATGAAGGTTGATATCCTGAGCATGGGGTGGAGGCAACCACTGTAACTCATCATGTGATGGAGTCATCACAATCACAATACTACTTACTGTAGATTTTCTGACATCCTGTGCAACTAGAAGGTTTTCGGAATTTAATTGTATGTCTTTAATTTTGGATTGCCCCATCTCAGCACCTTGATTTCAAACATATGCACACCTCTGAGCTTCATCCATCAAACTGTGGTCCATGGAGCAGACGTCAGCATTTTATGTACAAGCATACATCATCCTTATGCTAGTACTTAAATACTCTTGAAGACAAGGCTAGAATTAATCTATGTGGCTTTGTGCTACTTTATTTTGTTGGAATTCCTTGTTGTTTAAATGACGAGTTGTCACTTCAAATTTCATTTTGGGTGGTAGCGTGGGGAAGGTATTGGTGATTAAATTTCTGGGCCTTTCCTCTTAAACTTGAGTGTACAAATTGTAAGGAGTGAAAGAATGTAAATAAAGGAATAAAATAGTAGTATGAGCAAAAAAGTGATTTTTCTTAAGATATCTTAAGTACCCTGATCACAAAGAAAAGGGAGGTTTTTAAGATCCCATTTGTCAAGATGTGGTGAACAGTACAAAGATATTCATGATTTCTGCTTCACTATAACAGGAGAAGCTTGTTAAACATCTTTTGATAGCATGCAGTTTGGTATCCAGTAATTAAGCATGGCATCCATTAATTAATCAGTTATGTATTCCTTTTTGAAATACTGATTTCAGTAGAACCAAATACTTGATATATCTGCAAAACTTTGTCCTTTTATAAGTGAATGGAATTTAAGCTATCCACTCCTTTTGTTGTTATTTTGTTTTTATGGGATGGTGTTTGTCTGGTAAGGTACCAGACAATACCATACCAGACCATAATAAAGTGTGATTAATTACAGCCAATATTTAGAACAGGCATGCAATTCTGTAATTACATTTAAGAATAAACACTATTAATATGAACACTATTTGAAGAGGGCACCAGCAAATATTCTATATGGTTAATATAGATTCAAAGTGCTGTAAAAGTCAGTCTAGTAAAATTTTACTGTGTTTAAATAATAATTTTTGCTCTCTGGGGTTTTTAAAATGTAAACTGAAAAATAATCCAGAGTCTCACCGTTACTAGTCTCAAATTTACCTTGCAGAAACTTTTATTTTTTTTGATGAAACATCAAGCTTTTCTTCGCCTTGAGGAAAAAACAGACACAAATGTAGATATAGTGAGACAGAGTAAGAGACCTAAAAGATAAATAGTTCTGGGAATGTAAGCTTCTAGGTGTTGTCTAAAATGTATTTATTTTGTTTAAATCACTGAGAGGTTGCTACTAACTCCCACGTAGGTTGCAGCAATGAATACCTGTGCCTCTGTGTATACTGGGAAAAACTTCTACAGATATACACTGTAGAGGGACAACAGCTTTTCCGATAGAGAATTGCAGTGGTGCAGCAAAGTATAAACTTCCTGATCCAGATTTTTTTTTTTTTTTTCCAGAGTTGAAATACTGGCTCAAATATGTTACAGACAAATATATACTCTGCACTAATGCATGGTCTCTTCAGCCGTATGGCTGCCACCTTTGACATACCAAAAAAAACCACCAAAAACAGCCACATCAGACAAATGGCTGTTGTGCATGCACAGATTAATCTGCACATGTATAGCAGGGCTGACAACAGCCAGCATGTCCGTTCTGAAATTTGCTGGGCAGGTTGGAAACCACTGAAACAGCAACTATGCTTAGCAAAGATAGGCATTACCGACTTGCACATTTCTTTTTTCAATTGCTGCAAAATTTTTGATAGATATGTTTTTATTATAAACCTACTGACTTTCCTGTTGAATCTACTGGCAATCATGTAGCTAACACTCTTTTGAATGGGAATTATGGTTTAATCATCTTTCACATTATCTATAATGAGGTAGCATTTAAGGATCCCAGCTACAATGGGGCTGTGCAGTGTTGGCATTACTTAGACAACAGCCAAGGAAGAAACCCTGAATTGAAGTCACCAGAGCAGAATCTAGGCTGGATTTCCCCCCACTAGCAGAAATGTTCTTTGGCCTTTCATGACAGCTAGTTCAGACCTGGTCTATGTCTCATTTTACACAGTGCATGCTAATAACATGGTGGGCATGGACTCAGTTTTGACTCCACAAAAGTAACTGTAACTCAGCAGGAGCACTATAATGCCTCCAAGATGCCTTAGGTTGTGCTTACAACATGAGACAGCAGCTTCTTGTTTCAGTTTGTTTAAAGTTATTGCCTGTTATTGCAAAATACTTTAAAATGGCCTCTGTGTTGGGATGCTTCGCTCTTGCAAGGGATGTAAAAGCAAATAATGTTTCATGGGGTGTTGGATTATTTATCTAGCCTCATGGAATTATGTGTTCTAATACCTTCATCAGGAGCATTCTCAGTAGGTGGTTTCACCTCTAAATTTGGCCTTCTGACTTCCCCGAAACAGCCAGTCTTGTTTCCCCTACTTTGCTGAACTGCCACTTGTGAGGAAAGTTGATGTAAGGAGGAACGGAACTTTTCGTAGTAAGGTGTTTGTGTGTCTGCGCTCTGGTCATCTGCTCCTGGGGCAACAGCTGATGGTGGTAGAGACCTTCATGTTAGATAGGCTCCTGGGCCATCTGAGTGTACATGGTCTAGATGCTTGTCTCCTTTGGTGGTTTTAAGATGTTCAACAAGTACTGATTGCACATGGACAGGTCATGTGGAGCATGCTTGGGATGTATGCCTGGCATAGTACAGAGCGGGGAAGCCTGCCATACTGGTATGTGGGTACATGCCGGATCACAGAGGCATTGCTTTCATTGTCAGTCTGTCCACGTGTAAAAATTTTGGTTAGCACATGTATGCATCAAAGACAGTGGTAACTAAATAAATTCCTGTTTTATGCAAATGCGAAGCAGTGTTTCGGTATGAAAAAATTAATGTCATGGCAGTATGGGAGTTAGTAATTTAAATGTACTTTTAATTTGAAGGTGCTTCTGAGGAGGTATTTTAGGTTAGGTTGGATATTAGGAAAAAATTCTTTGCCAAAAGGGTTGTTAGGCATTGGAATGGGCTGCCCAGGGATGTGGTTGAGTCACCATCCCTGGAGGTCGTTTAAAAGACGTTTAGATGTAGAGTTTAGTGATATGGTTTAGTGGAGGACTGGTTAGTGTTAGGTCAGAGGTTGGGCTGGGTGATCTTGGAGGTCTCTTCCAACCTAGATGATTCTGTATTTTGGGTTCCAGCTGTATTTCTCACAGCAGCAGTGCTGTCTGCAGGACTGCGATGACTTCACTGATGCTGAGATGACAGTGGTCATGGTTTCTTTTTTAAGCTAATAAAACCACATAACTGCTCATTGTAACTCTTTTATTCAGTCTCAGATATTGCTGGACTTCACTGTTGGCCTTCAAAGTTTTTTTTTTTTTGAGGAAATACATTTTAGGAAATACTTGCAACTGGAAAGTTGCAAAGTAAAATGAGAAAAATTACAAACACATTTTTAGTGTTATTTTTTTTATTGTTCTTTATTTTCCTAAAGAGCTACCTATAGTGTTTTCTATACTTATGCAAGTTTGCTGTGTTCAGTTTATGTTTTCTACAATAATTGCTATTCTAAAAACAAACAAACAAAACCAGAAAACTGTTAACTGCTTCAATGCAATTTGTGTGCTGTGAAACTGATAAGATGTACTGGGTCTGGCTGGAATGTTAACTTTCCCGGCAGCAGCCCATTCAGTGCCGTACTCTGTACTTGTAGCTGGAACAGCAGTGTTATCACACCAGTGTTGTGTCTACTGCTGAGCAGCAGTGGAACAGCATTGGGCCTTTCTCTAACCCTCCTAGGGGGTGGGCAAAAAAGTGAGGAGAGAAACATCACTAGGGCAGCTGACCTAAACCAATCAAAGGGATATTCCATACCATGTGGTGTCACACTCAGCAATAAAAGGTGGAAACAGGAAGAAGAGGGGAGGGGTGGGCTCTCGTTGAGAAGACGTCGGTCGTCCTCTCGAACACCGGCTGCGTGCGTTGAGGCCTTGCTTCAAGGACGTGGTCAATCATCGCTCATTTGTGGGAAGTAGAGAGTAATTTCTTTCCTCTGCACTTCCATATAGCTTTCATTTATTTTGTTTGTTTGTTTTCCTCCCTTTTTCCCCTTTACCCTTTTACTTCCCCTTAGTTAAATTGTTTAGTTCATGGTAGTCTTTATTTAATGATTATAATTATTTCCCTTTAATTAAATTATCCTTATCTCAACCCGTGAGTTGTTCTTTGCTTTACTTCTCCCCCTCCTCATCTAAAGGAGGGGGAGTGAGAGAGCGGTTGTGGGGTTTAGCTGCCCAGCACGGTAAAACCACCACATAAGAATCTTGCAAAATCTTTCCATAAATATAACCCGTGGGCTAGCTAGTGCTACATGTTGTGCACCTCTACTGCTGTAAAGATTTGTAGTAGTAAAATATATGTAATTCCCAAGGGTCTCTCACTACAGGAGAGACATGGACATAGTGGAGAGAGTTCAACACAGAGCCATAAAGATGATCATAAAAACACAGAATATCCTGAGTTGGAAGAGACCCACAAGGATCACCATGTCCAACTCCTGTCTCCACACAGAAACACCCCAAAATCAGCCCACATGTCTGAGAGTGTTGTCCAAACACTTATTGAACTCTAGCAGGCGCGGTGCTGTCACCACAGTGGGCTGTGCGTCTCCTCCTTGGAGTCCTTCAGAAGCCGTCTGGACATGGTGCTGGGTGCTGGGCTGCTCTGGGTGTCCCTGATTGGGCACGGGTGGCACCAGGTGGCCTCCAGAGAGCCTGGCCAGCCTCAGCCATCATGGGATTCTGGGAAAGGTAGTTTGGTTTGGTAATGTCTTAGGTACCTAGCTTGTCCCTGTTTGGGCACAAGAAGGAGACAAGAAACATGGAGAAGAAACATGGGGAGCCTGTGCCCTTCAGGAATCCCTAGGATACATGCACTAAATCCTGTGCAGTAATAACCTTAAATTTGTTAAGAGTACTGAGCAACCTACAGGAGCTTCCTCATATTCAGCGGTGACCCAGGAGTTCCCAGTTCTGTCATTTCTCCCCTCAGCAAGACTCCTTGGCCAGCAGAAGTCTTTAAATAGCACCTGTTCCACCTCTGACTTCCCTTCTCCCACCTATGTTAAAAGAAAACAAACAAACAAACAAAAAAACACAAATAGAACTGCACAGGGGAAGTGAGTGAAATGTAGGAGGCAAAACCAAAAAGAAGATGAAAACCTTGGTTTACCTGGGTGATTTGTATCATTTAAAGCTACTAAGTAACATAAAAATCAGGTTTTCCATCATGTTAATTTTACATCATGGGAATTCCTTGTTCCCCAATGTTATTTTTGGTTTTGTTTTGTTTTTTCTTTCCAGATAAATATTTTTCCAAATACCATAGAGTGGCTTGTGAGTGAAATAATTCGGATACTAGAACTAACTCCGCTCTCACACATTTTCTTGTAAGTCTGTGGATAATGAAAAACGGACTCTGGTGTAGTGAACACCACTGAAGTGGTGCTTGCTCTGGTGAATATTGCACTCGTACAATAGTACTGTCAGATCCTACAGAAAGACTGAAAGTCAGGCATTTCTCTTATTTTAGAGCTGTAGTTCACTTTTCTAATGCTCTATCTGAGAACTCAAACTCTTTTTTCATTCCATTTTGTTCTTTCCATCAGACTCCTGGAAAAAGTCTTGCTGCTTCCAACTTTTAGTTTTTGTAACATTAGCAGTGGCATAAATACATGCAGAGTTTTTCAGCTTTTGGAAAGGGGTTGAAATGTGACTCTATTAAACCTGAATCTGAAGACAGACTTGGTTTCGTATTGTTTTCTCTTAATAGCTTTCCAAGCAGCCGCTAAGTGAAACTACTGCATATTGAGCCTGGTGTAATATGAGGCTCATTGGGTAAAATAACATTAGTCTGTGCTACTTAAACACACTCTGGAAGGCTTAAGGAGGAGAGGAAGGAAAATATTTGAAGAGATCAACTGGGATGTGGTCGAATACAAGTAATGTCACCTGAGAAGGATTAGAATTTGCCAAAGCTTGACCTGAATGAAGACCTCCATTTAGGGCTTGTGTTCCTACCAGATGAGCTGCAGTAGTTTTTCCATGCATGGATTTCTACCAGCAATCATATAGTGAGAAAGTCGTGTGATTTACTTGGCTTCTGTGTCTTAGTGGCAGAAAACTTTAAAGAAAAAATTAAAGAAAAAAAAGAATCCCAGTTTAACATTCCTTCTCCTTATTAGCAGCAGCTGGCTTTTTCTAATTACTAAAGTCTTAACATTTTTTCATGTGCATTCTGTTGCTTTTATCCTCATTGGGAGCTCACTGTAAGCACTCTATCTGATAAACAGCTACACGTCATTCATATCTGTAGATGGAGAGAGCTGAAAAAAAAAAAAGTGCATCACACCTCAAAATCCAAGAGAAGACTCAGTGGAATGGTTTGTTGCACAGGGGTATTTTTATCTCTTATGATCTGTGTTTTTGGTAATGAGGGGTCAGCCAACTCAGTAGCCTCATACTCTTGTTATTAAGAGTATAGCATGCCTGCTATGATGATCTCCTTGAAAATCACTTTTTATTCTGTTTTGTGTTTTGGAGGTGCTTACAGCGCTTTCCTATGCACCTCTCTGAAGCGAAGGGTTATCTCTTAGAGGTGTAATACCAAGTCCTGTTGTTATAAATGCCTGAGTTCCTCTATAAGGTAAAAGACAGGTAAAAGGAGGACAGGAGATGCTTAGTGCTTCTGAAAAAAACAAATCACAATGAACTGGAAGAAGGCTAGAAGAAAACAAATGTTCACCACCACAGGCCATTATAGACATTCCTGCCAAGTCTTGTAGATCTGGCTATTGCAGGGTAACATGGGAAATCTTTTTATATGGAAATCAAAACAATTTACACTTACAAAAATTATAGACCTTCACAGGAACTATTTTATCTTATGCTTTCATTTTTAGAGTCGAGTATGACAGGTCAGGAAAACTAGTGAAAATATGCATTTGCCTTTACCAACAAGAAGTTTCTTACACCTCTCTTTGAACCATTATTCACTGCTGCTGGAGTGAGTAGTGCTTTTGCTCAGTATATCAATTTCCACGTAAAACTTTAATTACAAAGTTCTTATTTTCATAGAAAAACAATATACATCAAATGGTATTTGATTCTAGATTTTTGTGAGGTTTAGTATAGTATGTGCCTTTCAGGACTTGATTTTTCTTTAGAATACCTTAGTCTAGCAGAAATGTAATGAGAAAAGGCAAACAGTGAAATGCAGTGCTGTGGAGGAATAACATGTCTCTTAAGAGGCTTGTATTGGAATGATTTAATGTCAGAACCATTTAATATTATCCTTCTTTCTCATTTATGTCTCTCACTGCTAACTTCTGAAACTTTGGCTAAGCTTTACCCATTTTGTTTAGCCACAAACATTGTTGACTTGTTTTTCATCATTGCTTTTTACTGTGTTAATTCATTTCTTGATTTTTGTCATTCATGCTTAGTTTGTAACAGAAACAGTATCTGCTCTTTCCATGTAGAAACCATGTAAAGATCTCCATGATATTCTACTTTATGGAATAATTTCACTGTTTTGTTTATGTATGTTTAGCCAAGGAGAAATCCGATTAGCTGAATGTTTGATAGTATTCAAATACATCCTAGAGCTTTGCATTTTGTGTTTGATGTTCCATTTTATAGCTTTACTTAAATGCTCTGCAGGGATTGTGGTTTAGTGGTGAGAGCATGAAATTTGAATCCAAGGTGCCTGGTTCTCTTACCAACAGAGCTGGTCAGTATGTCTTAAACGTCAGATTCTTCTATCCCACCACCCCCATAATGGATTTTTTTTTTTTTGTGCATGTCTGCAAAGAGTTTTTTTCTCCTCTCTCTCCCTTTTTCCCCTATGTAAATAAATGCTGAGCATTAACAGCTTAAACAGGAACTGAATGTTTTTGTTTTGTTTCTGTGCCTCAATTGCTCTGTTGCATAGGGTAGTGTTTTATCACACTGCATTTTAAATTGTATCAGTGATTTGCATTGCTAAGAGGTCCTAGAGTGTTAATCTCTAGGCATGTATACAGTTATTATGAAGGATAATAAGCACATAAATTAGTTTCCTGCCTCCTCAGGTTCACTGACTGAGCAAACATCTGCATGTAGAACGTTGCATCCATGCAAATGATCAAAGAGATTTAGAAAGGGTTTGTTCTGGCTGATGTGATATCTTCTGTGTTCTCATGAGAAGATGCGCCCAGAAGTGTTTAAATGTGTTTTTATCCTGACATGTTTTACTAATTTTTCAGACACAAATATGAAACTCTTCATATGCAAGTAGTTATTTGCAGTAGACTGACTTAACAGCAGTGTGAACAATTTATATTTGCATAAAACTGGAATTACATCTTATTTCATATCTAAATAAGATAATTATATGATTAAGATTTTGAAATGACAAAAGACTTGAGACACCTCAGACTTTAGCTGTGAGTATATTATCAAAGAGGCCTGCTTTTAGAGGTACTTAGGTGAACACCTTACTGATTTTTACTATAACTTATCTGAAAATGGAAACAGATTTAAAAACTTAAGGCATTCTCAAAATTAAGAAATGTGTATTCCTTACATTAAGAATAGAAAATGTATATAGTGTATTTGTCTTTACCTCCTCAGAGCTGCCAGTGTCTTTCCTTTAATTCTTGAGTCCCTTATTATTCACATTAGAAACTTCATCTATGTAATGTGAGCCAAGTAGCTTTCAGCTTTTTATAAACATCTTACTTTCCTGTTTTTCAGACTGTATTTGCATTTCCACAGAATTACCGAAAAAATGAGTAGCCCCTTGCTAAATAGTAATTTCAGTTTCTGTTTGAAATATCCTGAATGCTAAGCATGCAGAGTACACAGGTAAACTACATTTTTATTTTTTCTCTTTTTTAATGAGGAAATTCAGATTTCGATTAATTAAAAAAAAAAAAAAAAAAAAAAGCTCCTATGCTCATAAAGTGACAATCTTCCTGGTTGAGACTCATCTTGCTGTGATTTGATATGAAATAAAGAAGCTCCCTTTTTTTTTTTTTTTTTTTTTTAATGCGACTTCTGCAAGATAAGGAGATAAAGCTATACGTATCTGAACAGCAAATGACTACATGTGTTCCAATTCAAGATTTCAAAGTCTGGTCCATCATCTTTGTTTGATATCTCTAACTCTGATACCTTGGTTTGACAAAAGGGAAAGACTGACAGATTTGGAAGATGTTTTGAATGTGCTAAGTACAAGCAGGATGCAAAGCATAGTGCTGTTGAGATCGAATTAAAGTGAGATCCTGCAGTAAGCTGTGTATTTTTGTAGTGTGGGAATAGTGCGAGTTTGAGATGTCTTCTTTCATACATAGAATATAGAATACTAAGGATCAGACCTTCCAAGTTATAAACATGAGAACAAAATAGCAGAATATATGTAGGAACAGAACTAGATAATATAGTTGAATTTACTTCTTTTAGGAGATGTGCAGAGTCTGCATGATGGTTAAAACATGCCTCTTGGACTTTAAAGCAGGGTAGTTTCATTTGTTTAAATTGGTCTGTAGGTTCTTCAAGAGAAAGATACAGGAAGAATTCTGACCCTGCTAAGGCTGAGGCACATCCTCCATTGACCTTGGTGGAATGAGAATATCACCACTGGCTCACTTTTGATGTGACTGTTGGATTATATATGTCTGTGAACAAACTTCACATAGGCAGTGATTTTCATGGTTTCTAGTATGACTGTTCCTTTGCTTGTTTGCACAGTACTTTCCATATCTTGTGTAGATTATGATGAGTCTTTAGGTATCTTAGAAGTAGCTGAGGTGATCTAGAAGACAAGTTGTTTGCAGTACCGAGCCAAACTTGTTCCTAATGCTCAATGAAAATAAGAGAATAGAATTTCCTTCAGCTTTCTGAATTTTATTTACTCAGCATAGTTTTAGCATGTAAAATATTATGGGCATGAATGAGATTTAGTAAAACTCTCTTTTGTTAGCATTGTTTCAGATTTGGCAATAAACAAGTTGTGCCGTGTCCAGCCTCTCAGTAGATAGCTGCTTCTTATTTTATTAGAACAATTTGGCTCCTGACGTGAACTGTAGGCCCATTAATCCTGTCATATAGTGAATAGGATTGGAAAAATACAGGATGTAAATATGTTCTTCATTATGCATTTTAATACCAACCAGATATATAGAGTGCATTCTAGAACATGGTAGTCAGAGTGTACTAAGCAACTAGCAAATTGTTGACAAGGCTCATCTGCTATTGGTTTATTTTGGGGTTAGGAGCAAAAAGCATTAAGAAATCTCAACCGTTTCACATTATGTCTTGATGCCTATCACATCTTGTTGGACATAGCTTAAATAGATAGGGCCAGTGGCTTTATTGCCTTCAGCTAAATATTCATTGAATCCAGAATTGAGGCAATTTAAAGAATGTGAAGAGTTCTCCAGTTAGTCTTACAAAAGAAAAAGATTCCTCAGTGATGAGAATAGCTATGTTTGACAGAGGGAATAATTAATATACATATAAATTCCACTCAAAGAAACAGTAAATCCAAGCTCATCTATTTTACTGTGATCTTCTAATTTTGGACTAGTTATTCTTCCCAAGTTTAATGTGAGAGTTTCTCACTTCATTTAAGGAGAGAATTGATCCTATTGATCCCATAGCATCCAATAAATGAGTCTTAAGAGTCATGAACATAATGGTCTCAACAGCCTTACATTAAGTCAATTAGTAAGTCTTATTCAGTTGGAAAATGGACTGCACCAACCTCTACAATGAACTGGTTATAGGAATGTGCTACAAGAAATGTGGTCTTTAAAATATCACTTGGCTTTTTAATTTAGATTAAAAAAAAATAGGTTAACAACATGAGATGTTGGTGCCTTACATATACATTTTTAATTGTGTGCTTGTCTCTGAGATCAATTAATATCAATTCACATGAAGTCCCATGTAAAGTGTTTTCAGTTCATGCTTCCTCCAAACTTTGGTTGGGTTCCAAACTAGAAAGTATACTCTAGCTAATAGCCTATGTACTTTAATCTGTAGCTCATCTGTGAGAAGCGTGCATGTGGAAAGGAAGCTTGAAGGCCTTTGAACACAATTTTCATTTTTCCTTGTAATGTTTTCCTCTTGGATTGGCACTAACACTGTTAAGGTGCTAGACTTCTGCTTTAAATTGGTGAAGGGCAAAATATTGATCAAGGGCCTTCATTATAAGTGACATTTCAAAAGTTGTACTGCAGAGTTTCATTCTGTTTATACCAAAAGCTCTTTCTTAATAAAGCTTCCCTTTCTGTCATATAGAGTTTGTCCTTAAGATCTTTCAGTATATGGGCTTTCAGGATAGAGATGGTATTTTGGGAAGATGAGAAATGATCCAGTGGATTTGGTGGAGGAAAATAGGAATGTTTTCCAGTGTGTATGTGGGGAGGCTAGGCAGAGAAATAGAGGTGTGGGGGGTAATGACACACTAAAACAAAACTTTTTCATAAGAAGCGATCAACTTTTATTGAAAGCAATATTAGGTAAAAGGAAAAATAATTGCCAAATGAGACATCAGTGTAGAAGCTTACAAGCAGTCACAAAAAAAGGGCATCTAATTAATTGATAAGTGATTTTGGGGTGCAGCATTTATTAGTGTGTTATGATCTCTTTGGAATGAGACTCCATGGAAATACACTAACAGCCTGTGCACAGATTCAGAAAACATTCCTGTATTTGAAGTGGTTTAGCAAAATTCATTTATCCATTAAATCAAGAATTGTGTTTAGGCTGCAGGACCTGATGGCCTACATAATGTGCACCGGGCTCCTAGCAGTCATATGTAAACTGTCTAATCACTCTCAGCTGTGTTATAACAAATAATTGGAAACTTAATATCTACCAGCAGTGGTACCTGTATCTGTAACAGTAGTAGACATTCCTCTTACTGTTTCTTAAAACTAAACTAAACTAAACTAAAATAAAATAAAATAAAAAAGAGAGAGAGAGAGAGAAAATCCTCAGAAAAAAATGTTTAGGTTTCTTTACTTTTCTTCTTGCTGCTACTGTTAAAAACTCCTTTTTACAGCTAGGCTGCTTTTTATCCATATTACAGTGTTTTCTTTGAACAAAAGCCAGGCCTTTTTTGGCAAGTACTTTGCCATTCGATCAACTGTCAGTAGAGAGAGATATGTGGAGACAATGATGATTTTAACAGGTCACTAATGTAGCAAAAGATGCTCCACAAGTGCTCCTGGATATACAGTTGCAGTGCACTGTTCATTTTGAATCCCAAGGTGCTGTACAGTGGGCAACTCTATGTCTTGTCCACTGTGCTGGTTTTCATTTGGGTTAGAAGACCAGTAAATTCTTCTGCAACAACATTTGATATTACTCTGTGCTCACTATGTGTAGGTCTAAATGTGTGCGTGGGTTGCAAAAGCAATGAAAAAAATTGTACCCCATGTTCTGTAGAAAGATTGTTTCTGTTCTTGTAGTGTTATTTGATATACTGGAATTTTCCAGATATTGAATTGTGGAACCCAAGTCTGCTGACATGTATTACAAGGCCTGGGAGAGTAGTCTGAAGGTAGTATTATGGTGGGCAGATAATATCGTTGTTCATTTCTTTTAAAAACATAAAGGACGCGTTTATGAGAAAAATTGTGAATAGTTGAAGGAAAGTTGTAATGAGATCTCTTGAAAACTATCACTGCATAAACTTTCATTCTAACTCTAATATGAAACTTGCATCTGTAATGAGAAATCCTTTTTTTCCTCAACAGACGGGTCTGAGCAGATGTAACAATTTTGGTGTTCTATAGTTAGCCCAGTAATTAGCTGGTGATTGCTCAGCAAAGAATCCAACAAATCAAGAATACAAAGAATACAGTGACTCATCTAAGAACATTTGCTATGCATTATAGTCCAATTGTTAATTCTTGGTTATATGATTACTGCATGACATATTCAAGGTTTTATAAGTACACAAAGGAGATAAAAAGGAAGAGCTGGTTTTAAAGGAAGGTCTTTTCTTGGTTACATGTCGAGATGATCATTCTCTTTCCCATTCAGAATAAAGCCAGCAAGGCCAAAAATAGGAAAGGAAAAAGTTGCAGTAGTGCTGGTGATGGTACCTGATGGGTTAAACTGGGAACCTTACATTCACCTAAGCCTGGCTTCAGCTTTGTTTGCAATATTTAACGTGCTGATAAGTATTGACTGCCCACATCTTCCAGCGTGTCGTCATCTGCTCCTGGTCTCTTCCTGAGCTGAGCCCAAGCCGGTGATGGGCTCAGTGAGACACAGGTCTGCTCAAATCCTTGTGTATTTGCATCTTCAGGGCCCTGTAACACTTCAGAGGCTGAAGGTGGGCATATGAGGAGAACAGTTTTAAATGTCCTGTTGCCTCTCTTGCCTCCCATTTTCAGTGTATCCATTTTTATTGGCCAGCATATCTGTGAGATACCACATTTGCTAACTATCAGATTCCCTTAGGACTCATGGTAAAACCTCATAGTTCTTAGCGCATGATATTATTATGTTAAATTGAATGTGGTGGTCTAAAGGAACTGAAAAATTGAAGTTTTCATTAAGACAAGGAAGCTACTTTACTTCCATTTATGTATTTTAAAATCTTTCTCCTTAGCTACTTGAGAAACTTACTAAACCCAATAGTTATTTTGTTTTAGCTGAATTTGCAAGCAAAAGAATTCTCAGTAAAAACAAACAAGCCTTCCTGTCTTGCTTTCTTCTAGTTAGTTTCTGCTGTGAAGTTTTTGACTCAAAATCCATCCATGCATAAGTACATGTGCAGGTGCAAAGCAGATATACTTTTTTGGATAACTCTTAAGCTTTACTTCTTTTCTGTTTGTTACTTAGGTAGGATGCTCTGCAAGAAGATAGCCACTTGAACCTTGAGCATGCACCCTGACCCTTGCCTCTTGGGTTCTTCTATCATAACCCTGATCTTGAAGAAACCTGCAAGAATTTTGTAGGTTTGTGCTGAATTCAGGAACTACATATAAGGCTGAGGCCTAACTGCTTTAATCAGGAAGTCCAAAAGAATATAGTAAAGAAAGGAATGGGGGAAAAGACGATGCGGGAATAAGTGTGCAGAACATGGCACTGAGAGGAAGTAGCAGTGAAAGCAGTTTTTACTATGGAAGAGGGATCAGTTGAGTTGATTAGTTTCATATGTCACTAAGATTCTTTTTTAAAAATATTTGTTTATAAAATTAAATGTAAATTCCTTACTTGGGAATACTGTGGTTGAGTATGGTTATGCATGTGTGACAGAAGATAGAAATGTATACTTAGAAAAAAAAAACACAAAAAAACTGTTCAAAATGTCAGAAGATTTATAGGAGAGGAACCTCTTTGCTGACTTGTAACAGCAGCTAACTTGTGTGTCCCTGACTTAGTGTCAAAGTTCTTCAGTTCTCATCATGTTAATCTTTTGTTTGTTACAGTTAGCTGAAATACAGTTCTTGATGTTGTTCAAGTGTTAGGTGCTGATGACAAAGTCTCTACATCTTACAAATTGCATGCGATGTGTAGAACTCTTATTAATTGGTGGTGGAAGTTACGATCCATATTTTAAATAAGTAGCATAATACAGCCATTCAGA
The DNA here is from genome assembly GCF_009819795.1 of Aythya fuligula. NCBI lineage: Eukaryota > Metazoa > Chordata > Aves > Anseriformes > Anatidae > Aythya > Aythya fuligula. The sequence continues at coordinate 141,063,214 of NC_045560.1, read as the reverse complement.
ATTACACCACAAAAAAGAGAGTGTTTTAATGGACTCCATATGTCTGCTTTTAGAACTGGTTGAATAAAACTTTGCTATACCACATAATGGTAAACCATCAGTGCTATAATGTCTTTGGGGTCTTTTAAGAACCTTCTTTATAGACACTCTTCTGACAAAGATTATTTCATTAATGGATTCAAGCCAACAGTATTATACTGTTACAATAAGCAGGCGTTAAGTGTTGGTTGCATTGTCCCTTTAAATTCCTAAAAACTGAAATGTAATAACCCTGCTCTTAAGGAAAACCTCATTTTAAACAAGTAGTTTTTCAGTACATCACTTGTATTTTAAAACATTTGTTACAATGCATATCTTAGTTTATTCTTTTTCAGAATAAAGACTAGGAAGAGTCTTTAGGAAGAATATATAGGAAGTTATGGATATTGGATGTAGTCTTCCTGCATCAGTGACTTATTCATTTATTTTATATAGAAAAGCTAAGAACTAGTTAGCTAGTTCTTTAAAGTTGTTTTGTGGCTGAGCATTTAAAAATACAGCAGCTCTATCAATCACATTTAAGAAACTAATGCTTGCCTACTAACTGGTAGCTAATGTAGGGTCACATTATGTAAGTGGCTAATTGCCTGTTCCCCAAATCCAAATAATGTTTACACCTGGGAGTATTTCAGAGCCCACCGGACTTGGGCTACAAAGGCAGGGCCGCACTTACATTGCCACCCAGCGTAGCCACTCCTGTTGGGTGATACTTCATCTCACTGGCTTCTGTATCACCCTTCTTGTGGGGAGCATGTTAAAAGACCTGCAGCAACCCCTCCTTTGCTTCCACCCCTTAGGCACAGGCTGGTAAGGAACATCGGTGCCCACACTGGGGACGTGATTCTTGGCTTCCCTGGACAGAGTGAGCAGTGCCAGCAGTGTGGCCCTGCAGCACCTACGGCACCGGCTGCAGGAACCATCACCGGACCCTGAGCCTGGACTTCTGGGCCCTTGCATCACTGTACTGCTAACGAGACAAGCCTGGCCCTTCTTGGTAGAAGAGAAGGGCCATGACTTTATTAAAAGGATATAGACAGGAATCTAATCTTTCAGCTTTTCATTGTGTCTTAAAATGACTCTTACAAGCACTATTCTGAAATGAATATGTGTGCATGTAAATGTGAGAGCATACTGCTGAAGTTCTTGCTAAATTCTATCTATCTTGCTAAGTTAAGAAGTCCAAACTTTACAAAAAAAAGTACGTAGAAATGGACCTTTCAAAGACTTCTTAATAAAACTAAGAAATTTAACTTTCATTTGTTTTTTTTTTTTTTTTCATATTGAATTAACTGCTTAGATTTGCTTAAAAAAGTAGACTGACTTTGAAAGGAGCTGTTTTGCTACTTGCAGGTCACCCTCTCCAAGCTGTATCCAGAACAGTTAGTCCTGTATATAGGGACAGACCCATGTTAAGGTGCATCTCCCACTTGTGTACTCCACATGGATGTTCACACGTCATCTCGTGACTGTTGCCTGTGGTTAAGTGCGGTGGCTTGGCCTTGGCTGGCTGCCAGATGCCCACTCAGCCACTTCTTCATCAATTTATCCTTTTCAGAACTGTTTAGTTATTTTTTCATAAGAAATACAGAATGAGCAACTATTGTTTGCTCTTTTATCACAGGAATCCAGAGACTGGGTATTTAGAATCCCATTCTCTCACATCCAAAGCATTGGCAGTACTTGTTTTTGGGGGCTCTGCTCTTGGGCATTAGCACTTTTTTGAATGGCAACTGGAACTAATTAATCTACCAGGGCAGGTCCATCCACACATTTCAACAGAAAAACAGATTGCTGCTGGAAGGAAGAGAATGATATAGCTGTCAGTCAGAGAAAGGAGGGCTCTCATCTCATGGCAGTTTATTTTTTAAGTCCTCCTTTCTGTTTTCTTAAAATGCTGATAATTAATTTACTTAGTTGCTTGTCAGCTCACATTTGAAAAAGAGGTAGTTACTGTAGAAACAAACATCCGTTCGTTATTTCAGATGTTGGGATTTAATACATGCTCCTAGTTACCTTCTGCACATATGCAATGCATTCTAGCTTTTTATAAGGCTGTTGGTTACAAATAGCTTTGAAATAACTACCATGCCTTCCAGCTATAAAATCCCGTAATAATTATTCATTATATCACCATCATTTTTATTATACTAAAAGTGATTCCCCTACAACTCCTCCCACAGCAGAATGATATTGTAGAAGAGATTTCATTTGCCCTCATTAATTCAGGACTGTTCAACACTGCCGTACAGCTATATCATCTTTGTTTTAACAGAAACTGGATGGAGTGAGACAGCCACTCCATGAAACTTCAGTAATTGGATTCATGTTTAAGTAATGTGTGGGCAAAAAAAAAAACCTTCAGCTTCCTAGCTTAATTCTTTTTATTATCTGCATGTAATCTGAGTAGGTTCTAACTAGAAGTTCTCTGAGAATTAGGCTAGCTGGCTTTATAGCTATAATTTAGGCATAGTTATACATACCTCTGACAATTCACCGCTTCCTGTTACATATTCAGAACATAAAAGACAAGGATGTTGAGATGGTAATTTGTTTCTGAAAATGAATTCTGATTCTTTCTCCTTTAACCCTTCTTTCCCCATCAATTTATTTATTTATTTATTTTTAAATTCTGGAGTTTAGGGCCATTTTATTTATTTATTTTCTTCCATTTTTTAAATGCTAACAGAAAAAGGCTGATTTTAAGTTAATTTTAATGTGTAAGTTGTTCTAAAATCCCACTGCTTAAACATGTTTTAGGCTTTAAAATGCAGTCATTTAAGCTGCTTTAGTTCCAGAGTATCTGATTTAGACACTTGTCTATTTGCTTCTTAAATAAAGTGAAAGCATATTGTGTCATACAAGATACTTCCCCCCCCCCCCCCCCCCCCCCCCCCCCCCCCCTTTTTCATTATCTGATCCTTATGTATTTGAACTTGGGCTTCTATGACAAAGACACAGTTGTTTGTCTGCTGATTGAATTTAACAAGAAGCTGGTGTTCTCAGTGCCTCATTTCCTATAGCATAACCGTACAGTAATGCTAAATGCACATATGTACAAAAAAGCATTAAACCCCAGAAAATCCCCTTAAATCTCAAAGCTGGAAATTCAGCCACTGAAAGGTAATTGTATTGAAATTTAAGCCAAAAGTAATTTTCTTATGTGGTTAAGGAGTTTTAAATGTAATAAACGGTGATAAAAGAAATCTTTAGAGGCAACTTAAAAGTGATGGTAAGAATTCATATGCATTGAGTGACCACAGTTTGCAGCTTGAATGTACCAATAAATAAATAAATAAATAAAATAAAGTTCAAACCTCTTGTAAATAATAGCAGGATAGCCCTCATTTTTCTGCAGATTCTTAATTAATCATCTTAGATATTTATGTCAAGTATGTTTTTGGAGCCTCTGTCTACAAAACAAGTACTGCTCGAAGCATCTGTCTGCCTACCCTACAAAGCATACCCCCCTTGCATCATGTAAGTTGTTACAGCAGCTAGAGTATGAGAATGTCATAGAGTAAAAGTTTAGAGTAGGACTCACCTTATGCAGTTCTAGCCATCTGAAGGCTAGATTCAGTCTGACCTAGCCATTAGTCAGTGAAATGAAATGTGAATGACAGTGAAATCTCTGCTGGGAAGTTCAGCCCACTTAGCTTCAGGTCCTTCTGCAGTCGGTGGAAAAAGATGAGCATCTTCAGAGGGGAATTTATTGCATCCTAAGGGGCTGACCTAAGTGAATCCTTAAGATTTCTAGTTGACAAAGTTAGATGCGGTTAATTCCATCCCTAACTTGCTGGACATTGTAACTCATTACAAGTGTGTACTCGGTTCTAACTTAAAAAGAATCCAGGATATCTGCAGTAGAAATTAAAATTCATAACAAAGGTAATTTAGTAAAACAGGAAATTTGTTTTAAGTAGTTGATGAAAATATTTTAAGCTGAAAATTCATAAAATGAAATATCTTCATCAAGACTCAGAATCTCACCAGGTGGACTCAAGTCTAGGAAGTTCAGATAGAGGGTGGAGATAAAAGTTTAAGTGGATTTTTTTTTTTGAAATAGCATTCCTTTATGGAGTGATGACAGAAGGAGTTATGGTTGAAAAATGTTTTAAAGATGAATTTTAAAGGGCTTATACGTATCTTACATTGTACAACCTGCATAGGTCCTTTCTCATTCTTTATTCCTATATTTTCAAAACTCTGACTTCACAAAAGTAGATTGGAGCCACTATATCATGCAAATCTTTGTGTGCATAAAGCTAACACAGTTCCTATTCCTGTTCTCACAATTGTAAATGAGTAGCACTTTTTAGATCAAAATACTTGCAAATTAAGAAATCTGCTTATCTCCAGTTCTGTTAGTGCAGCTTAAAAGTTGAAGCCTTTTCAGCAACAGCACTTGTGAAGACTTACTGAGGTAGGCTGAATTTCAAGATTGTTTTGAAAGCATGTTAGGATGTTCTGTTAAGCTCCCGAATCTTGTATGTTCACTTGCGCAGCAATATTGACTTGTCTGCAGTATCATATATACTCAAATACATTACTCTTTTCTCCTCTGTTTCCTATTTGGTTCTGCATAGTTACCATCTTAGGGTGTGTATGTGTGTGGATTTTTGGCACTAGTGCTTGACTGGTTTCTGGCTTCTGTTTAATTCCTAAATATTTTTTCTTTGCATTGTAGTTACTGATTTCTATCTCTGACACTTATTTGTGGTGATGTGTTTGTTTTACAGTTTCCACACTGTGCTATAATTTGTTCTTTGTATTGTCACAAATATTCATTTGCTGAATTGGAGAGGAAAGAGGAAAAATACAAAAAAGGAAAAATGTGTATATGTTTTTTCCAACATTAGTAGTCAATACAAAATACACTATGGAAAACTGTTGTTTCAACAGACTCTCAAAGCTGAGACCTGGGTAAAGTTTACAGTTTCAATGGGACTCAAGGGACCATGCATTTTCTGCCAACACTAAAAGGACTTGAAAATGTGTTGAAATCTTATATGTATCGTATTTGTTTTGTCTGTGTAGGCAAATGCTTCTGTGTGGCCCCTGCTTTTCCTGATATTCTCTACAGCTGACCTTGTAGGTGGGTTTTATGTCTCCAGTGTTGATCAAGGGGAGTTTGTAAAGTGCATTTTAAAAGTGCTGTAAGAGTTGGTCTGACTCATGTTTCATACGTTGGAATGATTTATTGAAAATATGTTCAGCAAATTCTTTTTTTCTTTCTTTTCTTTTTTTTTTTTTTTTTTCTTCTTTTCTGTGAAGAATTATATTAGTGTCTTGAGTGTCCCCTCTTATTTTTTCCATAAATAAAATCTCATGGTATTTAAATCTTAATTGAATAGAAGACAGAGAATTCCCATTTTATGGTTTGATTTCTTTTACCTGAGCATGTAATTTTCTCATGGTAAAGTTACTGGCCACATACAGGTGTAAATACTTGACTTGAATACACCTGTGTGTTAAGATGGGATTTTTAGAGTGGAATGCATGGAACTACTTCTTCCTCTTTAGATTCATTATTACATCTGTGCTTGTCCTTTACTGTATCTATAAGTAATTGTTCCAGTTCCACAAACACATGTTGTTAATGTTAGAATAGGCTCAGGACAGCTAGGAAAGGACTGGGGTATTCTGCTGTGCCACTAGAATTGGCGACATGGACTTGCTATTTGATGTCAAGTGAAAGAACAGTACTTCATCTCTGGGACACGGCTTATTTGATTATCTCAGGCTTGCCTGTTTGGTTCCTTATACTGTCTGGACTCTGCTATCATTTTATTTCATATATTTCACTTGGAAAGTTAGTTTACAGACTCTCTTTTCCAATTGAATTCAAATTTGCACAGATGTAACTCATTTTAAATATCTAATCAGGCAAGGGTGGTGTAAACACCCTTGGAAGTAAGGCATACTGATATGCTTTAACTGTTGACTCTCTAAGTGTTTTCATGGAACTGCTGTGGGAGGTGGATTAAGCTGGTAGTTGATTCCTATAACTACACATGGAGATGAATAGTGTTCAGCTTCATCCCTATGTTCCGGCTTGTTCTTTAGAAAGGTTCTGTTCTTAGTCTTTGAAAACACCGTGTAAGTATGTGAAGATGAGAGATCTTACAGGATCATACTTAAAGCTGCTCCATATTTGGACACAGATACTTTTTTGTGGTTTATAAAGATTAACTTTTTTTTTTTTTTTTTTTTTTTTAAAAAACATATATATATATATTTAATTTTCCCAGCTGTATGCCAGAATTTTTCATTTGTGTACTTTCTGGAATATGGTCTGAAGCTGATGGACCTGTTTAGTGAAAAATAGTCTGTTCTCTCATATATAGGTGCCTAATGTTGCCAAAGAAACTTACATACATTTAATTGAGCTTCTGGATGTATTTTTACACATTTTGACACATATTTGAGATCACATGTGTCTGTAAGAGCCGTAACAAGAAGGAAATGAGACAAAACCTTAGTGCAAACAGTTCAAAGTCTAAAGTGATACAGTAATTTGTAGAATCTACGAAGTACTTTGTTACTAAAATATATATTATTTTCCCTATTCCAACAAGTGCATTTTTATTTAACCATTATCTCTATTTGAAAGAGGGGAAACTAGAGAAAGAAGTGAAGTGATTTGGGGTTGGAGTAGGAGTTGATGTCAGTCTAAATTGATCTCTACCTTTTTCTCTTTTCTGTAGTCCTAGTGAGTCACACTCTTCTTGTTTTAGAATAGCACTTCTCTCATCCCTACCTATGGCAGGGGAGTTGGAGTTAGATGATCTTTAAGGTTCCTTCCAACCCAAACCACTCTATGATAGCAAATAGGGGAGTTGTTCAGCTACAGAGTGTGTGCATCTCTCTGTGTGTGTACATACAATATTATTTGGAATTCTGCTTCTATTATAAAAGATTGGGGCCCTAAGAGGGAGTGGTAGAGTCCTATCCTTTTCGCAGAAGAGCTGACGAGCTTTCCTTTTGTGTCTTGGCATTGTTTCTGATATTTACATTAATTTCTGTTTCTAAGAATAGGTACTTTCCCCAAACTCTCCTGTATTACAGTGTTGAAACTTTGCTATGGGTGGGTGGAGAATGATTAAAAAAAAAAAAAAAAAGGCAAATTGACTGGATAATTACTCCTGCTTCAAAGGCCACAGGAGCCTTTGAGGAAAAGCTGATGAATGGGCATGTATGTTCCCATTGCCCAGCAGGAATCCAGTAACACTTTCTGTCCCTGGAAGATCCCTGCCTTTCCAGCCAAGTGAAAGACCACAGGAATCTCATCCACAGGGATGAAGAACTTCCAAGACTCCTCTAAACCCTGCTAAGAGTGACCTATTCTTTCAATATGCCAGCAAGACAATATCTATTAAGCGGGAGGAAAAGTTTGGGATTAGCACATTTGTAATTTAGTTTCTGTCTTTCTGGTATGGCTCCTCAAATATTTTTGTTTTCTCCCTTTTTTTTTTTTTTTTTTTTTTTTTTTTTTTTTTTTTTTTTTTGTAGACTTTATGGGTAACCACATGAGGTTTGGTGGTTAGGTTCTTACATAGCCTAAGGTGCTCTGGTCTTAACTGTTGTGTATGTGACCTTGATGTCAGTTTGGGGTTTCTTATTGAGAGACAGTAGCTGCAGAAGCTCAGGGCAACCTTGAGCAATGTTGGAGGTCAACTTTTTATGCTCCTGGTTAACTTCCAGTTGGATCTTACCAGCTAGTCTGTCCCAGCAGTATGCAAAACAGGTACTTCTCATCTAAGAAGTGAGCATGGAACTGCAACTGTTAGAGAATAAGAGAAATTTGAAGCATCTCTTGAGGCATTGCCTGGAGTTTCGTAGTAAGAATTTCTCTTATAATCAGGTGTCAATTCTGCATCTGTATCTGAGATAGCTAGGGCTTAAAACCAGCCAGCATTGTGAAATAGTATAAACAAGCTCCTTTGCTGGTTTTATCTTAGTGTTTATTTTCTCTTCCCTTTCCCATGAGAGTTTTGTTTTACACCTACTTCTCGGCACAGCACCTTCTCCAAGAACCTCTTCTTGAAGACTGAGAAAATGGTTTAGCACTGTATACAGATACATGCACACAGGGACATGCAAGTGTAATGTCTAGTAGTTAGAAAAAGTGTGACTTTCAGCAGCATTGGTGGTAGTGGGAACGACACAGTTAAAATGCAAAGAGCAAAAAGGCAATCCCCAAAGTATATGCAATTCCTGTAATTTAAATGACCTGTTTCTGTGCCGTTAAACATGTTTAATTAGATACATGGTATGTACATATTTGAGCATCTCAGTTCCTGACTGAGGAGCTCCTAACTCTTCCCTCTGCACCATACTAGAGAACGTAGACCTTGGCCTGGGACTGGGCCATTCTAGGTTGTTTTACAGGGGCTGCAGGAGGACCCTGTAAGACAGCAGTCTGGCTGGAACTTTCACTTACAAGAGAAGGAAAAGGATAAGCTGATGGTGGTATGACAACTTTTTCTCATGGACCACTTTAGGGCCTTAGTGGTCTTGGTCCTTGCAGCACTCTATTGGTACCTGTACCACCAGTAGGAACAAAGCCATGAGGAGGATGTTCATACTCAAAGGGAAAGGATGATACCAACCTGTTCGCAATCAGAAATACGCTACAGCCTACTCATTATGAAGCAAGGCACTTCTCGTGGCCCAGCCAGCTAGTTATGGTGAAGAAATCCATTCTTGAAAAGAAACAACATTGAAACTGACATCTATTTATGTGAGACCCCTTCTGAGCCTGGTGGTTTTGCAGACTTCTAAGATAAACTAAGCAGAGCATAACTTGGACTGAAAACAATTCTTTCTCTCCTAATCACCACATGCTCCAAAATGACCACCCCTCCAATAAAGAAGCATTGTTCTGTATTCCTTGTTTCTTGTGCTTTTGAACATGATAAACTAAGTTTTACCCTTAGACAACCTTGTGTGCCTACAAAATTTTATTTAGATGTCTGCGTTCCTAAAAATAGCAAATGAATGAAATATTCCAAACAGCTAACCTCAGCTTCCTGAGGTAGCGATGGTTGTAGCAGTTTCTAGCTCAAAGACTGTATTGTAAGTGATATAATATTGCAGAATCTATACCCAGTTTTACAGCATTGTTTTGCTGTGCTGTTTGTTCGTATTCCTTTAATGATAATTGAATGCAAAGTATGTGTCATTAGTTGACTAATAGAACATCTCTGCTTTATGTACTTTGTGGTATAGGTGCCCACTCCACTACTTAACAAGGCTTTTTATCTTATGTGTTCTTTACTAGCCTGTAATGCTCAAAATACTGCCCACACATTTTGGTCATATAATTTATTGCTTATTACTGAAAGTGCACTTTATTTTATTTTATTTTGCACAATATATTTAAGACTAAAAGAGAACTTGTGTTTCAGGTTTAGCACTGACTCTTTGTATAAGTACTCGTGTCTAAAGTCCTGCTTACTCAAACTCTGGTAAAAAGGGACCTGGCTGGGATTTGGTTGCCAAATGTGTTCAGAAAAGGCATCGTAAATGATAAATAATGATTTCAAGTCTGGGAGAAATCCAAGCACAATACATGTTATGTTCCAAAATTAATTCAGCAAAATGAGGTGGGGGAAGCAAAAAAAGAGAGAGAGAAGTAAACATTTATTACTATCAAAGTACTTTGCTTTCTTGACAAAGTTCTTAATATTTTAAAACATTTCCATCTTTTGTAAAGAAACCATACACTCTCTAATTACTGGCAATAAAACTAAGTAAAGGATTTAAGACCTCTGAATGTTACAGTTTTAGGAAACTATAATTAAGGCTGGCAAGACTGTTTCCCTAAGGAAATGGAGAGTTCAGACAGCTTTTATAATAAGATGCTAATTATTTTTCCCACTGAACTTATTGATAAATATGTGCTCTCCAGACTTTAAGCAGTAAGTTAAGCACTAATTGTTTAAGTAATTTCTTGTGTTTCCCAATTAGCTATTTTAGAGGATTTATCTAGAAATAAATATAGTCATTATTATTATTATTGTTTTGTTATTGTTATTATTATTTTCCTGATTCTGAATTAGGAATGTTCTATTTTATACCTTATGCTATTTTCTGGAGACAAAAAGTGTTGTAGAACAAAGTGAAGTTTAATGGCTGTGGTTAAAGTGTAAGCTGGCTCTAAAATACTACACTGTGTATGTATTTCTTAAAATTAATAATTATTTAAGTGTTGAGGTAGGGATTTGCATGCTTGCTCTTGCAGCCTGTCTGCTTCCAGTGAGTCAGGGGAACTATGCTACCATTGAATACAATTGCAGAAAGACTGTCAGCTATGAAAGAAATGTGGGTGCATGTAAGTGTTGCCAGTCAGGTCATTACCTACATCCAACTCTGGACCATCTCAAAACCACTGCAGAAATCAGTAGCATGTTTATAAATCCTTCTTAGTCTGGTGGCTTAGTACAGTATTTCTTAACAAGGAAAGATACCGTGGAGGCTGAATCCACTCTGGGGCTCCCATAGCGCTCCAGCGCGAGCAGGACTTTGGCTGCACAGGTAGCTTCCGAGGTGGCATGAGAAGAGCAGACTGCTGTGCCATGGTGCTGGGCATCAGGGGCTTCACTTCTGCCCACTAAGTGTCACAAAAGGGAGTGAGTACCTGGGAAGTGCTAGGGATGCCAAGTTGTGTTCCTGTGGCAATTAAATTCTTCTGACAGGTGGACAGCTCCTGAACTTGTTTTATCTTTAAGGTATTTATTCCTACTTTATTCTGCAGTGGGATGAAGTGGGATTTCCTGAATTTGGAAACAGCAAGGGCTTCTGCAAAATGGGATTACAGTTTCCTGTACATCCCTGAAAATGACAAAGGCCAGTTTGTACCATGGGGTTTTCAATTATTAGGTGTTCTCGGATAAGAGTTATACAGTTAGGGAACAGAATACTTCAAACAAACAAACAAACAAACAAAAACTCATACATAGAAAGTCATCATACAACTAAGTGTAAAAGTGTAATATTTACTCTTACTTTATATAACTTTTTAATCAATTCCTTTTTTTTCGCAATTGTTATTGAATTGGCAGATTAGTTGTCGTTTGAAGAGTAAAGCTTTTGTGTTTGTTTTATTTTTGATGAGCAGAGTTTGTGGATGTGTCATGATTAGTTGATTTTGTGAGTGAGCGAGTTCGTGTAACCAGATCGTTTTGCATGTGAGTGAGTTCATCTTTGAGTCAGCTTCATCGGAAAATGAGTGGCTCCCATTAGAACTGAGTGCAGATAAATCGGTTGCTATAATGCTGTGGAGAGGAAGTGTAATTTGTTCATGCATCCTTCTATTTGTTTCTCCAGATACAGATTACATAGTTTTTAAAAGCTGAATTAAAATGGCTGTGTTTTATGGTTCTTGCAACAAAGCAGGGCTAAGCATTGCACAATGTTTTCCTGCAGGTCTACGGCACAATTCTGTTTTTCTTTCCATCTTTGGAGATGGAGGAGGCAGCTGTTCAACAAGGACCATAGTGGACAGTGTGGGAAATCTGTGAAGTTTTGGCACCTGGGATTCTTTTTCAGTTTTTAATTTTCACATGTAATCAACCCTAAGAAGGAAAAAAAAAAAAAGCTAAATCACAAAGTTTAAAAATGTTTTTCCAGGTCACAGGCTGTTTTAAACCAGAGTTCTTGTGTTACAGTTCCTCTTAATATTTCTAGTGTTAGAAACCTGACAGTGCTTCCATTTAGAGTGAAGGAACCATAACTGAACATAAAGATATGTTCCCAACCAAAGCATGCTATGTGAGGTTGTTGCTGAAAAGCAATTAAAATCTAGCAGATTTGAAGTTAGAGGAACATCAACAAGATGGGGAAATTTGCTGCTTTCTCACTGTGCTGCATTCCCAGAAGTCAGGAAATGTACAGTGACAGGTGTATGGTGGCAATTTGGGGTCTGTTTTTACAGGTCACTCTGTGCAGAAACAGGTCTGGATGTATGATTTTGGTTTGGATAGATGTCTTTATTGTTAGATTTTGTTGTGCTCTGGATGTCATTCCATAAATTATGTTCTCGATGGATATTTTAACACCTTATATCCATTTCCTAAATCTTTTGTGCAATTGGTCCTTTTCCTCTGGTTCACCACAACTTTAAGTAGCTCCAGCACACTCTCCCAATTTACAATGTCTCCCTGACTCGCCAGCTGGACTCCACACATAGCCATGGTGCTCCAGGAAGGAAGACTTGGCATCAAGTGAGTCTGGGGTTAATGAAAGCCTGGAGTGGGAGGTTATAAAAATCAGATGGTTATAGTAATTGTAAGGAGCTATACACTGAGTTTAATAGCTCCACGGGGAATGGTGATATATGAGGAGTGTAGGAGGAGAGAATAGGCATAAGAAGGTGCCATTATATATATACATATGTATATATATCCCTCTTTCCCCTACACTTCCATTCCATCTTTGCAGAATATTTTATGTCTTTTTATCAGAATCCTAGTCTGACCAGACTGCACTGCATCAAATGGGAAGCTGTTTCCAAGATCCAGTCTTTTCCTCTGGCTGCAATGAAATATGTAAGCCTGATAATCCTGTGTGATTATCTATCTTGCATATTCCGTGATGGTTCTAAATCATCTGCTTTATCTTTTATCTTGATCAGATACTTATCTGGATTTATTTATTTATTTATTTTTGTTTGGGCAGCTGTATTGCAAGTGTTTTAAAAGGAAAACAGCCACAAAATGAATGTTGCCTTGTGTGTCCCACGTTCAAGGTTGTTCTTGGTGTTCAGATAACACAAGGGTGTAGCTGGAGACAAATCGCCTATAAAGGGTTGGGTAGTCATACACTTCCCACCACTGGCTCCCTGTGATGACCAGTGTGGAGGAAGCAGCAGTAAGCCAGGAGTTTAGAGCTCCACATGGAGACACTGGCAGTTGCTCTACATACAGCCCTTGGTACTCCCATTCCTCTCCTTTCACAGAGGTGCTGCCAGGTCCCTGATCTTAGACATCCGGACCACCACGTCTCATCCCATGACCCCAGCTGTAAAGAGACTCTGATGTGACTTTATAATGAGCATCAAAACCTAGCCATAAGAGAACACTATACTGTACTACACTGAGATGTAGTTTTGTATTTTTGAATAAAGAAAAAGATGAAATAGTATCTTAAAAATATCTTATATAAAATAAAGCCTTTACTCTGGGACTTCCTTGCATGTATAGACTTACTTGCTTCATAGACTTAAAAGTTGCTTGCTTATCTTTTTGGCCTTGTAAAGCCAGAATTTGTGTTAAAAAATGCTTCAGATGCCTGCTTGTATGTTTAAAGAATAATTAAATAAATTTGCATTGTTGATCTCAATTCTACCTTTACTTTCATCTCTTTTTTTTAACTGGCCATGTTTTTTAATTGCTTTAACAGAAGGCATAACGAGTACAACATCTTTGAGGGAGATGCAAGAACCTTCCATGTCATGATTTAATTAGTTGTTTTGTAAGGCTGGTTTTGGCAGGGAGTATGTATGCGTGTGTATATGTGTGCATGTACACATTTACATGTGTGCAGCTCAGAACTTGAGCAAACTTTCTTGCCCTTGAGGCACAAGTGCGGAACACCACAATGTTGTTTTTGCAGTCATGTTTTGGAGAAGAGCTGCACTTTGAAGAATATTCTAATTGCATAATTTATTCAATTTTTTATTTATTTTTTATTTTTTATTAAAGCTTAGATTGGGATAGCCTGTTCTCTCTGTGTTTGGCAATGTCAGGGAAAAAAAAGAAAAACAACCTGCCCTCATACATTAAAAACCCCAAACAAAAAACAACCAAACCATAGAGACTGCTCAAGTAACTGAAAGTTTCAGCTTAAGTAGTTAAGTATTTACATATCAATTTAAATACTAATGTGTTTTTTGTAGGCAGAAGTAACTGTCATGGACTTCCTAAAAATTGGCGTCTGTTGGTAGAGATAAAAATGTGCTTATGATTCTCAGCTTCAACTTTGTGTGAAAAATATCTCATAAAATTCTTAACTAATTAAAAACTCAAGTACATCTGAGATAATGAGAGATGCATTTAAAAATTTTTATTTCTTCCTGTGAAATAACTGTTCGAAGAGAACAGATCACAGAGTGTATTTTGGGATCTTCTGAGGTAATTTTCAGTTCTCATATTAAAGTCCAGTCCTCTACATACCATTACTTCTTTCCTTTTACAGATACTTATGTGAATGTCTTGAAGCTAAGATTTTTTATTTATTTATTTATTTATTTATTTATTTGGAGATTCTAGCAAGTGACTACGGATGTGCTAAACTTTGGACAAGTATATATGTGAGCATGTCTAACAGTTTAATACTGCTAATTTTTAGGATGTTCTAGTTAAATAATGGTATGGTTAGCATTGTCTTTACTCAAATGCTGCTTTTCTGGTTCTCCAGGGGCTTTCATAATAGCCAAATTCTTAAAGAGCTTTTGCCTGTCTTTACAGAAAACTCATGTCATCTGTTTCCAGTGGGAAAATATGTTCTCTTTCTTCCAGTTAATTACTTCAAGTAAAAAATGTAATAATGAGAGTTGTAATCATGATATGAATTAGCTGTCTGAATTAGAGACCATAGTTGCGCCGAAGCTATACTACACAGTTTTCCTCACAATTAACAAATATTTATCATTTAGAAACTACCAGGAGACTCAGCTGGAGTGGTCCCGGCTCCTACTGACTTCTCTGACATGATTAGAGTATGTTAAAGTACAAAAATGTCAACGAAAACCTCTTTGAATGTTAAAGTATGCATTTAGCTGCCAGGTTTCAGGCACCTCATTTGAAAATAGTGGTCTGCATTTTTCAGTGATTTTTTTTGTTTCTTTTCAATGACTTATACAGTTTTTTACTGCTGGTTTCTCAGATAAAATGTTTTGAGAAATGAGTAAGGGGAGAACTATAAAGAAATAATTTCTTCTCTAGGAAATATTCCAGAAATGATTTTTTTTTTTAAATTTTAAATGGATTTTTTTTTAATTTAATTTATATATTATAGAAAAATAAAAATATTTATTTTATATTTTAGAAAAATAAAATCATCCAATTTCTTACTTTAAGTCTTTGAAACTCCCTTCCCTCTGAGATTAGTAAATTGCTATTATCTCAATTTTAGCAATGAGGAATTCAGAGTTAAAAAAGCAATGCTACTTGCTGTTCTGGTCTTGTTTGGGATAGAGCCAAGCCATGAAAACAACTGTGGCTGAATTATGACTTGAACCTAGGTATGTTTTATTCTAAGCTGAGTGCTCCCTTGAGTAGTTCATTCCTCCCCTCAGATGTACAGCCTTTATAATAAAAGTAAATTAAAAATTAAGACCAGGAAGACTGTTATAATATATTGCAGATCATACTTTTTACGCAGATCTGTGTGCAGTCTAAAGACTTGAGCTGGCAGAAAACACTTAAATTCTCTGGGGACCCAACTATGTGCCATAGACCATAGCAGCAACCTAGGAGCCACAGAGCACTTAGCGTCCATAAAGGTGATACTTTAACTAAATGAGAATTGCCCAGGCAGTCCCAGCAGGTAAACCATGCCACATGCAGCAAGCCTATGGTCATTTGATGGAAGAAAATTCCAATTTGAATGTAATCTGGTAACTAGCTTGACTCTGAGTATATGGGGGACATACACAAACCAGACATGAGTGATCTAGCATGTTATTTGCCTCTAGTTATGGCCAGTCTGATAATTCAGAGAGAGAAAAATAATTTTGCCTTGTTCTTGGGAAACTACAGTTACAAATTGTGGGTTGGTAAGTAATAATTTCAGCTTACTGGTTGAGTCCTGAAGCATGAGACTCTGTGATTTATAACTACTGTCTTAACAGCTATAGAATCAGAATGGTTTGGGTTGAAATGGACCTTAAAGATTATCGAGTTCTGCCACCCCTGCCATGGGCAGGGACACCTCCCACCAGACCAGGTTGCTCAAAGCCCCATCCAGCCTGGTCTTCAACACCTTCAGGAATGGGGTATCCACAACTTCTCTGGGCAACCTGCACTACTCCCTCACCACCCTCTGATTGAAGAACTTCTTCCTTATATCTAATCTAAACCTACCCTCTTTTAGTTTAGACCATTTACCCATGTCTTATCACTACATTCCTTGCAAAGAGTCCTTCTCCAGCTTTCCTGTAGCCCCCTTTAGGTTCTGGAAGGCTGCTTACAAGGTCTCCTTGGAGCCTCCTCTTCTCCAGGCTGAACAACCTCAACTCCCTCTGCCTGTCTTTGTAGGAGAGGTGTTCCAGCCTTCTGATCATCTTCGTGCCCTCCCCTCTGGACTTATTCTAATACTTCAATGTCCTTCTTGTGCTGGGAGCCCTAGAGCTGAATGCAGGGCTCCAGCTGAGGTATCACAAGAGCAGAGCAGAGGGGGAGAATTGCCTCCCTCACCCTCTCTCTATTGATGCAGCCCAAGATATGGCTGGCTTTCTGGGCTTCAAGTGCACATTGCTGGCTCATGCTGAGCTTCTCATCAACCAATACTACCAGGTCCTTCTCAGGGCCTCTCTCCATCCATTCTCCACCTGGCCTGTAGTTGTGCCATGAGACTACCAAGCCATGAGACTATCAAGGGCAGTCCAGACATTTGTGTCCTGCCTGGGATGAGGGAGACAGGCTGGATGTATCTATGATAGCAAGAAATGAGGCCCAGTGGGGTGCATTTATATATCTGAATAATTAGTTCTGGAGACCTGGTGACTACACTTTAAACAGTGTTTAGGCATTTCAGGGTTTTACTTGGGGCTAGCTTTAATGTGGTCCTGTGAACTGAGTGTATGCTACATGTTGAAGCATGTTAGATGCATAGTTGGAATGCATTTTTCAGTTCAGGTTAATTTGAAGAAAATACAGCTCTAAGACTGTTCCGTGTTGATGAACAAAGCTCAGTTTATAGGGGCTGATTAGGATTCCTGATTTATAAGCACACTGATGATAGACACTCACAATTCACGTATTCTGAAGTGCTTGCTTGACATTTCTAAGGGCAAGAACCAAATATGTTATCCCAGAAGTGGATTGTAAGAATATATCCTCTGAAGAGAGAGGAAGTCTCATAAAAAAGGGCTCCAAGACACTCCAAACCTCTTCCCACTCTCTTCTCCCCTTGCTTCCATCTTACAGGCAACACATTCCAGTGTTTAATTGCAGGGTGGATGCATCCAGTTTTATTTCAAACCTTACTTCATCGTCTAGTTGTCATCATCAACAGAACGGACTGTCTCCATTCCTTCACCTGGATAGCTCGCATTTACATTTGTTCAATTGCATTTGCTGGATTTTGTGTAGTCTTGAGGTTACTCGTACCAGGAATGGTTGCTTCTGATGACATGTTAACCCATCAACTTTTGTCACCTGCAGATGGTACTAGGAAAGATTTATGTTTATTTATTGATCCTCTTTTTGGTAAACATTGAGTAATTCCTAATATATGTATATGTTTAGAGATTTGTTGGTAAGCTAGATTTTAAAATCAAAATGCCATGTCATACTGTCAAATGACTTGAAGAAATGAAATGATAGCTTTGTCAACAGTTTTATTTCCTTCCATGCTCATAGAGAGTAACAGTTTAATTTGATTCCAAACCATGCTTCTTATACCTACACATACATTGCACACATACGTATGTATATTTAGTATCTCTTTCTTGATGATGCAACACTTTCTTAAAAAATTATTTTTTTCCCACCTGAAATTGATGGTTGGTGATTTGGTGGTTTGGTCTGTAGTTCCGTGCTTGGTACATAAGTTGTCCACAAGCTGTCGGGCTTTCCTCTGTTTTCTAACACTTAAAAAAAACTGTAAAGGGAAATAGTAAGTGCTTTTAGCAATTCAATGGAAGTGATAGTTTATTTATTTATCTTTCTCTTTGGCAAATGGTCTTGCATAGCTTTGCTTCATAGGGGTGGCAGCCTTTGGAATACAGCTATGTTACCACATTGGGTGGATACATCCTGCTTTATTCCAAACATGAGGTGTAACTGTTAGGGTCTTTTGCTTTCTCTGTGTTATTTTAAGTGTTAGAAATATGGTTTGTTGTTCTAGTCTCTATTCAGTATTGAGTTTGGGGATTTTGAGGATTTAAAGAGGTGGAGTTTGAGTTATTTTCATTATTGTTTTTGAACCCTTTGAGTTTTTTTTTTTTTTTTTTGGTCAGTTATCTCAATTTTTTAACTTACATTATTTGTTATTTGTCTTGTTTTCCCATCCTTTGAAGCTTTATTTTAATGCCATTTCCACATGTTTTTCTTTACTTTTTCAGTCAGAATGGTCTTTCGCCATACTTTGTTGTTGTTGTTTTGTTTGTTTGGTTTGTTTTTTTTTTTAGTACATGTGGAACTATGGCTTGTTATTCATCCAGTAGAATTTCCTTTAAAAATTCCCTATTTTAACTCTTCCCAACATCTAATTTTTGTTTCCAGTCAATTATGCCAACAAGTAATTTAAGCTTGGCAAATCTGGCCCTTGCAAACTTCCAATAGTCACATTTCTGGCTTATGCTATGTATTGCTTGGACAGAGGAAATGCAGCCAGACCAAAACTCACAGAGGCATTTCCAACTGCTAATTTGTGATCAACGATTACCTGTTTCTTGTCTTAAAAGGTAATCTAATTTTGAATTACCCCATAGCAAGCACACTAAATTAGCGGTCTTTAAATCAACATAATGAAACCAAACCAGCCAAACAAAAAAACAGCCCCAAATCATATTAGAAGAAGAATTTAGAGCTTCTTTCATTATCACTGTTTTTAATGCTCAATCAGACATATTTCATATCAGATTTCTCAATGCCAAAGTTTTCTGGGATGTCATTTTTCTTTTCTGATAGCTGATAACTAAGGAAAAAATTATCCTGGTCTCTTCAGAGGGCTGGAAGTCCTCTGAACCCCACAAAGCTCTAGTTTTGTGAGTGAGAGCTTTATATGTCTTGGAGTTGCTGTACACATGTTGCCTGTGACATTAAAGGGTAATGGTTTGCCTGATGCAGAACAGTGTCCCCATCACTACTTATCACAGCCTCATCGTGTGGAACAATTGGGCATGGGTGCAATTTTTAGCATTTGAACATACAGCCCTTTCTACTGGTAATGCAAAGTGAGTATCCATACCCACATTCTAATTTTAGGTGTGATTTTAATGAAACCTTTGTTCTGGTGAACAAGACAATACAGGGCATAGTGGCTTTATCCTTGTGCAAAGCCCTCTGTTCACAGGAGGCAGGAAGTTGCCACCTGTCATTCTGGAACATCCTCTCTGCTCTTTTCAAAATGAAGGTATCTGTAAGGGGAACTTTCAGAATGCTTTGGACAGTGGTAGATGTTGTCTTGTGTTTTTCTGAATTTCACATGGTTTGAGCTGAGCTGCATTGCTACCTGTAGGCCTTTTTCCTTTGGTAAGCTTTTGCAAATTTTTCTCTCATTTTGTCTGGGGAGAGTTACTTCCAGTTGTGAAGATAGTTTTTGGTTCCCTTATTAGTAGTTAAAGCACATTTCCAAACTGATTTGTTTCTATTTCATTCCTTGTGAAACTTTCTGCCTTCCTCTGTGGGATCTCCTGTGAAATGGGATACATCTGGACGTAGAGAAAACCTCCCATATTCCCATGTGCTTTGTTACCCATCCCTCCGTCAGAGCTGTGTTGCACATCACGTAGCTCAGGCTGCCTTCTCCTTCAAACAAGAAGTGAAACCTGAGACTTCAGATGCAGGTCACAGGACCAAAGGGTGAAAGAGACCTTGGGAGGGCTGAAAGAGACCTTGGGATGTCCCTTGTCCAGCCTCCTGCTATGTGTGTGATTATACTTCATGTGGTCCTAGCTTCATTCTCAACCTAGTGCTTAACCTGAAACTCAGGCTACCTCTATCAGGCTTGGACAGCTGGCAACAAGGCTTGTACAAACTCCTACAGAAGCTTTGCTAGGAGCTGTCTTGTGTCCAATATAAGGACCAGTACTGCATTTATGTTGTAAAACTTAAGACACTGTGAATATAATCTCTCATGCATTTTAAAGATTCCTACTCAGCTTTTTATGACTGATGCTGTTAAATTTTACAGACTATTCCCAGTTATCTAAACCTTAGATTTCTTCATTCTTAGGTGGTTTGATTTTCTGTACCTTTCAGTTTAATATTTTTTACCTTTTTTTAAAAGCTGCATGTCCATCCTGCTCAACATTTCAGAAGTTTGGTATTTATGAAACACTAACCAGTGTGTTCACTGCTATATAAACTGAAGAAATAAGGCTTGTTCTTCACTATTACAGATTTACAATCCACAGTCAAATATTTATTTGTTTGGCATTTCCGTTACATGCCAGTTCCTGTTGCACATAAAAATGTGATAGTAAACAATAGTTAAGCATGTGGTCATTAGTGGTGCCTAATCTAACAATGAAAAAGAAAATACAATTTTTCCTTTTGCTTATTTCTGTTGAAATTGCTATATGTATTGTCCAGCCTAGGAGTCTAGATTTAATATCTATCACATTCAAAAATATGTTAAATTTAATCTTCCAGGAAATGATGTTCCAGGCTTGAGTTTTTTTTTTTTTTTTTTTTTTTTTTTCCCTCAATCTTTTCTACCTTTTTAAGGACTGGTCAGTAAAAGTATGAAGTGGCAAAGTGAAATGTCATGCATAAAGTCTTATATGTCATTGTATTTAGTGTCTTAAGCAGAGTGTTCTGGATCTTCACCTCTTTAGCTTTAATGCTTCCAGTAATGTTTTGTCTTCAGCGGTTTGGGTGGATCTTGGTTTGGAACTCTGTTTTTGTTGGAATGCCTCTATGTTGGATCCCTGCAGCTTTCAGTGCTTGGAAAAGTTATAACGTACAATAAAACACAAAGTAAACACACCACCAAAGGGGAAAAACTTTAAATCTCTATTTACTCACCTGCATGGTAGAGATGAATCTTTTTCACAGCATCTAAGTGAAATATTCTAGATATGAAAAGGTTTGACAAAATGAATTTATTTAAATGCCTGGGACTATATTCCAATAGGATTTGTGGACCAGATGTTGATCTGCAGCAGCAACATGCTGGATGAAGTTTGATGATGAGTGTGCTGTCAGATAGTGGCACTCATATGTAGATGGGGAAAAAGCATTCCTCTACAATTTTGTAATTAAGAAATAGGCTGTGACAGCCTGTGCATTTTTAGATGATTATAGCATGGGAACTTGAAATGGAAAGCTCTGGAACTGGTGACCAAATGAGTTTTAATCACCTGAGAGGTGGAAAAACAATGCTTTGTGGTCTCACTGCCGAGATCACCCTACCAGCAAGCATGGTGTTATAAGGAAAGTAAAAAAGTGTTTTTTTGTTTGTCTTTGCAGTGTCTGCATTAACACAGTAAATAAACACAGTGTTTCCAAGGTATAGTAAGTCTCTGAAATCAGTATAACTATTTGTTCATAGTTATACTATCAGTATACGCATTAGAACTACCAGCATTTGAGCATCTGCTCATGCTTCCAAATGAGATTTCCAATGGAAGGCAGGTAAACTTCCCACTCAAAATGAACTGGGGAACACAGGGGCTATGAGCAATGAGCAATCATTCCCAACACCCTCTTCCTGCATATAAGTCCTACAAGGAACTCCTGGGCCTCATCCATAGGTGAGATAGAGCAGATATAAGTTAAAAAGATAAAGGTGAAAGTGGATGCTTTAGCTGAGGAATATGAATTTTATAAGTCTGTTCAGGAGGAGCAACTTTCAAGGGAGACCTTATTGCTCTCAGGGGAGACTATTGCTCTCTACAATTACCTGAAAGGAAGCTGTGGGGAGCTGGGGGTCAGCCTCTTCTCACTAGTGATAGGACTAGATAGTGATAGGACTAGAGGGAATGGCCTCAACTTGCACCAGGAGAGGTTCAGGTTGGAAATGAGGAGACATGTCTTCTCAGAAAGAGCAGTCAGCCATTGGAACGGGTTGCCCAGGGAGGTGGTGTAGTTACTGTCCCTGAGGGTGTTCAAGGAAAGGTTGGATGTGGTGCTTAGCGACATGGTTTAGTGAGTAATATTGTTGGTAGGATTGGACCAGATGATCCTGAAGGTCTTTTCCAACCTTTATGATTCTATGATTCTAATTATTCTGTGCAGTCGTCTGCATGTTTGAATTGCTGGCCTTTGGGGAGCAACCATGAATCTCAGATGTGATATTTTTTGTCTTTTTAAGTACTGGCTTTGGAGGATTTCTGTGTTCTACTCTGTAGACCTGTAGAAAACTAAAGGAGTAATTAATGCAAAATCTAAATAAGATAAATTGGAAGGCAAGTTATCCTCCAAAAATGCTGAATGTTAAAAATCCTGTTAGCCTTTATGTTTAGGATTTCTGAGGCTAGTGTACATGAAGCTTCCAGCATTTAATCAAATTATCTGGGGTTTATAAAGTATCCCAAATCATAAAACTACTTGATGGAAGTTTATTTAAAGCTTATGTTATGGGTACTTTTACAGAGACTGAAGATGCCAGATAAGATAGGAAATTTTGAGTTTGTAGTAAAGGAAAACTGCTCACAGCTGTGCAAACAGTACAGAGATGGGCATCTATTGGCCATATTTTGTTATTGCTGTTCAGGGTTCCTTTAAAAAAAAAAAAAAGAAAGAAAGAAAAAAGAAAACCCAACATGATTCTAACAGCTCATAAGCAAATGAAACAGAGGGCATTTTGGAGGGGTTCTTGTGTGATAGGAACTGAAGCAGCCACTCAGTGTGATAATACTGAAGCTGCCACTTTACAAATCAACAACTTGAATGCATTAAATTAAATGGCTGGTCTGTTAGTTGATTTAATGCAATTTCTTACTATAACCGAAGTGTATTGGCCTATAAATTAAAACTCAGAAATGGGATTGGAAACAGGTACATGAAAGTAAATCATATATGACTTCTGAACACAAACATAGGTATTTTGGGTGGCAAGGCTTCAAGATAAATGACCTGTAAAAGTGGCATTTGTAAACTTGTGAACCAGTTGGTTGGTGAGGCTTTTTTTCCCCTCTCCTAGGCTGGCTGTGTCACTGCCCTTGTACATGAACATACAGGGAGGATTTTTTTGTTTGTTTGTTTTTATTTTTAGTTTATTTCATTTTATTTTACTTTGTTTTGTTTTGTTTCTGTATGCACTCTGGCTGTGACGCTTGAGCCTTTTTTTATCCCCAGTGTTTCAAATATTAGTGTTGTATTACTCTGCCAGTGACAACAGGATGACCTAGGATAAAACTGGTGAACCTGTGAACAGCAAACAGCAATAAAAGCTAATGTTTCCAAGGGCGTTTGAACAGGGAATGGGAAACTTTCCTCTCTGTATCTATTTCGATTCTAAATATTTAGGATGACAGGTGATAGTGACGTTTGTGACCTGCAACAGATGTTCCACAGTTCTGTGGTGTTTTTTTTTATTTATTTTATTTTTTCCATCCTGTAGCCAGTAATGACTTCCTGTGCATAAAATGTAAATTTGGACAGCTCTGGATTTCTAGACTGGAAGGACAAGTATAGTCACTGGGGAATGCTGGGGAGATGGAGTAACTCTGAGCAACCAGGCTTAGGAAACAATGCTATTCCATTTTCAGGGAGAAAGGAACTGTCCCCTTAGGAACTAAATAGAAAGAAATTGTGGAGGAGGATTCATAACTGAAATAGAACCATGAAGCACCATTCAGTAGAGCTGAAGGCTCTACAGATGAAGGTGAGGATTGATAGGCCATAAGTAGCAGAAGTGGAATAGGGGAGTTAAATGTTTCCAACTGATGGCAGATATCCAGAAAGTAAATTGCAAGAGATGTCTGTAAAAGATCTAGATGGATGAATGATGTAAGATGGCTAACACATTTCTGTGATTGGTTAAGCTAAGAAAGAGCATCAGTAATGTTCTCAAACTATCTGAGCAACCAAGGCATCCTGAAACAAACATACCATATGTTGTCATTTTATTATTAAGTAGGCTTCTGAATTTGGTAGCAAGTATCCAGTGTTGATAGTGTCTATGGTTTCTAAGTATTGCAGAATATCTCAATGTATAGGCTATTCCTTAAGACCTGCCTGGGTGCTTGACAGCAATGGTATCTTATGTGTCTTTACAGTGATTATCCCTACCACAGTGGTAGGGAAAACAGTACAGAAATCTCTGGAAGTATTTGGCCATGTAACAAAAGTGAAGTATTTTGATCTGGAAGTGGAATAAAAATGCACTATCTTTGAAATATAGGTAGTATAAAGAGAAAGCTTCTGAGGCAAGAATAATCAGAGAACATTGTATCGCTAACAAAGGAATGAGGATTACAAAGGAAAGGATTACGAATGTTAGCGGCTTAAATGTAAACTTATGATATTGAAATATAATTAAAACCTCTAAAGGAAGTCAAAAATGGTTTCATAATGCCATATAGATAAAATTGCTGACTTACGAGCTATTGCAATATGTGCTTGCAGCTCAGAAAGCCAATTGTATCCTGGGCCATATCAAAATAAGGATGGGCAAGACATCAAGGGAAATGATCCCCCACTATTTTATTCCACCCTTGAAAGACCTCAGTTGGAGTACTGCATTCAGCTCTGCAGCCCCAGCACAGGAGCAGGTCCAGAGGAGGGCCATGAAGGCATATCAGAGGGCTGGAACACCTCTCCTGCTAAGACAGTCTGAGAAAATTGGGGTTATTCAGCCTGGAGAAGGGAAGGCTGCAAGGAGACCTTATAGTGAGCTGCCAGTATCCAAAGGACACTGCAGGAAAGCTGTAGAGGTACTCTTTGTCAGGGGGTGTAGTGATAGAACATGGGGGAATGGTCTAAGTTAAAGATTTAGATTAGATATAAGGAAGAAATTCTTTACTATGATGCACTGGCACAGGTTGCCCAGAGAAGCTGTGAATACCCCATCTTTGGAAGTGTTCAAGACCAGGTTGGATGGAGGGTTGAGCAACCTGGTCTAGTGGGAGGTGTCCCTGCCCATGGCATCTTTAAGGTCCCTTCCAACCAAACCATTCTGTGATACTGTAAGCATAAATTTAAGGAGATTTGTACCATATTTATTGAAGTGAAATGCCACCCTACAGTTTGTCTTCAGAGGAAGAGTGGCATCCTGGGAAACACTCTGGGCTGTGGACAACTTGGAAGAGAGTGATCCCAGGTGTTTAAGGATCGGTGACCTGAAAATGATTAACGCTGGGTGATCTGCAGTGTTACTGCAAAATGCACTGGGGAACAAAATGTCTGCTTCCTATGCAGAGCAGTGTGGTACTTGTGAGCCAGTATTTTTGTGGTCAAAAGAAGTTACATAATACGTGAATGTTTCAAGTGAGTAATATCTAGGAATAGTAGAGAAGCTGTATCGCTTCTGTATTTGGCACTGGTACAATCACTTTTCCACTGCTGAGTTCTTTTTTGGTGTCCATAAGTCTGTTGATAAAATGGTAAGGGATTGATCAAAGGACTGGATACTTTGCCTTGCGGTGAGACATTCTGGAATCTTG
This sequence comes from Aythya fuligula, assembly GCF_009819795.1. Lineage (NCBI taxonomy): Eukaryota > Metazoa > Chordata > Aves > Anseriformes > Anatidae > Aythya > Aythya fuligula. The sequence continues at coordinate 141,037,674 of NC_045560.1, read as the reverse complement.
CTCTGTTTATCTTGCCCATGAGAAGGCTAAGAGTTGACCTGATCAGAGTGTCTACATTGGGGAAAAAACATTGAAAAACTGTTAACAATCTGGCAGACAAAGATATAAAAAGGTCCAGTGGTTGTTATTTGAAGTTCAAAATTCCATTGCAGGTTTTCAACAGTGAGAGTGATTAGCCCCTATGATATCTTAACAAAGGTTGTGGTAGTTTCCTTGCCACTGAAAATTTTAAAATCAAGTCTGAGTGGTTTCTTAAATGATATGTTTTAGTAAAGCACAAGTTCTGTGGCTGCTTTGTACAGGGCAGTGAACTAATTGATCACAAAAGTCCCCTTTGACCTTGAATATCATAATTCTCTTAAATTAAGACAATGAATGACTAGAGTTAACTAGTCATTTTTTTTCTTCTTTTTTTTTTTTTTTTTTTTTCCTGAAGTTTTCTATCCAAAACTTACTTCCCCCCCCCAGCTCTAATGAAAAATATGTTGTTCTCTTGGCCAGCCAAGAAAATTATTAACCAATAAGTTAATAACCTATTAGATAGTTTTTAACTATAGTATATAATATTGGTGCACCTATATGGCTGTAATCATTGTTCCATTCTGAAGTCATATGCCAAGCAAGAGTGTATTCTTGTTTATTTGCTTGCACTGGAGATATATGTATAGTATGATATATGCTATCTTTATAGCATTAACTGAATTCTGAATCTATTCTTTCTACTTTAAATGCAGCTAGTAATGGTGTTTTAGTTGCTTTGCTCCTCCAAGTACCATGTGCACACCTCATGTTTGCAATGATAAATGTCTCAGAGGCATTTCTGCTAGATTTGAGCTAAACTCCGATTATCAATGTTCATGTAGCTGCAATCCCAGTCAGGGCAAGAGTGTCATTAAGTGGGCTGTTGTACCAATAACCCCAGTTTCTGGCTTCAGAGAATTCAAAAGGCCAAAACTAATCAGGTAAGTAGTGACACAATGAACAGGCATTGAGTGATTTTAAGATCACAATGAGCAAGCTATTCTGACCCTTTAAAGAAATGATGTTAAGGTAATGATGTTTTCTAGCACCTGTTCACTCTGCCAGGTCCTCGTCTTTCTTTGATTGGTTTTGTATCCATTTGTCCATTTCAACTTGGTTTTTACGGGCATGTTCTTGGGGTGAAGTGGAGCACTAGGTTTTGAAGAGATTTGTGACAGCTAGGAAGTGGGTATACAAGAAAGGCTCAAATTAGTAGCAGTTATTGTGGTGTGGGCTGCAAGACATTAAAATCCATAGGAATGCTGTTAGTTCTCTTGCTCACAGAGCAACTTGTATTATTGTGGGGAACAGACTAGACTCATTTTGTACTGTTGGTTCTCTTGTGATTTCAAATAGTCATAACAATTCACTTTAAGCCATATTGCTGAAGTGGTTTTAATACATTTGATCCAGACAAGAGTTAAAGTAATTAGCTGACATTTGATTTTACTTGATATGGATCCAAACCATGAAACTTTGAACACTCTTAGAGTTCAGAAGTGTTTCATTCAGTGTTTGGGTATTAGTCTGTGTTCTCAAGTAACCTTTTCTAATGGTGTATTTAATCCCAGATTTAAAATAAAAAAGCAACACAGGGAATCAAGTCTGTAAATGCTTTTTATTTAAATACAGAGGATGCCCTATAATGGATGCCCTTCTAGCTGTAGAAGCAGCAAGCAGAAGAAATAGAAAACACACTATCTATATAAAGGTGTGTGTTTGTGTTTATGTGCAGTGTTCACACCCAGATACATACCTGTGTGGCTGTACAAAACGTTGCTTCTGCTGCAAGGAGCTCACAAAGTTAACAGACAGCCAGAGCAATCATGTGCTTTGAGACCAAGAGGATGGTGCTAAGTTAGAGCATGTGTGCATTTTTGGTTTTATGATGTGACGACAGCAGCGTTCTGACACTGGTTAACATTTGTGGGCCTTGTGGAAGGAGTGAGTTTTCATGAGGGATTTGGATGGAGAAAATCTGCCTGCCTGGCACACAGAGTCAAGGAGGGTGTTCCAGGCAGAGCTGAAATCAAGATGTGAGAACTGAGTATGATGTTTTACATTGCATATGATGCAACTGGTAACTTGGAATGTGATTGACCAAGTTTTATAAGCTTGTTATTTTTTTTTTCTTGCAGTCTAATAGAGAAGGGAAAAAAAAAGTTATGAAGAAATTCAAAAGGAAGTGTATAGATGTTCCTGCTGAACACAGAGGCATTCACTTCCTCATTCAAGGAGCAATTCTATGAGAACTGAAAAAGCTATATACAATAAGAATATATTGTATTTGTTGTGTTAAAGCAAGATGTAAAGGGAAAACTTTCTGAGGGGTTGAGGGTTTTGTAGAATTTCATTATAGCCTTTGAGTATAGTTAAGTTGATATCTTCAAGATGGCATGCTTATGTGATGCTGAAAAAATTGCTGGAGCATTTGATTTGTTAAAGCATGTGTTCAGTATCCAAGTAATTTAGCAGTAGAACATGTCATGATTTTTCCTGCTATGGGACAAGTTGAACTGACAAAAAGGTTGCAGAAGAAGCCAGTATGCTTGCCATGAAGCTCTGCAAGAATATAAGCAGCAACAAAGTAGAAGAAAGCTGTTTCTGTGACACACACTTTACAATAACTTACTGTATGCAAAATACTTTGAAATTGTTCAGTTTGTTGCCTAAACAGCACATTCAGAAGTTTTCAGATTCTGTCATAAAGTCTACACTCTTTATTATAGCATACAAATCTTGTTCTCTCCCCATATTTTCTCCCCTTATCATTGTATAACTCTTCACTATTTTATTTTTATTTTTTTTTTTTTGGGGGGGGGGGGCAGTGTGGTAAAGAAAAGAGAAAATTATCTGATGTATTTTTAGTGTTTTTTTTTTGTTTGTTTGTTTGTTTTGTTTTGTTTTGTTTGTTTGTTTTTTATATAACTTAGAAACAAGAGAGCAAGAGGAAAAGTCATCACTATGTGACGACTGTTATCCAAAATCAGTGTTATCTGTTATCCAAAATCAGTGTGTCTAATAATCAGACATTTAAGTAGTAATACATGTGCCTCATCTATAACAACTAGCACGTGAGGATTTCAGAGCAGTTTGCTAGTTTTAATACTGAACGTCATAACATTTGTATCAGAGGAAAAACTACAGGCAGAGAACTTTTCAAATTTGTTAAGGTAAAGAACAGGCTAGATGTGACAATTTGGGGAACCTAAATATGAGATAAAATTTGGGGATAATTATGCACAACTTACAAAATAGCTGTTACTGAACCTTATCATATCCTGTGTTGTTGACCTGAAGTTGTGAAAGATTTACCCTTCATCTCCTAAACAAATAGTAACACAAAGTAATGGATGATCATTTTTATGCTATTAGCTCCATTTCATGTGAGAATATGCCTGAACATCTCTGAAGCCCAAGTAAGTCAGCATAATTAAATTTGTCTGCAGAACAAAGGGTGAACACCAAAAGCATCTTACCAGAAATAGAGAAAGAAAAAAAAAAGAAAAAAAAAAAAGGAGAATAACATGTGGACAGTCATAGATAAAGGAAAGGTGGACAGTAGAGTCAAACAGAGACATGTTTTGTAGCCAAGAAGTCTGAATTTTGTCAGGGGTCAGTGAGGGAAGGGGATAAGACCAACATGGACATTACAAATACATCTGCTCCAGACTGTAATCCCTGCTCCCCAAACCACACTCTTGAGAATAGTAGCCTTTAGCTATGTCCATGCTGTTTAACATTTGGCCTTATATTTCTTCTTGGCCCCAGATGGTTGTGCTAAGTCAAATCATAAAAAAACAGCTTATATGTTCAGCTTCTGAAATAATGCAAGGATCATACTTTGTGTTTAGATAGTGTTTTTTTATGACAGGTCTTGCTTATTGGGTGGTGAGTCTACGGGGCACCCCTAATGAAAGTTGTACCGCTGGTGTATGGGGGGACTCCTACACAAAACTGCTAGAAAAGGGTGTGAGGACTGCAGGCATCATGCTGCCTACTTGGTGGATTCCCCAGAGCAGACTTCCCAGAGGTATGTGTGGCTTATGTTGTGGAAAGAGTTAGCTTACTCCAAAAGAGAGCATAGGGATAGAGTGACAGTTGCAGAAGGCGGACATGCAAGGCTGAAACCTGGAGTGAAGTGGGGGAGCTGGCTTCTTTGATGACAATATTGTGCAGCTGCTCAAGAGGGACAGAGAGGAAAAACATCCTTGATTTGTGGTAGAAACAACATGCTGGATATGAGATCCTGACTTCTGGTGTTTCAAACTCCAAAAATTTCTGAGTAATGAATTAATTGAAGTATCTTGCAGATTTACTTTTGCTTTGTTCTTTTCAATTCCTTTGTTAAAGTACAGGTTTCTGTGAGGAACCTTGAGCAAGCTGAGGTACAGATTTGTTGAGAGTCAGATGCAAGGAGACTAAAAGGGGACCCAGAGGTCTACAGGATTGCCCACCACGTGTTAAGCAACAATTGCTTTGGAGTACATGGTCACATACTAATTGATGTGGTTACAGAAAGGCAGTCCCTGCTGACAGTGAGATGAGGGATGCTTTCAGGCCTAGCTCATCTGTTTGTTTCCCTTCTCGTATGTCTTTGAAGAATGAGAGTATTTGCGAGATGAATGATAGGAAAAGGTAAATCAGAGGTCTTGTGGACAACAGGATGTGTGCAATGTTCAGGTATTTAAGGCAGTTGGTCTTGTAGGATGTGTCATTGCAAAGGGCTTAAGATAGCTGAGGAGTAGCAGTATGTGTACCATAGAGGATAAGGGTTCGATTCCCATCAAGAGAATATCAGAACATGAGCCTAGTGCCAGAGGACTCCAACATTCAGAAAGTGTCCCACTGGCCGAGCCGTTTCATGCCAGATTGCTTGGTTCCTTGTCCTGCCTGCCACCCACCAGGAGTGTTTTGTATAAGATAGAAACTGACTGCTGTCGTACTGAACTTGGAGAGGCATAGTGGGGGGCACGGAGCAGTGAGGGAGTGAGAATGTGGTGTGCAGATGTGCGAAGGTGAGAGTAAAGCTTATCAGCTACTGGTTCCAGAGGGTGGTGGGCTTTTTCTTTTCTTCTTTTCCCAGCTCTGCTGGTGAAGTCAGACATTGAACAACCATTTTTATACTTCTATATATAATAATATTACTGGAGTACTATGTTAGGGTGTGGATACTTTTAAATACTTTAAAATATAGCAATTAAACATACTCCTGCTTTTGTCCAGCTGCTGTCAGAGTGGCCTCTATTAAAAAGATGACGACGCCTCAAAGATGCTTTCCTTCTGTTGCATAATCTCTCTCTCTCTCTCTCTTTTTCTCTCTCTTTCTCTCTCTTCTTTCTCTCTCCTTTCACAGTAAACCAGGTTCAAACTGGCAAATTTCTGTGAGGTCCTGTGGCCAATTTAATATTTAAAAAGTCCTATTAAGTTATTCTGGTTTCAGGAACATCTTGAGCCATCGTTCCTCTGCTAACCTGCTGTGCTGACTCAGCGCCTCAGAACAAGTTGAGTGCACATGGGGGCAGGGGCGTGTTCTGTGACTCTGGAGAAAGACAAGGTACTAAAGATGCTGTTAGGATTTGTGTTGCAGTATCACTCAAGTCATAAAAACAAACAATAAAACAATTTATATGAAGACATAATAGCTGTTGACATAAAATGATAATTGTATCTAGATGTAGCATCATGTCTGTGCATTTTTTTTTTTTGACCCATTTTGTCTAGAAACTTGTAGATAGCTGCACTAAGACCCTCAACAGATATGGGATGTGCATTGCTAGTGTTGTACCTGTTCTGCAGAGGGTTTGCTGCTTAAGTTTGCAACTCAATGTTGCTCTCTGTTCAGGAGCAAGAAATTGCTGTGGTTTCGGTGCTGTATTTCAATGGAAATATCATTCCAGGTGCATAGATCAGGGTGCTGATATTCTTATATTTTGCTGATAGTTTGTGCTAATATGCTCAGGTTCAAACTAGAATTCAGCATATGAATTTTATTTGTGTTGTAATTGTGAATTTTGTATAGCTGGGTCTTCACTTGCTTGTAGCTTTATTTAAAAAGTAAGCTCATTAAATTGCCCTACATACTAGTGTAAAATACAGAGATTACATTTCTTTTTATTCACTTGCCAGTGCAGGTGTGTAGCAGCGAGTATAACCTTTCTTTTAAAACTACTTGTAATCATGCAGTAGATAACTAACACTTTACAGGAAAGAGGACCTCCAGCCAAAATAATTTCTAGATGATCTTAAAGTGTAATTTTTTTTCTTATTTTGCAGCTAGCTATGGACCAAATCCAATTTGCAAAGGCTGTTTATCTTGTTCAAAGGATAATGGGTGCATCAGATGCCAACATAAGTTATTCTTCTTCCTACGAAGAGAAGGAATGAGACAATATGGTGAATGCTTGCATTCCTGCCCATCGGGGTACTATGGGCTCCGAACGCCTGATATGAACAGATGTTCAAGTGAGTTTTTTTTTTGTTGTTGTTGTTTGTTTGTTTTGAAAGTTTACATTCACTTTTTATAGGAAGGCCATAATTCACACTCGTTTTTAAAATTATATGTTGTGGAACGTAATGATGTTTTTACAGATGTCTTAAGAGCATCATAAAACTTCTTTCTTAGGAATGTCCTGGCTCACGTCAAGATTTGTAACATTCAGTAAATTAAATTGTTTATGTATTAACCAGTTTTTGTTGTTGTTTTTATTTTAGTTATAGAGAAATTTATGAAAGAATGATGATTTAAGCAGATATTTTTGGTTTTAACAAAAAAACAATTCCTGTTATAGGAAAATAAAAAAGAGTAAGCATTAATTTAATAATGGCTCATGTAGGAACTAGCCTAGTTTATGCACTGAGATATGGGTGGGCTTCCCTTCATGCTATTTGTTCCCACACAAATTTCAGGTGACCAGACACCTCACACCAGACATGTTTTAATATGTAAGTGTTGCTATTTTAATAAAACAGATGTACTATTAAAAACAAACAAACAACCTTTCACTTTTAGCACTGCATTTTATTTGGAAATTTACAACCTGCTAATGTGCAACAAGATTCCTTGTTTGCATGTTTGTGCCTAGCAGCACAACTGTTAAAACCAATGAGTGCTCTGGTATATCTACACATTATTTCACCACTATCTGGCAGTTGTGCCTATTTGTATCGATTTTTCCATATGCTCATATGTGGACAATTACCCATATGGATTATTAATCATTGCTACTACCTCTTATTCATATTTTTTTTTCATGTGTAATAGTCAAACCAGAATTAGGTCACCAAACCTAAGAACCTGAAGTGAAAAACAGCTTTTCTCTGCTTCCTGAAATAATCAAAAGTTCGTTAAATGTATGGCACTCTCCCCCTCAGTCCTGCAGCATGTCACTGGGATGCACTGTGTTGTGAGAAAGTGGGTGCTGTCCTTCAGATCACACATAATCTTGACAGCCTTATGAGGTCATTCTGTGGCACTTTTGGCTAGAACATGAACATTAACTGCAGTGCTTTGGCCACGTTCCAGCCCACGTAATGACATCCCGCCTGTTTCTCTAAGTTCCCTGCGCGGGCTTGGTGGATATGGTGTCCTTCGCTTTGTGTTAGGTAACATTGCTGAGTGCTGCCTAATCTGTACCAGGTGGCTAGTTTTTTGATGAAAAATTAAATGAGACTAGTATGTAGTTTATATATCCCTTCTGTAAAGCAATTTAGGATTTTGGCCTTCATTTTCATAACACAGTTGTGAATTCAGCAACTTGTCCACCTTCTTCCTTTCAAAACTGGGCTGTAAAAATGCCTTTGAATATTTTACAGTTTTGGGAAATAGATTAATTTAGTTATGGTAGCCTATACTTTGTTTGTGAGATAGGAAAAATTATGGTCTTTACTGGTAGTTGTTCCTTGCATTCATTTTTTTTTTTTTTTTTTAAGTTATTTGCAGAAGGTGGATTGTGAATTCAATACAACTTTTTTACATTTTTACCACTTACAGAAAGTGGCCTTTTTTCCCTGAATTACAGGATTGGTTTTGAAAAGCACAAATGAGGTTGTGTCCAATCCATACTGGCATGTGTTGAGTGCTGCATATTTAACTCACCCTCATGCCTTTGACAGTCTCCCCCTCTGAGAATAATTATGCAGTTGCATTTACAGACCAGTTTTGGTTCCCCTCCAATGATTTTTGACCTGTATATTTTTGTTTTGGTGTAATCGCCAACTGGTGTATTTATAAATCATACCCACATTTTTGCTCTTGGTTTGGTGATCATGCACGGCACACACACGGCATTGTTGAAACACAGACATTTTGTGGATTCAAACAGACTTAAATAAACATTCTTAAAAAGTAGAATAGGTTTCTTCCTACTTGATGTTAGATAGTTTTAGGTACAGCTAGTTACAGCCTATTGCTCAGATAGTATTATCTCAGCTAAAAATAATAAAAATTCTGGCAATGTTAAAATCCGTCTGGGAGTTACAGGGTTTAAATTACATAAGCTGAAATGATTTCTGCCCTATTAATGTCTTTACAGGCACAAAAGCTGTTTAACATTTTATTACTGGAACATTTGCCCATTTTTGTTAGAGAAGCTATAGAACATTTTTTTTTTATGGAAAATGTTGACATGATTTTAAAAGCCAAGCATAGTTAGTGCCAAATGTAACACAATAAATACTACAGCCAAGTGCAACGGCTCCAAAAATTACGGAAATTTTGAATTTCAAGGCTAATTTTCTTTTCTACATGTAAGCAGTATGTGTCTCTTGAATTTGCTAAATGGTTCTAGACTGTTTTTCTAGTAACAGTGAATCATGTAATTTTTAAACTACTTGTCCCTAGAAGTCAATGTAGTGTTTCCTTCTGGAGTTGATTTTCATCTTGAACACTGAAGTATAAGAATGCAGTACATTTGGACACCAAATTGGAAAGTGTTGTGTCTTTTCTGTAAAAGCATGCCCAAGAGATGAGCTACAGTTTGTTAGTTTTCCAATAAATTTTAATAATTAATAACTTTGAATTATACTCTTCCAACAAGAATTAAAAATATTCCAAGGAAGAAGAAGAAAACACAAAAAATTGAATGAAATCTGTCACCTCAGTGTTGGTTTAACGTTGGTCTGATTAATGTATTGAGCCTATCTTGAATGTTTCAACCTAGTCAGTATCCATTGTAATCTTTTTGGGGGAAGACATACTTACAACTTAGAAATTATACCTCCCTTCAGATTTGTCTGGCTACTCCATTTCTTTATGTCCACTTTCTTTCTCAATGCTAAATTTGTTATTACCTCTTCCATGTGCCTTAAGTAAAATAAACAGAAGCTTTTAAACAAATAATTTATTTATTAAACACATGAAATATAAAGAAATATGATATTTTTTTCAAACTTTGTTACAAAATTGTAAGGCATCATTGACATATGATAGCTTTATTATTCCTTGTGTAGTACTGCAGAGTATATGAAGCTCTAAGATGATTGTAGTCAGTACAATTCATACCAGTCTGTCAAGGGTTCAAAACAAGGAAACACAATTTGTCTTAAATAAAATAATTTTATTCTGACTTTTTAGCAACCATTTTCATGACTTTCTCTTATAAAGAAAAAACAGTATTTGAAATAAAATAAATAAATATCAAAATTTGGGATTTTGAAAGTCAAATCGTATGGCCAGATATTAACTTTTAACTACCATTATGTTATAGACATTTTCTTTTTTTTCCTCTCTTTTATTTCATCTCTTCTACTCTCTTTTCCTCCTTCAAGTGCTTCTTGGTAAAGATTTGGTCATATTCTTAATTTTTTGATTTTTGGCCAATTTTTGTATTCTGACAGAAGACCTCCCATTCAGCTGCCAACAAAAAAATCTTAATAGTGTTTTGAATTAAGATTTCTTAAATCTGTAGTGAATAGATTTAATAAAATTTAACTTATTTATTAATATATATTAATAAATTATTTATTAATATAATAATATTATATATAATATATAATTTTATATTAGATATAAATATAATTATTATATAATTATTATATTAATTATATTATAATAATTAATATAATAATTATTATATAATTATATAATATTATATATAAATATAATTATTATAATTATTAATATATATTAATAAATATATATTTGTAAAATATGAGTTGAAAACACTATTGTTTGGCATTTGTTTAAAGATCTCAATAATATAACAGAAATGTATTGTTAAGTTTTTATTAAGTGAATTAAAAAAAGAAATCCTTGTTATAGTATTTTATAAGTAGCATTGATCTCTTTAAAATCATGGACCTGTGGTAAACTTTAGGAACCATTACTGTCAAGTGGCTATGTAACATTCTCTAGAATTTATGTTCAGCTCCTGCTGAAATTGTAGGTTAGAAATCTCTATTTTTATAATAATAAATAGTAAAACAAAACAACCCCCCCTCCTGCACTCCTACTAAGGCTACTTTTGTTTGGGATTTTAAATAGCTTCCATGTAGTTTGAACCTCTTTTTCTTATGAATTTCCCCCTCTCCTTACTGTCTCCTCAGTGACCTTTCTGAAAGCCAGTTGATGTTTTGGTCTCTTTTTTCCATTGGTCATTCAACTCTACAGGAGCTGCTCACAGCATAGCTTACTTCAGCTCTGGCCACGTGTCTCCTACTCTTAGTAGTATTAACAGTCTTTGTCCCTCATGTGCCTTTGTCTTCTGTCTTCCAGGTGAATTATGAAATGCATGGGTTTTTGAAATGTTTCCTAGTTCAGGGAATTCTGCAGGGGATTAGTGTAAAAGTTGGTGCTGGTCAACGGATGAGGCACTGGCACAGGTTGCCCAGAGAAGCTGTGGATGCCCCATCCCTTGAAGTGTTCAAGGCCAGGTTAGATAGGGCTTTGGGCAACCTGGTCTGGTGGGAGGTGTCCCTGCCCATGGCAGGGGGGCTGGAACTAGGTGGTCTTTAATGTCCTTTCCAAACCAAACCATTGTATGCCTCTAAGATGCAATGTCAGGATGGCAGCATGAAGTTAAGAGTGGAGCACCAATGGTGTTTACTGAGAAGCAGAAAAATGAGAGAGGGAGTTGCCGAATTGTATTCTTCAGCTTGATTTCCAAAGGCATTATAGTTTCTCTACAATTCAGCTTATTCTACATCATCTTAAATCAGGTGGTAGATTTACAATGGAAGGATAGTACTTGTTCTGGTAATGTTATGCTTTCTGTAACTATAGGATAAAATTAAGCTATTGTCAGATACATGTACTTCTTCTCTTCCTCTTCCTCTTCCTCTTCCTCTTCCTCTTCCTCTTCCTCTTCCTCTTCCTCTTCCTCTTCCTCTTCCTCTTCCTCTTCCTCTTTTTCTTCTCTTTTTTTCCAGTCATAGCAGACATATGTACCTAGGTCTAAATTTAATTCAGTATCTGAATTTATATTTTGAACTCCTGGGATTTTGATTCCTTCTCTAAAATATGAGTCTGTCAATTCTTATATGCTTATTTTAAAAGAAGAATTAGTATAAGTGGCTTATCAGGACTGTCAGGATGTCAAAACTGCTCAGGAAAATCTTTTAATATTACTGTATTTCATCTGCTTAAAATGTATCTCTAATTTGGGCATGATGTGTAATCCAGGCTTTTTCCCTCCAAACTTCTTTAATGTAGCATTCTATGCAGTTTTCTATAAATATTGAAAGCTTCATCCACCTCAGTTACATTTGTTTTTTGTGATATTCAGAATGAATATATGGATCAAAATAAATGAGACTGTAAAGTCTAAAACCAAATATTTTATTGCTGGCCAGCCAAGATAGGTTGCCCTGATCTTGACTGAAACATGGTTCACAGCTATTACTTAAAAAATAGAAATAATAATAATAAAAATCTGGTGTGTATGTAGAAACAGTTTAGAAGAAAATTATTTCTGAAGTGCCATGGGGTGCTAAAGCTCACTGAAAATTAAGTAAAAAGGGGCATTGGCTCCTAAGCTCATAACTAATCTATTCCTACTCTGTTTCAGTAAGCAACGTCTAAAATGTTTTAAATTTCTGTATTTGGATTCTTTTTTTTTTTTTTTTCTTTTTTTTTTTTTTTTTTTTTCCAATGGCTCTTTTGAGGGAGATGTGATTCTCTTTCTTTTTCTACTCTGGAAAACCAAAAAATTTGGTCCTTCAGTTCTGTAGGTTTCCTGGTCATTGAGGTCCTGGTCAGCTGTAGCTCATGGAATTATATTTCTTTTTTGAGCATATTCTGTAGCTGTTCTAAAGCATGGAGGCACTTTAACATACTGTAATCTGCCTTTGTGCTGCATTGAAATGTCACTCACTCAAGTCCTTACTCTTCTCTCAGGTTAAATTAAGAGATTGCACAGTATCAATAGACTTTCCATTGGAGAAGGTATGTATCTTGTATGAATAAATAAATAAATAAATACATTTCAGAGCTCTATTGAAGGGATACATTTTTGTTTAATTTTGTTTTGCCTAAATACTGAAGATAGTTCAGCAGAGCACTCTAGTCTAATTTCAGCCCAGTGTAGCTTCACCAGACAAAGCAATGACTTCTTTTCCACCCTTTCCCCTGAGGGGTGAAGTCATGGTGCTGTGATTTTATAACCACTCCTGTGACAGTTTGTGACTACACATAGACTTTGTAGAAAGTTAGCATTTCTGACTGTTGGAGTACTGCTCTTCTTTAGTTCTCAATTTTTACTTTGTGAATACACATTTATCATGAAAGATTGTCTCTCTTCAGAGGGGTTAATATTGTTTTTGCCCATTAAGGTAGTTATAGTGGGCTGTGATCTATCTGTTGGTGTAAAAAAACTTGTAAGTTGAAAACTGCCCTTGCTGAAGCACTTAGGACTTTTGCCATGGATTTCAATGAGGTCAGAATGTTGAGCTTTTAGTGTTTACATACTGCTCTGGTGGGAAGTCTGGTGTAACATTTAAAAAAATGGCATCTGTTTAGAAATAGGCTGTGCTAATCAGACATACCACCAGATTTCTCTGGGGGTCCCTGAGTGCTTTTTGAATTCTAGATAGGTGAGGGTGGTACCAGAGGAAAATATATCACTTCCACATGGGGATGACTTTCATAGTTTTATGTCCACTTCTGTGACTATGACTGAAAATAGACTCATAGAAAAGTTAGCATTTCTAAGTTTTGGAATTCCACTTTTCTTTATCTCTTTAGTTTAGTTTATTGAAACTGTACCTAAAATAAAATAAAATAGTATTTTATACATTTGAAGTGGAAGAATGGAAGCAAGAATGTGACATTACTTTTAGTGCTAAGACAGAGACATTAGCCAGAAAATAGGTTGTGCTAGAAGAGATGAAGTATGAGTGTTATGAGAGTTCCTGACTGTGTAGTAGTAGTGGGTAGTAGGTCCAGTAGGATATAAGGAGACACAATGCCAAGCAGGAATAGAAGGTACTTGAGGTCTGATGGGAAGCAGACCCACTGCAAATCGAGTATCAGAGAAGGAAGCGGTAGGGATTCTAACATACAGGTGTCTTGCTGCTAGGTGAATGGGAGCAGCAGCACCAAAGCACCTCTTCTTCACTCTCAGGTTCTGAAAATGTACTGGGTCTGGCTGGGATGTTAACTTTCCCTGCAGCAGCCCATACACTGCTGTGCTCTGCACTTGTAGCTAGAACAGCAGTGGTATCACATCAGGGTTGTGTCTACTGCTGAGCAGTGCTGGCACAGCATTAGGACTCTCTCTAACCCTCCTAGGGGGTGGGCAAAAAAGTGAGAAGAGAAACATCACCAGGGCAGCTGACTTCAACCAACCAAAGGGCTATTCCATACCATGTGGTGTCACACTCAGCAACAAAAGGTGGAAACAGGAAGAAGAGGGGAGGGGTGGGCTCTCCTTGTGAAAATGTGACCCTGAACAGCAGCTGCATGTGTTGAGGCCCTGCTTCAAGGGCATGGTCAAGCATCGCTCATTTGTGGGAAGTAGAGAGTAATTTCTTTCCTCTGCACTTCCACATAGCCTTTATTTGTTTTGTTTGTTTGTTTGTTTTTTGTTTCACTTTCTCCCTCCCTTCCCCCCCCCCCTTTTTTTCTCCTTTAGTTATATTGTTTAGTTAATAATAATCTTTCCTTAATAATTTTCCTTATTATTTCCCTTTAATTAAATTATCCTCATCTCAACCCGTGAGTTGTTCTTCACTTTACTTCTTCCCCTCCTCATCTAAGGAGGGGGAGTAAGAGAGCAGTTACGGTGTTTAGCTGCCTAGCACGGTAAAACCACCACAAACATTAGGTATCCTAGCTTCTTGTTGCCCTGCAAGTATGGTTGGCCTGCCAGAGGTGTGTGATTGCTCTTAAGGTTTCTTCTGCAAGCCTGAATTTATCAATTCATTCTCTCCTCAACACTAGCCTTATCTTTCCCCCAAAGCCTCTAAAACTCCACTTCTAGACTTCTCCTTGCAAATTCTAAAATCTACCAGTTATCCCCAACTTTTAAGAAGCATATACACATTTTTATGTTTATTTTTAGAGCAAAAATCAAAGCATTTCTGAAGAGTACTGGGGGTTTTGCATCATCTGTTTCTTTCTTTTACAGAACAACTTGTGTCTAAAATCTTAATAATGCTCAAGGTGTTTTTTTTTTTTTTTAAGTTTGTATTTTTTTTTTGTGGTGTTGTAAACTTCTAAGTAGTCTTTTAAGTGGAAAAAAAACACAAAACAGTATACTAGCAATATCGTTTAGCTACTGGAACAGTACAGAAAATGAAATAAACTAGTGAAAAAGGCAATTAGATTTACAGCTAGCAAGTTAAATTCATCCTTTGGATGTCTTTTCCAGATTAAAAAATAATATCTCTTTTGTTCCAGTTTATTATAGTTGTCAGTAAACTGGCTAGTTAATTTAAAGTTATTTAGAAAAATAGTAAAGGTTTTGCTTCCCTTTTCCAGAGTTAGACATAAGATGATAAGATCAAAAAATTAGAACAGTTGACAGCTATGGCAATCAGAAGAAAGCAATTCATTATAAACAGTATAAATATAATATAAATGAAATATAAATAAAAACAATTCACTATAAACAATATTTCCTTGTTTTCTTATTATGTTATTTTGTGTAAAGGATAAAGCCGTTTTGTAAAATGCTATTTTTTTAACTATTGAATATGATGTCAAACAGCTCTTTAGATTTCATACCAGATTACACATTATTTAAATGATAGAATACAAAAAAAAAAAAAGGAATTTAGAATAGAGTTCTGTTAAGACTTACATTTAATAACATATATGTAGATAATGCTAGTAAACAAAAAGAAATACTAAGTTTAATACAGTTGTATTTAGTTGCATACCAATGTATCTTAATATTGATAATGAAGAATCAGTATTCTTTAAACGTTCAACTAAAAATAAGTATGCGTTCTTTCTCTGTCCATGTTGATAGCTTTAAAAGCAAAAGAGTTTTAAGAATTAACTTATTTTGATTTACTTGGCTTAGACACAGTTAAAATTATTTATTAATATCACATTGATTTAAAATATAAGTAATGTAAATTTGCCCCAAAAGCATTTAAACAATGTGATAAAATTAAGCTAGGCACCAAAAATAATCCACTTAAAAAATTTCTTGGTTTTATAACCACTCCTGTGACTGTGATTGAAAATAGACTCATAGAAAGTTTTGGAATACCACTTTTCTTTATCTCTTTAGTTTAGTTTATTGAATCTGTACTGAAAGAACTCCTTCAAGTCTTAGAGCTACACAAGCATCCTTCATGATTTGAAACATTACAAGTAGTACCCGGTAACCCCAAGCACCATGCTGGATCACTCTGGGGAATTAAAATTTTAGTGTCAGAAATCTTAAAGTATTCTTAATATATTTTTTAGTATTTTTTCCCTAAACTGCATCTGATACCGATTAAACAATAGGTATTTGATATTTGGAGTAATTTATCTTTATAGGAAAAAATTAAAAATAACTTGCTTAGCTGGAAATCTCAGCCCACTCTTAACCCAGGAGTCCCTATTAATGTGTCCAAAATATAATTGTCATGATAAGGGCTATACTGCAATACAAAGTAAAATTGACATAGAAGGCAAAGCAAAGGATATAAATAGGATGGAAATTTGAAATACGATCAAAGAACTAATAGGAGACTGATCCATTAGTTTAATGCTTGAATATAAGGTATTCATATATGTGTTATGTACCCCCAGTGTAAGGTGAGACAGGATTTCACCTGATCAGCATGTTTATATATTATCAGCAGGAAATGTTTTCCATTTAATCTCTCTTTGACTCAAGAGAGTTCAAATAGAATAAACTTTATATGTATTACTCCTCAACATAATTTGAAAGCAGTAGTTAGAACACTATTCCAAAAAAAAAAACAACAAACAAACTACTTGCGTCATTTAGATATGAGGGAGGGTCACATGATGCTAATTTATCTTTTAATGTTCTGTTCTTCACCTCATCATTGGACTAAATGGTTTGGAAAAACCTTGATGTCTTTTCAAGCTGCCTTGTGTGTGTGGGCAAAAGGCTTTTTTTTTTTTTTTTTTCCTGAATATTTAAACACACTGAATGTTTGATTCAAGCATTGCAATTGATAAAATATTTGCAGTACATATTGAATATAACAAGCCAGATTTGCGGTTAACTACTTCAGTACACCCAGTACAGCAGAGCAGCTCGCCTTATTTTACCTTGCAGATGCATTAATCTAGGGAAGTGATTTTGCAGAATTATTGTATGGGCATTGATCTTTAGTGCAAACCTCATGAAAAGGAAATGGTAAATCTTGGGAATTTCCTATAAAAAAGACTGTGGGTAAGAAACCAAGCTTTTGCTGTTGATGTGCTGGTAGGAGTCCCTTTGAGAAATGCTGGGCACTGGATTTCCTTGCAAACATGTTGTCTGATTGTGTCTGCACACAGCCTGAAATGCGTACCTTTTGCAGTGGGAAACTTCAAACTGATTTTTGAGTTTTCTAACCAAGGGTATACCAGCGTTTGAAATATTTTTTTTTTCCTCTTTTCCATGCACTTTGCCTAATTTCTTGTCCAATGTCATAAGAAATCTGATCTGATAAGTGTCATGTTTTCCTAGTTGCTACAATAAATAATTTCCCACAATCACCCAGACTAATTGTTTTGGTATGCTTAAGATTTGGTGATTAAGTGTTTTGGTATGATTTTTTTTTGGTAAAAAAAAAAAAAAAAGCTGTTTTTTAGTAAAATTCAATGTTTCAAAAGGCAGTAGCTATATTTTTATTGTTTATTATAGCTGTATATGTTTTGTCATTTAATACATTTAATATATTAATAAATAAATATATATTTATGGATTGACTTCATTAATGATAGAGAACAATTGTATGCAGAAAACTTGACTTTTTTACTTTTTTTTTTTTTTTTTTTTTTCCTGGTGGCACATCCATATGTGCAGATATGGAAATCAGACGTAACACATGAAAACATTCAGCTGTTTATTGGGTCAAGTCATGTAAAAAATGTGGATCCTTCTTGCAGGAATAAATAATAAACCAACCAAACAAATATGTGGAGTATTTGCATACTTCCCAAAATAACTTCTGTCTTACTTCCCCTGATATCACTTAAACAGAAGATTAGTTTCTATTTGATATTTTTCCTCCAGAAAGATTACATGAACTCAAAAATCACTTAATTGGAAGTTTTATCTACAGTTTTGATTAGCAAATAGGATCAAAAGGATGTAAGGAAATGTGGTACATACCGTTAACTGATTTCTCTTATATAGTGAATGGATTTTAGGATAACTGTTCCTCATTATAGTACTTGTGGTTTTGCGATTCTATTGCTTTATAAATCCTTTCATTTTGAGTCTAACTTAGCAGTGTCATTATTCCTTATGATCCTTTTGATTCAGGATGCAGAATAGAAAACTGCGACTCCTGCTTTAGCAGAGACTTTTGCACCAAATGCAAAACTGGCTTCTACTCACACAGAGGCCGCTGCTTCAGAGGATGCCCTCCTGGATTTGCTGCCTTGGAAGAGCTTATGGAATGTGTGGGTGAGTCTTCTAGCACAGCAGTGCTGCTGAAGCTACTCCTTTGCCAGGTGGCCAGGTTCAAATGCTGATGACAAATTTTTTAGGCTGATGCTTAGCAGTTCCCATCAAGAAATATTCACTAATGGATTGTGTCTGGAGCTCTTTCTCCATAATAATAATATATATATATTTTTTTCCAAACTTTGAAATAATGCATTACTGGGAATGCATCTCTTTTCTGCATCAGGAAGTTATGTCCCGTGAATTATCTTGTAACTCAGAATTTGCAAGATTTCATGAAGGACATTATTTGCATTAGCATTTGAATTCAATAACATACTCACTGAATTCTTGCCCTCATAAAACTACCTGATCCTCTTGCCTTTCACAAAGTCCAAAACCCAGCGGCAGGGCAGATTGAATTGCTGTAGCACCTGGGCTTCAAAGTCATTTTTAATTCCTCTGTAGC
Source organism: Aythya fuligula (assembly GCF_009819795.1). NCBI lineage: Eukaryota > Metazoa > Chordata > Aves > Anseriformes > Anatidae > Aythya > Aythya fuligula. The sequence continues at coordinate 141,019,179 of NC_045560.1, read as the reverse complement.
TCTCCACAATTCCATTTAGTAAATAAAGGGAAGCAAAGGAGGAGTTTGATATACCAGTTCATTTAAGTTGCTGTATGGCATCATCTATGCACACTGGGCATTCTACAACAAACACTGTTGGAGGGGGAAATAAAAAAAATGATGTGTACAAGTCCTGTAATCAGGAAGATGTGTTGGTAGTCACATCCATGTGCAGGACAAATTAGAAAGATGAGAAGAACTGGAAGAGAGAGTAATAGAAGCTGAAGTTGATCTTACACATTTTCACCATCTCTTGATGCAAAACCACGGTGAATATTCCTTTGCAGGCTCTGTAAAATATATAGCACTGAGATCCTGTCACCAGCTCAGAGCCTTTTTTTCCTCTCTATTTTATTTTTTTTTCCAAATGTAAACTAGCAAATTAGTGTGTTTAGTAGAAAGTTGATTTATAACTTTGAGCCAACACTGGCACTTGCTTGAGTCTCACAGCTTGGTGTTTTACCTTGAAGCCTGGCAACTGTCAGAACAGACTCCTTTCAAGAATGGTCCTTGTATTTCATGGTAGGGAGGACCTAAAAACATGAACTCTTGAGCTTTGGAAATCTAGTTGACAACTGAATAGGATTTATTAAATAAAAAGAGAAAAATGTAGATCAATCTCATGATTTTAGGAGTGTTTCTGAGTATTTGGGACTGACATGCTGTTTGTACAAGCAGATTGATAGTCTGACTGTTTTATGCTTGAAATGATATAGACTGAAATGATTCAGATTCTGTAAAATATTTTGTATCCAAGTTTTTGCTGGTTAGCAGAAAAGCTTTTAAGTGGTGCATTCTAGTGGTGCTTGCTGATTGCAAAATTTTATACAAGAGAATGAAAGAACCAGAAGAATTGATAATGTGTTTTCTTTTTTGCTTTGTCAGAAGGCTGTGAAGTGGGTCAGTGGAGTGAGTGGGGAACGTGCAGCAGAAACAATAAAACATGTGGATTTAAGTGGGGCCTGGAAACGAGAACAAGACAAATTGTGAAGAAGCCAGCAAAAGACACAATACCATGCCCAACCATTGCAGAATCCAGACGGTGTAAAATGGCTATGAGGCATTGTCCAGGAGGTAAGCCTAGACCACACCACAAAAATCTTTGAGTTTTCCTTAACTGAAATTCTATTTCTAACTTGAAAAAAAGAGCTGTTTCATTCCAGCTGAAGCAGAAACCCTGTCTGCTTTGCCAGATGAGGCTGAATGGCAGCAGTACTACTGCAGACCTAATTTATGCAGCAAGACTTGAGGGAAAGGCTTGGATGGGAATGATCAGTCTCTCAATGGACTGTGAAACTGTGTTCTTCCTGGTCTATTTTTTCAAAGAGGTGGCTCATCAAAGAAATGGAACAGTTTGTATATTGTGCTGCAGCTTAGAAACTATAGTGAAATAACTAATTGCTCTTCACATTGTGAAAAAAGATCGTGATTCTAAATCTTTCTGCAGGTGACACACAGTGCTGGTGTTATGGGTATTTAAACTAAATGAAGAAAATTACACATGGCATTGTTAGCTGGAACTATTAGCTGAAATGTTACCTGTTCTGAATATCTTTTCTGATCGGGGCCAAACTATGCTATATTTGAAACAAACAGAATAATGATAGACATTATGCTTTTTGGCATGAGACCAGCTTATGGCAATTGCCATGAGCAGATAAAAGAATCATATTCCTTTATTATAGTGTTCTAAGACTTAAACAGTGAGGCAATTTTAAAAAAGCAAATGAAGTTTCAAATTTTTCCGTTTTGTAGATCCCAGCTTGGAGACATGTCACTGGTGAGAGGTGTTTTTGTTATCTTTTTAGTTGAAGTGCTTAATCTTTCACTTGTGAAGACTGAACATTTACAGTTTCCAGAATTTGGAGGAGAGGCGAGTGATCAGCAGGTGATAAAGATGCCATTTCTTTTGTAATTGTAGGATTAAAGGAAGATTCAGGCTCAAAGGGACATCAAGAGATCTCTAGTCCAACTTGCTGCCGCAAGCATGGTGAACTGTGAAATCAAACAAATCAAAAGGAATAAAGGGTGGTGGAGTCCCGAGATTAAGCCATAACCCAAAGAATATGCTAAAATTAAACTAAATTTAGAGTAGGTGCATAAATAACTATGATTTATGTTCTGGTAGTTTTGTCTCTAGGACCCTGGTATCACTCTGGAAAAGAATATAAAGTTGATTCTCCAGGTTAACTGAATCTAATTTATACACTCTTCTTCCCTGTCCCACTCTCTATATTCATAGACATGTCCATGCATGCATATGCACTTACACATAAAGTCATAGTAGTACAGGGGTGCATAGTACAGCACAGTTAATCTGCAACCTAAGTAAATCTCCCAAAGTCAGTCTCACTGAAGAGTTGACTATAATGATGTCGATTATTTTTTTTTTTGGGGGGGAGGTGGAGGGTATTTCAATTGTGGAAATGAAATGCAAATACAATACTAATAGTCAATTGTAAGCCAACAAGGAAAAAAAACACAAAACAAGAACACAAAAAAAACACTTAACACTGGTGAACAAAAGGCAACTGAGATGACAAGTAAGCGTCATTGTCACACTATACACTTTGAGTCTGATTCATGTTACATGCAGACTGACCTCCATGAGTAGCAGCAAAAGACTATAGAAATATCCTGAGCAAGTTAAATATAGCCCAAACAAGAGATTGTATGGACTTCTTATGCAACACCAAAATGATCTATTTTATACGTGATATACGGCCAATATAATCTTTTACATTATTTATATTTTCTAACACTTTGTTCTTACATTTTGAGTTTAATGGTTAATTTTCTAATATATGTAATATACAGTAGTTTATGTAATAAAAAAAGGAGAAAACTTTGGTTGTCCAACAGAAAGACTGGTTTTGATATCAATTATTTTAGGATAAAAGAGAAGCGATGAGTCTAGAAATGAGGTGTTAAAAATAAAATAAAAAATGAACTTCTTTGGAGGAGGGAAGAAAAAAGGTAAAAATCAGGGCTGTTAGGCTGTTTTGGACTTTCTTTTCTGGAAACTCAGGCTACAGATTAAAGATTTACCTCCCAAATTTTATGTTTTTGAAGGTACATAGAAGGCTTTCCTTAGAGTTAGGAAATTTATTCTGTAGTCTACACCAAGATCTTTGATCAAATCTATGTCTTTTTTTCAGCATGTTCCAGAAAAGTTGTTGCTGCAAATACAAATACAGTGTGAAAGACTTGTAATATTCTTTCATAACTATTACTTCTAATAAGTCCTGAAGTTTATAGTTCTTTCTTGTCCTTCCATGGTGTGGAACTCCCTGTCTGTATTCTCTGAGATAAAATATAAATATGTACAAAACTGCAGGTTTGAACTCCCCACACTGAGTCCTGATGATTAATACTGATTCTGTACAATAATATAAATCACTGATCAGGGTATAAACTCCTTTCTCTCCCCTAAGAAACTCCTGGGAGGAGATATGTTAGTAGTATTTTAAGTGCCTGGGGTAAGTTTTCCCCTGACCTGGCTACCTCTGCAGGTGAGAGACACTGAATTTGTCTTAGAATCTCTGGCTTTATTATATGCTTAAATTACAATTTTACACATAGTTGGTCTAAGATCCAATTCCTTTATCATATTTCATTTAGTTAGCAGGTTGTCCCTTTAGTCACTCAGAATGCTTCATTACTTTCCTAATGACGGTGAAGTACCAGGAGGCAGACCTGTTTGCTACAGGGAAGCTCAAATCAAGCAGATTCGGGCTGTTAAAGATGAGATTCTGTCTTTAAAAATACAGCATTTTTCTGATGTTAGAAATTTTGTAATTGAACTTTTAAACTGAGGAAGTAAGAGGGGAAAAAAAAGCAAGGTTAGCAATATTTGATGACTGAAGAACAGTTATCCCTGTAAGTATCTGTTGAAAGGCTATACTAATAAATCCTTTTGTCCTAAATTTCTCAGTACGTAAACACACAAACATGTAGGCTGAGTATTGGCTAAGATGGTTATAGATTGTGATGGATTAAACTGAGCACAGGAAGTAAGGATATTTTTGGTAGAACAGGGTCAAATAAAGTGCTTGTGACATATGTTTTCTACTTCTGTACATTTTTACAGTTACTATTTATGGTCTGTATTACAGAAAAACTTCCGAAACAGATTTTATGCTTGCAAAAGTGGAGTTAAATTCAGTTTTCCTACTAAGTACTTCAGTTTCGTATTTATCAGGGATTAAGATGTTACCCGTCTGGCCATGTGGCTATAATACGAATCTTGTTGATAAAGAAGAATTCTTTATCACTTTCCTGGTATATGCAGAGTTATAGAGATAGAAGCTGGAATGCAAGTGAAAGATGATATCACTTCTTTCCTACTGAAGCCAGCAACATGTAAGAGGATACTCTACTTGATTTCAAAGTAGATGTTACTTAGTAATATTTTCTTATTGTCAGTACTAATTGATTTAGCTGTTATTACCAGATGGGAATGTCACATTTGTATATCTGTTCATGTTATGTATGTTACCCTGTGGCTTGGGTGTAACGTGACTCATACTACAAGAAGTTAGACTTAGAAAAAGATGGCTTGGATCATTCAGGCCACCTCCTACCCATGCTGGTCTCTTCCTGACCAGGAATCTTCTAGTTTATAGCTCAAAAAGAAAGAAGGAAAGAAAAAAAATTAAACAGCGATTCATATACAAGAAATGGGAAAATTAGCAGCCAGAATTGTTCTGTGGGATGATTCATCTTGTTGTCTTGAAGTTTTCCTGTATATGTATTATAATTCTTTTTTTTTTTTTTTTTTTTTTTTTTCCCTCATATGTTTGCATGTTCCTTATGTTCTACACAGTAAATTACTTCTCTTTTGTTTGTACCCTCCAGGTACTCACAGATTGTTTTCACGTTTCGTATTAAGTATTACCAAGTCAAGTGAAACAGTTTTACTTTAAATATTCCACAAATATTATTTTACACAAAACAGTTATTTCCGGTAAAAAACACTATTTCATTCGAGAATGCTTACATCTTTCTCTCTTCATTTATGTCTGCATTAATTCCCTAATGGTGAAAGGGGGAAAGTCACGAGGTGGGAGGGAGTTCTTTCCTCAACACAGACATGTAATTGGATGGACTTTGTGCTATTCGATTTCATTTTGAATGCTTTTTATGCAGTAATCTTGTGTCTTCCTATTGCTGCAATAGAATATAAGACTTCTACAAGAGCAACAGTGAAAATACTCAATCAGGCTTTCTATCCTTACACTGTAGTTACGTTTTATTATTAATATGCAGAAGTTATGACTGAAAATATTAAAAGACAAAAATACGTACTTAAATACAGAGAGCAAATAAATGCACAGAGCTACAAGATGAATGTTAAAATGTTAAATAAGTAGTGAAAGTTCTTTCAGTCAGGTAAGCTACCAGTGATGTGGCAAACAGGGAGTCAGTGATCCTGGTTTGCAAATATGTATAAGATAGAACAAAAAAATATTCAGGTTAAAACTGTCCATACACTTTGATGAAGACATTAAGTAAGTAGACTTAAACTATGTTAAACCGGCATAATTTCTAATAGTAACAATGTTACAGGTATAGTTTCCTTTGTTAGATAAGGAAAACAACTTGTCCTTAAAACAGTATTTTCTCTGAGAATGACTGCAGTAAAAATGATCAATGTCCTTGTCATTCTGCCTGCCCACCCCCCGTCTTGGTCCTAGCTATGTTTATTCTCTTTTGAAACCTATCAAGGGGAATTTTCAAATCTCTGAATATTTATATATATGGTTTAGAAGAGCCTAACTGAAGAAATTTTTGGTTGTACACCCAGCAAATCATTGGGTGAATCACTGGATAATACATTTTGGAAAAGACATAGAGGTCACATCCTGCTTAAAGTAGGGTTAGACAGTGTGGCCCCGTGCTACATCCAGTCTGGTTTTGAAAATATCTAAGTGGGCAGTCTGCACAACCTTTCTGGCCAAGCTGGTTGCAATGCTTTGCTAACCTCACATTGAAAAACTTTATATTCGGACTGAAATTGTGTTTCAATTTGTCTGGTCTCCCTCGTCCTCCCACCATGCACCATCATGCAGAGCATGAATCTGTGTTAATAGAATCAAGTACTGATGTTTGGGATTGCACTGATCCAGGTGCAGGACCTTGCATTTGGCCTTGTTGAGGTTTGCATATGCCTACCTCTGAAGTCTGTCAAGGTGCCTCCAGATGGCACCCCTTCACTCTAGGGTATCTACTATGCCACTCAGCTTGATGCCATCCACAAACTTGCTGAGGGTGCATTCAATCTCACTGTTCATGTTACCCATGAAAATATTAAACAGTACCAGTCCTAGGTCCCCCTGAGGGATGCTAGGCATCACCAGTCTTCATTTGGATATTGAGTTGTTGAGTATGACTCTTTGGATATGTCTGTCCAGCCAGTTCCTTATCCACTGAACGGTCCATCTATCAAATCCACATCTCTCTAATTTAGAGACAAATGTATGGGATCGTATCAAAGGCTTTGCACAAGTCAAGGTAATTGACATTTGTTGCTCTTCCCTTGTCCACCAATGCTGTTATTCTGTTGTAGAAATCCACCAACTTAGTGTCAGACATGATTTGCCCTTTGTGAAACTGTCTTGGCTGTCTCTAATCATCTGTCTGTCTTCCACATCTCTCAAGATGGTTTCCAGGAGGATCAATCCCATAATCTTACCTGGCACAGTACTGGAGAGCTCATCAAAGCTGTTTTATTCTCTAGGTTCAACAGACTCAGTTCCTTCAGTCTCTCCTCAATGGACAAGTGCACCAGCCCCTAACCATGTTGGTGGCTCTGTGTTAAACTCTTTCATCTATCAATATCTTTCTTGAACTGAGGGACACAAAGCTTCATCTGTTCTCCCAGATGTGGTCTGATGAATGTCAAATAAAGGGATCACTTCCCTCAGCCTGCTGTCTTATTAATACAGTCAGTATGCTGTTTGCCATCTCTGTTGCAAGGGTGCACAGCTGGCTCACGTTTAGCTCAATTTCAGCAGGACACCTCAGGCCCTTCCCAGCAGAGCTCCTCCACAGTCAGTCAGTGCCCGGTATGTATTTTTTCAAGGTCTACTTCCTTTCCATATGCAGAACTCTGCACTTGTCTCTGAATTTCATGAGGTTTCTTTCAGCTACAATTAATCTCTTTTTCAGAAGATGTACAAAGAAGAGTTTAAACTCAATGCAGCACAAGAACACTCAGTTCAAAGTGACCTCTGTTATCAGACAGACTATGTTCATTTGAGCTTTTTGACTACATCTACACTAAAGAGGCATTCTTGAAAATTTTGCTTTCAAGACCTTTCTACACTGCACCTGTACTGAGTTCACAATACCTGCAAACGCCATCTGCCCTTTAAGAGTCAATACTAGTGCTCTCTCTGGGTAGGACTCGGTAAACATCATTACCACATTTTATGTCTCCTCTTGGTCATGTTACAATGCCACAAGACCAAATAACCTAAATGGCAAAGGCAGTTATTGCTGTTCCTGGACTAATCAACTTCTTAATGGGGACAGTTAAGCGCCAGGCTGCGTTTGTCCAGTGGACTGTGCCCTGACCATCCTTGGATCTAAGAAAACATTGTAAGACCATAAGAGATGTTATAGCAATACTAATATAGTAATTTTTCTATAAAATTTCTTTCTATAGAATTCCTTTTTTTTTTTTTTTTTTTTTTTTGAAGGCTGTATCAATTTTCAAGAAACTTGTCAACATTTTTTTAGTAACTTGAGAATTTCATTCCAAAATTAAATCAGGACATAAATGTGTGTGGCATGTTACAGACAAAAGAAAATGGTCCTGCTTTAAAAAGATTATCTTGTTTATTGAGGCATGATCTGAAGAGGGTTGGCAGCAAATGTAAAGATCTGTGGTTTTGGGAAAGTTGAAATGATTTGCAAACAGTAAGATCTTATTGCTTTGTTTAGTATCGCATGAATCTTGAAGAAATTGGAATATTATTTATCACTGATACTAAAAAACAGTGTTTACAAGTCTTATCAGCATTTAAAATGAGATTATAGTACATAGCACATATATTTGCAACGGGATACTGCCTACTGCAACTCTCTGTTAACTTTTATTATTAACATTTATTATTATTATTATTATTATTATTATTATTATTATTATTATTATTATTATTATTATTATTATTATGTTTTGACATCAGCAGAAAGGTAGAAACTGCAGTAAGTGTAGCTCTGCTGAACACTGGTTCTACTAGAATATTGGTGTCAACAGTCTTGCCTCCTTGATGCATTTTGTGAGCACCGATTACAGTTTGACCAAGAAGGCTTGGCCTTAGCTTGTCTGAAAACATAACCCATAATTTGCAGTTACAAAGCATGACTCAAAGGTTCTGCAGGAAAAAAAAGGAAAAATAATTTCAGCATCAGCAGAGATGTTACAAGAAGTAATTCCTCCAAAGACAATTATTTGCACAGTGCAGATTGGGAAAGTAATAATAATGGGCAAATATTTACATAAATATTTAAGTTGGTGACCATTCTGCACATTTTGTGAAGGAGCTAGCAAGTGGGTGCAAGAAGGGACATGATGAACATAGTTTGGAGACTTTCCAGAAAACAAGAACTGTTTTATAGTGTGGCTTAACCCTTGGAGCCTGGCATGCTTGTTAGTGCGTTTGTTCAGGAAACAAGGTTTTGTCAGCTGCAGAATCTGCTCGTCTGGATTGTCAACATCTGCTTCATACACAGAATGTTGGGATTAAAGCATTCAAATGCTTTTTTTCTACCATTTTGTTGATCACATTCTGAAGGGGCTGCTGGAGATGAAAGCCAATAACAAAGGAAATCTAGACCATAAAGAAAGTGAAATCTGTAATATTGCTCATTTCAGTAAGAGTGCCTGCAACTAGACTTTTAAATACTAGTCAAGTACTTTAAATTAAGATACATAGGAAAGAGATATGGCTATATTACCATAGCCATATGATACTATAGATAGAAACTTTTTGTAAACTTCTAAAAAGAACACAAAATTTCTCATCTCCATTTCATAATAATAAAAACTTAAAATTGAATCATAAATAGTTCAGGGTAGAAAGGACCTCAGAAGTTCATCTATTTCATCTTCCTGCTCAAACCAGGTAAACTGTGAGAAAACCAGAATGATCTATTATTCTGAAAATACACAGAGATTCAGTATTTTACCTTTTTTTTCGTCATAGCTCTTCTCCTATTCATATCTTCTTTTGTGAGATGGCGATTGATAAATTATCAGAAAAGTGTTGTTATTTTTCTTTTCTTCTAAGTGAAAGATATGGATAAGTGCAGTAAATTTTAAATCACATTTTCATGATATTTGCATTCATTGGCACGTAGGTGTGAAAACTATATAATGCATGGAAGTATCTGCATCAAAGTGCTTTTGTATCTGATGCCACATACATTTGCATATAAAAGGTGTACCTCTCAGCCATTAAGTTACTCAGTATAAAGTAATTGAAAAATAGCAGGAAACCCTCATCTTTTTATTTTCTACATTAATCCATTCAACTTATTTTGTATTGTCATTTCTTATAAACAAAAAATACCTGTACTGATACTTCTTATGTGTTTGTCTTAATTCCCTCCTGCAGCTGAGACAGGAAAATTAGTAATATGTTGTTGGAAGAGTGGTGTCCTCCATAGTTTCATATCAAAGCAGTAAATAAACTAATACATGAAGATAGGCAGATATTTTCTTAGTGCTGAAGAATAACAAATCCATTAACTCCTGACAACATAGTATGATGTGTTGCTGTCTTAGCTCTAGGGCAGAGATACAGAAAGCTTAACATAAATAATACTTTTCATACAGTGTAATATATACTACTTAGTCATATGAATTTGGAAATATGATTTAATAAATTGATGAAATCTTGTTTTAAAACTTCACTTGCACAAAAAATGTTTCAGCTGAATATGTGTAACAACACTTAAAAAAACTACACAACAACAACAAAACACAAGAAGAGCCGACAACACCATAAAATCACCTCTCCATCTAGACACAAAAATCCCAGAATGGATGCAGAAAAGGAAGTGCATATGCATTTGTGAGCTAAGAGTTAAAATAATTGTGTTAGGTATGCATTGGATTTGTATTCATTAAAAAGAGCTGAAGTATGAACTTAGTGTGACTTTCTAAAAACTGCTGTTATTTTTCCATTATGATGTTGGAAACAATCCATTCCTTAGTTATTTTCCAATAAAGTTTTCTAATAAAATGCCACCTGATTAGAATCATATCTGAAAAGTAGTTAAAAATTATTCTTACAAGCTATATAATGTCAGCTGAAGTAGCAGTTATGTTTAATTCTAAAATAAAGTACTGCCCAGCAAGGACCAGCATCCAGGTTTTCTTTGCAGATTTTAGAGGAATGACTTCTGTTTGCTGTGATTAAATTACATCACATTGCTCATTGTTCTTAAAACTCTGGGAACATAATATGGCTGTTGATTCATCCTCCTCCATTTTCTATGTGTTTGAAATATGGTCAATTAAGTGGCTAAGCAATTAAGTGTCCTGAAAGGCCTTCTGATGAGTTATGAAGTTTTTTTGACAAAAAGCTACAGTGTTATGTTGTCTGTATCATCATTTGAATCATTTGAATTCCTAAGAAAAAGGGCATGCAAATTCATGTGTCTATGAAATCACTGAAATACTTTATTTTAAAGCCCCTGTGCTCATGGTAGTTGGTTAAGCATTTCTTCACCAAGAAGAGTGAAAGAAACGTAAAATGTTTCATACAGTCATCATACAGAAGTTCTGCTCTTCTGTTGTGACATGCACAGCAGGAGGTGATGGGCTAGGTATAAGGGAGGACCCACAAGATCTTCTTCTGAATTTGCCCAGATTCTTAATGTACCTCCCTGCTAGCCACTTAAGGAATCTTCACATGACTTGTATGAGGAGCTGTCTGGCTTGCAGGATTAGTTCCTGAGCATCCTGAAGTGCTCATTCTCCTTTATGTTTAGAACAAAACAAACCAATCAACCAAACAGAAGTTCTTCTAAAACCAATTGAAGTGGTTACAATAGAGTTTAATTGACTTAAAACATCATGTGGCTATTTTCATTGAGGTTGGTCCATTAAACGTATTAAAAAAATAATATACAGCTGGCTTCTCATCTATCACTTTTAAAAAAGTTATTTAGTGAAATAGTATTCACTCAAAATTAACATACAAGTGCAAAGAGCTTTGTGTCAAGTCTAAAAGTAACTATCATAAGGAGTAGTATGGGTTACCTGTCCATAATATCACAGAAAGCTCTCTGGACAGATTACGTATGCAAGTTTTTACGTATGCAAGTTTTGGGAACTGGATCATACTAGTAGAGGCTGGGATCACAGAATGGCCTGAGTTGGAAGGGACCCATGAGGATCATTGAGTCCAGCACCTGACTACATACAACCTGAAAATTAAATCATGTATGATTTAAGAGTGTTGTCAAAACACTTCTTAAGCACTGCCAGGCTTGGAGCTATGACCAATTCACTGGAGAGCTTGTTCCAGTGCTTGACCACTCTCTCACTGAAGAACGTTTTCCTAATATCCAATCTGAACTGGGATAATAGGATTTTTTTAATTTGGAAGAGAAATAGCTAGTTGGGCATATAATAGTCTTCCACTATCCAACAGGCAGTTTTAAAAGAAAGAACAAAACTGATCTCAGAGGTGCATAGCAAACGAACAAGAAGTAATAAGCACATGTTGTAACAAGGCAAATTACAATTGGGCTGACGGAAAATTCACAGTGGGTGTGTTTGAGCATTCAAACAGGTTATCCATGGAGGTCCTGGGAATTCCATTCTTGCAAGCTGTCAAAACTTGAGATGGCCCTTAGGAGCCTGGTGTAACTTTGAAGTTAACTCTGTTTGGAGCAGGAAGTTGGGCTAGATGGTCTCCATAGATTCCTTCCAACCTAAATTGCTCTACAATTATATTTATATTGCCTATCATATTTTTAATAAACGCACATGATCATGGGATCTTGCTAGAGATGCTGTGCAGTTTAGGAGAAAGCTATGAGAAAAGACAGCCATATAAACCTTATGATATGGGTGGATGGAAAAAGAACATCAGATGAAGGAGAAACTGAGGCATGAAAAGATTTGACAATCATACCAGTTGAAGAAAAGGGTTAAATAGAGAAATCAGTTGAGACAAAAACAAAACAAAACAAAACAAAACAAAAAAGAAGGCAAGAACTGGGGTGTAATGAATCATGGGGAGGCCAAGTAACAGTAAGAGTAAAAAAGAGACTAAGATCATTGAGAAAGGTTGCATGATTGTCAGTTGTAAAACTGACAAAGCTTCGAAAAATATCAATGCTGACTGTAAATAACCCTTCCAAGTAATCAGTATTCTCTGTCTTTGCTTGTACCCATTCAATGTTCATAGAATTTCTCAATTTTATTATTTTTTAATTTTATTATTATTATTATTTTATACATGATTAGTATTTATTTTAGTATTTTATTTTCCCTGAAGGTAGAATGGCAGATCTTGTGTGGCAGTTGAGCAGTTTGATATTATGGAGTCTCCTTCTCTGGAGATATTTAAGGCCTGTCTGGACGCCTACCTGGGCAGCCTGCTTTAAGGAACCTGCTTTGACAGGGGGGTTGGACTCGATGATCTTTTGAGGTCCCTTCCAACCCCTTCAATTCTGTGATTCTGTGATATCAAGTCACACGGCAGCTACAAATGATTTTTTGCTGTCTTAATCCAGATAAGTATTAAAAAGTGTTTTGGTTCAGTGTGAATATGGTAAAATACCTGTTATGTATATGTACAAGTTACGTATTGAAACCTGTAACTTGTTTAGATACAAATAAGTAGTGTAAATTTCCTTGGAGTCTTGTTGTGAAACCTGGGTTAGATTTGCTTCTTTATTTAACTGTGGGGTCATTTTTTTTAGAAGGTTTTAAGAGGCTTGGTTCTCTTTGACAAGCAGAACTCGTAAACACATGGACAAAAAACTTGTGGAAAAAGTTTTGTCATCTGATTTCTGTTTTAATTTTCTTTCTTAGGACCACTGCCCAACACATATCCTGTAATGGACTACATACACTTGAGTGCAAGGTTTTAGCTTTACTTACCGTATCAGGACATTTCAGCCTGTGGAATTTATGCATTGTTTTATCATATTGCAGCATGATAAATTTTCAAGTTATTTTCAAAGGATTGTCTGTACTGGCAGTACAGAAGTGCCAACTCAAGCACATTTTCCCCTTCCCTTTCTCTATAAATTATCTTCCAATCTTCCTTTTTAGTTGAAGTAAAGCAATAAGAAACATTTTCCTGGGAAAGCTTTCAAATAGCTTTTCCAATCACTAAGAAGTTGTACATGCAATTTATCTATTGTCATTATTATATCTTAGACCAGATAAATACTTTTGACATGTGTGTTTCCTGAAGTATATTGTATTTCAGAAGTAGCATGAGTATCGTATGATGCAGTATCTCCTATGGGAGTTTCCTGTTTTTAATGAATAACTAAATAAGTACCAGTGCAAATCCCCATAAATGACCAGACTATGAGTTAGAATATGAGTTAGAACCATCCCATGGCAATTACACAGTTCAAGGTTGTTTAAAAATGTGGAAAAAGAGCCAGATGCTAATCCACATGGAAATACAAATACTGAAAACAGTTGTAGCTGATCCAAGTGCATAAATTGCATTTGTCCATAAAAGGTGCCTGACAAATTTTATTGTCCATGCCCTTATGAAGTAACTCCTGTTGGCTTAGTCTTTTGCTCATTCTGAAACTACAATTCACCTGTACATGGAAAAAAACATACACTTACTCATTTCTCATTTCTCAGCCAGACAGCCTTTTTTATACAGTATAATTAGCTGTTTCAGCCACAGCAGAGAAACCAGCAAACACTCACCTACCTGAGATTATTTTTTCCCTCCCTAAGGATCAATCAGTGAGCCACAGTTCTATGCATATTCTCTCCCAAGCCGCAGGCCTGGGTATGACAGGTCTGGAGATCCATCTGCTTCAGGTGTGGTATGTCTGTAGAGCAGTTGGCCTAGCTCATTTTTGAGGATTCTTAGGTTTCACTAAGGCTTTCTTCTCAAAGAAGTCTCTTCTAAAGTAATACATTTATTAGGCTATACAGATATTCATTTTCACAGCATTGATACAGCACCATATCCTGACAAGCTCCAGACAGAATCTTTCGGTGATTCCAATACTCATCGTCTGTACCATTCATCTTTCCGGCAGAACATGTGCTAACAAGGGCAGTGTTCAGATATAAGAAATATTATTCTGTAAAAAACAGCAACTATGACTGAAGTAGAAAGATTTCACTGCAGCATAATATTAAAGAAAATATGAATTATTTGTACATGCGATATTTAGATACTGTCTGGCTTAAGAATGCTGTGAGAAAATGTGTATGACTCTGCATGTTGGGCCTGCCCTACAGGCCTGGATTGGTGATCTCTAACTAGTTGTAACAGAAATAAGGTTTTTTGGATGCGCATCTGATTGCCAACAGTTAAATTATTAGTTGAAGTAATTAGAGCTCTTCAGCAAAGCCATAGCTAACTGGGTGCATACTTCTTGCACAGTACCAATGGAAAGTAAATTATCTAAGCATACATCACCCTCTGACTGGCTAGCAGTGTACATGCAGCTAATTACAGCTGCTTGGCTGTTAAGTTCGGAACTCATTATACTCTGTAACTTGACTGATTGTGATGGCCTGTCTGGATGCTTTACAATAGCTTTCTTCTTTTGGAGGATCATTTTGAATGCTCTGTAGCCTGCTTGCTTGCTAGCTAGAGGCAACCTAAGAGAGGAGCCTCATGTATTCAGGTTGAATTCAGCAGAAATGTTTTCTTCATGTCTCACAAACAAAGAGCCTGAATCTGGAGAGTAAAGAATCCAGCTAAAAGGATGAGAGAGGAAGGAGTATGAGAAATTGGTAGTTAGGGCTTCTTCATGTTTTTTGCTCTTTAGACAGAAAAAGTTCATGCAGGTGCATTTGAATCCTTATTAATGGCTTTGTTAGCTGACTACAAAAGGTAAAGCCCATCCATACATGCTACTTCACCGACTGGTTTCCTTCTAAAATCTGACATATATTGAGCACATACACGATGATGTGCAGTTCAGAGGCTCCCAAGCTGGTGTGTTGAATAAGCCAGCTCTGGAGACAAAAATATTTGAAAAGTGTTAGTACAACACTGTGCAAGCGTTGATTACCTCTACTGAAAGACAGAATTTATTAGGTTTTGCACAGCGCTATGCAGATATAATCCTGCAGGACATGAGGTTGTGTTTGTGATAAAGAACTGTGATTTGCTGTATGGATGCATAACTCATCAGTGCTAACTTGGGGGTTTCATTCTTATTCCTCTCAAATAGTTATCACAGAGGGGCTCACAAAATTCTGGAAGGGGATGCTGCTCAATTCATAAATGCAACAGCTTCCAGTACTCTGCTGTAGGCCAGATTTAATTAAATCAGCTTGCACCAGCTGGCTACAGGAGTCAAAGGGGAATGCCAAAAGGGAATAGGTGGAGGAGCAATCTCCCCAGCTGCTTTCATGTGATTAAGTTACCACCAGTGTTAGAACTAGTCTGGAGTCAGCATCACTGATTCTTAAAGATGTATTGTGGAAATCCTTTATTGATTGCTTCTAGATAAGTTTACATTCTTTACCTCTGGTAAGCTTCAAGAAGCAGTGGAACAGAGGAAATGATCTACTGTGATTATTATTATTTTTTAATTATTATTTTAGAGCTTTCTGGGGTAATTTTTACCTCACATTGGAAAACTTCAACACCATGGATTTCTGTAATACTTTTCGCTTAACATGTCATAGGTGAATGAAAAGAACCTCCTCTTAAAGGATTTGAATTCCAGGTTTGTTCTGAAGCACTATGGATGTGACTGCAGATAATGTTTGGAAAAGGAACAGCAACAACTAGCAGCGAAGAAAAGCAATAGAAAGCAATTAGTACTAATGATGAACAGGGCTTTGCTGTTCTGCATTGATATTACATGGTATTATACTCTGTCATTCATAATGGGTATATTTAAATAATCTGGGCACAGTCTTAAAAATGCATGAACCTTAAATGAGTAGTAACATGTAAAATATCAATGCAATACCACAGAGGGAGCTCAGTACTGTATCTGGGTCAGTATAGCGTTGTGCTTCAAATGATCTAGGACAGAAGTGGTATTAATTATGATGGAGGCAATACTGGACTCGGTATACTTGGTTCCCAAAGGTGCTCCTTTATGCCTTGGCAGTTAGTCTTCTCTCTTAAACATATTTATTTGTGGTGTCTAAACTGCCATATCTTAGATTCTGAAGGGGCTGTAAAAGTCTAATATAAAATATCCTCCACTCTATTAACATCTTACATACATGTGTTCTATGCCATTTAATACAAAAATATGTTGGTTGGTATTACTTTGTAGAGAGTTAATCAAGTATAAGGAAATTTAAGTTCAAATTAACACTGCGTTTATACCGCCTTACATATAACCTCCAAGTTTAGCACTTCAGTCTTAGGTTGTACACATCTATTGTCTGCAATATATTTCTGCAGGAAGAGTAGCCAACTGCTACTACATCTGTTAAGACTGTTCACGTGTGGTCTTTTTTCTTGTAGAATGTGGTTAGCTTGGCTGTTCACATTTATCCGTTTCAAGCCTTTTTACTCAAATTATAATTTATTGGTTTCCTGTGAGCATTCCTTGTCAGTTAGCTCTTCAGAACTGCAACTCTGATGACTTCTGAGAAACTGGTAAAAAGTCTGACTATGCTGGAGAGCAGAAAAGCATGCAGGTATCTAGCTGTAAAGAGCAGTAGCAGTAGGATACCAATAAGAACAGTTGCTTTGTGTCATGCCAGATTTATTGAGAACTTTTTAAAAGAAGTTCAAACAAGGGACATGACTTTCAGGAACCTATGTTTGAGTTGCACTATCATGTAGCATAAAGATCACAAGTATTTCCAATGACATTAATATCCTATGATAATACTGTGGCATGTATTATAATGAATTCCTGATGAAAATGACAGGTAGCTCTTAAATTATTTTGCTTATCTGTGAACATCTTGAATGGGCTGCCAATTGTACTTACACAAGCATTTCAGAATGGTAGAAGTTGGACTGTAAAAACTGTACTTTTTTTTTTTTTTTTTGCTTATTTCATTGCTTTTACAGTTGCATTATACCTTAGCTGTTGACTAGATGCAAGTGCCAGGCAGCGTTGATCAGTTCTGACAGAATTGTATTGAAAGTAGATTTTATTTAGCTTTAATACTACAGTATCTCCAATACTGAGAAAATGTCTACATTTATCTGCTACTTAGATGACAAATGCCTAAAGGGTTTCTAAAACACAGCTAGTTAAACTACCACAAAGATGTTTAAATTCCAGCTTTGTATTTTTCCTCTGAATTTGTGGACTAGATTATTTTGTTACCTCCTGATTTACCATCTGTTCCTTATAACAGCTAAACTAGAAGAAACAACTTCTATGAGGCCCAGCAAAGAAAACCCACAATTTGGCAAAATACAGAGAATAAATTTTAAGTATTGCAAAAGATTGTGCAGGAGAGACACACTAAACGTCAGTTCACAACTCTGCTGTGTAGCACTAAGGGTGATATATAAGAACTCTTCTGAGTGTATTTACAATAGAAGAAACAAGATTGTGTTTGATAATGGATTGCTGAAGAAATTTATGGGCCATAAAAACTCCACTGTTAAAAAAGATCTTCTGAGCAAGTCCTGTGTCAGGCTTCAAACCATTGCTCTGGTTAGACAGCTAGAACAGATAATGGAAGGTTTCTGGCTAAAAGAAAGCACCATGGCAGAATACAAGTCTAGAATCAAAAGGAAGTTGGTTTCAAAATCATTACAGTGTCATTTTTGTAATACAAAATACTCAGCACTCAGTACATGATTTTTTTGCCACCAGGCTTTCCTAATCGGCTCTGCAATCCGATGCCAGCTTGAGCGTAGGCTGTAGTAATACCTCTTTTGAGAACAGGGAAAACCAGTGGATCATGAGTCCTAGACATATAAATGGAAAATTCCTGTGAAATAAGGTTCATTTTTGCTGCAGCTAAGGCAATGAAAAGGAGAACAGGGATTTATATTTTCTGCAGATCACAGTAATAAGAGATGGCCCAAAGAAGGTCAATGTGTTTCATAAGGAGTTTTATAACGTGCTATATATTTATTTCAACTGGAGTTTTTTAAGTGATTGTTAATATTTCAAACTCTAAAAAATGTTGATTAATGCATCTTTTTCTAGATATTTATTTTTTGTGTGTGTGTGGAGTATGTTTTGAAAGAGTAATATATTAATTTTCTCTTTTCTTCCAACCACCTGAATTATTATTATTAATTATTATTATTTCAGAGAGAGAAAATAAACTCAATTTCTTTGGATGGAAAACAAACAAATAAACAAACAAACAAAAAAACACCTCTTTTATTATAGTATTTTAGGCTTACTTTATCTAAAACTGTGGTTTGAGTTTGTAAAGCAGTCACAGCTTAGATCTTTGGATGAGATATTCATCTAGAATAACTCAGTATTGTTCTATAGATGGGCACCTATTGATCTCTAACTGCACTGATGAGCATGATCTTCTTCATTCTTATAGACAGAAGTCATGAAAACCAGCAAAAATTCATTGTTGTAAGATTAGTTTAAATCTGGCTGCATTATAATCATTAGTTATTCCACAATGGAATAGGATCTCAGAACTTAATAGTGAAATTCAAATAGGAGACAGAAAATAACTTCAGTCCTTCTCACTTAATTGAGAAATTCTGGATCCTTAAGACCAGGATGGTTGTCTTAGAAAAACAATGATTAAAAAGAAAAAGAAAAAAAAATACACCTGCCTCAACTGGATGAGTATAGAATATAAGAATTTAAAGAGTTGTAGCAGAGTTGTGTCACAGTGTGCGCTTCAAAGCTGGAAACAATATGTTGCAAAGGAACCACTTAAAATATTTTATACAGTCGTCCAAGTCAGCATCTCTGTATCATCTTTCAGGGCTATTAAAACAGGGTGTGGATCTATTGATAGGGGTGTGTTTTATTTATTTTCATGTGAACCAAAATTTCATCTAATTATACAATTAACTATGGGAGCTGGAGGGACTGTTCAGCATGTGGTAAAGGCTTCATGTCAGTTCACTAGCAACTATTCTGACTACCTTTTATAACACTTAAAGTAATTTTTCCAATGTTTTTGTTCTATGACGATATTTGGGCATTAGGGAAAGCTTACTTGCTGTAAACAGTGCTGTATGGACAGTTTGGCCTTCTTCCTCTTCAGAAAATATCTGATTAGGAATGATGCCTTTTCTGGAAACAACTCCGGTAGTGTCAGTGCTGCAATGCTTTAGCTGCCAATGAGAAAGAACATTGTCTCAGCAGTGGATCCATTGTAATCTATACGGTATTTGGTCACAGAATCACAAAATGGCCAAGGTTGGAAGGGCCCTCTGAGGATGATCTAGTTCAACCCGCCTGCTGAGCAGAATCACCCAGAGCTTGTTGCATAGGATGGCATCTAGGTGGGTTTTGTATATCTCCAGAGAAGGAGACTCCACAGCCTCTCTGGGCAACCTGTCCCAGAGCTCTGTCACTCTCACAGTAAAGAAGATTTTACTCATATGCAGCTGGAACCTCCTGTGCTTCAGTTTGTACCAGTTGCCTCATTGGTGGGCACTACTGAAATTAGATCGCATCACTTTTCTGGTCCCATCCTCTTGACACTCTCCCTTCAGATGTTTATACACATTGAAAAGATCCTTTCTCAGTCTTCTCCACCTTAAACAAGCCCAGCTTCCTCAGCCTGTACTTGTATGACAGATGCTTCAGTCCCCTGATCATCTTCAGAGCCCTCCGCTGGACTCATTCCAGTAGCTCCTGTGTCCCTTGCGTACTGGGGAGTCCAGAAATAGACACAATGCTCCAGGTGTGGCCTCACCAGAGCTGAGTATTGGGGGAGGATCACCTCCCTTGGCCTGCTGGCAACACTCCCTAATGCATCCCAGGATCCCATTGCCTTCTTGGTCACATGGGCACATTTCTGGCTCATGGTCAACCTGCTGTCAACCAGGACTCCCAGATCCTTCTCCACAGAGCTGTTTTCCAGCAGGTCAGCCCCCAGCCTGCACTGGTGTTTGGGGTTATTCCTCCCTTGGTGGAATAACCTAACTTCATGAGGTCCCTCACTGCCCAACTCTTGAGCCTGTCCAGGTCCCTCTGAATGGCAGCACAGCTTTCTGGTGGATCAGCCACTCCTCCCAGTTTTGTGACATCGGCAAACTTGCTGAGGGTGCACTCTATTCCATTTTCTAGGTCATTGATTTGAACAAATCAATGAACAAATTGAACAAGACTGGACCCAGTAGTGACCCCTGGAGAACACCCCTAGCTATAGGTCTCCAACTAGACTGTACCACTGATGACAACCCTCTGAGCTCTGCCATCAATCCAGTTCTCAATCCCCCTCACTGTCCACTCATCTATCCCGCACTTCCTGAGCTTGCCTATGGGTCCCCCATGAATGCTTGCAGAAATCGCAGCTTCTTGCTTGGATAGAATTCTTGGAATCATGGAAGCTGCCGTGCATCACTTTTGCAGTAATTGTTATAAAAAGGTGATTACTTGCTTATTACTTTCTAAGATGATTCAGTGAAGAGAATAAAACAGTAATGAGGACACTAGTTCCGTACAAAGGAATTCTTTCTTGCATGAGTTTTGTAACCAGTTTCCTGATTTCTTAAAATTGAGCTGATGAAACCACTACATAATAACAGTTTTCATATTTTAGTTAGTTTTCCAGTCTTTGTAGCTGTAGGGGAAAGTCTGGAAACACAGACACACCAAATATTTCAACACCAAAAATTAAGTAAAAAAAAAAAAAAAAAAAAAAAAAAAACCCTGGAACTTAATTATTTAAAATCTAGTGGTTTTAAATCTTACTCATGATATTGAGGCTGACTCATGATTTTTGACTCATTGGGTTGTCAAGCTTGTACCTGACATCCAACCTAAAAAGGTGCCGGTTAAGTTTTCAGTGTTTGCCAAAATGCTGTTTCTCGTTTATATATTCGTATGAAAACTCTGATGTATTTCTGTATGAAAGCATTTGTCACATATTTTATGAAGAAGATAATGTTGCTGTGTAGGACTGTAGACTTGGCATATTTTCAAAGAGCTTGCTTTCATTGTATGCAAGTAAAACTTAGTCAGCAACAATAAATAAATAAATAAATAAAAAGCAAGTGTTATTGCTGAACGAAAATGTCAATGCAATAATCTAGCATGCTAATTTGAGAAGATTAGAAATTCATATTCTAGTTTAGGGTTTTAAAATGAGATAACATAATGAATTGTGTCTGAGCTAAATAGCTGGTAATTTACTTCCTTGCTTCCTGTCAGTAGTTTCATTTGTGTTGAATAGGTATAATTGTGTGTCCTCAAAGAGATTGCACTAAAACTGGGTATGAAATAGTCAGGTTTTCCAAATGCTTTATTAAGCACAGCAATTTCCTGCTACACATAAAAATACTTCAGTCTTTAGTTATATTTACATTCTGCTAGTACAAAGTAGCTATTTTAAAAATGTTTTATCTCATCTTCAAGTTTGATTTAAGTTATCCTATCCCATTAGTGTACATACGGACATGGAGTTTAGCTGAGAAATTTAAAATAAAAAATAAAAATTTTAAAAGGCCAATGAACAGTAATGATGTTACCATACTACCAAGCATGTTGAAAGCAAGTGCCTTCCATAATAGTCTGGAGTAGTCACAAGGAGAAAACATGGGCGGTTTCAAGCCTAAAAAGTTTTACAGAAAATGAAGTGATAATAGTTACTGCTGTTCTCTGTATGATCCAGTAGTGATTTGCAGAAAAAATTGTTTACATTTGGCAGAAGTTAATACTAAACAAGCTCCATAATATCTCATTTTTGCTAGCAAACATACATATTTTTTCTTTAAAAAAGGAGCTAAAACATAGTGATTTTACACTTCTGAAGATAAGTGCAAGAGGTACTTTGGCTAGGATGGAATTTTCTGCCAAATTTAAAAATAATAATAATCAGATCTGGATCTCCCTTGCTTGAAGATGCTTATTACAGTCTATTTTTTATTATTATTTTTTATTTTTTTTAAGGAAAAATAGCAGGAAATTGAGCATTTAAACATGTATATAACATTAAGATTTGGAAACATTTTTGTTTGAGTTATTGTAGCTTAAGAGCCAACATTTATTATTCTGCTTTGATTTTTATAACTCTCAACACATTTGGCTAAGATATGAATACTTAGATTTTGCGTGCTTGTTTTTTTTCTAAACAGGTTTGTCATCTCTCATATTTTTCATTTATACCTAAAACTTATTTTATCCCCCCAAAATAACCCTCCACTTTAGAGAGACTGGGGCAATAAGTATTTATTTTTTATAATACTAATATTAGTTTGTGTGTGTGTGTGTGTTTGTGCTGGCTGGTATTTCTTAAATCAGGAGATGCTTGCAGCTAGAATAACTTAAATCTTTAGCTATTGTTTTTCTTTGTTTTTTAGTTATTTTAGTTATTAATTTAGTTATTGTTTTTCTCAGTTGCTGTTCAGGCCCTTGAAAGTTCACCAGATATATTTGTTCAATAATAATTCTGTTATTAACAGGCCCTACTGAGTGCTGAGCACTTTTGAACACTTGCTACTAAAGCGTATCTTTTCAGAAGAGTGTGTTTTAACAGATACTTTGGCTTCTTTCAAAACGCTCTTCTAGATTCTAGTTGGACTTGCTATTCTGAATCCCTCAGGTGTGTGTGAAAATGTACATTTTAAAGTTAGCCTTTTTCTGTCTAAAGTAATGATATAAAAGTTGCTATGGGGTTTTTGCGGTCTTACATTTCTCCATACAAATATTCAGGATTGCAAACTGCTAGATTACAAGTAGTATTGTAGATGATGTTCTAATTATTATTATTATTTTTTTTTTCCAAAACAGTGAGCTAATTTATGAAATATTTATGTTGCGGTTGTACTTAGTCCAAATAGGGCAAAATTATCTGGTTGTCACATGTGCTGAACACTCTTCAAGGAGCCCTCCATGACTTTGTCTTAAGAATTGGATTCAAATCTGGCAAGAAAACTTTCTTTACACTATTCTTGGAATTGGTTGACATCAGTGAAAATTTGCTCACTTTGTTTTCAAGTATTATAAAACATATTTTTTACAAGGCTAAATCGAGCAGTGAAATAATAAAATGGATAGTGAGGGACAGATTTCTTTATTGTAGATAGTAGTGAACTGTGTATTATTTTTGAATAACGATAGCACACTATGTCTTTAAATACAGTCCTGATATTAACCCACATCCCTTCAATCCTAACCTACCATTTTGACATCAAGAATACTTACCTTCTATATTATTGTAAAAAGTCTTCAACATGAGTTAATTTATCTTACCCTTAAAAAGAAAGGATAAACGTTTCACTAGGTGAAAAACATGTAGAATCTTTCCTTGAAGTCATGCCATAAGAACAATCATTCTTTCATTATTTTTTTTTTTGAGCTTCCAGTACTGGTTAAAAGTAGGAATTGCAGAAGCATATGAAAATATTCAGATGGTGGTTAAGGGATTGTGTTTTGTTTTGTATGATTATATTGTTATTGTACTGTGTATAATTGTGTTACTTGATATGCAGATATTTTTCTAAATGTCAAGATGTGGCTGGTAAATAACATTAAAACTCTATCTCATGGTAAGAACAATAAATGAGTTTCAATGGAATAACACAGTTTTGGAGAGGAGACAGAGCTGTTGTGCACATTGTGCATTTTTCTTGGGAAATTTCTACTCTGCCCCTCCCCCTTCCCCCCCCATCCCTTTTTCTCTTAGTTCTCTAAACATAACCACAACAAAATTCAATATATATATATATTTAAAGTCAGTTGAGAAAAAAATGTCTCTAATGACTCCATGCAAATCTTCTGCATAATTAGTCAGTTCTCTATTGAGCTAAGCCTTGGTATTCTTGTCTGATGGAGCTACACTGCACTCAGGATGCTTGTACAAAGACAGATTAGCTGTGCATGGTGCATGCTGCAAGTGACAGCTCCAGGTATATGTATCAAAGTGTAGGAGCTGCAACAAAAACTACATTTTTGAAGTTGCTGAGCTTAGTAGATGAACGTAATGATATTAGATTACTGTCCTCCTATGAAATAATTACAGTGTTTTTAAAAAAAGACAATAATATATTAGGTAATAATAGGTAATAATATATTAGGTAATAAATAGGTAATTCCTTCATCAGAGGGTGATTAAAAAACAACACTTAACATAAATTAACCCTAATTCCTCCATGCCATTCCCCCTGCCTTTAGTTGGGCCTAATGACTATCAGGCTCTTAGCACATTTCAGAATTATTTTGTAAGATCCTCAGTTCCTCTGCATGCATTCTTCTTTGTCTTTGACATGGTTCTATCTGTTTAATGACATCCCTCCTGCCTTTCCCAGTTTCCTTCTGCTCCCTTTAAAAAAAATAAATAAATATTTTTTAAATAACCAGTGTTATCCACTCTGTATGCCTCATTTATTTACTCATGCTAAAAAGCACTCCTACATTTTTGTGAGCTATCATTCATTTTGCATGAAATAAATTCATTTATGTAACTTGTCTAGGCAGGTTTTTTTTTTCTACATACAAAATAATTTTGATGTTTTGTGATGATACTGTTCTGTATTTAATAGATACTCTGAGTAATGTGTGGATATTTGTACAGCCTTTAAGTAAGAAATCCTGATCAGTGTGTATGTAGGCTAAGTTTGAATTCAAACTAATGTTTGAAGAAGACAGTAAGTAACAATTGTATTGTTTTCTGTCTTACAAGTGCGCCTTGAAGGTATATCATTTAGAGCACATGATGTTTTAGTTCAGCTGTAGATGTTGCCCTTATAAAAGACTTAAGTCTCAATGGAAAACTGCAGGCAATTTTAAAACATGTAGAGAGCTATCTAAAAAAAATACAATAAAAATGTAATTAGAGCTTATCTAACATACAGTAATTCAAGCAAAATATCTGCAGCTCATTTGGTTTATCTGAAGATCATTTTTTGTTACATCTGTGGATGCTCTGTCCTCACAACTGAGGTACTAAAACCATTTCTGTCTCTTTTCTTTTCTACAATCCTAAATCATCTGCTCTGTTGGCAATCTCTGACTCTCTACTACAATAATAATAAGAAATATCATTAGTGACTGTAGAACCTGAAAAGATCCTGTCTTGAAATGTCAATGTTAAAGCCTGAAATCTAATAGCAACTTGTATCTTGGTTTCTAAGACAGTCTATATTTTAATCTTCTCAAAATAACATTTACAACTGAAAGTTTGCAGTGTTGGTGGTTGTGGCAGGGTTGGCAGGAAGGTGCTGTGCTTAAAATTCTATTTTAATATATTTATTAAACCTACCATCATCTTCTTGGAGAAGATTCTCAATGCAAAAAGACCAGATGACTTGACTGAATTATATATAGCTGCACATCTGCAACAAACTCTTAAGATTTGCATTACTACAATAGCTGGATGAATAAGTGAGCATCAACACAGATGCTTTTCTCTTTTCTGACCCCATTTAAGCATCAGGAAAATAATTTTCTGTTTCCTTTCCCAATAATGAAAAAGTCCTTATTTCAGAATGTTGTCTGATATCAATTTATAAAAGAGGTAATCTTAAAAGTAGAGGTCTGCAAGAGAGAATAAAGTTTTGCAAAATATTCAGTCATTTTATCTGAAATTTGTGTCTCCACATGCTTTCATCTTTTGTAACCAACATTCAGGATAAGTTTTCAAAACTGTAAGTAATTGGAAGTCATAAGCAAAAGTATGCGATACTTTCTATGGATGTTAACCTAGGATAATTGAAATACAGATCACAAAATCACAGAATAGGTGAGGCTGGGAGGCACCTCTGGAGGCCACCTCCAAGCAGGGACACCCAGAACAGGATGCCCAGGACTGTGTCCAGAAGGTTTCTGAAGGTCTCCAAGGAGGACAACCCACAACCTCAGGGCAGTCTGTGCCAGGGCTCTGTCACACCTACAGTAAAGAAATACTTCCTGATGTTCAGATGGAGCCTCTTGTGTCCCACTTTATGCACAGTGCCTTTTGTCCTGGCAATGGGCACCACTGATAAGAGTCTGTCTCCATCCTCTTTGCCCCTTCCTTTCAGGTATTTATAGAAATTGATGAGTTCTGAGCCTCCTCTTCTCCAGGCTGAGCAGTCCCAGCTCTCTCAGCCTTTCCTCCAGATGTTGTAAGCCTGATTCATAAATCATTTAAATTAGAGTTGCAGTGATTCACATGATATGAAGGTATAAGTTTTTCACTGACAGCCTCTGTACAAAATGAGTGATACTGTAGGTTGGTGTTGGTAAAAAGTTGGATTATGTCGATCATGTCCCTGTAATGTTTAGAATGGATCTGATGTGAATCATGGGGCTATGAAATAAGGTCTCCTGATTTTAACCTGGGAACACTGTTATGGTTAGCTTAACTCCACTCTTTACCCCTCTATCTTCTAGTCTTATTGGATACAGTGGTTTAGATTTTTCCTTATCATTTCCTCGCAAGGGGTTGTCAAGAGGCAGGAGACCTTTTCTCCATTAACACCAGTGACAGGACCCGCGGGAACGGGGTTAAGCTGAGGCAGGGGAAATTTAGGCTGGACGTCAGGAGGGGGTTCTTCACAGAGAGGGTGGTTGCACACTGGAACAGGCTCCCCAGGGAAGTGGTCACTGCACCGAGCCTGTCTGAATTTAAGAAAAGATTGGACTGTGCACTTAGTCACATGGTCTGAACTTTTGGGTAGACCTGTGCGGTGTCAAGAGTTGGACTTGATGATCCTTAAGGGTCCCTTCCAACTCAGGATATTCTATGATTCTATGATTCTATTTCTGATCTGTCATGTCACATGCAGTACTTGTGAGATTTGCAGGTTCACTACGTCTTATGCTTTTCCCTTGTTAAAACTAGGTTTCATGCATTTTCAGTGTCATGCAAATTCTACTGTCCCTTCTGTGCAAAGGAAATTTGGTATGGTCTGTAATCAGCTGAAAAATTAGGAGCCTAAATGTCACAGATACATGATCTTAACCAGCTTTGCAGTGTGACAGTCATGAAGTGGCAAAGAAGATACTGAGCATCAGAAAGGCAGATATTTCAGCATTCACTTCCAACTATTCTACAAGAAAATGCATTCCCCAGCAAAAAACTGCTTGTAAGCCCATATGCTGAAAGTGACTCAGTGTGGCCATTTACACACCAGGCCTCACACATGATGGTGAAGTTTCTTGTGAAAGGTAGCACTTATTTTTGTCCGCTTATACAGATACTGACATATAAGTTTGGGGCCACTGCTGCAATAGTGGTTTTGGTAGATCTTTGTTTGACCCAGAGCAGCCACTTCCATGTTCTTGTGTTCTGATGCTACCAGCTGTTTGTCTCAGCCTGTAACATTATGAACCCATGTTTTTGAAGATTTAAGAAATTCAAGGGTCAGTCTTGCTCAAGACTTCTGGCCAGCATGGAGTGAACAAACTTCTTATATCTGATCTGTTTGAAAACTCAGTTGTGTTCCCAAGCAGAAATTCTTGCACGTAAGAAGAGAGTAAGTCAGCTCTTCAAAAATGACTATATTTTCATTACCAAACAGGTGAAATGAAAATTCAGAATGGAATCACTTATCAAACAATATTTGATGAAATCAGACCAGTTAAGTTCTTCACTATGTAAATTATGGTTCAAAATCTATTGCCATCTAGAAAAAAAAAAAAAAGAAAAAAAAAGTTGTTTTCCCACTTTGTAACATATTACACTGTTCATTGTTAGTTTTAGCTTCTGTTCTTGGCCTATTCATAGATCTGCAGCCCATTGCAGTGGTGCCTGTTAGAGCAGATACTGTGAAAGTATGGCCAGTTTTTTCTCTGATAAACGGTGTTTTCCAGGAATCTATACTAAAAAAATTCCCCATATTTGATGCTTGGCATGGAAAGCCTTGTTTCACAAGGATTTCAGTTGTATATTTATACAGATTTAAAAAAAAAAAAAAAAAAAAAAGAATCTCATTTATTAAGTCAAAAATATTTTTAAATATTGTGTAAAGAGCATTGAATTGTATTTCTTGGAAAAGAACAATGTAATGGTCATTTAATATAAATAAACACATTTCCTAACAATTGCTTTGTTGCTCTTATATCACAGATGACTCTTAAACGTTTTTGTGTGGTTCTTCTCTTGGATAAACCCATGCAGAAACTGCTCGGTAGTTTAAAGTGGCTGAATTATTTTCAGTGTTACAAAATATACAAGTGACAAAGGTATTTTCTTTTAAAAACCAACTGTGTATGAATGAACCTTTAACTTTAAAAATAACTAATTTACCCAAATAACTTGTGACATTGGTGCTAAATCTTAATGTTCATTTTAAAACTTAATTTTTTGTGTGGCATGATTATTGTATAGGTGGCAGGATTGCTGTGTTTAGTTAACCACATATATATAAGTGCATTCTGAAGGTTCATCATAGAGTATGAGTGTTAATCTCCTTTGTAATTCTTAGCTTGCTAATGCACCAAAAACTTTTTTGAAGAGAAAATTTACACATCATAGGAACTAAGTTACTACTGAGTAGTAACTAAGTACTCCTAAGTCCTAAGTATTCACAAACAAAAAAATGTGTACATATGACAAATAAAATTAACAGAGAGTATTATTCTACCTAGGATGTTTCTATAGTTCTGTTAGAGGAAAACTATAATACTGACAATTTCTAACTAATAATTCATATAATTGTGGAAAATTGAATTCTCTGTGTAGACAGGCAAACCAGGGAGAAATACATACTTTTGTTACAAACATATATTTTTGACTGGATATTAGTACTTTATCTTTACCATTCAATTCTGGTCTGGGATAGTGCTATTATCTAAAGTTTATTTACACAAAAAATAACAACAACAGAAATTACATCAAAGCCAAATGTGTGTACAGCACTTTAAGGAGAATAAAGGATAGTGTTATGGAGTCAGTTATCACTTGGCTACACAGAAGGAAATTATCATGATATTAAGCACAATAAGAAGGAGAATAAATTCCAACAGAATTTTGAAAAGAATTTCCTGAAGTCAGCAAAGGAGAATTTTAAAATGTTGTCTTCCAGTCTTATTTAAAGAGAAGGAAAGTGGCATAAATGGTAGATTAATTGTCTCATTAAATAAAATAAACAGTTGAGTGGATGTTTGTAACTAATTTAATAAGTATGTCACACCCTAAAATGATCCAGTTGTCACCCACTATTAATCTTATAGGACAGTTTACATCAACACATGGAACAAATTGTAATGAAGACACTGGCCAAGAAATGAGTATTTGCTAACATGATGAAATAATTAGCATTCAGTAGAGATCAACTATACTTCAATGTGCGAAGCTGATAATCACTTAACTGAGCTTGATTCAAATAAATACTTCCTTCCAGCATTTGAAACAGTGTCAGCCCAGGCTGAATATGCAGTCAAAGTATGCACTCAGATGTCTGCCTTTAGATCCATATATTGCAGTCTGGGGGCTTATCACAACTGCGTCCCAAATCAGAAATGTAAAAGTTGTTGCCTGAAAAACAAATACTAATCTGAAGTTAGTCAAGGGTTTTAAAGTGTTAAGGT
Source organism: Aythya fuligula (assembly GCF_009819795.1). Classification (NCBI taxonomy): domain Eukaryota; kingdom Metazoa; phylum Chordata; class Aves; order Anseriformes; family Anatidae; genus Aythya; species Aythya fuligula. The sequence continues at coordinate 140,989,368 of NC_045560.1, read as the reverse complement.
TTCTTTCATCATCTCTTGATATTCTGCAAAAAATGTACAGAAAGGAATGTACCATTTCTGGGAGGATTACTATTTGGCATGAGTCAGAAATGTGCCTGGGAAGCTGCTGGTATTTCAGGACAGCGTTCAAAACTGTACTACTTGTGTCTGGCCACCAGCTTAGCAAGGACTGTGGTTTGTCCTGCTGTACCAGCTGTAGTGTTCAGGATGGGCTCTCTATTATTGGTGGAAATACCGCTGGTCCACAGAGAACTGTTAGCATCAGGGATTTGTTTTCTAAGTTTGAAATGAATAGATCTCGAACAATTTCAGTTATGCAATATCTATAACCTAACACTGTCACAGAATAATGAAGCCAATGAAGCATCTGTCAGAAGCACACCCAACGTATCCATGAGAGTGTGATGATGTGGAACAGGAATAGCATATACACTGATATTTTCATATGGTTAATTAAACCCATAGACTCATTCTGTACATACTAAGGTTTTATTGGTATTAGAATAAAGAATTTCTTTTTGGAAGAAAAATAACTGATAATTACTTCTCTCTGTGCTTCTAATCAACAGCCTTTGATGTACATCTGTTTTTTTAAGTACATCTGTAACTTCCAGTCAGGAAAAGCCTTTTATGGCAAGTGGCCTTTAAGCTACATGCTGTGTTTATTTCATATATTCGTTTTCCGTTTCATCTAAAAAAGCATCCACACTTTTTTTTTTTTTTCCAGCTTTATCAGTGAATACATATTTTAAATATTTTATGCAGAAAAAAAACACCCTTCAGTATTTATTTTAGTTTAGAATTATTTTAAACTGATGGAGGAGATATAGTTCTGTCTTTCTTGCAGATGTAAATCAGAATATGAAAAGAACCTAATTTGTCCACTCCATATGTATTATTAGACACCACATTATACTGCTTCTTATCATTCAGCCAAGGCTGAATCCAGCTGCTGTGTATATGAGGGGGGAAGACAGCCCCCTGTGGTGCTGAGAGCATCTGCAGCAACAGGCTGTCAACAGAGGTGCTGCAGACCATTCATTCCCCTAACAAATCCATGTCTGTAACCTCTGGGTAAGAAAAAAATGGATATGTTCAAACTTGGGGCTTTTATAGATCTATAAAGTTTTCTTATCTTTACCACAGTAAAATTAAACCACATGCTGGCTGGATGTCAAGGAGAAAGTTATGATGGCCTTAATATGGTATTATACAGCATTGCTGTTTGTTTCAGTCAATCCTATTTAAAAATTAAAATAAAAATTCTGTTTATAATAGTGAATAATGATCCAGGATAAATCTAAAGACAAAATAATTTATTTGCTTTGTAAAGTAGTCCCATTCAAATACAATTAATTTTCATGTAGTTAAATATAATGCTATACTGGAAGATCAAATGGATCCTGCAGGAATGCATACCTGCAGGATGAGGAATTGCATATACATACAAAAAAAATGTTTCTTAGAAGAAATATTGAGTCTACTACAACGTTGTGAGGAAAAAAAAAAAAAAAAACAAAGAAAAAAACCCATGCGTTTCTTGGCTCTGTAATGATGTAATATGAAAAAGCACAGTAAATCAGTTCTAGCCTATACATGAGCAGAACTGAAACATCTGCTCAGAGAAACATTATTTATAAAAGTGACTGAAAAACTGAACCAGAGATGAGTCACAAACTTTTTTTTTTTTTTTTTTTTTTTTGAGGGCTACAAAATAACTTTAATGTTATAAACACAAAAACACACTTTTCAAAAAAGATGATGATATATAGTGCATAAAGAGAAAAAGTCCGACCTTGAAAGGTATAATGAGAAATAATAGCTGGATATTAAAATTTAAGTTAGGAATTGGGTGCATATTTCTAACTGGAATGATTAACTGCTGGAAAAATTACCAGAGGAAGTGGTGGATCCTTTGTTTCCTTCAGATCTATACCGGATGCCTTTCTCCAATAAGTTATTAACATCAACAGCATAAGAGAGCAATATATGATTGCTCATATTTATGTAAGAAATCTCAGTAGACTTTCTCTTGAAGCTGCTTCTCACATGCAATTAGCACATCTTCTTTAGTTTTAAGGGATAAACCGTGTTTTTAATCACATTAATATAAAGAATGGGCATTCTTAAAGAAACATGCAATGTCTAATTTTCTTATCTAGGTATTTATTATTTCATCTGCAGACTTTGTAAAGATATACAGGTTTGAGACAGTCTTGATGTAGTGAACTTCAAGTAAGAACTGCTTCTGTTGATCTCAAGGCAAACAAGATACCTGAAGTTGCTAAGTCTAGTAATAAGCCTAGAGTAATTTGATTATTTGGCTTACTATGCAGAACCCAGTCAGCAGATTTGATGTTCCTAACTTAATTATAAAGCATTCTCTGAACGAAGAGCAAACTTAAAAAAAAAAAAAAAAACAACAAAAAAACACACAACAACAACGTTTTATTATTATTTTTTCCAATACTGCTATAGTCAACAAAGCTATTTCTAAAATTGTGACAATGGTTTGATGATACTTGTGCACAAACAAAAGTTTTAGCAAGATACAGTGCCATATTGGATATTATACCTATTTATTTTCTGTCAATGGCTGTGCAGTATCAATTTTAACATCTGTGAAAAACTGATGTGTGGCTATTGGGAAATAAATAGGATTAAGGCAGAAAAGTGCCCTTTTACAAGCTTCAGATAGTGAATAACCCTTCTGTAGCTATATGATGTAGAAGTAACTGGTTGCAACATAAATACACCTAGCATGCTTATGAATGTTAGCAGACTCCATGTGCGCAGTAAGTCCAAGAGCCCTCATAGGCTGTCATGGAAAAGTGCTAATGTTTAAGCAGGAGGCTCCCTGCCCATGGAATTAGGTCTTTAATGTCCCTTCTAACCCAAACCATTCTGTGATTCTAAGCTGGGAAGAGAGCTACTGAAATACATTTAGGGATAAAGACATATACATAAGAACATCTCTTAAATCCAGATTGCCCTTGACTCAAAGATAGTGACTACGTCAGTAGCAGTTAATTAAATGTGCTGGGGGCTGCTTTGTCACCAGCATCAACAGACAAGGATCCACATCTTCATTGCTCTGCTTAGAGCTCCCCAACCAGGGACATGCCTACAGGAGCATGGTCCTGGCCTGTGCTGTTTCCTGAGACATCTCCTAAAGGGGCAGGGGAAGGTGCTGGCTGCCCAGCCAAAACACAACAGACAGCTGAGGTACAGTGCTTGGGGATATTCTCTGATACAGTTTGATGACGACCTGGCCCCTACACGGGAAGGATGGGGAACAAGCTGCTGTGAGGGAGGTGAAAGCAGGAAGAAGGGTAACTCCCCCTTTTCAGTGGCTGCCTGAATTTATGGTAGATTAAACGATTACAGAGTTACAGCTTCAGAAGAATTATCCGTATCTGCCTTGATAAATAACTGCAGAGAAGTCTTTCCCACTTGCTTCGGGTGGTGGTGGTGGGGGGGTGCTGAATCCTTGAAAGGTCAGTAACTGGATATGCAATAACCTTGGAAACTTTCAGCAATTTACTCTCCCAGGTAGAAAGGCAGTAAATCCCACGGGACCCCTTGACAGACTTAAAGTGAATGCTGTGGAGAAGTCTATGGCCACAGTATACAGGTGAAGGGAGGTCCTGAAAGCTAAATTTAGATCATTAGGTATAGAGAGTGTGTTATGGTGCACCAGCACAGGGAATGTACTGGAAAAGATAAGCTCATACAGAAGACCAGTCTTCTGTAACTAGACAAAACTGAGACAAAAACTAGACAAAAACTGAGACTGATCCCATCATGACCATAGTACAGATAGTGGAAACTATAAAGGATAGAGTGAAGTTCTAGTTGCAGATCTAGTGAAGAAAACAAGTGAAAGTATTTCCTCTTTCTGCACCAGAAAAATGTCTGAGGAGAAGGGGAAAGTGTACACATTGCATACTGGTATAGCTAAGGAGAAACAGAGACCAACCTGACTAAAGTCAGGAAGGCAGCCTTAATATCTTGTTTTAGCCCCTTCTCAAGTATAAACCAAATGAGCATATGTGAGCAACTCAGGTTTAACAGCTGATCTAGTACACTGCTCTTGATGAGCATATATAGGTAATGATTTTACATCATATGATTAGAAATAATATATAAAAAACCAATAGGTTTTCAGTTGCAATTCATCAGGGGTCCTCCTGTTTGACAGTAGTTTATTCAGTAGTCAGGTGTGCAGTGTAGCCTCTCTTCTTACTAAGTCTTGGAAAGATCATCTTTGATATTCTGCTTAAAGAGAAGCAGAATATACAGTTGAAACTATTATCTGAGCTGTAGTTATGGAACAAAATTGTTCCTGTATTCAGTTCTGGGTCAGAATCCTTGAAGGGAAATAAAAAGATAAACCCTTCAGAACTAAATAATATAGAGCATATATAATATAATATAATATAATATAATATAATATAATATAATATAATATAATATAATATAATATAATATAATATAATATAATATAATATAATAATATAAATATTTACATTATATAATATATTATTATCATATATATTATATAATTATATAATTATATATAATATATAATATATTATATAGAACATATAGAACTAAATAATATAGAACAAAAATATCTAGATAAATAAGTAAATAATAAATTCAGCTTTCCAGTGTAGTCTCTCTCTGTAAGAGACCTTTGGTGGAACTTTTAGTACAATGGATGGAACATTCCTTGATGCAATTTCTAATATGAAATTAAATCTTGCAGGTGCCACAAATAAATGTTATATCAAGAAAAAATGTTTTATATTGACTATAAGAAGAGATAAAAAAATGAATTAAAGTGGGCAGAAAATAATAATAATAAAAAAGAATATTTTGAAGAAGTACCGACAAAAGAGTTTTAAGTCACATTAAACATAGAAGTTCAAACCCAGTTAGAGTTTTCAGTTCTAACTGTTGCCTATATACATAAAGTATATTTACATATGAATGCAAATTCTTGACTGGGTATATGTATATTTTTATTATTATTATTTTGAAATTTATATTGAATTGTGAAAGGAAGAAACAAAAAATACTTCCACTGGAAATATTTTGCTTGGCTGTGCTTTTAAAGCATCTGATCTGACATGGTGCTGACTGAGATAAGGTTGGTGAGTAACCTATTTGCCACTAATGTCCAGAACTTTTGAATTCTGAGCTAAATCCACTTTAGATTATCATTTTGACTGCATTGGATAACGACATATTTTCACATAACTGTGGCTAAATGGGGTACAATACCCAATGTTTGAACATCTATAATACTCAGTTAAGCTTAGGTCTTCTATCAGAGTTTTTTTGTGAGTTTCCATGTAACCTTTTTTTTTTTTTTGCTAGTTTTCCGCTTCCCACAGTGTGCTTCTTTTTGCTTTTTCTGAGTGTGTATGTGTGTAGTCCTAATTTTTATGTTCTATCAGTTTTATTTTTCTAGGCAGAGTAAATGTGTATACTTCTGCAAAGAAAAATGAATATTATTTGATGGAAGTGGAAACCATTTTTCAGTTAATATCTCACTGCCATCTACTGTGCATGTTTTAAAACTGCACCGTGGAGAAAGCTGTGTTTCAGCAATGTAAGACTACTCTTAGTCAATTTGCTCTGAAGTTGAGGAAAACTCCTCAGAGCTCTTAGTAGACTGTGACATATAAATTCCATTCTTTGTGTAGGAATCTGTCTCTTAATTAGATGACAAAGTCTGATGATACTCAATATTGTCTAGAAGGAAAGAACATCAGATTTTGCTTAAGTAGTTTTCATTCAGGGCAGATGAAAAGTAGATACATACTTTTGGGAGGAAAAGAGTATCTCACTTTGCTTATTCTTGCCCTAAATAATAAAACCATTCACTTCTTAGTGGATATTTTGACATAAAAAGAGCTAGTGGGATTGAGATACAGAAATCTACAGATTTTTTATTTTTATTTTTTTAAGTCAAGAAATTATTATGTTCTTCTTTTAAATGATCTTTCATCTCTGTCTGGCAACATACAAACGCCAGTCATATGCAATGTTGTGTGTAGGATGGGATATAATCATTTACCCTAAATTATGAAATTATTAAGTTGAAAATAAGATGTCAGAATTATGACTGCCAGGAAGTGAATAAGATATCACACAAGTTAGCTCTGCATTACCAATGCTTTCGTACCAGTTTATGTAGAAATTACAAACTCTATTCAAGGCAGAAATTTCCCTGGTTTTCATCAGGAAAGCTCAGATCAAACAGACAAGAATGAGTAAAAATCATCTAACTGTGCCTTTTACATAAGGGAACTCATTTTCTTAGTCTATTATTGTAATAGCTTTATTAGTTTCAATAGACTACAAATATTTATAACTTACATCATTAACTATTAGTATTGCATGAAAAAGTAAAAAATAAGACCATTAAGTTTGCAAAATCAAGCACTTAGAAGCTGAAGAAATGCCTTCATTTCCTCCTTCATATTGGTTACGTTACAGCATAATTAGATTTTTTTTTCTTCTATTTTTACTCAGTAATTGTTCTGAGGCCTAGTTTGCTCAACATTATTCAACCCTTAGAACATTAAATAATTCATGACTTTTCTAAGGTGTTCATTGTTATCATACTTCAATGCTTTGCAAATATTAACCCATGTTTATAAAATCTGATATTTTGGGATTAGAAATGGTGGCATAGACAGATTATGTACTTTATGTGATCATAACATCCTTTCTGTTATCTTCTGAGGCAAATGTGTTTATGTAAGAGTTCAAGCAACAACAGAAATTCAACCAGGAGAATGAGGCACTGGTTTCTGACACTTGCCCCCTTCTGTCCCATCTCCTCAACCCATTTGCCTTTTTTTTTTTTTTTTTTTTTTTTTTTTCCAGTGCCACCATCCAAGTCCCAATCTCTTTCACTCCCTACCCAAAATGGCTATTTATTTTGGCTGATATTTATTTTGGCTGACCTCCCCCTAGTCATATTTTTTCCGTAGAACACACTGAGCATAGACAATTTAAGCCAAAATTTGATAATGTTAAAAAATAACTTCAGACCAAATTCTTATTAGGAAAGCTGTCATTAACTCCGTAACAGGTAATAAGAGTAGTGATGCCCATGATGTAAGGTTTACTATGCTACTAAAGTTCGTTGTGTTCTCTTTGTCTTCCTGTGAACCACTTGTCAGAGTTGGTCTGTAAATCATCCTTTAGCCACACTTTAAGCTTGAATTAGTAGCAGTGGGGATTTTCTTTTCTCTTTTACTGAATGTGTAAGATTTCTTAAAAATTTGTATATTTTTCTGGCACTCTGGCACTTTTTTTTCTCTCTCTATATATTTTTTTTCCTATTGGAGAATAATTTCTGGACTGAATCCTTTGTTGTTGTTGTTGTTGATTTGAGTATTATAACTTTTCTAGCTCACCCTGCAGAGGAGATGCTGCCACACTCAGGATCTTAATTAGAACTACATCTGTAGGAGAATGTTTTACAAGTATGTAACATTTGGCTCCTAAAATGCCAAATGAAATGGAAGAAAAGGTCAAAATGTGCATTTAATGAGGTATGCTATTATTCCAGGACAACGCTGTGCAGTGCAAATTCTGCATATGAAAGTAATAGAAAGGACATTTTAAAGTCCCATCATTCTGTAGTCATCAATGGAAGAGGAAAATGTTTTAAATAAAGAAGGAAGTATTAGGCATTTTGATCTCTCTGTAATGAAATAATTTTTATGTGAGTACACTGAAAATTTGTGAAGGAATTACACTGTGAAGTAAAGATGCAGATTTTTTATTTATTTATTTTATTTTGTTAAATGTTTTAGATTGAAATCCTTACTGCCCTCATGTGGATGAAAACGCATTTCATTTTCTCTGTCTGCTGAAACTAGAAGTGGACATGTTTCATTAGAAGAACTGTACGTACAACAGTATTTACACAGCAAATGAAGGACAATTTGGCCACTGAACTGATGCTGATGTCTGATGCCTCAAGCAGTATGGCTAGGAGTCTGTAAATATATCTGCTTCGTTTAATTCTGAAGAATCAGGTGTGCCATGAGTGCTAAGAATCTGCCCCCCAAATTCTGTCTGGAGAAAGCCACTTTTGCAGCTGACAGAAGCTGATGAAGGCTCTTTCTGAACCAAGTAATGTGTATCCTGAATTGACCAGAAGGGTCTGTCCAGAAGGTACATGCAGTATTTCCAAATCCCTTTGAGCTCAGGGTAGGAGACAAGCCAGGGAACTGAGCACGCATCTCTAATATAGCAACATGCATCTGCTTTAGGAGCAATGATAATAAAGTGGTACGAAAGCAACAACATAAAAAGAAAAAATGTACTTCACATACTGACAAAGCTGACAAAGTTACTCACAGCTATTACTCTATGGTGTATAGACAATTGCCGTGTATATTGGCATACTTTTTTTTTTTTTTTTTTTTTTTTCAAGAATTGATGTTGGAATTACAATGTTACCTAGATGTTATTATACCTTTGCCTGTATATTATTATACCATTAGAAATTGTGTTACATTATTATCTAACAATAACATTTCATTGCACAGCATATTAGTTGACCATACACCTGCCATAAACAAGTAGTCCAAAAAAAGTTTAATGAATAACACTGTAAAGATACAGATGATTGTGATAATATACTTTGTAGAAAAAGAAAAAAAAAAGAAAAAAGAATTAGTCATTAGTCATTTACAAAGCAAACAGCAAAACCTAATTTTATGACATTGAAATAAAGGATTTGATTGATTGTCTTTGCCAGTCTTGCTTTTGTGCAGAACTGTGAGATACAGAATGATAGATAAGCTTTTTAAGGATTTTATTTTCTAAATAACTGAACACCAAATCTAACTATATTTCTGCTCTTTCTTAGGCCATAAACATATTTCAGTGTCTACACATAACTGTACAAAGTATTGAACATGTTTCTCTAAATTATGTTCTGAGCTGACTCAGATAATAAAAATGGAGGTGCTCTTTTTTTAGGGAGTTTGAGATAAAAAATGCTTTTCAAAGCATTAAAAAAAAAGTTAGTTACCTTGTTAGCATGCAAGGGAAAAGTCAGTTGAAATAGAAACAGGAATACAGTAACTGAACAGCCCGTGTTCAGATATCCTGCTCTTTGATTGAATTATTTGTATTTTCTCCCACTGCTGTTCACACCAAGGTCTTTCAAGGATATGTTGTCTGCAGTAATAAAATAAAGATTGAAAATCAGATCTGATGTGGAGGCCTGTGACTTAGAAAGGGGAAACAAAGCTCACAGCTATCTGCCAGCTGACAGGTGGGAGAGTTATCTCTGGAGACGATGCGTTGTCACTTAAAGAGAATTGCTGGCTGCAGATCCCATGTGCTGCGCTCAACGATCTGCTCTCTGGGGCTCTGTTTCTGATAAGGAGGGTTTTATAGGCTATGTGGACCAGGATTACTATCTTTATTGTCACTCTGTGTCCTGTACAGTAATGCTGTAACCTGCTATTGATGGGAGAGAGCTGGAACCAGTCTGGGAGGAAACGCTGGGCTGAGTAACAGGCTGTGGAAGAGCCTGATGTGAGGCCTCAGTGCTTCCTAGGATGTGTGGAGGGGGACTGTAGGGTTTTTCCCTTTCTAGCAACCCTATTTTTACACAATCTGGGCTGTATAGTTTTCAGCAGTTATTACAAATAGCTTTGTCACTCTTACTCAAATGGGTGGCTTGCTTTTCTCGATGATAGTGGAGGCTTTTGCAGAGCAAGGCTAGTCCAACTTTTTTATCCACCCTGTTCCCTCTGAGGGCTGGCAATCCACACAGTAGAAGTAAAACCTGTTCTTATGTTCTCCCTCCCTCCCCCCCCCCACCCACTTTCTCTTCAGACAACTTGCCCCAAGCCAGGATTTTCCTTCTGTGTGCAATGATAAGTTCTGGACTAAAATAAACCACTGCTAATACCACAGAATCACGGAATCACAGAATTTCTAGGTTGGAAGAGACCTCAAGATTCTTTTCAACATGGAATGGGTTGTCCAGGGAAGTGGTGGTCTCCATCCCTGGAGAAAATAGGTAGATGTGACACTAAGAGACATGGGTTAGTGATGGGACTTGCTACGTAATGTTGGACTAGATGATCTTGGAGGTCTTCTCCAACCTAGATGATTCTGTGTTTCCATGATAACAGCCTAAGCAAACCTAAGAACAGCAGAGCCCCAAGGGAGAAAGGGCCTTGGAGTCAGGGCTTTTGCTCTCAAGATCAGGGAGCATGGCAAGACACAGAGGAGGAGGCCACACAAGTGTCACTGTAGACAAGGTCCACCACCCTGGAACGTCTTCTGGAGTGGAGGGAGCTGCTGCCATGCTTGCTTCTGGTACCCAGGGAAAGTCTCCTCAGATGGCCATCCTCACCCTGTGGCCCTGCTGTTGGGGAGCCTGGAAAGTCTGTCTCTCAGATCTTCTCTGGGGATCTTTCTGTATTGTGTTCTTCAAAAGAAGCCTATAGCAAGAATTTGGAAGTTACTTCTGTTGACTGTGCTTTTGCTGACAAAATCAGGACTGTAATTGAAGTCTGAATTTAATAAAAGTTTTCATGCATTGGGACCTCAGCAACATAGTCTTTATAGTCACTGCTTTTCTGCTAATCTCTAATCTCTATTGTATCATGGTAGCAATACGGGAGCTGATGTTTAACCAAGGAAAACTGTTCATATTCAATTTTCTGGTTAAAATGACAGTTGCCATTTGGGACTGTGTTAGCATTGCCGATCATCTGGATATTGTTTGTGTAGTTTAGTATTGTCCTAAAAATAATAAAACTTATTATGTACAACACAGCACTTGAAATTTAGTGAGCAAACAAAGGTGTCAATAACATGAGAGCAAGTTATGAGGCATGCAGGGCTCTGTGGTACTGCCTTTCCACAGGTTTCTACTCCAGGGCATGTGTAAAAGAAGGTGAGTTGCCTTCTCCATGCAGGCAGCCAGATGGCTGATGCTCTCAAATCATCATTATGATTTGACACTTACAGGAGCTATTTTGTAAGGCTTAAACATACACACCAAGCAGGCTGTGTGTCTTTTTACCTGTGCATGTCAGACTTTTCAGAGGTAAAATAATAGAAACTGTTACTACCTGAAACTTGCAGTAAGCTCTTGCTTTAGTTTTCAGGAGGACATTGTAGAGAAAATTAGATGTGGCACTGACTGGAAATTATATTTCTTTTTACTGAACATTCTGTACAGTGCAAAACTTCACAATGTGAGATCACTGTGCAAACTGTACAGCAAAACTCTGGTAAAATTCTGTCGGTCTTCTGACTGGATTGCCACTTGTTTCAGTTCGATTTTTCGCTCATCTGCTGCTGCCTTAACAATATTTCAAAGACTCAGGTGAAAAAGAAAAAGTGTCTTTAAAATGCAATACAGAATGCAGTGTTCAACTATATATTCATCCCAGTTCTGATGCCCTGCAATAAACCAGCTAATAGAATGACAAAACAAAGTTGTGATATGGAAATTTGTGTAATCAAAACCATGTTGTTGTAATGCCCCTTAGCGTCAAGTATTACTTCTCTCTGACCTCATTAGGTGTGCCTAGTCATTAGATACAGTGTTACTAAAGAGTTTTAACTTAAAAGCAGCTTTGATTAATGATTGGTTGGACTGAAGTTTTACTTTGTAGGATTAACTAGATTTAAAAATGGCAAAATGCCATAGTAGTATTAATACCAGACTTTAACGAGAAGCAGAAGTAAACTCCAAGGACCCTTGCGATTTTAATATGGGCTAAACTCATGTTCTCATTACCTTAATGTCCTGTCCTGTTTTAAAAGGCAGTATTGTAATAATTCCTAAAGAATAGTAACATAGGCGGCAGATTAGCAGATTACAAATATGTAATCTCAAATATATATCTTCCTATGTGTTTAATGATTTATTTATTTTTTTTTTAATGATTTTGGAATCAGATTCATTCAGCCTTGTTATCAAATAGAGAAAAAATGTTTCATACTGGTTTGGGCCTTTATTCTTTTAGTTAAAAAACAATGTGGAAGTAAGTCAAAGTCATACTAGCAAATATTTCTCCCAATTAATAATGTGCTGTCATTGTAGTAAAAAAGAATAAATAATCCTCACATTTTTGTGTTATCAGCTATTTGAAATTTCTTTTTTGTTTTCTTACATTTGTTTACTTTTCTTGAAAGTTTAGGGTTGGCACCTCTAGAGATTAATGTCATTTTTTCTCCATTGATCACATATTTCAGTGTATCATACTGCCAAGAAAAAACAGACCACTCTCACTCAAGACAAAATTTAGTCATCTCCTTAAATCCTACTAAAGTTTATAGAATTTAAACATATATAGGTAACACAAAGCTGAATTAAGATCTGTCTATTTATTTTTATTTTTATTTTTATTTTTATTTTTATTTTTATTTTCCCATGGGATCTTTGCTAAATTAGTCAAAGGGCACTGATTTATTATTAGAGGTGAACAGCAAAAAAATCTTTCTAATTTCAGGAACTCTGAGAATGTCTGAGAATTCTTCCTGTATTGATCCTGATTTCATCATTTTGGTTATTTTTCAGTGAACTTTCAGTAACAGAAAGTGTGTAATGAATTTTGTGTTTCAGCACAATAATGTGCTGTGAGAATTAGGCAGAGTGTGCTAATCATCAATAATAGCAGTTCTTTACAGAGGTGGCATTCCTTCTGCCAAAGCATGTAAGACTATGTCCAGCCAAATACTTGGGCTGCAATGCCTAATTTCTCATGTAAATCAGGGATATATTGGACTTGACTTAAATAGGATTACTCACTCAAGCAAATTTACGCAAGGGTCTAAGGCACGTATCCAGCTTTTAGTGAGTTAGAGTCTACATACTTGTTTGGCTCTGGGCCCTAGGCACTTGCATAACATTGCTTGCATGAATTATCCCATTAAACTGAGACCCACATAAACATTATTACTCATACCAGCAAAACTGTGCATGTGGACAAGTGCTGACAGTTGGGGATCCTGCTGCCTCTTGTACTGTATTGAAAAGTTCTGTTTTCACTGATGATCAAAGCTTATTAACCAAGCATTACATCTGCAGTCTCCATCAGTAATTTCTGTGCCACTGAGTTCTTTGACTACATTTTAATATTGCCTTGTATTCTTTACTTAATTGACTCATTGATTTTTTTTTCTATTTATTTATTTATTTTTTAGGAAGAAGGGCAACAAAAACAAAGGAGAAAAAAAAGAAGAAAAAGAATTTGATGGAGAGGGCTCAGAAGCAGCACAGCATCTTTTTAGCTACAGATAAAACAAGCCAGTAAAGACTTGATTTTTTTTTTTTAATATATTTTTGCAAAGTGCACAAAAGCTGCTATACGCTCCTGCCCATGGATGCACTACAATTCAGCTGCTTTAACAGTATTGGTGGCAAATAACTTGTGAAAAGAAGCCCACAAGCTTGTTTGTTTTATTTATATATTTTTTATTTTATTTTTTCGTCTTATTTTTGACCTGAAGACTTCAAGGTCAGGAGCGCACTGAGTTGAATCAGTGGAAGTGGTGCTGAAGTGTGTCAAAGATTTTGTACTGAGTGCTTGGTCAACATGTTGACACTGAATGGAAGCAGGAAAGAAACCTATGTATACCTATGTATCACCATTAGGCGGACTTGTGCATATTTAAATAAAAAAAAAAAAAGGAAGTCTTGGAGGTGTAGGTACTATTGCATTTATGGCCTTTTTCCCCTATATTTGTACATTTCAAGATTCAATGGGTATGACTTACCTACTTAGTGTTAACGTGCATTGTTCTCAGCACCTGCTACATTGAAACAGTTGTATAATAAAACTGCTTTAAAACAATATACCACAGGAATTACTGCTTAGAGTTATCGATATGCAACAGACCCTATGTGTACATATTATGCTGTCTACATATAAATGAACATATTTACTGTACATCTATGCATTTTTATGTATAATACTTTATACAGGTTTAAAGTTATGTCCAATTGGTTCTAGTAATATACTTTAAAATAACCCGGTAATTGTTTACTTTTTACTATGTTTTAAGTATCTTTTCATATTTCTCAGTAGTTCCAAACTGGATTTTTTTTTTCTCATTTGTAAAGCACATTCAGATGGCTAAACTACCTTGTACTGGCCCTCATAGTGGACAGTGGAGTGTCAGCTCTGAAGTATACTTACCAGACTAGTGAAAGAAAAGTTTTTTCTGCTATTCTGTACTCCTATCTCATCCCCTGTGTATTTTATCTAAGAAGAAGAAGGGTAAATTTTTAAGATGAAGCATAATGATGATAGATGTTTTGAGTATCAGGAAAGAAAGTTTACAGAAGTTCTTGGTATCTAAGATTGTATGTGTAGTTTCTCAAATATGATGCACAATGATTTATTTCTGTTAGTCCTGATCCAGTCAGATACAACAGTTGAACACCTGAGTACAGAGAATCAAAAGAAAAACACTGTAAGAGCAGTCATTCAAAAGTATATCAAGCACCAGTCAATATTCCAGAATTTCCAGTTACTTGTAGGTTTAGAAAATTTAATCTGCATCTGGGTTGGGGACAGGGGGGCAGGGGTATGTCTTTGTAGGAAGTTAAAATGGCTCAGGATGTCTAATTTGGTAGTCCTGCATTATTGGGCTTGTATTTGAGGAGATCTTTTAATATCTGCTTGGAAAAGCCCACACTAAAATTACTGTCATTTATGCTGTCAGTTAGAGAATTTATTCTAGTTCTAGGACTAAACCTTGCATCGCTACCTACACAAACCAAGGTGTGGTGTTAAAATTATTTATATTGAAGTTGTGATAGGTCCGTCTAACATGTTTATCCTAACAAAAGGTTACTTCCTTTCACATAAAATCTAGGAATCTGTTGTTTCTATCCCCCACTCACTTCAACTCACTTCTGAGATAGGATAATACTGAATGTACTGGATGCGCTGCTCGTATAGGATCCACTGAGAGCCATTGCTCCATAGTGTCAGCTGTGGCAGTTAGCAAACTACTGAAGGAGTCCATCTCTCCCAGGCATGGATATTTGGCCTTATTAACATAAAAAGAAATGATTGTCTAGATCCCATCCCTCCCAAGGATTGCCATCTGGCTCAGTTAATGTCAGAATGATTCTCCTCAACTCTTTTGTTGGTTTTACAGTAGGTAAGTGGGTCCTCTACAACTGCTTGCCCAAAAAGGGGGAGCAGAGGGGAAGGTGCTGTCTGAATGCTCTCTCACTGTGACCAAGTCCATAAAACTTCTGTCTGACCTGGCTTAAATTGTACTTGCGTTACTGCACATGTGAAGTCCCAGTGCTGTCCAACAAAGAAAAAGGTAAAAGAGACCACAGAACCCTACAAATCTCTCTTTGAGATATACTTTAGAAAAATCCCACAAATCTTATTTTTAGTTTTATGGGTTGTATGCTTTATGAATAAACTAGGGAAATAAAGCACCTATGAGCACAAATATATTCATACTTACAACACGTATTACTAAAAAATGTGCAGAATTTAGACACTTACAAACATTCCATGAAACTGCTTGTGGACTTCCACTTAACCATGAGGTTTTCCCCTTTCATTTAAAATATGCTCATATTTACCTAGAACATAATAATGTTAAGGACAGTAAGATTGTTCTGATCCTGGGCTGCTATTTTGGACTTTAAATGCTCACTTTAAAATAAAAATAATAATAAAAAATAATAACAATAATAGAAAAGGACAATAAGAATTGTAGCTGCCTTTTTGCTTACTGGTTATCAAATTTGGCTGTAAGTGCCGTGAATACCTGCGTACCATCCTTCTAGTAGTGGTTACAAATACTGTATTAGGCATGTCATGGAAAGAATGCTACAATATACAATAAAATGTTGTCACAAGCTTCTGACTAAAATATTTTTGGTACTTTTTAATTCAAGGAGTGTATTCCTTCGAAATAGCATGCAGACAGAATAATTGGAGAAGGTATGTGAATGCAGATTTCCTCACACTGGAGTGGAAAATATGGAGATTTTTCCAAACAGATTTGTTTTTGTTGATATTTACAACATGTTTGAAAAGGATACAGGCACTATATATTAGAAATACATTGATTTTTTTTTTCCTATTCATCCTCATGTTTGGATTTTCCTTGAGAGTATAGACACAGGAAACTCATCTCTAAGTAACAAGTGCTCTCATGTGTAGTTTCTTCTTTGACCTAGACATCTATTTTTATCTTGGTTTTGCACAGTAGATTCTATAAAAGCACTCATAGTATTTGGGATGTCATAAGATCATACTTCTCTTGAAGTTGGCAAGGACCTTGATAGACCATCTGATCCCAGTCCCTACTTGAAAGAGGGCTAACCTCAAATTTATTCAGGTATGTCTGAGGTGGAGGATTTCACAACCTTTTTAGTCCCTGTTTCAGTGTTTGACCACCTTCACAGGGAAGTTTTCTCCTTTTGTCCAATAAGAATTTTGTCGTCATGATTTCTGTCTGTCATCCTGAACTCAGTCTCCTCTCTAAACCCTGTTCAGGCAGCTGAAGACTGCAGCTAGATTTTCCTCTAGCATCTTCTTCAGGCTAAATAACCACAGATTACATTTTTTCCTTTTCAGAACTGTCACTACCTTTTGAATCCAGTTGTTTCTTTAAATACTGGAAGGATTTGGAGCTGTGGAGCTTCTGTCTTCACATTGTTTGTATGTCTCTACTTTAAACATTAACTATTGGAAATTTGTTTAAAACTAGGAAAGATTCAAATTAGCCGGACAAAACTTCCCATGTTATATTCATCTGTTAACAAAAAAATGTTTCATTGAGATGATGTCCAAATAATTCATTTTCCAAAACATACATTCTTTTATTCAGTTTTCTCAGAAGAGAGAATTTCATAGCCTCACCCTCCTTTTAGGACTTCTGTATCCTCTGTATGCCCTGCATTCTCCTAGCCTTCTAGTAAAAATACACGTCAACATTTAAAGCAATTATTTTGTGGCTGGCTGGTCTTTAATGCATCTCAGCTGTTCTTGCTAGTGATATAGTGATAAATTATTACTACATTTTTCTTTCCTTATTGCTGGGTTAAAAAAAAAAAAAAAGTTGTGCTCCACATTATGTTAATGCAAACCTTCCATATTATTCCATATTACAAATGTCAGTATTAGGAAATTTTTCTCTGACACTATATACTATATATACTATACTATATATATATATGTACTATATATATATATATATAAAGATACACATGATATTAATATCTATAGAACATATGAGATGTGTCTTCTCTTAGTAATATGAGTTTATAGTGCAGAACAGAAATAAATATGTTAGATTTTCATTTGAGTCAGCTAAAAACAAAACAAAAATACATGAAACATCATGTTAACTTTGTTTCTTTTTTGATTAAAAAAAAATCTTAATTGAAAGGTTCTAAATTGAGAAGACTTTTGCAAGCAGACTAAGACCAAAATTAATGTTTCAATTTTCTTATGTTTATGAAATAGCATATAGAATAAAACTAACTGGATACTACCTGCAAAAGTGCCATGATTTTTTAAAAACGTGGGTGATGCTACTGATTACTGATGCTACCACTCAGCAGATGGTATAAGAGCCTTTTGAATTCAAAATGCACATCTCTTTCCCTTCACCAACAAAATGTACTCGTCTCTTGACACTACTAGTTCACTTGCACTTCTGATGGTGTAAGCCAGTATGAATTCCAGTAAAGTTTAGACTGATGTTATTTTGGACTGACACCAACAAGAACAAAATGTACCCTTCTCACAATGTAACCCACAAACCACTATCAGCTTTCTGTTTAGTTCTTCACTGAAGCTCTACACCAAGCCTGGCATTGTTTCCTTCAAGAGAAGCCTCTGTCCAGGAGTGAAGAAACAATATTGAATTTAAGAAGTATTAGGGCAACCTGACCTACAGGATGCCTTTAGCCCATTGTGTAACTTTTCAAGGCTTCAACAGATTTTTTTATTATTATTTTATTTTTAGGCAAGCTAGCACTGTTTATGTCTAATATGTCCAGTGAAGTTCTGAACTCTAGGGAAGTTGGAACCTTACCTAAACTGGCTGGTAGTATCTCTGTGGTTATGCCTCTGGAGAAACTGCTGCCCAGACTCCTTGTTTTCAACTTATGTCTTCAGTGACAACCATGTAATCTTGTTGATCTAATTGCAAAATACCAATGAAACTAACTAAAAGTTTATAAACCACAAATGAATAAACACTGAAAATGAGGCTGATTTGTTTCTCCCCAGTCACTTCTCAAAACGGAAATTCAGTTCAAGAGAAAAAAGTGATTGCCCAGACAGTGTCAGTTGGAGAATATGTCTTGGCTTGCAAATATGTCTTAGTTCTTTCCTATCAGACTTTAGACTGTAGGGGTGTGGGGGGTGGGGAGGTGGAAAATGTAAGATATTTTTTTCCTCTGAAGTCCTCTTTTTATCAGAAGTTTTGGTGACAGGCCATGTGTTCTTTCTCTTTCTGAGTGGACTTGGAGGTATTGGTTACCATTTACAGAAGCTAAGTTCCGTAACAGCAGGGGGGCTTCTGATCTTTGCTCCATAATTATTTCAATCTTTTATTGAATTGCTGTATATACACAAAAAAGTCTCAGGGACATGGAGTACAGCTACAGGATTTCTGTCTCCCAATTTGGTGCTCTCCTTTTAGCCTTGTTTTCTTTGTTACACTCTGGCCTGTCTTTAGCAGAAGGAATGGACTGTGCTTCTACCAGAAATGCTTTATAGCTTGCTTATTCTGTCAGGTAAGGCATTTCCTTTACCATGCTTCAAGGAAATCCTATGATCTCCAACCTGCAGATGCTTTGTAATATGTGGCAGACTTGCAGATGTTTTGGAGCATATTTCCTAGTTATACAGCCAGCCACTCTGAAGAAAATCCAGAAATTATTTCAGAGACAGAAATTAGTGTATGTATTTTGAAGAAATATATTAATTCTTATAATTTATCTGGTGAGCTTCAATTTTGAAGTGTGATATAAAAAGAAAGGGCAGACATGATCTGAGAAACATCTAATATTTTTTTTCTTAGAAAAGCGAGATCATTAACCATAATGGCTCTCAAGAATATCAGTGTGTTTTTAAACAGAACCCTAGCATTACTGTCCTGAATATACAGAGGAGCTGGAAAACTCAGCTGTACAACTGAGCATTCTGTCACAAATAACCTTGTCATAAAACCAAATTACCATTTCCCTATTAAAATGTCAAACAGGTATAAGTATAGATTCAGACTGAGGATTGTTGGCAAATGCAGGCTATTTAAGGACCCTTTGTTAACAGTGAAGATGTATGATTTATTTCAGCCTGGGCTATAGCATCACCAAGGCTTTATTCAAGATCAGTCTTAAAACTCAACATATGTTTCTTAAAATTTAGAGTAGGACATGAAATTAAGACTGATTTTGATTGCTAAGCAGATTGTTTTTTTTCCCCGCTGTGGAATATAGCAGGATATACAACGCAATTCCTGACATGTGCTTTCCTCCATCTGAATTTGTCTCAAAAACAGCAAGCTATTCTTCCTTTCCACATCAAGTGGGAATGCCTTTCCTCTTCCTGCTTTTGCCTCCCTAACTTTTCCAACACCTAAACTGTGCACAGGCTGTAGCCCATTTTAAATGCTACATTTGTCAAATGGAAGTCGCTTTTCTCTTCTGTAGAAACTTTTGTACCTCCCCATCCCTCTAGAAATACGTTAAAGGTTTTGAGAGCAGATCATGCTTCACAATACTGTAGCAGTTTTGACATTGATTGACAGCAACAAGGTCTTCTGTATACACTGTATTGTGTGTATTTTCTGCCTTCCTGGGAACTGAGCAAGGGTGGGTTGATTAGATAGGCTGAAATGAGTGAGATTCTGAATTTGACTGTCATGGTGTTAATTGTAATGAATTTCTTTGTCACTGATAAGTTATGCACAACACCAAGCACACATATCCTCTTCTTTGTTAGTTATATGCTATTCTAGTTCTCTCACTGTAATACAGAAGTCCTTTTATGCTAATTCTTGCTATCCATTGTTTTGTAAAATTTGGTTCCACAGAGCATTCAGTGAGGAAAAGAGTTGCACAGAAATTTTTTTTGATGAAAGATCTCATACAGGACCTGCTTCAAACATGACACACACACATTTTCCACATGGCATCAGCTACGCAAAGTGCACCTGGGTCAGTGAATCACAATTTAAAAACTCTCAGAAGTATACTATTGTTTTTGTAGGAAAATAAAAGTACATGTCCAGGTGAGACTTAATAGCAAATCTACCTAAATATATATAAAATCACATTAACACTTTATATGTAGAATTTTAGAAATTGCTTAGCCTGGCCTAGCCTTTTAACAATTATTTTGTCATCCATTGTACTGAAAATAGTATGAACTGGAAACCCATCTAAGTGTGATCTAAGCAATTTGCAAGGGAGATTAGTTGCCTACATGAAATATGAGAGCTCTGCATGTAATATTCTGAAAGATTAGATGTGCATATGGACAGAGAGAAGGGCAACGCACAGCCAGTATCTAGCTTTTAATTCTTGTATAACGGTGTCTGTACAGTTGTGGTGGTACTTTTGAGGACTGACTCACTAGCCTTCTTTAAGTTGCCTGTGGCAGCCAGATACTTTGGAGTTCACAGCTGTCTGCTCCACAGACTGCCAGAGATCATAGTCTCTAGCCTTGCTAGGGTTGATGACAGACATATATTAATCTAAATGAAAATAGATGGAGATAGAAAATCTGAGTATAGCAGTCTGTAAACCGCAGCATCCCAGAAACAGATTTACACACCCAGACCGACTACCTGTTAAAAAATGCCGCAGTTCAGGTCACCGGATGCAAGGAGTGTCTGAGCCTGTTGCTGCCATCAGCGGGAGGCAGAGAAACTGCGTGCGTGAGGTGCGAGCAGGTGGATGACCTGGTCCGCATGGTGGCGGAGCTCAAGGAGGAGGTGGAGAGGTTGAGGGCCATCAGGGAGTGTGAGCGAGAGATAGACTTGTGGAGTAACTCCCTGCAGGGCCTCAAGGGGAGGTACCGAGGTGAGACTCCTCAAATGGGGGTGGACCCCCTGCCCTGTAGCCATCGGGCAGAGGGAGGGGATCTTGGAGTTCAGGAGGAATGGAAACAGGTCCCTGCTCGACATCGCAGGCGACGCCCTCACCTTCCAGCCCCTCATTCCCAGGTGCCCTTACACAACAGGTTTGAGGCCCTGGAGCTCGACAGACCAGTAGCTGAGGAAGAGGTAGCAAGTGTTCCCAGGAGGATGCCTAGGGCAAGGAGGTCGACTCCACGCCTCAGGACTGCCTCCATCAAGAAAGACAGGAGGGTTATTGTTGTTGGAGACTCTATTCTTAGGGGAACAGAGGGCCCTATTTGTCGGCCTGACCCTACCCATAGGGAAGTCTGCTGCTTCCCTGGGGCCAGGGTCAGGGACGTTGCCAGGAAGCTTCCCAACCTGGTACGCCCCTCTGACTATTACCCTCTTTTGATAGTCCGGGCGGGCAGTGACAACATTGAAGAGAGAAGCCTGAAGGCTATCAAAAGAGACTTTAGGGGGCTGGGTCGGTTAGTGGATGGAGCGGGAGTGCAGGTGGTGTTTTCGTCCATCCCTACGGTGGCAGGGAGGGGTTCAGAGAGGACACGGAAAGCCCACCTGTTAAACACATGGCTCCGGGGCTGGTGCCAATGCAGAAATCTTGTTTTTTTTTGATCACGGGGCACTTTACTCAGCACCTGGCCTGATGGCCGCAGACGGGTCCCTATCTTTTAGGGGAAAAAGGATCCTGGGCCAGGAGCTGGCAGGGCTCATTGAGAGGGCTTTAAACTAGGTAGGAAGGGGATGGGGCTGAAGCTAGTATTGTTGGGGCTGTGCAGGGGGGAACAATGACAAGGCTGGAGGATAAGGCAATGGCCCAGCTGAAGTGCATCTACACCAATGCACGCAGCATGGGTAACAAACAGGAGGAGCTGGAAGCCATCGTGCAGCAGGCAGGCTACGACTTGGTTGCCATCGTGGAGACGTGGTGGGACCAGTCTCATGACTGGAGTGCTGCAATGTCTGGCTATAAGCTCTTTAGAAGGGACAGGCAGCACAGAAAGGGTGGTGGTGTGGCTCTCTATATTAGAGAGTCTTTCGAGGTTGTAGAACTCGAGGCTGGGAATGACAAGGTCGAGTCCCTTTGGGTTAGGATCGGCAGGGACAACAAGGCTAGTGTCCTGGTCGGGGTCTGCTATAGACCGCCGAACCAGGATGAGGAGACGGATGAGGAGTTCTACAGGCAGCTGACAGAAGTTGCGAAAACGTCAGCTCTTGTACTCGTGGGGGACTTCAACTTCCCTGACATATCCTGGAAGCACAACACAGCCCTGAGAAAGCAGTCTAGGAGGTTTCTGGAGAGCGTGGAAGATAGCTTCCTGACGCAGCTGGTTAGTGAACCTACCAGGGGTGGTGCCCCGCTAGACCTTCTCTTCACAAACAGAGAAGGACTGGTGGAGGCTGTGATTGTCGGGAGCTGTCTTGGGCAGAGTGACCACGAAATGGTGGAGTTCACTATTCTTGGTGAGGCCAGGAAGGGGACCAGTAAAACCGCTGTATTGGACTTTCGGAGGGCTGACTTTGAGCTGCTCAGGACACTAGTTGGTGGAGTCCCTTGGGAGGCGGTTCTGAAGGTCAGAGGGTTCCAGGAAGGCTGGGCGCTCTTCAAGAGGGAAATCTTAATGGCGCAGGAACGGTCTGTCCCCACGTGCCCAAAGACGAGCTGGCGGGGAAGAAGACCAGCCTGGCTCAACAGAGAATTGTGGCTTGATCTTAGGAGAAAAAAGAGGGTTTATAATCTTTGGAAAAGTGGGCAGGCCACACGGGAGGACTTTAAGGATGTTACGAGGCTGTGCAGGGACAAAATTAGGAAGGCCAAAGCTCATCTGGAGCTCAATCTGGCTACTGCCGTTAAAGATAACAAAAAACGTTTCTATAAATACATCAACACAAAAAGGAGGACTAAGGAGAATCTCCATCCTTTACTGGATGCGGGGGGAAACTTAGTTACAAGAGATGAGGAAAAGGCGGAGGTGCTCAATGCCTTCTTTGCCTCAGTCTTTAGCGGCAATACCGGTTGTTCTCTGGATACTCAGTACCCTGAGCTGGTGGAAGGGGATGGGGAGCAGGATGTGGCCCTCACTATCCATGAAGAACTGGTTGGTGACCTGCTACGGCACTTGGATGTGCACAAGTCGATGGGGCTGGATGGGATCCACCCAAGGGTACTGAGAGAACTGGCAGAGGAGCTGACCAAGCCACTGTCCATCATTTATCAGCAGTCCTGGCGATCGGGGGAGGTCCCAGTTGACTGGTGGCTAGCAAATGTGACGCCCATCTACAAGAAGGGCCGGAGGGCAGACCCGGGAAACTACAGGCCTGTCAGTTTGACCTCAGTGCCAGGGAAGCTCATGGAGCAGATCCTCCTGAGAGTCATCACGCAGCACTTGCAGGGCAAGCAGGCGATCAGGCCTAGTCAGCATGGGTTTATGAAAGGCAGATCCTGCTTGACGAACCTGATCTCCTTCTATGACAAAGTGACATGCTGGGTGGATGAGGGAAAGGCTGTGGATGTGGTCTACCTTGACTTCAGCAAGGCTTTTGACACCGTCTCCCACAGCATTCTCCTCAAGAAACTGGCTGCTCTTGGCTTGGACTGGCGCATGCTTCGTTGGGTTAGAAACTGGCTGGATAGCCGGGCCCAAAGAGTCGTGGTGAATGGAGCCAAGTCCAGCTGGAGGCCAGTCACTAGTGGCGTCCCCCAGGGCTCGGTGCTGGGGCCGGTCCTCTTTAATATCTTCATTGATGATCTGGACGAGGGCATTGAGTGCACCCTCAGTAAGTTTGCAGATGACTCCAAGTTAGGTGCGTGTGTCGATCTGCTTGAGGGTAGGAAAGCTCTGCAGGAGGATCTGGATAGGCTGCACCGATGGGCTGAGGTCAACTGCATGAAGTTCAACAAGGCCAAGTGCCGGGTCCTGCACCTGGGGCGCAATAACCCCAAGCAGAGCTACCGGCTGGGAGAGGAATGGTTGGAGAGCTGCCAGGCAGAGAAGGACCTGGGAGTGATGGTGGATAGTCAGGTGAATATGAGCCAGCAGTGTGCTCAGGTGGCCAAGAAGGCCAACGGCATCCTGGCTTGTATCAGGAACAGTGTGACCAGCAGGGCTAGGGAGGTGATCGTCCCCCTGTACTCAGCTCTGGTGAGGCCGCACCTTGAGTACTGTGTTCAGTTTTGGGCCCCTCGCTACAAGAAGGACATTGAGGTGCTTGAGCGGGTGCAGAGAAGGGCGACGAAGCTGGTGAGGGGCCTGGAGAACAAGTCCTACGAGGAACAGCTGAGGGAGCTGGGCTTGTTCAGCCTGGAGAAAAGGAGGCTCAGGGGCGACCTTATCGCTCTCTATAGGTACCTCAAGGGAGGCTGTAGTGAGGTGGGGATTGGTCTGTTCTCCCACGTGCCTGGTGACAGGATGAGGGGGAATGGGCTTAAGTTGAGCCAGGGGAGTTTTAGGTTAGATGTTAGGAAGAACTTCTTTACTGAAAGGGTTGTGAGGCACTGGAACAGGCTGCCCAGGGAAGTGGTGGAGTCACCATCCCTGAAAGTCTTCAAAAGACGTTTAGATGTAGAGCTTAGGGATATGGTTTAGTGGGGACTGCTAGTGTTAGGTCAGAGGTTGGGCTCGATGATCTTGAGGTCTCTTCCAACCTAGAAATTCTGTGATTCTGTGACAGAAAATCTGAGTATAGCAGTCTGTAAACCACAGCATCCCAGAAACAATGGGATGTGACATAGTTTGTAACATACTGCTATATTGCATTAATCTGAGACACCTGCAGGTGTCTCATCAAATATTGCAGCTGAATCTGTATATCTTTCTGAGGTGAAGCTATCAGATGCCACTGTATTCATCTGATTTGTTCCCAGAAGGCACACTGAGACTTCAGTGAATCACCACTGAATATGAGAAGGCAAAAATCTGTAAAAATACAGACTTGGCTGGTGTCTAAAATGTCATTCCCTACCCCACCCCCATTTTTTTTTTTTTATTTTTTTTTTTTAAGATAATTCACATTGGCACTCATTCAGATGCAGCTAAGACAAAAACAAACACATTCCAAAAATGTTCTGCCTAGACTGAAGAACAGTGTAATCTTAAACTGGCAAGTGTCCTACCCTTAAACATTTTGGAAGTTAACATCAGATGTAATCAGAAGTGCAGTCTCACAAATGCTATTTGCTAGGGAAGTCTCTCCATGGTTAGATTCCATGCAGATTCAGCCCTTCAGAGCAAAGCACTTCTAAAATGTATGTTATATTTGCATGTTTAATAATTGTTTCATAGTAACAGTAGTAAAGAAAAACATGATATTCTGTATATATGGAACTAAAAAAAAAAAATGTTATTTGCACAGGACACTGAGGTCTTAAAAGGAAAGGAGGCCATCCATTATCTCACAGACTATGACCAGCTGTATTTGACTATGACTATTTGTATAAAACTGTGTGCCATACGGAATAGCATGTGGTACAATCAGGCAAGCAGCTGAAGTTCTGATACAAAGATGAATCTAGTCACCATTTTTTTGTAAATGGGAACACAAAAATTTATTTCATTTTTAGAAACTGAAGTTGTAGATGAGATCTTTGCTGCTCCTCATTCAGTCTATATAGGTAAACTTGTTGACTTCTGAAGAAATAAATTCTTAATGAAGACAAAAGATTTTCATGAAAAAGTACAATTACTGCTGCAGTTTTTCATCAGTGGGGGACAGCATAAGACTCATATAAGCTTTGTAAGTCCTCAAAATATCCTATTTTTTTCCACAAGTGTTGTTTTAGCCAGTCCTGGTATCTCTGGATCATAGGAGAGATAGAAAGCATGTGTGCAAATAGGAACTTCTCAACAGAACAGGAAGCCACTGGCTTGGACCCAGTGCTTTGCATATTCAGCACCAGTTCAATGCCAGTTATGCAAATTGCTACCTAGAAGACTGTGAGCTTCATAATTGTTATTTAGCTTCTTAGAAAAAGTTCCAAGCCTTTAGTTTTTAGTCTTTGTTTGGAGGGAGAGAGAGAGAGATGATTAGTTCTTTCATGAATTGTTTATTTCAGTAAATAATATTAAGAGAGAAGAACTGGGGTACAATTGGTACCTGTCAATTTGCAAAACTACTTTTTGGAGTAAAAAACCCACCTTAAAAAACCACTTTATATACCATTTACAAGTTCAAAGGATTCTTTTGATGGGAAACCTTTGGGAGTGTGAAGAATTAGAGTATGACATAAATATTTAAGTGTTAGAAAGCCAGTGCTATCTTCACAGTAGCTTGTTCTACATGTTCATTTTAGTTTTCAGCATACCCTATATTCTTTTCCAATTTTATATTGGGCATATAAGCATAAGTGGGCATAAGTTGCAAGGTTTAAGCCACAAGGCTAAGCAGTGGTGATATGTGCAGGGTGGACAAGAACCTTGCTGTGATGGTCACTGCTGCTTCCAGCTGGCTCTGCAACTGATGTCAACTGTGGGAAAACCCATCACTGACCAAAACTTTAGCCAAACATAGAAGCCCCCAGTGCTGTTACTCAGAAATATTTTAGAAAGACAATGGTGGCTGCAGGGGTCTAGAGAGGTACTTTTATAGCAAGAGATGCTACATGCTGAAGGAGGGTATGGTCACCCTGAGGGGCCTGTGAGCATGCTGCACCAGGGAAGAGACAACCCCCAAGGGACTGCAGCCCTTATCAGGGCAGGGATACCCCTGAAGGACTGCAGCTATGGATATCTGGTGCCACCCCTGAGGGTCTCAGCTCACTATCTCACTGGAGAAGTTTTGACAGACCAAGTGTAACCCACAGCAGAAATAAGGAAAATAGAGACTGAAGACCAAGGAGGAGGTTTTATAAATTTGTGTACATGTGTGTGTGCATATTATTTTTCTCAATACCAAACTCGATAAGTGGAGGTTGTATTTGTTAGCACTCTAGCAAAATTCCCATTTTGCCCACAACAGTGCAGGATAAAGCAGAATGGTAACACTGATTGTGCTGATGTCTCAGTTCCTTATGCAAAATTCTTTATTCATGCAATTATTTTACAATTTTCCTGAAAACTATTTCTAATATTTCTAATTCTTTGAATCCTTGTTGGAAATGATGAATGTAGTCAATTTAGAAAAATTAGTGCCCTCCCCATGAAAAGTGGTTCATAATACCCTGTCTTGTGTTGGTATGCCTGGCTGGGAAAGCTTTCAATATTGGTCCTGTGGTGCATGGTCTCTTGCTTAAGATCTCAGAAATGAGCTGCAACAGGAGAAAAAGGGTAAGCTGAGCTAATTCTGGGATGCTATAGAGACAACCACGACAAAATGTGTTAGCTAGTCATATTTCAGCTGAGCTGAGCTTCAGTTTTAATCTGAACAGTCTCCATACACTGAGATGTGTAGCATGTCAGGCAGTGCCAAGCTGAGAGAACTGCTAACATTTGGGTTAGAGACGTAATTACAAGGTCCTGAGCAGATTAGAATATCAGACAGGGCAACATCTTTTTCAGTCTGAAAACCCCCAGGAGTTTATGGGGAGGCAGTAAAGGAAATGAACTGTGCTGGGTTTGTTGACAGCTTAACATTTATTTCGTGTTTCTTTTTTCTTCCTTGAAATTGTATCAGAAGTTGTGTGTGAATATTTCCAGGTAATTTGCTGTCTGAAATGATGTGTTTGGCAAGAGTTCTGCAGAAACAGATGAGTTTCATTCCCTCCTGACTTAAGATAATTTCTGATACTGATCAGAAATGTAGCAGCAGTACTTAAAAAAAAAAAAAGAGAGAGAGAGAGAAAGAGAGAATTAAATGTGGACCTTATTTAGTAGCTCCCTTTCATTGTCTTATACTCTGTGTCAAGTGGTAGCTAGTTATATTTTTTGCTGACAGTAATAGAGACCTGGAATAGAAACAGATGCTTAAGTTCACAAAAATTGGTGTTCTCAAATGCCTCTGTGTTACACGATCTCTGCTGTTACTGTTCAGTCTCCTAGGTAAGAGTCAATTCAAAACCATTTAATGTATAAGCCTAGGTTTTTAAAGGGACCTTGGCTGAACATGCTGTACTTGAGGCACATGCCACAGCAGAGCAAATCCAGATCAGTACTTCTGTAGTCAGCAAGCATCCAGACAGAGGAACAGATGAGCTGATATTGTAGGTTTTGCTGGCTGAACAAATAGGAATTAAGGTAACTTGTTGCAGCTGTGGGGTATTGTAGTGTTAATCTTTTTCCCAAGAATAAGTCACTTGGGTAAGCACTGAGGCCACAATGTTCTGCAAGGAAACCATTTTGCACAAAGCTGGCATTTTGTTTAATGGTCTGCAGTAGAAAGCAATTGGAGACAGGTATGATGTTAGAGAGAACCATGTGAGGGAAAGAGGTTTTCCCATCACAAAATCTCTTCCATTGGTGAGATTTTGCAAAAGTCAGGGCCTAAAGATTCAGGTGACTGGTGTCTCAAGTCTCATTCTCTAGTTACTCTTCCAAACGTTAAGTTGGTATGTTCTTAGGATTACTTTGACTATATGTCACTGTTTTGATTAAAAAAGAGCTGAAAGACTGGAGTTTCTCTTTTTGACATTTAGAAATATTAACATCTCAACAAGTAGTGCAGCCCTTCTCTTGTCTCCTGATAATTCTTTTGAGAGACCTTCAGAGATCTTGAGCCTTGTGCCTTCGAGAGAGACGTACATGTTCAACCCTCTCCAGAGACCTGTCAGAGAATGTCCATATCTACCTGATGCTTTCTTTTGCTCTTGAAAAGAGAAATGGCAGATGCAAAACTGGCCTCAGTGCTGAAACAAATGAAAGGATCAGTGACAGAAATACCTTCAGCAGGAATAGCCAAAACTCTATTGTTGTCTTGCAACTGAACAAACTGGAGTGCATTTTTATATATCTATGAAGAAGTGAATGGTCATAAAAATGTCCCCAAAAGTACTTTTCGTAAAGGAATCTCCACATCTCTCCTCCATTCTGGAGAGCTGATGAGATTTATCTAAGGTATGTTTGAGCAGACTGCCACTCGGGCACACTGCAAAGATGGAGCTCAGCCACCCTGGAAATGATGCAGAGGGCATCCAGTTCTGCTCAGTTTTGTCTGACAACACTTCTGTGCAGGAAACACCAAAATTACCCTGCTCTGGATACCCGATGCCTGCTGCAATGCTGAGATCCTTCCTTAGGATCAATGCCACATATTCAAACAGCTGCCAGGTCTTAAGAATTTAAAAATTTCAAAGTTTCAGTCTCTGCATGATCTCCCCAATCACTGATCATTTGCCACCTTCATACATTTTCCCAGACTTGCTGCCTATTCATAAAATTGCCAGACCCCATGTTGTTCTTTAATTCAAGCTGTCTGCACAAAACAAGTGGAAATATTCGGGCATTGCACAACAAAAATATTTATAATAGTGGAAGATAACAAGAATGTAACTAAAACAATAGAAAAGATGTATTAGTTCAAAGATGCATTAATAAATTTAATATTAAATAAAGCTGAATTTTTAAGAAGTAAATATTTAAATCAAGCCATGGAAATGACTAGAAATATATGAAGCTCTGAGGAAGCAAAATGTATTTAGTTGAACAGAGTTCTACAAAGGGGATGCTAAAATTTGCATTAAACTTTATGTGTATTTCTGTGTATCATAAAGCTGAATAGAAGCCAAAGAGGATGTTTTGCTTTATTGTGTAAATTGGAAGCCAAAGCAGCACTCACAGGACCGAGCTGACTGTTGTTTGCCCTCCATGCCTATAATAAATGCTGCCAAGAGAATAGCAGCACTTCATTTCTGTCTAGTTTGTCCAGGGCTTTCTGGATGAGACCTTTGAAAGGAAAGACACCATGAGGAGGGCAACTAAATTCAAAGCTCTGAGCAGAAACATTTGTATCCTTGTTAGCATGAAAACTAGGACTGTCACAATACGTTCTTGTACGTTCCACCATGTCCCTTAGCAACTGCAGAATTATAGCTCATAAGAAAAAGGGAACTGTCACTTTGAGAGGGGCTGATAAGTCTTCAAAAAAGCTGAAAAAGGAACAGAGGCTCTTGCTCCATCCCTGCAGAAACTCACAGATGGTCCAGAAACTTCAAGGGAGTGTATGAGTCTAGAGAGAGACATGATGTGCTGCTGTGTAGCAGCAAACAATTGAATGTTGAGCTCCTTCTGTAACAGGCGTCAAGTATTGCCACCAAGAAACTAGGAAAAGGAGTAATTTTTAATAACAGCTCTTGCTACAACAGTCTTCTCTATTGCCTTCAGAGAGATAGAAAAGAAGACTGCTTTGAGCACATTACCTCTTGGGATTTTATGCACATCCCTTCATTTGATTGTTCCTTATTTCCTCTAATCTTATTTTTTTTTACCATAATTTTGTTTAATTGACTCTTATATTTCAAGAGTAATATGCCAACTGTTTGCTTTGTATTAACAAAAGAGTATTCCAGTGCTGAAAGAGGTTTTTGGAAAGTTTTATATTTTACTGTTACATTCCAGCTTGAGCAAGCAGATTTCATACCAGTTCCTTACACATAGCCATCTCTGCTTAAGATGGAGTAAAAGGTTTTTTTTGTTTGCCTGGGGCATCTTCCTTAGCCTCAAGCCCTTTGAAAAAAACTGCTGTATCTATCTGTTCTACAAAATTTATAATTAGAGACATATTATCTTTTTTGAAGATATTATAATCTGTCCATCAATTGTTCCATTGTTTTTATGGCCATTGCAGCAAAGGAGAAAGTTCCACTGTCTTGCCTAAATTTCCAGTGGAAAGCTCCATGAAACCCAGAGCAGGAACTGTGCCGTGCTAATCATTAAGGTAATTAGAACAGTAAAATTAGACTTTGCCAACATTGTACATTGGGCAATGGAGCAAAATAATGCCACGCCTGATTTCTGGCCCATGCCTAAGCAACATCATCAGGTTGTAGGAAACCATGTATGTTAGCATACATGACATTGGCTTGGTTACCTTCATACCCCAGTGAGACAACTTTTCAACAAACCCCTTCACCTTACCTACCTGCTATGTGATTTTATTTAAGGATAGGTGGAAGATACAGTGATAAACTCTCTCCACACTGATTCACGCACTCATGGGTTCATGCAGAGGGATAAAGCTTACCAAGCTCTCTTTTCCTGGAATATTATCAAGCTTGCCTAAAGTTTCCAGTCTGTGGCTTGTCTCTGCACCATGTAGACTTTGGACTTCAATGCCAGTTCTGAATTGCTCTCAAAATACCATGTTACTAGATTTAGCCCTGTCCTGTTCATTTCCAGTTAACTGCCTTGCTTTTCTGAATATCCTTTCACCATATACTTTTCTGGCTCAGCTGCCCTCCAGTCCCACTGTGTTGATGTTGCCCTTATTTTTTCACAAGAATAAACCAGGACTAGCAGCACCGTGGAGAAAGGGTGCTATTAGTCTTTTGGGTTTAGCAAAGAGAAGTCAATTACTTTATCATCTTCATCCCATCCCTAAACACTTTGTCACCGTACAGCAGGGTATAATAGAACATTATTACTTAACAACTATTATGTTCATGTATGATTTCTTGCTAACAGTCTAACAGTTTTGCATCAGAAGAAGATTAACAGATTAGATTTCACAAAGAACCCACATCACACAAATCTTTAAAAGATTTTCTCAAAGGGACAAGAACCAAAATAAACACTGTTTGAAAATAAGGGAATTCATCAAAATTGACCACTGATTTCTTTGAAAGTAATCAAATGAAGATTCATGGGTAATAAGAATCCTCTGGAGGCGGAAGGATTTTTTGATATTTAATGAAAATCTATCTGTTAATAAAGATTTTGGTAAATCCTTCAGTCTGCATAGATCCCAGACTCAGATGAGAAAAGACTCGTCATATACAGACCTCTTCCTTCCTCCCTCCCTCCCTTTCACCCTCCTTCCCTATCTCCCTCTCCCCCTCCCTCCCTCCCTCCCTCCCTCCCTCCCTTCCGCTCTCTCTCTCTCTATCTCTCTCTCTTCTCTCTTCTCTCTCTCTCTCTCTTTCTCTTTCTCTTTCTCGTTCTCTCTCAGATATTTTTGCTAATTCAGATTCATTTATTTGCACGCAATAAAGAGCAGTTTCTGCTTTCCTCAGGTTAAGCAAAGCTTTACCTGGTTAATCAGGATCTACCTGACTGAAGAAAAACAGTATGCAGCTTGAATAGAGATGAGAGATTTTACTATGGTAGGTTTTAGAAACAAAACAGTGCCTCATTTCCAAAACCACTCTGATGCCCATCTGTGAAATATCAGATACACTAAACCTAGAATAGTTCCAAAAGAAGTTCTAATAGATTTTGTTTTATTGCCTGAATAACATTTTTATCAAGAAAAACAAAACAAAACAAAACAAAACAAAAAACATACACAGACAAAAATATTCAAGAAAGCTCAGATAAGGAACCTTATCTGAGAAACCATCCAAGAAACCAACACACATATTCGTGTTATAATCCCCTCTTTTTCCCGTGAATGACAGTAAGAGCATTTTTAATAAAAAGGAGCTTGACTGTTTAGGTTTATCTCAGAACAAAAGCTGGACAGTGGTGTGTGTGTATGTTTATTTTAATTTCCTCCCGCAGCACCACCGGTACAGAACAGCTACGGGAAGCGCCTAGTGCTCTCTGGCACTTGCAGCCTGCCTCCAGCCAAGGCTAAGAACTGCACGTAGATACCGCACAGCTCCTTTGTTTCGCCTCAGTATTTTTCTTTCCCAGGGACAACTCCGGGAGCAAGCAAGACGGTTTTTGGAGGGACCGGAGCCTGCTCCGGAGCCTCAGCGCCGCCCCGCGGCCACTGGGCAGCACGGGGCCGCTGCCGAGGCGGTGCGGCGCTTCAGGCATTAATAAAAGTGAAATATTATCTTTCGTGAAATGTGGCTTCCTAACATCTTTCATGAAATGTGGCTTCATGATCTTTAACCTACTGACTTCCGAGATTCACAGCACAGCAGAAAAATCAAGCTAACAAACAAGGCATCCACTGCATTTTCCTTGCAGTCCAAGTTTACAGGGATAGCTCTGCAGTCACCTAAATTACCCAAGACTGTATGTGTTGGCTCTCGAGCCTTGTTTCTCAGTGATATTTCCTTTAAACAAGCTAAACGTGCGTGCAAATACTTCTACAAAGCAATGGCTATAAATAGCTGACAATACACAGCTTTAAGAAATCATAAAGAATGAATGCAGACCTGAAAGGAGTCAATAGTTCACGAGGTTATTTTTTGTCATTGTGTATTTTTTCTTTTTCTTCTCTTCCTCTTCCTTTTCATTCTTTTTTTTCCTTTTCCCCTTTCCTTTTCCCCTGCAAAATCAGTAGGAAATTTTAAATGAGCAATATTACAATGTTGAAATATTTCAAATTTGTATCCTCTCCTGGATGGAAATATATATATTTTTTTCCCTTTCTGCTATGTATGCTGGCAAAACCTTTTTAGTAGGGACTGCTACATGAGTTTTTTATGATGTCCTTTTAGTTGAAAAAAAAAAAATAATAATCAGAACAACACATAGATTTGATTGTGTTTTAAAAAAAAAAGCAACAGAAAACCTGACTAAAAGGTTGAAGTGAACTAAAAGTTGTATGGAAGACAAGCTCTTTTTGTTAAGGAAATACAACATTTAATGTATTTAATATTTAAACTACAATATCTAATGTATTATGTATGTAATGCATATAATATAATATATATATATTATTATTATAAATATATATAATATATAATATAATGTATGTAATATATATGTGTATGTGTATATATATAGGTTCAGCTTAGATTAAAGGAGAAATTTAATTCTTAGTTCTAACTTAACCTTTTCTTCAACTTACTGTTCTAACCAGAAGAGGGCTGACATGGCAAGATTTACCTTATATATTATGCTTGCTTCTTCTCTGGATGTACTAGTACAGCTTTGTCCTATACTCTCAAAGCCTAATAAAAAGCAAGCTCTTTTTCTACCTTCTGTCATTGTCTGTAGTTAAAACAAATGAGAGTACTGAGTTTGGAAGGTAAGATAATTTTTTGTAGATCAACTTTTGCTAATGGAAACTATAATACTTCTACCCATATTTTGCTTGTCATTTAACCCATAACATGTAGACCCATGGCAAGACTTTATTATTATTATTATTATTATTATTATTATTATTAATTATTATTATTATTATTACCAGAAGACAAAGGAAAAGTGTTTTTTATCATGTCTTAAAGTACTGCAGTAGATTTTATTATTATTATTATTTTTGCCTGCTCTACACTGTGGGAAGAAAACCCACAACTAAAGCCATCATGTTTGTGAAAAGTCAGACATAAATTAAGCATAGTGTAGGTAGCTTTCTTTAATTGCTTTCATTCAATTGTGTGGCTTTACCACAAGCTACCATCATGTGTTCCTGAAAATGTCGCTTATACAGTTTCCAGAGAATCCAGGACTTGCCATTTGTAAGACACATATGTATGTATATATATATATATTTAAAAAAGAATAATACCCTAGTTAGAAGTGATGTCTAGAGCTTTTCCTTTGTAGTTCTACCTTGTTTATTACTTGTTACTTTCAGCTGACTATGCATTTTTGGTATTATGAGAGTACTAAAAATCTTTTAAATTTTGAGTCTTCAATTTAATCCCATGGAATATTCAATTATCTACCCACTGAAATTTAACCTTCATCCTGAAGTGAAAATTAAATGAATTTTAATTTCATTTAGTTTATGAAACAAGGGAGGTAGATTTGGAAGCAGAATCACAGTATAGTTGGAAGGGGCCTCTAGAGATCATTTGGTTATGACCCCCAGCTCAAAGCTGGGTCAGCTGGACCAGAGTGCTCAGACTGTCTCTGTTAAGGTTTTGAGTATCTCCAAGTGTCAAGAATTCACAAACTTCTCCATGTTGTTAAAGGTTTTCAACCACCTTTATATTAAAAAGAAAAAATATATTTTCCTGAAGTTTAAATGGATTTTCCCTTTTTTCAGCTTGTTTCTATTACCTCTTATTACCTCTTGCCCTTCCACTGTAGACCACTCAAGGATCTGTCTCTGTCATCTTCATTCCCTCTCATCAAGTATTTATTTATAACATACAGAGAGATCTTTAGTTCATCTACCATCCAGCTACCTTAATTTTAGTTAATGAGACTATTGCACCTTATTCATTTATTTATTTATTTTAAAAGGACAGATTACATCTGTGGTACATGATGGATGAAGGAAAACACCTTTTATGTAATTTTACATCCTCATTTGCTTAAATCTCAATCCTATTTCACAAGTCAAAACTCCAGCACAGAGGTCAAAGATAAAGATTACCTTTCTATTTAAAGTGCTAGGTTTGTTCTTGGAAGCCTGACACTGTCTACAGAAAGCTAAACTTGATGCTTTTTCCTCACTTTCTGCCCTCTTGATTTTTGCCAAAACCTGCAGTTTGTTCTTATTAGTACCTTGGGGTCAGTCCAGAGGGGACTCATATTATACTGGATAAACTTGCCCTCTCAACTTAGGCTAGAGCATGGGGATTTGGCTTCTCTAAGTAGCTGACAGTAACAAAGATATGCAACGATGCACCAGTAGATAACAAGAAAGGTGAAGTTTTCTTTCACACTGATAAGGTTCACTCTTGTTTGAACAGGCATGTATATATGTACTTAAGAAAACAGAAAAGAGACAGAGCAAAGTTTAAAATTTCTTTCTTTCCTATCTCCTTTTTTAATGTTAAACACATATGAAAGTCAACAGGAAAAAATAAAACATCTGACTTCAGACTGTGAAAAAATATTTCACATATTTTTTTCACAATATTTCTTTAATATTTTCCCTTTAAAAATCTTATATAAAGCTGGGGAGAGAATGTCATTCCTACTGTTTCATGCTAGAGCCAGAAATAATCAAAAGCCAGAGCTCAGGGAGAGATGTATCAGAGCAGCTGGGCAAGGAGATTGTTAGCCAAATCACAGAAAAATAAAGAGTTTTTCCAGAACATGGAAATTAGCTACCATGGTGTGGTGGGCCAAAGAGAGGCCAGGAGGCCAGTCTATAAGAGAAGAGGCATATAACCTGGTGCTAAGTGGGTGAGAAGCCCTTGTAGCCATTGATAGCAGGGCATACTGAGATATTAAGATTCAGGATCAAAATCATGATTTCTTAGAAGTCAGGATAAAACCAATGTTCCACATGCTTTGTCTGCTTCAGAGAAAACCTCAGATACGATTTGGGTGAGAGGATACTAGTCAAATTTGGAAAGCCTTACAGCCATATTGTTCACAAAATATGACCTTTCTAGGAAAAAAACAACTGTCTTATGAATAACATTAAGAAGTAAAATCAAAGGACATTGCTTATTACTCTTTTCAGCACAGAAGGAAGTATTTGGAAAAGAGGAAGGTATATTTACTGCATATTTTAGCTCATATTTCATGCCAAGCAAATAGAATATCTGTAGATATTCTGGCTAGCTTAGCCATCTCAAGATACTGGACTAAGCCACAACAGAACCTTTAACCCATCTCCCCATTAGAAAGCACAGCCACAGCCATTTCTTCCCCTTTTTAGTGATATTTTAAATTGATAAAGGAAATGCCAGTTCTGCTGGAAAGGTGGCTTGTATAAATGACCTCTGGGTTTCCATGAGATGTGGGCATGTGAGGGTCTCAGAGCACTCGCCTGGGGGAAGATACACATGAGGACAGTCACTACTCAGAGAGCAGTGCAGACTGGTAGCTCAGGAACATCCCACTGCTGTCACAGAGTCACAGAATGGTTGAGGTTGTCAGAGACCTCTGGAGGCCATCTGGTCCAACCCCTTGCTCAGGCAGGGCCACCTACAATCAGTTGCGAAGACTGTGTCCATTTAGCTTTTGAAGGAGGGAAATTTCTTCCTCCATGGTGGGGGACAGGTGCCACAGGGCAAGGGGGTCTCTGTTCCTTAGGCAGGCAGTGAATCCACTGTTTTACTTTGCCAGAGCTCTTCAATGCCATCTGCATGCTGTCCTACCAAAACTTAGAGAAATGGGACCTGCAAAGTACAAAATAATATGCTGCTAGATGTTACTTGAGAAAGACAAGTTATATACGGTAAGAGTATGATTACATGAGGTCACTGCAGTTGTGCAGTTGATATGCATGAAAACTCTGGAGCCTAGAAGGCCAGAGAGCCTTTACAAGGCCAAGTAAGGAAGACACTCCTGCAGGCATGGGCTTCATTGAGAGCTTGAGGATAACAGTTTTGAGAAGATTACCTCGTAACTAGTACACAACTAGGACTGGTGAGTACTCTGCTATTATTACCAGATTTTACTTGCACGTGTTTTCTCAATGATGTAGCTACATGCAGAGGAGGTATCACTCTAGCCAAAGGCTGTTGAAACAAACTGCATTTGTTTTGTCTAATTTTCTTTTAATTGACCCCAATGAGCTTTGCTTTCTACTGTGTTTTCATTTTAAAAGTCTATGTGTTGACACAAAACATTATTAAGCTGAGGTTTTCTTTGAGGGAAAATTCGAGACAAGCAAGAAAATATCAGAATAATTGGTAAGAATAGTAGAACTAATTTTAAACACAAGATGAAGAAAAATGTCTAGATCCAATAATAGTGGAGTGTATTTAAATTGTTTTAGATTGTGTTATATTACTGGCATTTATATCAGCTTTAGAGACAAAGTGATAATTAAATACATGTGCTTGTCTGGGGTGGGATGATTAGTATCTGCCAGAATTAGCTGTATGAAAAATAAAACAATATATATTGCATATTAACAGTGGTTGCATTAAATGCTTTTGGTTTGTACATTTGCAATAAATCTTCTACAAACTCTTCAAGGCACAACTTGCTGCTTTTTTTCTTTAAAAAATAATCTGCATTCAATTGTAACATTAAAGTGATATTCATCCTTTTAAGTTCAATTAAACTGACAGCTGATTCCAATTTTTGTGTTTATAGGAGCAAATTAAAAGAACACAAAGCATGCTTTTCAATAGCCCTTCATGGTACAAACTGCTACTCTAATCAAATAAGAACACTTGCTAGAAGAATTAATTCTTACGCAAACAGTAATGTACTTATAATTGGGAGATCAGTGATTTGAGCATGAGGACTAAGTGAAAAAAGGAATATGGTGACATTTCCAACCCCAGTGCAAACTCTACTGACTTAATATGTCTCTCGCACAACTGATGCAAGCCCTGTTTCCAGTGGTGCACTGACTGCTCCACATGAGAGTTTTCATGAGGCTTTGTTGACGTCTTGACTTTCTGAGTTCAAATCTCTTGCAGGTCTGCTGGGGTCTGGCTTTTCTGGCTTAGAATTTTGTTCAGCTCTGGTAATTTGCTTAATCTTTTTTTTTTCTTTCTTTCTTTTTTCACCATTTATAAAAGTCAGCAGAACTTCTTGAAGACATCTTACTTAACTGAGATGTTACTCATAGGAAATCTTTTTTTCTTAAGTAATTTGTTTACCAGTGGAAAAAGCAGAAATGTCATATGCTAATGAAAAGCATTTGACATTTTTGCACAGTGGTTAAGGAACAGTTGCTCATTGTTTCCTCCTGTTTCTTCTGTTAGCTTTAGGAGAAAATATAAAAATATGTAATTTGCTATATTAAAATATATATATATATTTTCTTCTCCTCCTCCTCCTAATTCTTTTTTTTTTTTCTTTCTTTCTTTTTTTTTCTTTTTTTTTTCTTTTTTTTTTTTTTTCTTTTTTCTTTTTCTTCTTTTTTTCTTTCCTGAGTTCTGTGAATGAATCACTACTCAAATGTAAAAAGTCATGTTTTTTAGGCTTTCTGTACTCTGCAAACACTGGTATATAGACATTTCAAAGCATAAATTGGATATAAAAAGTGCAATGATCTTTCACATCACACCCAGTGTATATATTTTAAAGAAAAAGCACCTTTCTTCTGGAATATAAGATAGGACAGTGGAAATAATTATATTGTTCCAAAACTTATGTTATCCTACAATTCAAACTTATTGTCAGAATTTCTGAACAGACAAGAGAGTAAGTTAAATCAAGATGTTGTCACTTCTCATTTTGGCTTAGTATGGAGTTAGAGCTTAACTGGGTTTTTGATATTTCTATTATAGCATTCTGTTAAAACATCCATCTATTCCAGGAAGACGTCTCACAACCTGAAGGGTGAAGGCTGCTGGTACATGTTGGCTGATATTGCTATTATTTCCCTTTTGTCTTTAAATTGATATTCTGAGAAACAATGAGAAAAAATACTGAAGTCACTGTTCTGCTCAAGTCTTATCTTCACATACAGGTCCCACCATCTTTCCTTTTCCCCACTGGGTCTTTAGAATTGGACTGGTAGCATATCATGCTGATGTTCAGGGGTTGAGTTAGGAAATAGCAAAAATTCTTCTAGTCATGGAATACCAGAATGGCTGAGGCTGGCAAGGGTCATGGAAGCCACCTGGTCCCACCTTTGCCCAAGCTGGGAAACTCAGAGCAGGGTGTCCAGCACCCTTCTGGTGACTTCTGAAGGTCTCTAAGGAGCAGACCCCACAGCCTCTGGGCAGCCTGTTCCCGGGCTCCGTCAGCTGCACAGCACAGAAGTGCTCAGGGGGAGCCTCCTGGGGGCCAGTTTGTGCCCAGGGCCTCTTGTCCTGGCACTGGGCACCACTGAAAAATACCCTGGTTCTATGTTCTTTGCACCTTCCTTTCAGGTATTTATAGATAGTGATGAGATCTCTTTTGAACCTTCTCTTTTCTAGATTAAACTGCCCGAACTCTCTCAGCCTCTCCTCATAGGAGAAATGCCCCAGTCCCTTCATCATCTTTGTGGCCTTGCATTGGACTCTTATCAGTGCATCCAAGACTTTCTTATATAGGGTAGCCCAAAACTGAACACAGTACTCAAGGTGTGGCCTCACAAGGGCTGAATAAAGTGGAAAGATCACCTGTCTACTTTGAAGCAGCATTTTTTTGAGTTTGGGCAATTTCTTCAATCATTCTTCAACAGCTAATGCCCAGACAGTTCCAGGCTCAGATTTACTATTAAAGTGAATGGAAACTTTTAATGAGGAAAAAAAAAAAAAAACAACTCATATTTTCTTATAGTGTAGTATTAAATTTCCTAGGGAAAGTAGGAAATTGCAAATATGCAAAAAAAAAAAAAAAAAAAAAAAGCAAATGAAGAATTAGAGGGACTATAACACCCAGCACATTTTAAAACTGCTTTAATTGTAGATTGTTGATTAGCAGATGCATGGCTTATATAATATTTGAGCAGTATTAATTTTACAGAAAGTACAAAGAGTTGGGAGACAATGGGGAATATACCACTTACATGCAACATTGACAGCCGTGACCAGCAGGAGTTGTTAAACCTCAAGTAAACAGCCCTTGCAGTTAATTCCAACATCCGTAGACTCTCTTTGTTCCCTGCATGAAGCAAACATATGCATTACTTCTAATGTAAAGTTGTATGAACAAGATTATCGTTTTGCCATATGATCTGATTAGAAAAAAGACTCATTAAAAGAGATCCTACATGTACAGATCAAACCAGAACATGCAAATATACATGACTTTTTTGAAACATGGAACTGCCAGAAAAGTGCACTTATTTGTGGTACTACCGCCCCAAAGGAAAATAATATGATGAATACATTCTAGACTGACACTGGGGAAGATCTATATTAGTGGTGTCTTCCATCCATATTTATTCTTTAAACATTCATTAAAAAGTGTAGAATTAAAGAAGTAAAACACAGTGACAGTTTTATGATGACTCATAACATTACCCAAACCGTTTCAATGTACAAACTTCAGTTTCCATGGTTAAAATTTTCAGCAGTCATCTTGGGATCCCCTGGTGTACAAGGTCTGTCCAACATGCTTTGCAGGTCTTGGAAGAGTTAAGTTAATCCCTTTTAAGCTTGTATTTGTACACCCTTAAAACTTACACTAGACAATGAACAATATTGCATTCTAGGCACATTCTGTTCTTATATATATAATATCCATAATATCAGTGAACTTTCACAGACAGACAGACAGACACAGATGAATGTAGCCAGCCATTGAGGTTTTTAAACATTTTTTCCAGATTAGTGTATTGTGAATTCAGAACAGCGCGTGGGGATGAAGTGAATTTAGAGACTTTTTCCTTCTCACGAACTCCCAACTTGTGAATAAATAGCTGGTTTAGTAGGTGCCTACTTAAATAAGATTAGATTTGCAGAGCTATATGATCCTTCCTGCAAATCCAAATATTTGGGCTTTTATTGTATTCTTATTCAGTTAACTATCTGGTCTCAGGTGTTAATCTTGTGACCTCAACTGACTTAGAAATAAGTCAACAAAAACTTTGTGCTCTTCCCTGGTTTTACAGCTCATCAGATCAAAGTTTTGATTTATCATTTCTTTTCAGGCCCCAGATTTTCTGCTTGACTAGTCTATAAATGCAAAATACTCTGGTACTTTTGCAGTGCAAAATGCTGTTTCATATTACCAGGATCAGTATGGGGACCTGTTCAAAGCAATAAGCAATATAATCTTTAAATATATTAGGAAAATTACCGCAAACAGTGTTCTTAAAAAGGATAAGAAAACAGTGAGGTAATTCTGTAAAGATATAGCTAGGATGTTTTCTGTTACTGATGAAAAATTTTTTTTTTTTTTTTTTTTTGCTTTCTCATCTGTATTTTTCCCTTTTACAAATTAAGAGAACAAGCAATGGAAAAGCCATTAGATTTACCACAGATTTTACTAATTCCTTTAAATGGTTTATTTATAATATAATCCACTTCATCTGTTCAACTCAGACCTTATTAACTCATTTAATTGTAGTGCTAACTACTAATGCACGTTATGGTTCACCAGCAGAGAAAATACTCAAGAACACATTTGTTTCAGGAGCTGTATTCTTGTCTGGAGTGGATGATACAGTTTATTACAGCAGTACGCAAGTTAGTTTCAGAACTTTTATCCTCCTAGTTTTGTATTCAGAGGTGCTAGAACGACTGGGTCCCTGCACTTGTTAACCTACTGAAAATGTTGGTCTAGGAAATATGTCTGACTAATGCAGGATCAAGCTGATGATTTTTAGATCAACTATTTGTGTAATGTAGAACTATCAGATTGTTCATTTAGAGTTATCTAGAATAATCACATTGCCCTGTTTAGTGTAAGCTTAGTGTAAGTGACTTTAAATGAAGCCATGAAACTCTAGTCAACAGGCTTTACAGCAGAAGACAAGCGTGAAATTGTTTATATATGTGCATATATATATATATATATTATTTATTTATTTATTTATTTTTTCCTGATATATATCATGCCAACATGTGCTCTGTGAATTACAAGTCCTAAGAGAGTTCCCTTTGTTTATGGAGTTTTCAATTTGTTCTGACATAAGAGAGGAGTTAACAATCACATCACTAGAGCAGAAAAAGAAAACATGATTTATAAAAAAATCCAAATAAAACAGTATGGCTATGAATCACAGCTCTAAAAATAAAAATGTTATTCTGTACTTCAAAGAAACACCAAAGGATCACTACAAAATACTTTTAAGGTTTTTGTTTTTCTCACAAATTCTTGGGGGACATCTACAGTAATGTCTTCTAACAACAGTACTTTGAATTTCTCTGGTAGTTTCTCCAAAGATTTAAACATGCTTTACAAATATAAATGTACTAAGAAGTTAATCTAGTGAATATTGTGCGCTCAGTGCACATAGTTGATGTTTCTATCACAGCCTTTAAGTTATTTATTCATGTTATTTTATTATCTATTTTTTAGACACAATATGTATAAGTGTGAAGTGTATATGGCTCCATAATTGGAATATTGATGAGAATTCAATTAAAGAAGCACAAAACATACCGAAAATCTCAGAGGAAGTATTTTACTATATTAGCAACTGTCACTGTAATATCTGAGTATATCTACTGTATATCTGTAATATCTATCATACTAATAAAATCAACTTCTTTTTTCTTTGATAGATCAACTTTGTATTGTACCTTTTTCTTTTCTTTTTTTTTTTTTTTTTTGTCACTGATATAAAAGTATGGAAGAGAGATGAGATTATGGATAAGTCTGAATGAAGGAATGAACAGAGAACTTAGCAGCACTGCTGGAAGTAATTTGCTTATCATTTTTCTTTGGGAGAATTTTTCATAGCTTTGTCTGATTCTTCAAAAGATCCGTTGTCCTAGTTACTGGTTTTCTGTTTTTCATTGCTCCAAGTAATGTGTGCATAAAGTGGTTTGATAAGAGATGGTCCATATGATATCTACTATGATCTTGAAAAGTGCAGAAGAACCCAATTTTATAAGCCTTAGGCAGTGGTACAGAGCTGGGTACTGAATTTTGCTATCTGTAGTTGCCATTTGTTTCTGGTTCCATTACACATGAGAAAATAATGCTTGAAAACCTTGTTTCACAGCATATTATTGAAGATTTTAAGCAAATAATGTGTGATTTTTTTCAAACTGTCTCATTCCTACAATGTTTGCTCATTCCAACAAAAACATTATATATGTTGTATTTTATTGGTGTAGGAAGAAAGTTCGTGTGGCCAAAGCACACCTAGAGTTGAAGCTGGCTGTGTCTGTGAGAGAAAATAAAAAGGTTTTTTTTAGATATGTGAATGGAAAAAGGAGAACTAAAGAATACATAGGGCCGCTCCT
Organism: Aythya fuligula; assembly: GCF_009819795.1. Classification (NCBI taxonomy): domain Eukaryota; kingdom Metazoa; phylum Chordata; class Aves; order Anseriformes; family Anatidae; genus Aythya; species Aythya fuligula. The sequence goes on along the minus strand of NC_045560.1, from coordinate 140,945,570 downwards.
TGATAGGGAAGGTCTCCTCACAGACAATGACATAGGCAAAGCAGAGACGCTTAAAGCCTTCTTTGCCTCTGTCTTTAATGCTGATGATGGGCTTCGGGACCCAGGGTGCCCTGAGCTGGAGGACCGGGACGGTGGGGATGACAAACTCCCAATCGACCCTGAACGTGTGCGGGATTTGCTACTCCACCTGGATCCCTACAAGTCCATGGGTCCGGATGGGATTCATCCCCGGGTGCTGAAAGGGCTGGCGGATGTCATCGCAGAACCTCTCTCAATTATTTTTCAACGATCCTGGGAATTTGGAGAGGTCCCAGTAGACTGGAAGCTGGCAAACCTTGTGCCGATTTTCAAGAAGGGTCAGAAAGAAGACCCTAGCAATTACAGGCCTGTCAGTCTCACGTCAGTGCCTGGTAAAATCATGGAGAAGATGGTTCTCGAACTTATTGAGGCGCACCTGGGGGACAAAGCAGTCATTGGTCCCAGCCAGCATGGGTTTGTGAAGGGTAGGTCCTGCCTAACTAACCTGATTTCCTTTTATGATAAGATCACCCGTATGGTGGACCAAGGGAAACCAGCTGATGTGATTTTTTGGACTTCAGCAAGGCTTTTGACACGGTTTCCCATAGGATCCTACTGGACAAAATGTCCACCATACAGCTAAATAAAAACATCGTACGATGGGTGAGCAATTGGCTAACGGGCAGGGCCCAAAGGGTTATGGTAAATGGGGCTGCGTCAGGCTGGTGGGCGGTCACCAGTGGGGTCCCTCAAGGCTCCATTTTAGGGCCGGTACTTTTCAATATTTTTATAAACGATCTGGATGTAGGAATAGAAGGTATTTTGAGCAAGTTTGCTGATGACACCAAACTTGGAGGAGTTGTGGACTCGAATGAGGGTGGAAAGGCCTTGCAGAGGGATCTGGATAGGTTGGAGAGCTGGGCGATCACCAACCGCATGAAGTTCAATAAGAGCAAGTGCCGGGTCCTGCACCTGGGACGGGGAAACCTGGCTGCACGTACAGACTGGGCGATGAGACGCTGGAGAGCAGCCTAGAAGAGAGGGATCTGGGGGTCGTGGTAGACAGCAAGTTGAATATGAGCCAGCAGTGTGCCCTGGCAGCCAGGAGGGCCAATCGTGTCCTGGGGTGCATCAAGCACGGCATCGCTAGTAGTCAAGGGAGGTGATTGTCCCGCTCTACTCTGCGCTGGTGCGGCCTCACCTCGAGTACTGTGTGCAGTTCTGGGCACCACAGTATAAAAAGGACATGAAACTGTTGGAAGAGTGTCCAGAGGAGGGCTACGAAGATGGTGAAAGGCCTGGAGGGGAAGACGTACGAAGAACGGCTGAGGTCACTGGGCCTGTTCAGCTGGAGAAGAGGAGGCTGAGGGGAGACCTCATCACAGTCTACAACTTCCTCGTAAGGGGGTGTCGAGAGGCAGGAGACCTTTTTCTCCATTACACCGGTGACAGGGACCCACGGGAACGGGGTTAAGCTGAGGCAGGGGAAATTTAGGCTTGACATCAGGAGGGGGTTCTTCACTGAGAGGGTGGTTGCACACTGGAACAGGCTCCCCAGGGAAGTGGTCACTGCACCGAGCCTGTCTGAATTTAAGAAGAGATTGGACTGTGCACTTAGTCACATGGTCTGAACTTTTGGGTAGACCTGTGCGGTGTCAAGAGTTGGACTTGATGATCCTTAAGGGTCCCTTCCAACTCAGGATATTCTATGATTCTATGATTCTATGATTCTACTAAATGTTTGCTCATTCCAACAAAAACATTATATATGTTGTATTTTATTGGTGTATTTTATTGGTTTATTCCTGAGAAAGAATGCATATTTATATCTGCTATGATTTCTTTAAATGTCTATATTTTGTTTCTCTCCCTCTAATTTTTCAGATTTTTTTTTTTTTTCCTTAATATTCAGCTTCTGTTTGCTCAGCATTGTATGGTTTAAGAGCTCTAGATTTCATCTGTGTAAAATATATATGTACATGTATATTAAACATCCATTTTAAGATACATGAGATTTCAGGTTATCATTGTTACTAATTTCATTTTTGTTTGTGTTTCAATCATTGTTCACTTATTATGTAGTTGTTCACCTGTTATGTAATTGAATACTTTTGAGCTGCTGTTTTTCTAGGTGTACATTTAATTTTCTAGGTGTACACATAATGTGTACATTTTTTAATGTGTTAATTTAATGTCAATTTAATATATTATGTTGTCTTTGTGGCAGAAGACCAGCCCAGTTGAACAGGCAGCTTCTGGAACTAGGGCAGAAAAAGAGAATTTATGACCTCTGGAAGCAAGCTCAGGCTTCACTGGGAGAGAACAGAGTTGCAGTTCACTATTATAGGGAGAAAACAAGAAAAGCCAAAGCTCAGCTGCAGGTGACATTGGCCAGTGTGGTGTCAAGCAATGAAATAGCTTTGTTTTCAAGTATGTTAACAGCAAGAGGTCAAAGGAAAGCATTGAACTGATACTTGAAACAGATGGTCTCCTAACAAGTAAGGATGAGTAAAATGCAGAGGCATTTAATACCTTTCTTTTTGCCTCAATATTCAGGATGTTGTGCGCCTGGACCTCACCACTGAATGACCATGACTGGGGGAGCAGTGACTTTCCATCTGTGGTAACTGAAATTGTAAGGGAATAGTTGTATCATTTCAATGTTCATAAGTTCATGGAGCCTAATCAGATTCATCCCAGAGTGCTGAGGGAGTTAATGGATGTTATAGCTAAACCCCTCTCAATAATTTACCAAAGGGCTTGGGATTCTGGAGAGGTCCGTGCTGACTGGAAGCTAACTGGCATTATACTTCCTTCAAGAAAGTCATGAGAGAAGACCCAGGAAACTACATAACCTCAGTCCCTGGAAAAGTTACAGAGAAGATTATTCTGGTGGTTATTGAAAGTCAACTAAAGAGCAAAGCTCTTATTGGCCACAGTTAACATGGTTTTGTCAAGAGAAAGTCCTGCCTTAGTGATTTGATCTCCTTTTAGGATAAGGTCATCCACTAGGTGGATGAAGGGAAGGCAGTGGATATAATCTTTCTGTATTTTAGTAAAGTCTTTGATACTGTCCCTCATGGCATCCTTCTGTACAAACAGTCCAACTGGGAGATAAAGAAGTTCATGCTATCCTTGGTGATGAACTGGATCAAGGATAGAGCTCAAAGTGTTGTGGTGAATGGAGCTACATCTGGCTGGAGGCTGGTCAATAGCAATGTTCCCCAGGGCTCAATTCTAGGGCCAGTCCTGTTCAACATTATTGTTCTTACTTTAAACTCTTTAGGATATGTCTATAAATGGACTTCACTGGGGGACAGAGTTGAGTGGAAATGGCAAAAGAAGTCATGTTCTGCAGAAGTTTTATATAAAAACAAAGCTATAGCAATCTGGAAGATACTTTTTTTTTTTTTTTCTTTTTTCTTTTTCTTTCCTCCCTTCCTGGTAATTTTGGAAATATCCTAGGAGTTTGTAACCTGCTTCCATAAGAAATCAATTTGATTTAGGGTTAAGAGTTACCTGAAGTGAAAGAAACTACTCTTAAAACAGAAACCATGGTGCTCAAGTTGCCTTTTAGGACCTTATTTTTTTAATACAGTGTAATTTGTCTGTAAGATCTAGGTCTTCATTAAGTCAGTTTATTCCCTACTGAATTTGGTTTATAGAGTTACATAAAAATATAATTCCTTATTGCTACGTAAGAACATTTAAAACTTAAAAACATATCCAGCTATAGTTACATTTTCATCTGCAAAGTGAAAACCAAATCTCTTTCTGAGAAGTATAACTCTTTCCTACTTCCTTCATAATATTAATTTTTCACATCTCTATGTCCAACAATCCTGTAGCACACCCTGGTTTGGAGGGCCAGCTAGAACATACAGGCCATCCAGCAGATTGTAAATTGACATTTAGTGCATACTAGTGTTTACTTTTATCTTGAATTTGTGGAATTTCCTATGCTTCCAACTGGAAACACTGAGTCCCCTAATGAACTTAACTAAGACAATTTATAAATACAGAAAGATGATCACCATATATATACAGCCAGGGAGATGTTGCTGAGTGATAAATCACGTTGAAAATAAAGAGAACTTCTTCCACAGTGAAGGAATTGATAAATTCCACAGTAATACTGTGTTTGGGAGTTCTCAGCTGTTTCATTATATAGACAATTTTATTATCAACTCTGAAACAGAAAAAAAGCCTTTAAGTATCCCCCTGAAAGAAATAGCTTTTGTATGCTTCTGACCTGCTGCACATCATTTCATTACAGCAGTCATTGTTCTGTCTGTAATAACTTTGTATTCTGAATGATTCTATCCTCCTGTAAGAACAGTATCTGCACTCCTCAGATGAAGTGCACAGCCTGTGTCAGTTCATCTTTCAGAACTCATCTTATTTTTGTGTAGATACCTTGAACTTGTCATCATTGGTGAAATAAATCCACATTCTTTGGCTCTCGGCTGAAGTTTTGTTGAAGAATTTCTACTCCTGTGCCTTTGACAAGCTTCCACATCAGTTGCATGGTTTTAGTATCATCACTGTTTTTTTTTTTTTTTTCTTTTTCTTTCTTTTTTTTTTTTTTTTTTTTTTCTCTAAATTGTATTCCTTTACTTCCATGCATACATGTACTTATTTTTTCTCCTTTCACTTTTCTTTGACTTAATCCAATATCTGGCGATATCAGTAGGAGTCTTTTGGTTGTTTGCAGTGGTCACTGCACAGGAATCTTTCTATTGTTTTTATGGTTTAGCTAATCTGTGTTAACATTTTTGCTTTGGCATAGAATTCTCAGAGTATAGCTAGCTTTCCAAAATTAAGAGATGGATAGATTATCCCACAGGTAGCATTCAAAAGTTATTCAATCATGATTTACTCATTTTTTCATTCATAAGTGATTTGGATGACTACATGCTATATCCAAGAAAAGGATTAAGAGCCTGAGGGTTAGAATCCTAGTTTGCATCTGTGCGTGTAATTAAAATGAGCCATTAGGGGATGTGTAATGGTGCAACTTATGTCTGTATAGCTAAATTTTCTTTATCCTGTACCCTGTGCTGCCCCCAAACTGTTCTCAGATGTCTGAGAGTGCTATTTTTTTTTTCATGAAAAGAAATGCACCATGAGACTTGCTAGTAATTAAAAAAATGTGAACAGTCATATGTTCTGTCCATAATATCAACTCTTAGGCAAAATTGGTAAATAATGGTAAATGAAATCCAGACCAACAGTTTAGAGTCCAAACTCCTAATGCAAGCCACTGGAGTGATTAGAACTTCTGAACTGTGATCCAGAAATCTTGAGTTTTGAGGAACCATTGATTTATGGAACTTGCATACACTTTTATAAGGACTAAAGACAGGCATCTTTGTCTATTCAGGAGACAGAATGTGAAGTTCTCTCTGAGTATATGTACATGTATCTGTTCTTTAATAAACCAGGGTAGTATTCTTTATTATATATATATATTTAGTTTATTTTATTATAGAGCAGACTGTAGAGATTGCATTTCTTGACTTCTATGTAATAATACAGTAGTTAGAACTCTTTTTTTTTTTTTTTTTTTTTTTTTTTTTTTTTTTTTTTCTCCATGAGTCTTGCAATCAATGTTCTTTTCTAGCCTGTTAGGATTCAAATCCACAGGAATATACCCAGGGTCTCAGACAATGACAACTTGGGTGGGTGAATAACATCACCCATTGAATCAATTTGTGTAGGAAGGGACCTCTGAAAATTATCCAGCATGACCACTGGCTCAAAGCAGATCTAGTTAGATCAGGTTTCTCATGGCTCTGTCTAATCAAGTCTGGAACATCTCCAAGGATGTAGATTCCACATCATGGAATATGGGTGACCTGTTCCAGTATTCATGGAAAAACAAATTTTCTAATATTTAATTAGGATATACTATATACTATGTTCCTAACATGTCTGTTGCCTCTCTTCTATCACTCACAAGAAGAATCTGGATCCATCTTCCCTGTATCTTCTGATCAGGTAGCTGTACACAGAAGCTGTGTCTCCCCTTAACATCTTCCTCTTAAGGCCAAATAGGCCCAGATGTCTCATCCTCTCCTTGTACATCATGTTCTTCATCCTTTTGCCTATCTTAGTGGCTCTTCCTGGACCTGCTCCAGTATGTCAATATCCTCCTTCTACTGACAAGCCACATAAAAGGGCAAAATACTCCAGATGTGGTCTCATAACACTTGGACAGAGGGGAAGGACAGCACTGCAGTCCTTATTTAGGCAAACGTCTCATTTCAGAAGTTCCAATATTTGGAAACTTCACAGATCAGTGGGATTTCTCTCCCGTGAAGCTTGAACTTCCCCAGATCTATCTCTGAGAATTGGCATTGCCATGGTGTTTGTTTTATTTACTGACAATCAGAAACATAATACAGTTAGATGGTTATAAGCTGTTTAATAACATTTTCTGCTACTTAGACTGAATGGCGATGGATGAGAAAGCAAACTGTGCCACATGGTTTAGCAACAGATAGTCACTAAATACCATAAAAGGCAATCTTACTGTTTCTCTGAAACATTTTTGGAATTAATCTCTGGGACTGGTCTAAGCCAAAGGTGTATATTCCTGTAATAACAGTTTTTGTCATGAAAGCATGGTGGCAACATTGAAGTGGGGAATAATAAAATAAATAAATATCAGGAAAATAAAAGCAGAATACACATTTTTTTTTTTTCCCCAGGAATAATAATAACAATGAATGTCACCTTGCTTGAAATAAACCTATCTATGTTGCCATGACACCAAGTAACAAGACTGACCTGGTTTAAAGGTGGTTAAGGAATCACAAACTAGAAATGCATGTCCTAAAATGAAAGGTCTTCTGACTATATTGGAGGTAAAACCAGAGGACCAAGATTAGAACAGAAATTTAGGGCTCTAACAAGCAAATACTCTTTGGCAGCCTCTGTTTCCAGGTTTTTCAAGAAATGTGAAGTTGCTGGTGGTTCTTCTAAAACTATCTTCAGAAATGCTGCCACTTTGAGGAACATTTAGCAGCTGGTTTCCCATGTGCTCTTGGAAGATAGAGAAGTGCCAGGTTTCCCATTTGTAAAATGAGTGAAAATACAGATTATCAGTTATAATGAATCTAACATTTTGAAGAATTCTAGTGTGGCAAAAATAGAAGCACTTTTAAGTGTTCCTGAAATCTTTACTGAACAGTTTTGCACTATTAAAAAAAAAAAAAAAAGTTAAAATAAAATCCACATCCACTTTGAACTCTTGTAAAGAAGTACATAGGGTGATTACGAAGGACCAGGCTCTCCATTATACTTTATTCTTTTTACTAATTTCTTCTCTGTTGGTTTTGGGGAAATTACATTTACAGTGTGGATTGAGAACTCTGAATGGAGTTCTATAGTCTCAGTCTATAATACTGAAAAAATTAGTTATTTATGCTTCTTCCTTTAGATTTTACCAAAAGCTAGAATAAAGATCAGAGACATTGTCACTTCCAACAGAGAAGAGCTTCTCTGTATTTTTTATCTATATATTTTTTTATATTTCTGCAAGATCACTCTGTATTTCATCTTCCTCTAACTGAAAGGGACAATTAAAACAGTGCTTAACCATGTTGGAATTCTCTTAGACTAGTGTGTAAATGGAAAAAAAAAAAAAAGAGTCACTTAGAATTGTGAGTCACTAAAGCAATTATTGTATATGTGAGCTATTTACTGTTCTGAGTTAGCCATGATACATAACTGAGCTATGTGGTGAGGAGTCCTCGATCCCAATGTAATGTGTCAGACCTTTTACATTTGCCTTTTAAATAAATCAAACTAAAAACCTTCCACATGCCCTTCCTGTTCAGCCTGTCAGAAAATAAAGATGGGAGACCTTCTTTTTTCATGGAGGCAACCCTTTGAAGATGTTTAGAAAAGAAAGGGGAGGCTAGGATCAAAGGACTCCAGAACCTGTTCTGTGTAGTCAGTGGGTATTGTTCTTGCACATCTGTGTCAGTTCAGTGTGTGTTTTTAGAGGCAGAAAATCTTCTCCCTTAAGGCAATGAGAGATCACTACACACTACATTCTTTAGAATTTATTATGTGAATTCAATTTTTAAATTAAGTTTATAGGTAGTGACCCTAAATATACACAATCCTAAAAAAAACTATGTTAAGCTCAAGTTAAGGTCACAAGATGTAGCTATAATTTGGAGCAACAAAAATATCCAAAGGGAATGTGGAAGAAATACAAGAAACATAAAGATGTATAAGAAACCTAAATGAGTCTGATGAAAATGCATAAGAAACATTCAAGATTCCGCCTCCCCCCCCCCCCCCCCCCCCTACTCCATAGTGAAGTCATGTGGCAATAATTTTATTTTTTTCATAGCAGCCCAAATATGATTAAAGTCTTTTAAAGAAACCTGTTTCTTAGTGGCTTCAGCCAGCAGGTCTGTGCTCCTAAAATCACTCCAAAGTCAAACTTTTACCTATTAGTCTTTCATTGCCAATGATCATTAGATCTTTTCTTGCTACCTTCTCAAAAATAAATAAATAAATAGGTAAATAAATAAATGCAATCTTTGACAGTTTTATGTTGTCTTTAAAGAGGCAACCAGTATAGCTAGCAGACCAGCATGCTCACATAAAGCACTCTAAGCAAATAGTGTTGCATTTTTCCATGAGCTCAGCTGAATGATAAACTCCATTATCTGGGATCTGCTTCACCTGCCCAGAAGAAAGACACTGTAGAACACTCTGAAAGTCCATGGTCACTATTCTGGGCCAAAAGTTGGGCCTCCCCCATGTCTGACAGTTGCTGCCAACCAATGAACCCACATATCTGTCTGCTCCAGTTAAATCAAGCACATCCAGTCTTTCTCCTTGATTCTGGTCCAAATAAATTTGATTCTCCTTGTTTGCAAAGTTAAGAATCAGCTGATTGGAAGGACAGGCAGAAAATCACTGTGAAACTATTCTGAGCTGTTGTTACCCACCTGCTTTCTCAAAGCCATACTGGGGTCTGGATATTTATTTAATGTAATGCTGCAGCTAGCTTTTGTACTTTTTTGAGATAGACCGTTTAATAAAACCCTATGTAAGGGATAAATATTATCATTCTCATAAGAAATTGATTTTATTTGTTGAGGATGGAGTCTCTCTTTCCAGATCCGCAAATCTTTCCCTTGACTTCTGGAAATGCTTGGCTTTCCAGGGGCACTCTTCGAGAACTTTAGTATTTTGCACTTTGTTGAGGATCAAAAGGCATCTGGATTCAGTTTAGTTTAATTATTTGGGTAGCACAACCCCTAGATTTTCTAGATTTATACATACAATAGCAAAAAATAATACCTGTATAAAGTACAAGTAAAAGAAGACACTGTTTCTTGCCACATTCCTAGGCTAAATTCTCCAAGCCAAGAATTTAAGCTGAGTGGTCAGGCTTCTAAGAATTAGATTTGTACCATTGACTTGAATGGAAAATTGTGTTACAGCTGCAGGATTTGTTCCTATATCTGATTACTCACAGGACAAATAAGAGGTTTGTAATCTATTAGAAATCTGGTCATTTTTCATAACTTAGTACATTTTCTATATCATGAACTTCTCTTTAGAGAGTTTTTTTTTTTCTCTGATGTCACCTTTTAAAATTAATGAATTTTTATGAAGATATAAATTCTCTGTGTGAGCATTTATTTTCCTGTTCTAGCTAGTCTCGGAACATTCCCCAAACCCTACTTCTTACAGCCCTGTAAAACATGCCTTGTATTTCTTACCTTAAACAGTAGAGGGCAACCTAAGAATGAATAAGGGGATACTAATAGTTCCTTCCAACAGTTCTTGAGATACTGTAAATTTTGTGCTTTAAAAGTTATTACGAGTTATTGGTATATTAAATACACATTAAATAATTTCACTATTCAATATTGACTGTAGATGTGATATTTCTCAGTACAATCTGAACTTTTCATTCTATGTCAGTTGACTATCTGACCTCAATGAAAGGGTCACACTATATTGCATTGCATTCTCATATTCAGCATACTCTGTCATTCACAAAATACATTTTGCAAACAGGTGGAAGTAATGTGTAAATGTGGATGGGGAAATGACACTGTGGAAAAAAATAAGCTTTTTATGGAACTATCCTGGAAAAATACATGGATAATACCGATATAATTTATAGAACACATATAGTTTTCTATAGACACTTCTTGATCTTGGCATATAATTCTATGATTAATTCTACAGGCTTAAGTACAAATTCTATATCACTTCTCCCCCCACCGCCCCCCCCCCCCCCCCCCCCGCCTCAGTTCTCAAATCAACATAAAGAATTTAAGAGCGTTCTATAGTTCTATAGTCTTTGTCTAAAGTTAGCTTTAAGTGCTATTATGCTATATTAGATTTAGTGGAAGAATTAAGAACCTGCTTAAGAGATAGCAAGACACCAAAAGATGTGAAATGAGAGCCCAAGAGAAACAATCTTTTATAACATTAAATTTAACGAGTGCCTGGAAGCAGCAATTGCCTTGTTGCTCATAGCTTGACACAAATAATGCTACGATCTTATTTGTTAAGAGCCATCCTTTAGATCTCAGAAATTATCTTCCGGCTACTACATAATAGACCTTATTTATATTCAGCTGTGTTTCGTTGTCTTTCTTTAAACAAAAGTTTGAATTTTCAAACAAAGGTTACAACGGTATGTTCAAAGAACATTTGCTGCTACTGTTTCTCTGGGGAGCCTGCATGCCTTTCTTACAAATTTCTCTGAGGTTTCACCAGACTTATCCCTTAATCCTACTTCTCTTTTCCCCTCCTGTGGATCTTCTTTGCAAACAACACTCCAGCTATCATCTTTATTACAATGACTCAACTCAGTGTTCAGTCCTCCACTCCAATTTAAATTCTTGGCCAGTTTTCTCAGAGCTCTTCAATATCAGGGTAAACTCAGAATGTCTGAAACACAGTTCTTAATAATTCATTTTCTCTTTGCTTTGCTATCTTTGTCCTCTGTCCTTCCTGGCCCTTATGCCTGTAAACTGGGGTTTGTGGTAAACTCAACTTCCTCTCCAGAGCTGCAGGTACAAAGCCGTAGCTTTAACCATCCATCTCTGGGAATAACATTTCATTTTCATCCATATGGAAACAAAATCTTAAGTTTTAGCTCTCACAGCTTTTAAACATTCAACTTACAATAAATAAATAAATAAATAAATAAATACATAAATTTAATTTGGTGCTGGTATGCAGACCTTGTTCCCTAACATATTTTACACCCTCATATTGCAGAGGGGTTATTGCAGATTGTTACCTTCCCCTTGTAACAAAACACAAGTTGTCTGTCTTCTATTGAAAGGTTCTTTCTTGCAGCCCTTACTGTCTCTTCCATGATTCTGAGTTGTTAAACATGTCTTCTCTAGCACTGTCTTCACTCTTCTACTTGTTCAGTCAAGTATTTCTGTGCCATTTGCTATGAATATCAGAAGAAAACTACCAATTTAGAATCTTTTGTTGAGGTTAACAAGAATGGAAATTCGTGAGGAAGTATTAAACCTTAAACTTCACATTTTAATCTTGTCCCACTATTTTGAAAGAATGAAAAAAACTTGAATGATAAAAACAGCTCTGATCAGAGTATTATTATTATTAAATCAAGGCATTAAACCTAGGCAGTGTGTTCTGAGTGAGGTGTTGGTAAAATATAGGCAAACGTCAGATAAAGCTCCTCCAGAATCACAGAATGGCCAAGGTTGGAAGGGACCTCTGAAGATCTAGTCCACTCCCCATGCTGAGCAGGATCACCTAGAGCACATTGTGCAGGATGGCATCTAGGCGGGTTTAGAATATCTCCAGAAAAGAAGACTCCACAACTTCTCTGGGCAACCTGTGCCAGTGCTCTGTGACCCTCACAGTAAAGAAATGCCCTCTCATATTTAAGTCCCCTGCCTTGCATTATAGAAGGCTGCAGAGGCTGAGCCTTTAAGCTTTCAATAGATCTGTATCTTCCAGGCATCTCCATCCAGACTGCTTCCAGTCAAAGCACCATTTTTTTTCATGGGATTTACTCTTTATCAGTTAAGCCACATTTTGTTTCTTTGCTGATTTGTATTGTTTCTTGCTATTTATTTCTGAGAACATTAAAATAGTTTAAATGCAACTGCTTGTTTCTGGAAAATCAGTTAAGAGTTTTAACTTTCAATAAATTCCAAATCAATACACAGTTATGTAGCCTACAAGACATGAAATGGAAGGAAAAAAATCAATGAAGTAGCTGGATATGTTTACTGACCTTTACTCATGACCACAGTATCATCACCCATCGTTTTCCTCCTTTACTAATTTTCTGTATGTTCATGTATCTTTGTCCTTGTCTTGTAGGATCTAGACTGTTAGCCCTTCGCTATAAGGTCAGTGGAAGATAATGTGACTATTTTTGGGTGACTGCAAACAAATAATGATAATACATATACATTATTTCTCAGGAAAAAGAGTGAGTATCTTTGTCAAATGAAATATGAGTGTACCCCAGAGGTCTAGTTCTTAGTTTGTTTTCTTTTTTTATCCAGTGGTATGAGATACTGGACAGACATCACTTTTCATAAAAGTCTACTAAGTGTTTGCATTTCTTAGATGTCCTTCTTAATATAATATTGGCAAAGACTATGATTTTTTTTTTTTTTTTTTTTTTTAATATTGGCTAGGCAACCATTGGCACAAGTATTAAAACAATATTACTTAGACAGAAAGCAAAACTGAATGAAGGATTAACATGAGAGATTAAAATAACTTTTGGTTTTCATTTGTTGAAGGTGTAGTAATTATGACCACCAAGAATTTTTCCATCCACTTTATAATTGTGCTAAGAATGAGCTATTTCAGGGCTTTTGGGCATAAAGCTACGAACCAACATGGACTTTCAGTTGCTATAAACCTGCAAAGCTAGTCTGACTACAGCTAATCTGTTGCTGTGCCAGTGTGTTCGCTCTGGCTGAGGTCCTGGCACTCCTGCCTATATTGTGTATTACTGGAACCAAAAATTTTTCTGATGGGAAAATAGAAGCTGCTATGTTCAGCTGATTTGCCTAACTTCATTCTGCCTTACCTGCCATCAGCTGCAGGTAGAAGACTTAGTTTTACACATGTAAACCATTTTGTGTTCTGTTTCTGAGCCAAATGGCTTAGTTGTGACTGATTTGAACTGCTTTCCACTGTAATGGGAAGCATTGCCCTATTCAATGACTACTTGCAGGGTCAACTTCTATGCCTTAATGCTATCAGTGTCAACAGGGATCTGACAGCTGTCCCTTCCCCTAGGAAGCATAGTCACTCTTTCTTGCCATGACTACCTAGGATGGGCTATTCTAGCTGTAGTCATGGGAACCATGGCTCAGGGTGGTAGTGCTGCTAGTACATGACCCACTCTGTAGCCTAGGGGTACTTAGCTCAAACTGCATGCTATCTGTCCTTTCCTTTCCTTTCCTTTCCTTTCCTTTCCTTTCCTTTCCTTTCCTTTCCTTTCCTTTCCTTTCCTTTCCTTTCCTTTCCTTTTTTTTCCTCGCATTTCCTCGCATTTCCTCGCATTTCCTTTCCTTTATACGCATTCCCTTTCCTTTCCTTTCCTTTCCTTTCCTTTCCTTTCCTTTCCTTTCCTTTCCTTTCCTTTCCTTTCCTTTCCTTTCCTTTCCTTTCCTTTCCTTTCCTTTCCTTTCCTTTCCTTTCCTTTCCTTTCCTTTCCTTTCCTTTCCTTTCCTCTCCTTTCCTTTCCTCTCCTTTCCTCTCCTCTCCTCTCCTCTCCTCTCCTCTCCTCTCCTCTCCTCTCCTCTCCTCTCCTCTCCTCTCCTCTCCTCTCCTCCTCTCCTCTCCTCTCCTCTCCTCTCCTCTCCTCTCCTCTACTCTCCTCTCCTCTACTTTCCTATCCTATCCTATCCTCTCCTCTCCTCTCCTCTCCTCTCCTCTCCTCTCCTCCTCTCCTCTCCTCTCCTCTCCTCTCCTCTCCCTCTCCTCCTCCTCTCCTCTCCTCTCCTCTCCTCTCCTCTCCTCTCCTCTCCTCTCCTCTCCTCTCCTCTCCTCTCCTCTCCTCTCCTCTCCTCTCCTCTCCTTTCTTGATATTTTGTAATCTGGTAGTTATTAAACAGCTATTTTTTAAGTTATGTTTCATTACTCTTTAAGATCTTATCTGGAAGAAAAAAATGAAGTGTTTTCAGTACATGCTTTTAGTTTTACAGGCATTTGAGAGTGGAAATTTTCAAAACACAATGAAGGTAGCTTTATTCCAGAGAGGCAAAGGGTATTGTTAAATAGCAATGTTTGGGCCACTTGAAAAAATGGTTATTTATTTTCATAGGACAGGAAAAAAAAACAACAAAGATTTTTAATGAAATTCTGTGTGGAGCCTTAATTCACTGGCACCTTCTTATAAATATTAAGTTTTATAGGAATATTACAATATAAAAATTTAATAAAATACAGTAATAGAAACAGACTAATGCCAAAAATGGAGTTGAATAATTTCTTTTTGAAATTCTAGTACTTCATATATATATTCAAAGATACTGTTTCCTTCTGTACTTATAAATATATACAGTGAATTGCTCAAATACATATATATTTTCTTAATATCTAAATATGGTCAGGGCTCACATACAATGTGTGTGGGCATAATGTGATGACTGACTGCTTTCTACTTGTAAATGGGTCCTACAGCCTGGGAGGCAAGCCTTCTATGGCTCAAAGGGCAATTCAGTTTTTATGTTTATTTAGTCCTCCAGCTTTTATTAGCTACAACTGTTTATCACAGTGTATCATGCATACACTTGTTCAACAGAAGATGAGCAAACAGCATTGAATTTATGATCCTTGTTCAATACCAGCTGCAGAGAGAGGTATGAAGTGCTCAGTGTTTGGCCAATACCAAGCATCCAGTTGAACACAAGTCAGAAAGAGTGAAAGTAACCCCTTGTAATCAGCCTACCATGTCAGAAAAGATGTTGTCATGTTGCAGCACAGAGATTCATGGTGATTGAAAGGAAGATTATAAACATACTTGTTGGTGCCCACTATGCTTCCTCTTGTATAGCTTTTCCAGAATTAAAAAAAAAATGAGTTTGCATGTGGGATCTGGACTATGGGTTGCTGAAGTTCTATGGGTAGACTAGGTTTACTTCTGTCTGATGTTTCAGAATAAAATCATTTTACAGTTTGCAAGTGAAAATCCCTTGCAGGTGGGAAAGACAATCTTGTATTACTAGATCTAAGCCTCAGAGCCTTGGAGCACTTCCACACAACCCGCTGTTTTCAGACCCTGGTTTGTACTGTACTTATTATCTTCCCCATATACTTTTGCTTCCATAGTGGGAAGCTCAGTTTGTTCATTGGAAAGAAGGTACAGTTTGTTCTGATTGGGTCCTTGGTATGGATGTTTAAGGGTACACAACACCTGTGTGCCTGGCACCTAGACTAGACATAACTTTCATAACTCAACTTAGTCCACATGTAGATAACAGCCTACCTTTGCTAATTACGGGAGGGTCAGTAGTGAGATGGGTTATAGTATTCACAAAGTTTCAGGCAGTTCTTCAGTCCTTTACCAAGAGTTCATAGTCATGGTACGTTAACAGAAAATATTTTAGTGTGGCATACCTATCCTGCCTGCATGATTTATGATATCCACTGTTCCCTCCAGTGGTTATATTTGGTTATTTTTCATAGTATATTTTGGGAACTGAAAACTTGATTACATCAATGCATTGATTAATTTTTCAGTTTCCAGTTCTCATGTTTTTACAGGCTTCATTACCTCTGTGGAGTCTGCTATGGAGAACTAAGAACTATTCTATCACCAGTAGGATGATTCTCTAGTTAATTGTCTATACCCCTACTGAAAATTTTTCATATGATGTCCCAAATAAAATAATGATAAAAAAGTTCAAATGCCATTAGACTAGCTATAAGTGTATACTCTGAACTTGTTCCTCTTACTGTCACATGACAAAGTGGCATCAGCAATTTGCTGTTTATTGTCAAGTTCATGCACAAAGTTGGGCTAACTCGTGATTTATGTTTGCACATTTTCTGCTTCCATGTATGGTTTAGCCATTCCCTCAGCTTAAAAAAAAACAGCTGCCTTTTCATTTCTGGAAATCCAAACATTGTGTATCTAGCACTGCTCTAGTGGCACTAGTGAGGTCTTCACTCTGTTTTGTTTCAGTGTACTTGTTTTCAAGAAAACTTGCATGATGAACAGAAGCATATACCAGCCACATCTGTGAAACCATCTTGTGCTTCCACCCTTGTTTGGAGCAGTGGGTGGCCTTTCTGATGGTTTCAGTGGGCATTGAAATAACACTACAATTGTTCATAATCGTAGGTTTAGTGAGGTAGGTTTAACTGGAAGCCAGCTCTGAGGTCTCTGTATATAAAACAGTAAGGCCATGGGAAGTTTAAGTCAGTTAGTGTCATCGAATTCTATTAAAAAGAAAATTATACTGACTTCATTGTCTGCCAGTAAGGTCTTTTGACTCAATCATTTTCATAGTCTACTTAACATGAAATCTTGGCAGAGTGGAAACAATACTTTCTAATTAGCATTCTTACTGATCAAGTCCAGATGATGATTACTATTATTCTCATTATTGTTATTTACATTGATTTGATACTTTTAGCTAATGGAATTTTTTACACCAAGAGATAAAAGCTGTACACTTCCCACTGTACATAATAAGGACATAATTTCAGGTCGAGGTGGCACAGTGGGCTTGTGTGCTGGTCTTTGATGTCTGGAGAGTTGAACTCACATTCTGTCTTTGATCTCAAGTGAAAATAAGCTCGGTGGGTCTTGTTTTAGCCTTCGTTCTCCACAGTATAAGTGCTCCCACAGTTCAGTATAATTGGCATTCTCTGTGTAAGAGAGGCCCTAGGCACTGGGTGTTGTGGGGGTCACTGCTGACATTTGTTGGCAAAGCTGAATGGGTGGGGATGCTTGCAAAACAGCTTGCATTGTGACTGGTTTATATTTAGCACTACAGTGCAAAATATACTTATATTATTAACATAAAAGTGTATAGTTCCATAGCAGTTGACAGATATATCTCAGTTCATCCATATAGAATATTTTACAATATTATATAATTTTCATTATTTTTAATTCACTTGACATACACCATACAGTATTTTTAGATTCTCTCTATTGCTCTGTCATATGCTCCATCTTAGAGTAACCCTCTAGTAAACCCTCCAAAGATTGCTAGGACCACACGCACTGTATATTTCTTCCTAAAAATGAATGCAGTAAATCATGGATTCTGAATGTTCAGTCACTTTTTAGCCTTGCATTTACCTCATTTTTTCACTTAATTCTTCTCAAACACTGCTCTGTCAAAGCTCAGTTTGGATACTAATTTACTCTTCACCTGGTCACTGAAAATGTGGTGTATGTGGTTGTATGTCCAAGCATCAACTCCTCAGCTTTAGGTGCAAAGACTCTTGTTTTACTGTGCATTTGTATGACAGTACCTAGCATAATTTGACCCTCTTGTTGCAATAGATAATATAAAAAATTGACAAGTGAAATACGTAACAGCAATTCACTACATTTAAAACCTAAAAATACTTTTAAACTTTTATCGTGCAGTTTACTCTTCTCAATGCAGTGTTAAAAATAGGGAGGAGTTTTGTGGGTGTGTAATTCATAGTTCTTTTTGATATTTGCTGCATTTCAAAGGAATTTAACTAAATGAAAACTAAGAAGCAGAAACAAAGACCCATATCACCTTATTTGTTGTTCAATAGGCCAAAATTGATCTTGGCTCCAAACTGTGGCTAATCAGTATGACTTTTCTCCCATAAAAGAAAGTCTAAATGTCAGTGTTAACCTTGTAATCATTTTTATGGTTTAAAAATGTGGAATACTTCACCTTGTGATATAAAATTAAAACATTAACCCTCTCCCCAAACCGTGCTTCTTCCAATGTACTGCAGAGATTCTGGTGATTCATTTCCTATTTTAAACACTGAATAACTATATAAAACTGAGGAACTTCCAGAAGAAATTCCATAAAAATATAAAGGAAGAGCTGTTGTACTTGAATCTAGAGTCCATGTTTGACTGCCTCCTACTTTCGATAGCTACCTAGTAGTTGATGCTTTAAAATAATTTTTTAAAATATATTTTTTTAAATAGTTTATGGTTTAGGGCAAATAAGTTTAGGCACTCAGCTTCTAGAGACTCTTGGAGCTAATGGATGCTTAAAGTGCTATCTCAGGTTTTGCCTCAAGTCATACCCCACAGCAATATAATGTCCAAGCCATTTTGGAGGGGAAAATACAGAGAGATTTTGGTAACCTTGATATGGTTGTCTTTTTAGACATGGTAGGTTCTGAAGAACTGGGAGCTTTTTTCTTTTTTGGGGGTGGGAGTAGGTAAGGGTGGGTCTTACCTCACAAAGTTGGGAAGCAGTCCCAAAGGTACTCCTGCCTACTACTTCGCAAGACCATGACAACTGTCAATGACTGAAATTTTCCATTTCCCTTGCCTCCCCCCCCCCACCCCACTGAGACTACTTGCCTTACGTAGACACACAATTCACAAAAAAAAACATTGGATGATACTTCTAAACTTACTTATCCCTCACATGCTTTGGGCTATGAACGTTTGTTGAAGGGCTACCTATATGAAGGGCTATCTAGTTCCATGTGGCACCACTGCTTCTTCTCCAATGGACAGATGAAATGCAAATGAAAAATAGCCTTTTTTTTTTTTTTTTTTTTTTTTTTTTGTAATATTAAATGACTTTAAGTCTCAAACCTGTAATTTTGTGAACAGTCTACTTGTTACTTGTTGTGATTAGCAAGTTATTTGCTTGCACGTGGTAAAGCAGTGAGCTGTAAGAAAGAAGGAAAATAAACATCAGTGCTTCATCCTTTCATCTTTAACATACAAGCAGCAAGTTAAAGGAGATAGAAATCTGAGGGATTAACTGCTAGTAGCAGATTTTGTAAAACTTGTTTTAAAGTAGGAACTTTTCCATCCATTGTAAACATCTGCTGAGAAAACCATTATCACTTGCTAAGGAATAAGACATTCAAGTTTTTATCTTTTACACTTGCTAACGAATACAAAGGTTTCATCCAGAAGCCTATTTACATTCATTAAAAGTTTTTAAAAAATAATTATAAAAGTAGGCATTGTGTTCTTTTGTTAATTCTTGATTAGAACAATGTAAATGTTTAAGTAGTTTAATTAAAGTATTAAAAAGTTTCAAATCATATATCCACGTATTAACAGTTAATTATAAAACATTGTGTGCTTTTATAAAGTCAGTCATTACAACTAATTTCAAAGAGGTATCCTTGCAAAACAGAAAAAGCTTCCACCAGCTTTTATAGGGTAATCAGCTGTTAGGCATATTCTGTGATGGAATAGATAATCCTTTTAGGAAAAACAACAACAACAACAAACAACTAGCGTCTTTCTCTGAATATCTGGAATTGGGTCTAGTATCACAAAATAGCCATGAAACCAACACTGTGGATCTAAATAACTGTTTAAGCTTCAAAATGTTCAAAGGTTTCTCATCTGTGTAGATATGCCTGAAGTATCTGTACACATTGTTGTCCTTTGTCTTTTTTTTGGGCTACTGGCTTCGTAAATCCCAGTGTGAGCAGCAAGAAGCATGGCTGAATCCTTTCTCCCCTCAGTTTTTGGGAAGTGCAACACGTGTGCTGTACCTGAACCCTCACCTTGCCATTCTGTAGGACACCAGCCTGTTGGACTGGTGCAAAGACGTGACCGCAAGGACATGTTTTTACTGGTGGGTGTGGGCAAACACAGGAAAGTTTTGCCCATGTTCTAAGACAGTGAGACAAAAGCCAGCCATTTCATGTGCTGCACATTATGTGGTACACATAATGTGCTAGCATCACACCACATTTTGGAACTAACAAGCTCCAGTCAGAAGATGGATATGTTTGTTCATCACACTATTGCAGCTATGCAGCTTCTAAAGAGAACTATCTCATATCTGATGAACAATTTATATCAATCCTGGAACAAGGCGAGAGCTGAAGGTTACAATATGTGTTAGTCCCAAATTCACTGTTCTTTCCTCCAAATGGGTAATGGGCTGATAATGATATGAGTGTGAGTTTTGAGAACAGCCCCTTTATTGACCAATAGCATGTCTTTTAAAACTGTACAAGCTCACCTGTCTGTCTTTCTTTCTGTCTGTCTGAAACTTTCTGAGTTTGTCCCACTTATATATAGTTGAATATACTATATAGTATATAGTATATAGTTGAATGCCTCCTCTCTCAGGGTTTTCAGCCAGGGTGCTGGCATCCCATCATGTTGATGAGTACTGATGCTTCAAGAGTACCTGAATTTAGCAAGGAGGTTTACGGTGCCAGGGAAGAAAAGATGTGGAAACAAAGGAAAACCTGTCAGCCTGCTGGAAGGAGGCTGTGCTAAACCTCTTTGGGGATATCTATACCACTTTTCAAAAAATTTGTTTGCAATAGGAATGATTTTGTTAAGGAATAATGTATAAGAGAGTTTCTCATAAGCAGTGACTCCAGCAACACAGAGGAACTAGACAAATAAACATTAAGGAACAAATACCAGCTAGACCAAACTGAGAGATAATACAGAAGATGGATGACCTAGTACTTTTAGTACCAATCTAAACCTGAAAAATTCATGTTACTTCCCTGCTCTGCCAAAAATTTTGTGTACGACCACAGGCCAAAGACAGATACTACAAGAAGATTTCAATTCACAGCTTAACCTTAGGCAAACATAATCTCTCTACCTACCTAATTTCTCCTGAACTTGGTAATTAAGAGCATTTGTTTAAATTGCCTCCAGTACCTCTGTGCCCTACAGCTGAACACACACTTCTATAGTATATAGAATATATCTCTCTATTGAAGGAATAATGGCTGTAAGAAGCTTAAATAATGGAGAAAAATATGCTTATCTCAAGATGAAATGATTTACCAAAAGTGGTTATTTTTCTCCATGAACTATAATGGGAGACTGTAGACACCACACATTGATGTCTTAACTGCACATACTCAAGTTCTGGCAGGGAAATCCTGTCTTATGATATTAAATCATTTCTAGAAGTTAGTATGAGATCTCTGCGAGGTTACTATTGGAAAATGAGTAGTGAATAAAACAGAGTTGTATGTACCTACTGAAATGATCTCTGTAGGGATCATTGCATGCAGCTTACAGAAGTCACACAGAAGCTAGTAGGACATCCATATTTTAATAGGATTTCATCGCCCTTTTTGTCATTTGGGCATTTATCCTGAGCAAAGGATATTTCAGCAGAATAATACCTTGCTTTTTCTGTTATTATAAATTAGGTACTTTTTACTGCCTGTCTGAAATCTCAGTCCAAGTAATGATGTGACTGAGCTGTGGCTTTATCCCACCATTTTGTTACTTTCTCACATGGAATTGGTCTAATTTTCTGTATGATATACAGAAATTTAAAATAAAATGTACATGGTTCCCTTTATGATGAGCCTGACAAGTTAAATTAGGATGGGAATGTGTGGCTGTGCCAAAGCTGTTATTAGAACATTTACAATATTGTGTAGCCAGAATATAATCACGTTCAAACTTAATGCCCAGCAGACCTGTCTCTGACAGACCCAATTTCAATGGTGTTTTAGGTTCGTTTCTACAGTTCTCCTTCTCATCACTCCTGGTCATAGGTCATTGAGACAAATGTACACAAAGTTTTTAGAAAAAAAAATTGTTCTGTGATGTGAAGAGCCAGAACAATGAAAATAACAAAATAAAACCAAACCACAAAACCACATTATTTAAAATAAAATGATATTTCTAAATATTTATTGTGGACTTAGTTGTCCACAGTTGTCCTGGCAGGCCTGTGTGCAGGGTAGATGTGTGTGCATAAAGAATGGCACTTTCAAGTTTCATATTTAGTGTTTCCTACTAAGTTAGCTGACTGTCAGGCTTGCACATTGAGCCCAGGCTTTGACAACTGAGGTGAAGTCTGCCTAGCCCACCTTAACTGGTTCTGCAGTTCAAATTGCCAATACTTTCTTGAAGATTCATCAGATTCTTAAGATCTGCTCAGGGATCTGGCGCTGTAGTTACCTACACCTGATAGACTCAGGTCAGTTAAAAATAATCAGATGGAAAGGCCTTATTCAGAAAGGGAAATGTTTTAATAAACAAGTTGAAGTTTCACCATAAAGTCCAAACCTCAATGCCACTTATAAATTAACAGTTTATTCTGAAATTGGGACTTAAACTCTTAAGGTGTTTTGATTATCTTAAGAAAGATTCATCTTTTTATATTCTGTTCTACGTACTATACGATATCATTTGGATTTTAATAACAAAGCCAACACTGAGATATATTTGTAGCAATGGTCGAAGTGTATCAAATTTTTCTCCTTCAAGTAATTAAAAATGGAATTTGGGACAGGCATCTGCTTAAGAATCTTTCCCAGTGAGGAGTTACTGTAACAGCTGGTATTTTTTGCATTCTCACATGTAAAACTGAATGCAGAGTAATTTACATGCTAAAAGTTTTGGAATGTGGTAAAACTGAAGAAGCAAAAGTGTAGAAATATAAGGATACAGAACGACATTGCTTAGGTAAAAGGTACAAAGAAATTTACATTTAGAAAAGCAATATCTCTGCTCGATTATCTACTAAGGATGTAAAATGCAAAAATTTCACCCAGTTTTCAATAATTTTCTAAATTCAGAGCAGCATAAACATCAGATAAACACATTAACATTAAGATACTCTGAATAAACTAGGATGTTTTTTCTGGATGAAAAGTAGAACATCTGACTCCCAACTATTCCTACTTATTTTTAGGCAAAATTGTGTTTTATTTTTCAGAAGTGAATCCTTCTGCTGCCAGACAAAGAAAGAAAGAAAGAAGGAGAAAGAAAGAGAGAAAGAGAGAAAGAGAGAGAGAAAGAGAGAAAGAGAGAAAGAGAGAAAGAGAGAAAGAGAGAAAGAGAGAGAGAGAGAGAGAGAGAAAGAAAGAACGAAAGAAAGGAAGAACGAAAGAACGAAAGAAAGAAAGAAAGAAAGAAAGAGAGAAAGAGAGAGAGGAAAATTATACTAAGACTCAGGACATATTTGTGAAAAAGTTTATCTCTGTGAGACAGGGAGACAGGAGCAGCTGTAACAGAATTTTTTATGCTTCCTTTTTTTTTTTTTTTTTTTTTTTTTTTTTTTTTTTTTTGTAAGCCTTTGTGGTCAGAGAAGGATCTATGTAGGAACAAGAGGAATTTTACAAAAAACAGACACTTCCATTCCCTGATGTCTCATTCTTCATTATGCCAAGAGGTTTTAAAAATTTGTATATGCTCTTTGCTTAAAAAAACATTCTGTTTATTTCATCCTGACAAAAATGTGCCAACTGTTTTTGCCTCCACAAAAGATTAGTGAAATCTGCAAGTTGGAATCAGTAGAAAGATCTGAAGCAATTTGCTTAAACGAAATACTGTGCACTTTTGCTTTTACTTTTTTCTCTCTCCTCCCTCCTCCATTTCTTTCTCAGAGAGTAGTGCTACACATAAGCTTTACTGGGAAGTATCTATGTTAGCAGATGTAAGAGAGTTACTGCAGAGTGTGTTTCAACCCATTGGGTTATTGATGTATATACTAGCAGTGTATTTTGGCTAATGATCTAAACAATACCACAGCTGGAAACCTTCAGATCCTGGACACTTGCCACACTGTAGTGACATCATACAAACATGTATATGAAATGCATGTACATATACATGCACATACATGAATAAATGCACACAGAAATGGCGACTAAGTATTTTTACAGATCATAAATCGATTTATGAAGCCTTTCAGCTTCAATGTTATTAAACGAAGCCAAAAATTTTCTAATATAATATGATGTGACTTAAGCAAAACATGGAAAATCATAAAAAGAATGTTCAGCTGGGGGAGAATTCATAAAGACCAAACAAGAAGTGCTTTCATAAATCTACTTGCCTGTGTTAGGATGAAGGCAACAAATTAAAGGTCTGTTTATGTGTAACAACAATATTTTGCACATGTAAACAGACTTAGGTTCATTGTAAGATGACGATATTAAGGGGAAGAGGTAAGCAATACCAAAAAAATAAACATATCCCAGAGATGATGAATGTAACCACAGAGAGCTAGAAACAATCATGGGACAATGGTTGTATGCTGGCCTCTATCATGAAATGTATATGGGTTTCTTCAGCCTGTCGAAGGAAGCTGGAAAGGGAAGGGCTAGTGAAGGCTCTGCAATAAGGAGAGAGAGATGAAGAGCAGCAGCAGTGAGGTGCCAAAAGTGAGCATAACAAGCCACCCTTTCCTGCAATACCAAAAGCATTTGCCTTGAAACAGAAACAAAGATAGATAAGCACTTTAAATGTTCAATGAAGAAATCAAAGTTTAAAAAAGTTTTCCAGGTGGAAACCACCTGGAAATGTTGACCTTATGCTCAGAGTGACCTCAAAACTCAGGTTATTCAATGTCCAGTCAAAATGGTATGATTTTTTAGATAAACTGATCACTTAGTGCTCTTTTTAATGTGTCTTCATAATGTGTCTGAAGTTGGACATGCAAAATTAGCAAGCACTTATGAAACTACTGATTCTTCTCTTCTTTCCATCTCCTTAACTTTAAATAGAGACAATATTTATCAACTTTCAGAGAATAGTTTCCAATGCATGGAAAGAAGATTAAAGTAAATTTTCCATGAGGCAGTGGCTATAAAATAGAAAACACTGGGTGAAAACTTGAAACCTTCTTGAGGAAAAATCTGAACAAAGAATTAGCAAATGGTTGCAGAGTATTTTCCAAACATTCTTTTTCATGTCTTGAAATACAAAAAGTTACTGAAATCTACATAATATGTTCATTTTTCTGTCAATTTATGATGGAGGAAAATGTTAAGAATAATAAAACCCAGTAAGTTTGTTTAGAAATGAGTGGAAGATCATGATACTTAACGAGGAATGATTTGTTGTTAGATCAGTGCCCTCTCCTGCCTTCTGAATATTAACAAGCAGTCTGTAACTCTCAGTAAGACTCTTTTATGCAATAAATGCAGACTATTTATGTGTTTGCATCAAACCTGCTATTACAGTGAATGAAGAATTTTGGAAATGTTTGTAGGGGAAGACTTTACTGACAAGTAAAGACATTGAAGAAAATGGGCAGCAACACACATGAAAGCTTTTAAAAGCATGCTGAAAAATTAGGTCTGAAAAATGGGTAGTTATAACAACTAGAAATTTGTGAATTACTGATCTGCACTGTGTATATTATCCTTTGCCTCTATATCTTCTAATGTTTACTTTATGAGTAAAATTGTGAAATTCTGATTACCATTTGTTGATTGAGAGTCTTCTAATTACAATAAATTAAAAACATTGGTTTCAGGATAAACATGTACATTGGTCCTTCTTTATGGTCAGAAGACTAAGACACAGCGTTTTAAAATGGCTTACCTCACACTTAATCAGTAATCATGGTTTTATTTCTAAGCAGCACTTTTAGGTTTAGAAGATGGACAATATCTTTTTATGTGTGTATTTATGTAAAAATCTCTCAGTTTCCTCAGTCTTCTGGGAAGATCTCTGTGCAGAGAAAATTAAAGGATAGTTCTGTAAAAAGGCAGAAGAGCACCAACAAATTTTTATATTTTAAAGTAATATCCTTATTGGATGTTGACAGCTGTTTTGTGATGGTGTACAACAGAAACATGATTCATTTATACCAAATGAGAGCCTCATGATAGTTTTGGTCAACATCTCTTCAAGTCATAGGTTTTCAGTGCTCTAGGTTAGGTTTTGGATTCATAAATTAAATAATAAATAAATTAAAAAATCATATGACTGTAAAATGGAGGTGAGTACAAATAATCTGGACTGTCTTTTCTGTCTCCAGAAAAGAAGTTTTAGGAATGAGTAAAAATACACTCTCTGTCTCCTCTGTTTCCGTGTTCAAAACCCCTATCTACATTCTCACACATGTTATCAATCACTCCACATCCATCTTAATAGAGTCAAACTTCACTCTCTTGCCTTTCAGCACCATGCATACTCTACATATTCTTGTAGGTCATCAACTTTCCTGAGTATCTGGGAGCTTAAAACCTTCAGCTGAAATGCACTTAATTCAACAGTGGCCTTACCAACCAAAACCAGGTTCAATCTGTTAATGTATTTTTCTATAGAAAACAATGAATGGTGTCATAGTTGCAAGTATTTTTGACGCAGCATGATACTTTACCAGGCCCAGAGGAGATTTCCAACAGTAGTGTTCTTGCCTCCTTCTTCACTATGTCTGAAATGATTTAAATATAATATTTCAGAAACTTAAGGCCTTTTGTGTAAAGTGGTATTCTTTTAATTGAATTATGTCATGCTATTACAAGCAATAGTGACTAATGCTATGCGTTTTTTATTTTATTATTTTATTTTTTAAAGAGTTCTGAGAGAGGCCAAACATCTGAAAATATCTTATGTCTTTTTTTTTTTTTTTTTTTTAAAAAAAAAAAAACTTCTGAGGTGTCATTAGACTATTCCCATTATCTCTTTAAATATTCCACTGTTTAGACTACAAGACGAAGTACATCTTGTAGTGCATCCCATTTGGTATTATTACATGGATGAACCAGTTCCAGACAGACTTGGTTTTGGATGACAGAATCCCCTTCAAAATAGATGGTATCAGATGTGCAGGCCACAGCTTGATCCCAAGATCTGATTTGCTCTAATCCCAAGATTCTACTTGCTTCCAAAATAAAACCTAAGACCCAGAACAAATTCCTTTATAAAAGCAGCAGCTGTTTGTTCACACCTTCCATGGCTTGTTTGGGCCACCCAGAAGAAACAGTCACAAATCAAAATGGAACTCACATTGTGCTGTTAAACACTCCCCAAAGATAAGAGAAACAGGCCTGTATCATTGATTATCTCACCAGCAAGGGACAGCAATGGGGGTTCACAGTATCTTGTTCTTCTGACAGTTAGTGTTAAAATAAAACAGGTTATGGGACAGAAAAAAAAAAAAAGAAAAAGAAAAAAAGTTAAATCTTTGTTGCTGTTGTACATAAAAGCAGTTAAAAGAGTGCAGACTATAGTAAACTTAAGGTGAATTGGTTTTAGAACTGGTTAATTACATAACAGATGCATTTAGTTAATGCACTGGTCACTGGTTAATGACATAACAGATGCAGGTGATGTGCTTCTATTTCAATAGTAGACAAAATCACTGAAGTGTTATTGGGCAGATTTAGGCTAAAAGTGAATTTGTTTTTTGTTCACAACATTTCTTTTAGAAAAAGGGAAATGCCTCAACTCCTTCCCCCAAGTCCTATTTTTTGGAATGCTTTAAATTAAATCAATTAACTTTACTTGAGAGCCAAGCAGGATTGTTGAGAAAAGAGCTTTCAATTTGTTTGAATGTCTGTGCTAAGTAGGCAAATCTTGCCCATCTTTTCATTTGTCCAAAGATTGTTTAACGATTCCCTAACTCACCTGCAAAACCCATCCTGTATCACTTCTGATAAAGTATCCATTTAGCCCTTGGCACTGTTTTTCATTCGTGTGCATTAGGACCAGTAACTATTACAGCACTCTGAGTACCAGTAGTCATCCCAAGCTGTGTTTCTCAGAACAATTGGCTGGATGTTGGCGAGGGTTTCATATGGCTGTGGTGAGCAACACACATTCCACATTATTTAAAAGAATTTAGAGATGCAAAGTACACCAATGTGAGGAAATACTCTGTGGTTATGCTGTGGTTATGCCTTTTCTTATTTATTTTTTTTTTCCTCCTCTCAAGTATAGTGTATGCAGTGTTTTATGTGCTGAGAACTGGCAAATTCGCCATGTTAGCAGTACCATACCACATTGTTGTAGGACATAGTAAGCAAGTTTCAGATCATTTGGGCAGTAACATACCTAAATTCATCAACGTGTGTATGGATTTATAAATATAACAATGTTAATGGTATTTTTTAATTCCTGAGAAAAGAACTCTCCCCCCTCCCCCTCCCCCCCCTTCCCAAAATAAAATAAAATAAAATAAAATAAAATAAAATAAAATTGGGAATTGCTACCATTTTACTGATTTATAGCCTTTCTTTCAGCAAGAACATCACTATCCAGTACCAACTGAAACATTCAAAAGTATTCTGTAGTGTAAGACAGTAGTAGCAATATCTAACTTTAGTGTACAAGAAGTAATAAATTAGCTAGTGTTGGAAAAGAAATAGTTAATATACTAATCCTCTTCTTTCTGCATTTTTCAAATGAACATAAACTCATGATGATGAAAGGTTGAAGAAAAAAAAAAAAAGCATAATCTATTTTAGCTTTAACAAAAAAGGTCCAAACAAATGAAGCAAAAGATTATTCTATCCTTTTTCATCAGATAAGATAAAAATAAAATAAACATTTTAATTGGAGGATGGCATGACAGGGAATTTTTGGAATTCTCAGAATTTCCAGTGATGCTTCAAAATAGTAATTAACACCAAAGCACTCCTTTTAACTGTAATTTGAATAATTTAGTGTACGTGAACTAATGCCTAAATTACAATGTTTTGTCATACCTGAAATAGTTTGCTTCTATCTCTGTTTAGTTTAACAGGATAGAGGGATTCCTGCATGGTAATTTTATATAGTGAATTAACTAAATTTATAAATAAGATAATAATAATAATTTGGAGAATAATAATAATATCCCCAGAATGTGACATTTCTTGACTTAGAAAAAACAGTGCATACTTCATGTTTTCTTCCGTAAGGTTTGAAAGATTTTCACCACTCAGATAATTTTTCTTTGCCACTTGTGATTGTGGCTATAATGTGACAACTTTAGTTGGGCTCTGCTCCATTCACAGTATTTTGTAATCTGTAAATTTTCCCTTTCTACTCTGATATAGCACTAATAACATTTATTTTAAAAGACAACTTGACACTGCAGATCTGGTGAGAGGCCTGCTGCACAGACTTTCTACGCATTTGTTCTCACTTGTCAGAGTGATTCTTACCATCCATGTTCAAAGTCTCAGCCATCTACATGGCCTACTGCATCTTGATGTTGTGTTCCCATGCATGGTCATAAGAATCATACCTAAAGAACAACCTTCCATCATTTTTATTAAATAATGTGAAAGCAGCACAATCTTTTTTTTTTTTTTTTTTTTTTTTAATTTTATTTTTTCCCCTGGAAGTCTTTCATAAACCTCCTATCAGTGTTTCTAAGTCTACATAACACTAGACAGCCGTGTGGCTCTCCACTTTCAATGTGATTTTGAAGGCAGGCTCTGGAAAGTTGATAACATATTTCATGACCTTCGTGTCTGGAAGCAGTTTCCCCTGATTGAAGTCATATAAGTTCAGCTAAGTTGGAGTGTGTTGTAAATATTTATCTGGCAGTCTGACATATAAAGTTGTTCTGAAATTACAAAGTACATTCCTGTCTTTCATGTATTATTACCACTTTTTTCACTACACTTGTGAGCGATATTATTTAGAGAACCTTCTATAAGTGACTTATCATTGCTTGTTAAAGTTCTCACACTCTGTTGTACAGTCATTTTTTTAGGATGGTAGCTCTTAAGTTGTATCACTTCCCTATCTTTTAAAACATAAATATGAGATTATTTCAGAAGTGAAACAAGAATTTATGCAGTGAGGTAAGCATTGTTGGCACATTTCAATTTAAAATCTGGTTTTGTGGCACTTATTTCCACATACAGCTCCAGATGCTTTCTATTCCTGGCAAATCTATGGTGTTGACAACTTCTCTAATCATTAGGTCGTTTGTCATTACCTATCAAATAATTATATATAAAGTAATGCTTCTGGGTAGAAATTCTTTCCCAGAGAGAGAATAAATTCCAGTCCAGCTTCTCCTCTATTTCCTTTTAATTTTTAAAATTTATCTTCAAAACTTTTTTTTTTTTTTTTTGGTGTGTGTGTGTGTGTGCTATAGAGTGCTGCTTCTGAAATACACAATTTCTCTTTACAGAGATGTAAGACAGTTTCAAACAAAGTTAGTGTTAGGATGAATTATGCACTGCTGTTGGGCTCATGGTTAGAGCTTTTTTTCAAGTCCAAACATAGTTTTGTTTCTAAATATTTTGCAAGGCATCTAAATGTGCTTAAAATGTGAACCATTTCTCTCAGTTATTGAATATATTTTCTAGACAAAGGAAAAACAGTGTTGGGTTGAAATAGCTTCAGATCACCCTCTGACATCTTGCTTTTCAAGGGCTTTGCAGTCCCTCAAACTCCAGACATTTTGAAAACCTTGTCACTGAGAGCTATTAGGATTATGTTGCTGACTGTGATGTATAGTTCCTCTAAATATTGTAACTGTGGATAGTTTACCCCAATAATACTAGGAACAAATTCTGACACACCTATATTAAAAATGTTGACTCATAATGATAGGGTAAGATTTATTACTAGGTATTTTTTAATTGGTGATTTTTAAAAATAATTTTGTAAATGCCATAAAACTCAGTAAATATTCTTAGAAGCCTGCCTCACACTGAATAGAAGGCATGGCTTCTCTTTTAAATAATGTATTACTGTAGAAGCAATAGGAGAGAGTATTAACATGTAAAAGTTGTATTGTACATATATAAAAGTTGTATTGTATAAAAGTTATTATATATATATTATATACATATTGTACAAATAAAAGTTTTATTGTATATGTAAGAGTATTAACATGTAAGTTGTCACTCACTTCAAAGCACTAAATTTTGCCATTAATGCAGATGCACACTAAAGAGACCTAATGCGCAAGAAAAAATACATGATCAATTTAAAACAAACAAACAAACAAACAGAAAAACAATAATTTTGTGTAACAAGAGCATGAATTCTCACATTATACATGTAAATATAAAACTGATTTAAAAAGGTCATATATCTCTAAGAGAATTTAAAGTTTATGACCTAGTTTTTTTTTTTTTTTTTTTTTTTTTTTAAGTCGGTGTGAAGAAAAAATCAGGACTTTTTTCATTTGCCTTTGGGCTGACAGGGAACTGAATAGCTGCAGAAATAAACAAGTTTGCTAAGATGTAAGGAAGTAATTTATGTTGCTATTTAATTATCACTGTTGAAGGATCTCTAAATGTCACTGACAGACTCTGAAAGCAACTGTACCCAAATCCAGAGGGTTGATCACTGTGGCACAGGATTGTTTAGAGAAACACAAGAAAAAAGCCTAAAAAGGACACATAAGAAGGCAAGCGTGGAAAGCAGGCATGGGCCAGCCATACAGCAAAGTGCTTTCTGCAGCTCAGAATGGTTGGGCAGATCAGTGACTGATCCCCAAACTTATTGAGACTACGTAAACAGTGAAAAAAGTCTGAAATTCTTTCTGGTTCATTTAAAAACAACAAAGTAGGCAGTTCCAAGACAGTATCATGATTCTAGACTGAAACATATAATAACATAATTTGGTGCTTTACATTCTGTTTAACACTCAGGGTATCACTATTTTGGTTTCTTAGGCAAGCTGAGAAAACTTTAAGAAAACCACCTGTGTATAAATAAATAATTTTGGACCATTTAAGAGAGATTGTCTTTTAGAGGACACAAGCTTTAATACAGAATCTGTTTGTCTGCCTAGCTGTCTTTCAGGAAATTTACAAGAAAATGATGTCTTTATTAAAACTAACAAACAAACAAACAAAAACAACAAAACAACAATAACAAAACTTTCTAATTATTTATTCAGTTAAAATAATTCCTAAAACTTTAGTGAAATATGCTGATTTTTCAACACTGGTATAAATTATAGTTATTTTTTATTTGAGTTCCAAGTTCAATAAAACATTTGTGTCTATAGAAATGTGTCTTCAGGAATATCACCACTAAAAACCAGTGGGACTCTTAAACAGAAAACTTTATGTGTGAAAATTTGTAGCCTATTGCTTTATAAAAACTGTGCATTACCTGTGTGCATACGGTAAGACATTCATGTCTGATTACACAAAGGGAATCCCAGTAGTGACATAGTTCTCCTTCCAGGTGTTTCATGTAGTAGGGCAAAGCATACTTGAATCGCTTATTTGTGTCAAAAGAAATGGAGAGTGAGGGATGGGGTTGGAAATAGACCACTATGTGACCCAACAAAGAACAAACCACTCATGATCCAGCTAAACATGTGGTCTCATATAAACAAGAGTTGATAATTTACACTCTAGCATATATTTTGGAGGGATTAAATGTGATATTGATTCAATATATTGTGGTAGTTTCACTTTTCATGAAGGTATCATTCAATAACATGAATATAAAGACATTAGGAAGACCACAAACTATTAGATTCAGAATGATTTGTATTGCCGTTATACCCAGCAGAGATATAATATAACAGAAGGTATGTGTAAGGAAGACTTCCCATGAAGTAGTCAAATGTTAAAAAAATGCAGATTTATGACTAGGAGCTTGGTGTTCTGTTCTTGGCACTTGGCACTAATATTGGTATGGCATGTTTGGACAGCCAATACTTTATAATTTATTAATTAAATTAATAAAATAACATTTTCAATAATACTTTTCTTGCACCTTTCATTACCCAGTTACACTGTGGTTTTATTTTCTCTCTTACAAGATTTATAAAGTGCTTTGCAACTCTCAGGGGAATAAATGAGCAATAGAAGTGTAAAGTTATGAGGTTATTACAGTGTTTACCAAATTTTACCCATATATTTCAATCAATAAAAAAATGGAGAGCATAATGTTAAATATTTTTCACTGAACTAGCAGATATCATATGACATGCAGAGTAAGCTTGTTGCTGTGGTTCATATATATTTCTCTGAAAATATCTGATGCTGTTTTTTGTCAAAAGTAGATTATGGACTAGATAGAAACAGGTTGATCCAACTGGATGATTTCTGTGTTCCAAAACCTAAGTGTTTCACACCATGGCGGGGAAGAAAAATGCATAAGATATCGTAGTGTTTCTTGACTGCTGTAATGACACCTCTCCAGTATTACCAACGTTTCAGTTTAATCACTTTGGAGAAGTGTAACACAAAATGTACATCCAAGAAATATACATTTCATTTGTCATCTGAATGTATGGCACTACTATGAAATTGTTTTATTTATCTCTCATAGTCACTGAAGTACAAATGAAGTACCTACTTCCCTAGGTAGATTGATGTGTGTGATTCATTATAGGAAGAGTGTTTAACAGTAAAACATCATTATTTATTTATTTGTTTATTTATCTGTCACAGAGGTTTCAGCACTTTGCCTGGTCCTGAGATTTCAAGCATTTGAGCTTGAAAAAAGTAGAATCCTTTCTGGATTGCTCTCCTTTAAACTTAGGTAGTTCAGTGATTTATTCATGTATTCTACTGTTTAAAAAAAAAATCTTATATTTTTTGCTTCTACCAGTCTTTTAGTTAAATAGAAATACTATTAAAGCTGAGATTATGGAAAACACTTAAAGAAAGGCATCAAGCTCAATGCATAATTTGGTGTTCCTCAAGAGATTTTGCTTATTTCCTCAATTTTGCTTATTTCATATGACAAATCCATGAACATCCACCTCTATTCCAAGTGAGTTTGAACACTTGTGATATTTCAGAAATACAGAAATACATCTATCATTACTGTGTACCTTTCCTTTATTGCCATTTTTTATCCTGCGCTTTTAATCTTGCAGCTATCGCATTAGAAATTCTTGATTAAACAGTTCTGTCACATATCAGTGATGGTAATGTTTCAGTGCAACATTCCTGTTGCATGCAACTCAAAATTTCTTTATTCTTAAAGAGGAAAATAAATAAAATATTTAAAAAAGAGACTCATTTTTTCATTAAGTGTTGAAACATCTTTATATTGGAAACAGAAGAGGACAAATTTTATCTCAGAGATTATGCTGTTGTTTTTGAACTTGTCATCTTATGGATTGTAATGTCAGTCTCACTCCTGTAAGTTATAAGCAACACTCGCCCTGAGGAAACTTCTTTCCTCTTGTGTAAGAAATGCAGCCAGCTTCAAATACAGAAATATATTTGCATCACTCCATTGGAAAGAAGGATCTTGTGCTTATGACTCTATTTCTGGCAGTACTCTAAGCACCTTATTATTTCTATTCAAAGAAATGTCTTCTGATACGAAATAAATAAATAAATAAATAATTCACAGACTTTTAGTAAAACTAAATAACACCTTCAATATTTGGTGTATCTTTAGAAATACTTTATTTGTGTCTTTGGTCCTGAGACTCAGGGATATTCTGTTAAGGTGACTATATTCTGCTCTTCTGTTCTCTTAACAAAAAGTTGAGAGCTTTTTTTTTTTTTTTCTTTTCTTTTTTTTTTTTTAATTTCTTTTTCCACATTTTGATATGTCAGAGATCTGAGATTTGTAATAATATCAGTGGGGACTCAGTTTCTGTACAAGAAAACATAATCTGTCTTCACTCTGTACTTTCTGAAAACCTGTCCCATCTGAATCTTGGCAGCATTAAAGATATCCATCACTACTAACTATGCTTGTCTTGAAACAACACGCTGATCAGCCTGTTTAAGAAGTCTTGATTTAAACATTTCTATTTCATCACTGCACTTGAGTATCCCTACATGGAGTCACATGCATAGTCCTGGAGATGTACTTTGTAATCTGATTAGTGCTCCAAGATGATGGAGGTGGACGTGGCTGCCTGCCTTTCCGCAAGCGTCTCTGGAGGGCTGGCCTGAGCAGGTTTTGCCAGATACAAGGAATGTTGCCTTGAACTTTACAGTTATTACTCAGAAAAATTACTCACTCTGGCTGTAATCCAAAACTGGGCAATTTACTTCTGATGACTACATTGCACATTCTCTATTTTGTTTTACTGTAGCTATGGTAAGTCCCCTCCAATGGCTCTTTTCTCATTTTCAAGGAGCTTACAGGTATGCTTCTCCATAGATTAAGGAGTGCAGCTGTGAGCTGGAGAGACATATGCATATGGTTAATCAGTGGATGATGAGAAATCAGTGCCCCGTTTTCATTGTTTTATGTGATTAAAATTTCCTAGTTATTCATGCAAAGAATGACTTTGAGATGTGTAGAGAAATCACCATCTGGATACTGCTGAGTGGGGATGAGTGTTTTTTTTTTTTTTTTTTTTTTTTTTTTTTTTTTTAACGAGGGAGCTGTTTTATTTTAATTTTCTTTTTAGAGAAAATGAAAACTAAGGCTATCCTTTACAATAATACAGAGTTGTGGGATCAGACTGTCAATGTCTGGTTCTGTCATTCCCGCCAAAAATAACTTTGAGGGCTAAAAGAATTAAAATATTAACTTACCCAGAGAAAGAAAAATAATCTGCTGTTTCTACAACAGCCTTTCACTGTCTCTTTGCAGCTGCCTCAGAAATACTAAGTAGGATAAGAAATAGGTCTTAGTTGCTATTAAAGATCATACAAAAATATACGTGGGAGTCTCCTCTGAAATAGGAAGCTGATTCATTTTATTGTATTTTACAGAGATGAATTATGTATTGCTACACAGCTTCTGAAGGATTTAATCGAATTCCTTACAGATATTTAGATTTATCTGACAAACATATGAGGTACATAAAGCTTTTTTTATATATGTTTAGGGTTGAAGATGAAGATTTAAGTGTTAAATGCTGAGGTGCTTCTTATCTATTTGAATATAATGGTCTATGGTTTTTAGTGCTACTGTGCTACTGATATCTGAGCAAGAATAAAAATATGGTTTTCTTCTTTGTGTGACATGTATTATTTATTTTCAGCTTGTGTTTGTACATATATTCTTAGAGGTATGAACGAGGACATGGAAGCTGGCATGAAGCGAGGAAGATATATAGAACAAGCTAACACTGTAATTAGCAATGTTTATTGTTTCTGTCTACTGCTCCTCTCCTGTAATAGAGATAGGTAATGCTTGAATGAAATGCATGGACATAATTAACCTGTTTTCAGACAAAGAGCACTGGGATCGTAGGAATTTAGCAAATGTTACTTCAAATGGTTGTTGTGTTTTATTTCTTAAAGTTTAACTGTCTTACCGAAATAAATATATGATACACTGTGACACTCCATCTGTGAATCTGTCTGTGTCTGGAGTCTTTCCCAGGACCTCCTTGAAAGAAGATTTTTTTATGTCAAGGGATTCTGTCTCATTATATAGCCCTAAATATTGGAAATATATTCACCAAATGGCCATATGTCATGACATCCCATCATTACTATCTAACAGATGGTTTAATGAAAATCTAGCTCTATGCTTTCTATCAAATCCAGTTATAAGCAACAGCTAATGAAAATTATGCCTTGAGAGGAGTGTGTGCTTTTTAAAATTAAATTGATGTTTAGATAAATTTATTGCTAAGGTGGCTGAGCATTTTGACTTGGGGCCCACACAACCACTACACTGAAGTCAGGAGCTTGCTTTTCTCCCTTGCTCTCTGGTTGGTGCAGTGGAACCTTTTTCAGCTGCACTAGAAACAGAGGGATTTGTAGTACCTTTATTTTATTCTTATTTATTTATTTATTTATTTATTTATTTATTTATTTGTGGTTTGGAAAGTATGGGAGAAAACCTCTGACTAAAAATCTCCCAAGAATGATAAAATATAGAAGCAGTGTTGAACCCTGCTAAGGGAGAGAAACTCAAATCAATGAATGAAGTCTATGGAGCAGTGAATTTAGGAGGAAAAAGGGGAACATCAATAGCAGTGGCCAGCAACAAATGCATCTTTCTACTTTGTACTGAGTAAGAAAACAAGATACAGGCACGGACGATGGCATAGCACATTACCACCTCCACAAGACCCGTTCTCAGAGCAGTGAAGATTCTGTATTGCTTTAAGTAATAACCTCAAACTGATATGCTATGATATGTTATGCTACTGATATGCTGATAATGTTACTTTATGCTGTAATAAAAGCTTCTACAAACACAAAAAGAAGCAGCAGTAATATTTTTATAATTCTGCATTCCCTGATTTCTGAGCAGGTTTGTACTGTTCTTTCTCCCTGCAGACAAATCTGCTGCAGTCCAATAGCTATAATTTTACTGGCTCATTCAAACTATTCCTCAATCTGTAGTTTCTTCCCACGAAGATCTGTTGTAATATCTATTCAATTCTTGCTTGCACACAAATCACCAATGTCTGGTATCTATATAGGCAGTTTCTATCCCACAGTGAATCTGGAGATTAAGGAGGCACAGAAACATTTCTCCACTGCTGTTAAACCCTATTTTTAGATATCTCTGGTGTTTTAAACTCTGGATTTGGACCCACATCATACTTGAGCTATTTCTGCTCTTTAAAAATTCCTGCAGACTGGACAATCTTTAAAGGTTTTAACCTGTTAGATGTGGCTGGCTTCCAGGAAATTATGGCATAACATAGTTCAGAGCATGAAAAATGTCTTCTGAGGTGGAAATAAACACTCCAGGGGGAAAAGAGTGTCACTTCCATATAAAGGAATCATCATTCTTTCCTGGACTTTCTGAGGGACTGTGGAAAGCAGGATATTGTTTCTAGATTCCTTCACTCAGAATCAGCACAGTTTGTGGCACGGTTTGTGGAGCCAGTGAAGCATATGTGGATACGAGGCATCATTCAAAGCATAGCTTGGGACACCAGGTTTAGATCATCTCAGATTGATCTAAAGCCTTTAAAGCTTAGATCCACACTGTGGGGGCTAGAACCACCAGAGTTCAAGGTTTCTGCCACTGCATAGAGAAAGTCATTTCAAAATGAAATGACATCTGAGAATATGTTTGCTGTAAATTGTCACACCCTAAGGCAGTTAATACACCCCAATTTTTTGCATACAGTTAAAATAAAAGCAAAAACATGGAGCAGACCACTTTTTGAACTCAGCTCCTGTACTTAACTTTAGCTCATTAGGTTTGAAGGTAGATTCTAGATAAAGTATTTTCCCAAGTATGTAAAAAAACAAAACAAAACAAAACTAGCTATGCATTTCAAATGAAAGAGAACTTAATTTTTAAAATGGCTAATTTTATACTTGTTTTCATTGACACTTCTGCATTTTTTTGCATTTTTAAAACAAAAATATTTTATTTATATAAATAAAAATGTTACCAAACGCCAACATTATATAAATTTAATATCCCAATAATTTACAAATTTTAAATTAAATATGTCTTCTTTATTCTGAAAATATACACACCAGTTTGATTTTCCTCCATTTTCTTTCACATTTTTAACAAGCAAATCCAGCTTTCCAATAAATCAGTAAAATAATAAAAACTATTGCATTAAAGCACCCTTTATGCACTTCAAACCCACAACTGCAGCTCCAGCTGTCTATAATTTAAAGAGTCAAAAGCTTAAATTTCTGAAAAAAAGCTGAAGAACAGGTCTTGTATTTTTCCAGTGGATTTAATCTTTCAGGGTAGGAGACATGCCATGTCAGACCATGGCAGATTGCACTTTCTGGGTACAGCTGCACCTGCTACTTGCCCGGAAAATTTCATGTCAGATTCTTAATGGTCATTCTGGAAACAAACAAACAAACAAAAAACCCCACATCTTCACAATTAACTACGTGAGAAATTTTCAAAAGATTTAATTAAACATACACAATATCCCTGCAAAGGCTTTTAACTTCACAATATGCTGTATTTTACTGTTAGTGCTCCATGTTTCAGTTAATGCATCCAGTTTTCCAGAGTCTGTTCATTTTACTCTCATTCAATCTGCTTCTCATGTACTTCTTTTAAAGGTACATTGCAAGTAATAGCAATAAATCCCCATAGAGTGGTATATATTGAACTGGCAACTCTGCAGCAGACATATGTTTGAAATACACTGTAGGCTGAAATAGTAAGCATCTAAATTGATATCTACAAAGACAGTATCTCCTTGTTTATGGTTCACAGGCTGCCAAAGAAAATACTACATTCTCACAGTGCAGCCTAAAAAATCTCCTGGTACTTGCAAAAAGAATTGGACAAAGACAGGAAAATCCATTGTTAGAGGGTTTGACATTTGCTTGAAATGAAAACTTAAAATTACAATTTTTTCCAGGAGAAAAACAAAACAAAACAAAACAAAAAACAAACACTATTATATATTCAACTTCAAATGAACTAAAATATTTGGTTTAAAAAATTGTAAATTGAATTTAGAATCACTACAAGAATACATATTTTTAAATTTTTTGAAATACCCTAAGTTAAAATTGTATTCTTCTTCTTATGTATGTATTTGTATTACTTTTTAATTTTAAATATATTTTCCTTATTTACATTCAATTTATTGTTTTTTTGAAGCTTATTGTAAAGAAAAATTATTTCAGACATACATGTATAGCTTATTTTATTTTTCTCATCAGACTGCCTTGTGTTTAGAGTTTTCATAGAAGAATCTGAAACTTAGAAGTAGAAAATAAGATGAGCTCTCAGCACAATTCATGTTGAAGCCTGTTTTTAATAACTGAATGGCAGCTTGGTTGCATTTAGCTGCAATAATAAAACATCTGCTACTCTAAATTGTATTCAGTGAGGCACCTTGCTTTCTTGTTCCAAGTATTTCTTCTCTTGTTTGATGTTATAACTGAGCAGTTTTACACATCGATTCAAGGTGTCAAATTGCTTTATTACAACAGAGGAGATACTTTGGAGAAGGAATTAAAATTAAACACTTAAAATGCCAATCAAAACTTCTATTCAGAATGTTTAGAATACATTTAAAAATGTAATAAATAAAATGCGTGGGAGATGTGATTTAGAAACTGCTGAAACCCAGAGGAGCTCATTCCTGGAACAGTTTGAAGCATACTGAGGGCTGAGAATTGTGAAGGCCTAGCTGTGCTGAGGAACTGGGATTTCTGTGGCACCCACTTTCCCAAGGAGGTGGCTCATGATTCTTGAAGGTCAGGCAGCCCAGCTGGGTCAGGAGCCGGAGCTATTGTAGAGAAGACCTACATGCTGTCACATAACAGGGATTCTCTCATTTCCAATGGAAGACATTGACATACCTTCCTATAGTATCTAGCATTCTAATGATTCAGTATTTTTTCATGGGAAAACATTGTGTTCCCTAACCAGTTCTCCTAGGGAGGCAGCTGCCTCGTCTGACTGTAACACACAAGAAACTTGCTTCTCCATTCACTTAATTCATTCACATAAAGGTCATTCTAAACTTCTGTACGCTCATAATATGGTCTTTATGTACATAATATATTATGTATGTTTATAATATATTCTGTATGTTCATATATGGTATAATGATAATTATAATAATAATTACTGTCAACAACTGCTAAAACTGAAGTCAACACCATTGGCTAGAACAAATCACAAGTCTGATTAAAAAAAAAAAAAAAAGTTTCTGTTTAAACTTGGTTTCCAGCTTATTTTCCCAAGTGAAGCTATCATGTCATGTCTTTGTAATAATAAATGAAAAGATTGCTTGTGAGGTTTAGTCTAAATTCTAAGCTTGCACAAATCTTAATACATCTATGGTGCTCACGTAACAAAGATTTCTGATATGCAGTGTAAAATACCTACTTTTTTACTGAAATTTAATGAAAAGCTTCAATACTTTGCTCTCAAGCTCTAGTGAGTTCAAGTGAATTTTGCCAGGCAATTTCCATTCAGCTGAAGATCAATTATAACTCTGACCTTCAGAGTTTAGCTCTTTAGGTCAGATTAGATTATTATAAATCTGGAGATCATTTTGAGTTCTTGGTGTCAACTGACATGACAATTGTCACATAAACATTAACAAAAACTTCAGTTTCAGATCGCTTACTGATAGGACTTAGCATTAAATGTATCTAAATATAGCTGTGGTGGGTTACAGCTCTTAAAATGCTTTGTGTTTTATTATAGGACAGTATAGGTCTCATACTTTTGGCTGGGTTAGAGTTAATTTTCTTTGTAGAGACACACAATGTTGTGTTTTGAATAAAAGCTGCAATAAATAATAAGGGGAAGCGGGGGTGGGGTAAGGTGGGGTGGGGGAAGACATGACACCTTCAGAGTGATGATGTCTGTCTTCCCAAGAAACCGTTACATGTGATGAGCTCTGCTTTCCTGGGAGTGCCTGAACACCTGCCTGCCAATGGGAAGCAGCAAATGAATTCCTGATTTTGCTTTGCTTGAGCGCCCAGCTTTTGCTTTACATCATAAACTGTCTTTGTCTCAACCCATGATTTCTTTCCCTTTTATCCTTCCCTTTCTCTCCACCATCCCACCTGGAGAGAGTGAGTGAGTGTCTGGGTTGTTCTGAGCTGCCTGTCTGGTTAAAGCACAATAGCCAAAATGTTAGTCACTATATGCAGAGTGCACAGTTGGTGATATCAGTACAGTAGCAAATAACAGACTACTAATTATAAGTGTGGAGAGAAAAAATCATAAATAATTTTGCCATAAGCTTCATAATGATGATTTATTGGTGTTTTCAGAAAAAGACAGCAGACACCGCCTGTTTATTTCAGATGCTGTAATCCACACTTTTTCATGCCAAAATTGAACTACTACTTTGTGCTCTGCTTCTACTTAGTACGCAATATGAACTTTAACTTATTACATTGATGATTTATTTATTTATTTATTTATTTTAAGTTAACTAGACCCTTACTCTGAGATCTTTGTTAATTTCTCTTGTTTTCAAGATTGTTATCAAAGTGGCACTCCTGGACTTTAAGTGCCAGATCCAATATAGAATCCAGGTATGGCTGAGGCTTGCAGAGAAATCTGGAGACCAGCTGGTGCCACCCCTGCCCAAGCAGGGACACCCAGAGCAGCGTGCCCAGCACCACATCCAGGCAGCTTCTGAAGGTCTCAAAGGAGGAGACCCCACAGCCTCTGGGCAGCCTGTGCCAAGGCTCTGTCACCTGCACAGCACAGAAGGGCTCCTGGTGCTCAGGGGGAGCCTCCTCTGTGCCACTTTGTGCCCAGGGCCTCCTGTCCTGGCACTGGGCTCCACTGAAAAGAGCCTGGTACCATCTTCTTTGCACCTTATCTTCAGGTATTTATTGGCATTAATGAAATTCCCCCAAGCCATCTCTTCTCCAGGCTGAACAGGCCCAGCTCTCTCAGCGTCTTCTCATAGGAGAGACGCTGATGATAGGAGGTATGTCTTGCTACAGACCTTTTCCCAGGTCTCTGGTGCCTGGTGCTGCTGAAGACTGGTCATGTTAACAAAGACTTCTGTGAAGAAGACTTTCAGTACCTTAGGCTTTTCTATGTCTCGTGTAACTAGGTCCCCCATCTTCTTCAGCAGTTGACCAGTATATTCCCTCGTCTTCCTGTTGTCACCCATGTACATGTATTTATTAAAGACCTTCTAGTTGCCTTTGATATTCCTTGCCAGATTCAATTCTATTAGAGCTTGAGCTTTCCTAACCTCCTCCCTGCATACTTGGACAGCATGTCTGTATTCCTCCCAAACTGTTTTTTTGTTGCTAAATAAAACAGACCTGGGGAGTGAGACAAATAAATGAACTGCCATTCACCCATATTCCTTAATTGTTATCATACTTGTAGGTACAGTTTTGACCAAAGGTGACTAATTTTCTCTGAGACAAAACCTAGGCATGGTTTAGTGGATAGTCTGCACCCAGGACAATCCCAATAACCCACATGGTCAAGACTGCAGCAGATGATGAACATTTACCCATACATTCTTGTTTATTCCAACAGGCTTTGCCACCTCAAATACTCTTACACGTCTTCCCACCATCCTCCTTGGCATGCAATAAGCACTTACACCATTATACTATGAAGAAACAATACCACAGTAGTGGGCTTCAATGTTACTTGCAGACAATTTGAATAAAACAAAACAAAACAAAACAAAAACATACAAAACTTATCATTATCTTCCACTCTGCACAGCACAGAACTGAGAAGAGGCACAGACCTACTGCTAGGTGATGTAGATGTGTGTGGTCTGTGCTACTTGGCATCAAAGCTGGTAAGCTATTTCATAGACTTGAGGTATTGAATATGTAAGTGTAGCCTAAGAAATTTCAAGTCCTCTTGTGGCATAGTTTGGTCAGTAGAAATGCCTGAACTGAAATTCCTTCTGTAACAAGACACAGATTGCCTGACAGGTCATTCTCCATTTGGTCTTCATATATATATATATATATATATATATGTATGTATGTATGTATATATATATATATATGTATGTGTATATATATATATATATATATATATATATATATATATTTCTCCTCCCCCCCCCCCCAAGTGGGTCTGTAAACTCCTTAGTTTTTCTACTGTCAGAACATTTTACAAGATCCTCTTTTTATTTACTTTGTCAGAAAACAGTTTTATGTGAATGTTGGGCAGTGCAGG
Source organism: Aythya fuligula (assembly GCF_009819795.1). NCBI lineage: Eukaryota > Metazoa > Chordata > Aves > Anseriformes > Anatidae > Aythya > Aythya fuligula. The sequence continues at coordinate 140,902,213 of NC_045560.1, read as the reverse complement.
GCATTACTCTGATCGGAACCATATGGACAGTTCGGTTATTTTTCATTATATTTATTCTGACTCAATCTGGAATAGTGGCAGACCTATTTACCATTAACGTTAGATAAAAATATCTCTGTTTTCTGTTTCAATCAACCATTCAAGAGATGCCTAGCACAGGTGGCCTCTTTCTAAGACTGGAATAGAATTATTTGATATACTTGGAGATGATCTGGCATATTTTCCTGAAAGAGAGAGGCTGTCAGTAAAAAAGTTGCATCAGGTGGAAGTTTTGTTACATTGATGTCATGGCTTAACATAAATTTTTTGCTCTGATGGATGGTATTGTAAAAATGATGTTGTTAATTTCTCCTTTTTCTGTCTTCATAAAAGATGCTTCCTTTGCTATGAAGAAAAGCTGCCAGCCTCGCATATCTCTAAGCCCAGCTTAGAGAGCAGATCTCAGTTCTACCCATCTCATCTTCCTGTTTTAGCAGCTATTACCAAGTCTTCCATTTGCTTCATATAAAACTTTGCTTCTGACAGTGGTGTGTGTTAAAAACTCAGTAGACTGGGAACCAGCTTGTTCAGCTTATAACTGCTCAAAACTGAAAGGCACATTATGATATTGCTGAAAGCCTTTACCAGCAACCCTTAAAAGGAAGGAAATTGCAAGGTCATGACATCTGATGGACTTCTGGACTTCATAGAATCACAAAATGGCCAAGGTTGGAAGGGACCGCTGAAGATCATCTAGTTCAAGCCCCCTGCCAAGCAGGATCACCAAGAGCACATTGTGAAGGATGGCATTCAGGCAGGATTTGAATATCTTCAGAGAAGGAGACTCTACAACCTCTCTGGGCAACCTGTTCCAGTGCTCTGTCACCTCACAGTAAAGAAGTGCCCCCTCATATTGAGCCAGAACCTCCTGTGCTTCAGTTTGTGCCCATTGCCTCTCATCCTGTTTCTGGGCACAACTGAAAAGAGACCAGCTCCCTCCTCTTTACACCCTCCCCTCAGATATTTATACACATTGATTAAGTCTCCCCTCAGCTTTCTCTTTTCCAGGTTAAACAGGCCCAGTTCTCTCAGTCTGTCTTCGTAAGACAGGTACTCCAGTCCTCCAGGCATTTTTGTAGGCCTCCTCTGAACTTGTTCCAGTAACTCTATGTCCCTCTTGTACTGGGGAGCCCAGAACTGGACACAATACTGCAGGTGAGGCCTCACCAGGGCTGAGCAGAAGGGGAGGATCACCTCCCTTGGGCTGCCGGCAACACTATTCTAAATATGGCCCAGGATCCCATTGGCCTTCTTGGTCACAAGGGCACATTGCTGACTCATGGTCAGCCTGTTGTCCACCAGGACTCCCAGGTCTTTCTCTGCTGATCTGCTCTCCAGCATGACACTCCCCAGCCTTTACAGGTGTTTGGGGTTACTCTTCCCTAGGTGCAGGACCCTTCACTTGCCTTTGTTGAATTTCATGAAGTTACTCTTGGCCCATCAGTCCAGCCTGACAAGGTCCCTCTGAATCACAGTCATCTGGGTTATCAGCCACTCCTCACAGATTTGGGTCATCAGCAAGCTTGCTTCGAGTGCACTCTGTTCCATTGTCCAGTCATTGATGAGTAAGATGAACAACACTGGGACCAGTACTGACCCCCAGGGGACAGCCCTAGCTACAGGCCTCCAACTAGAGGAGCCACTGAGCACCACACTCAGAGCTCTGCCATCCAGCCAGTTATCAATACACCTCACAGATTTCACACTTTATGACTGTCAGAAGGCCAATAGGCAATCCTCACTGCTCAAACCAAAACCAGGGTAGAGTGAAGCAATGATGACCATAAAAGGGAAACCCTTTGAATATCTAATCAAAAAGTTTGCTTCTATTTGCCATTGAAGAAATACAGCTGCCATTCATCTAAATGGTGAAAAGCTTAAAGGCTGCTTGACTCCTTGTTGACATTAGATGAGTAGGTAGCATCAGTTTCCAGAAATGCCTCTTTTTTCTCTCCAGTTGGCTGGAAGAATTCCCTTCTCTGTGATAAGAATTTTACTGCACTAGTCTGCAGTTTTTCCTGACTCCCATGAAGACTACTTTAAATGTGTGTTTAGAAACTGAATGTAACTGTCATGAGCAGGCTCCAACTGGTACAAAATGTACCTTCCCACCTTTCCTCTGGTTCTGGAAACAAAAGAAGTTTGTGCAAAAGTGACAGAATCACAGAATTGTTTTGGGTTTAGAAGGGACCTCAAAGATCCACTAGTTCCACCCCCCCTATCATAGGGAGGGACACCACCCACTAGATCAGGTTGCTCAGGGCTCCATCCAGCCTGGCCTTGAATACCTCCATGGGTGGGGGATCCACAGCTCCTCTGGGAAATCTGTGCCACTGCCTCACCACTCTCTGAGTGAAGAATTTCTTCCTAGCCTCTAATCTAAATCTCCCCTCTTTTAGTTTAAAACCACTCCCTCTTGTTCTGTTATTACGTGATTGAGCAAAGAGTCACGCTCCATATTTGTATAAGTCCATTATGGTAAATGACTTCCTCTTCCAATTTAAGGACTTCATTCTCATCATGAAGGTCTTGAAGGTAGTTATCAGAGAGGACAGGATTTGGTTTGGCAAATTCCATAAAATACCAAGTTGGGGATGAATTATTTTCCAGTGAAACCAATGCAACAGTGTTGCTTTGAAGACATTAAGTGGTGATAAAATCTGTTTGTCCTTAAGAAATAGGTAGTGTCTTTCCTTTTCTATGTACTTTACTGAATATATTTAACCTCACAAAATGATTTAGTTTCCAGGTTTCTACCGTGATTTCTCTTTCTTCCTGCTCCCCCAAACAAATCTTTTTTCAAGAATTGTTTACTTACCAAGGGAGGAAGTATTAATGGCTTTTGGAAGATCACCAATTTCTGCATTATTGCCAGTGATTTTATGGGGAATTTGAGCACATAATGAGATAAACTAAAGTATGAAATATTTGGTAGATAGGAATACAACCGTAGATGGTAAGTATTTTGATAACTGACCCAGAGGAGTATGAACAATTTCAGAAGTACTTAATGAAAAGGAGTAAATTAAATCACTGCTATTGCTGTTGGATTTCGATGCTGAAAAGAATAAAACAGTACTATAGGAAAAAAACTGAAGTACTTTAGAAGAGTCTAAAAGTAACATCATCAGCCCAGGTTAGGGATGTGCATATCGCTGCAGGTATGTTATTGAGTGTTCAATAGGGTTAGTGAGGAATCAGATGAAGAATAACCCAAATCATTAGGGTTCTTGAGACCTGGGAAATTTTATTTTAAAAACAGCATTGCCATTACATAATTCATTGATAGATTTATCTGGAATACTGTATATGAAAATGGCCACCCTGTTGTAAAAGAAAAAAAAAAGAAGAATAATTCATAACAGAGAGTGGACCACAAATGTCTGATGAAATCACAAAACATTTGTCTATAAAAATGTTTATCAATAGAACATTAAAAGTCTATTTTGCTTACCATAGCCAGTCATGGTAACAGATAAAATAATCTAAAAAATGATACAAAAATATGTTTGTAGCTTCTTTTATCCCAGGTCTTAAAAATGCAAGCTATTTATAAAACAAACAAACAAACAAACAACAACAACAGTGTAACAAATTAAAATGCATGAAAGGTAATACTTTTCCACAAAATTCTTTGTTTTTTATTTTTATTTTATTTTATTTTTTTTCTTCACACAGAATGTTCCTAGCAACAACCCAGGAAAAGGAAGAGGAAAGTCAAGAAAATAAAATAAGACATTTGTATTAGAAGGATGTAATGTATTTAAAACAGTTCTAAAATGGGTAATAAGTATTAGGTCTCAATGATTGTCTGTTTCTACTACTAAACTCCCACTTACTCACTTTTTAATTTATTTTTTAAATTTATTTTTTATTTATTTTTATTTTTTTATTAATGTGAATTGTCTGACAATGGTACTGTTGAAAATAAATCTGATATAACGTAGAAATGTCTATGTTTTATACCACTGATAAGTATTTGGTAAACAATTATTGCTACAGATGGTGAAAAGAAAAATAAGAGATTGCTTTGGCAATGATGCTGGGTCAAATATTTCTCAATACAGACCCATCTGCTAAACCCATCTTAATAATGGATATGCAGTTTATGGTTAGCGATAAAGAAAGTGGACAAAACTGACACAGTAGGTTAATTTGAATATTTGGTGCAATATTCATAATTTTACCACCTCTTTTATATTTTACATGCCAGTTTTGTCTTGCCCTAACTGAGACTGCAAACACATTGGGATGTCTTCATATATCACCTAGCACAATAATTGATCCTGATTGCCAAAATATAAACAGAAGTATTTGGAGAACTGAAGCATATCTGAATAATAATATTGACTTTGTCTCATATTATTGTATGTTAAAAGCAAAACTGAACTTTATCTATTACTAATACCATGATCAGATAAGGAATTTCCCCAGGTCCCTTAGCTATATCTGCAGATCCCATTGAGAGGGCAAGAAGAAAAACACCCCTAAATTATTTCTCACTGTTTAATAAAACTCTGAGCCAAATCTACTCATGTATGTTTCCAGGGGATACAAGTCTGCCAAGTCTTTTTACTTAAGTAAATTGTTCTGAAATGCTTGGTCTGTAAATAATCAAAGTGATGCTATAGTCCTGTCAGTCACTCTCAGTGAAACAAATGGGGTATTTTAATTACTACACATAACATTTTTTGTAACAACAAATCCCATCTTCCCTGCTCCCCTTCTGAGTTCTTCTCAGACCAGTTCAAACAAAACAAACAAACAAACAAAAAGGGATTTCCTACAGTTCTTTATTTGAAAGAAATAAAGGATATCAATCCAATAAACCTGTTATGCTACATTCCAGATGTGTAGCATTTAATGCACGATGGGATTGTGTAATGCAATTAAGGGAATTTGGTTGAGAGACCAGAAAAACAAAAAATTCAAAGTTAATGGTTTGACAATGTCCTTCTTTCTCCAAGTCATGCAAAATTCTGCTTCCCTCCACCCTTTCCTACAGGAGACAACTAAATAAGTGGGTAATTACCATAGGATAGCTACAGCAGGAATGAAATGGTGATGAGTTTTAAAGCCTTGATCAAGAATAGAAAACTCTTCTAGAGTTTTGTGTGGTTTTGGGGTGTTTGTAACAGAAGGAGAGGGAAAGGGAGAGGAAAGAGGAGGGAGAGGGAGGAGGGTGAGAGTGAAAAGGGAGAGGGAGGGTGAGGGTAAGAGAAGGGGGAAGGGAAGGGGAAGGGGAGGGGAGGAGAGGGGAGGGCAGGGCAGGTCAGGTCAGGGCAGGGCAGGGCAGGGCAGGGCAGGGAAGGGAAGGGAAGGGAAGGGAAGGAGCTGCATATAGACTTGAAATCATCTCTCAAATAAACCTGAGGCATCACTTAATATTTACATGCAAGAAGTCATTTTGGTGTTCATTGTGTTACCACAACAAAAGATCCTGAATTTAGTCTATGAAAATACTTCAGCTTGTTTCTCAGTTCAGTGTTTAACTTTTTAATCTCTTAAGTCTTTTGAACATCTTCTTAGAATAGGACAGATGATACTAGTATACAGAACACAGTCTCCTGAGGTTCTATATTTTAGCCATAAGAGAACTGACAAATGGAGTTAAATCTTTGCACAAAAATATATTTCTACCTAGTGGTTATAAAAATGACTAGTATGCCACTGGGGCAAAATTTCATTGAAATTGATCAGACCATTAACTTTTGAAGTCATTTGAGCTAACAGTGTAGGTAAGGTGGCTGGGATTTGGTGACTTTATTACTTCAATGATGTCATCAATTATTACTTTGAAGAAGAGAGGGAACATAGCTTTTGTAAACTCCCAGGAGTGGAAATAAAACCCATTTTTATTGTAGGAGACACTAATGGCTTTTCATGGGCCAATTAATCTTTTTTATGGAAGTAGAACACTAAAGTCAAAATAATGACAAGACTTAAACATAATGCCATTCCTTATGACTCTTCAAACGGATTGTTAATACTTGAAGATACAGTCTGAAATCAACAAAGTAAAATGTATCAAAAAAGGGGATGTGTCCGTGAAGAAAAAACATGATCACTATCAAGTTATTTCTTTTTTTTTTTTTCTTCTGTTTATGACAGAAATTGGTTTGCTTATTCAAATGGATAACAAAATAAATATAAGTTTATGAGGCAGCAAAATAGCTGAGCAAATCTCATTCCAGGATGAAGACTCGTTCTTATATCTAGGAAGTAACGAGTAAGTTGTTTTCAGGATTTGTGATGTTTTACCTAGATGGCTGTCTTCAACTGCATGCCACATTTCTAGAAAGATACAGATCAGGTGGGAAAAAAGAAAAAAAAAAAAAAAAAGTAAAGGACAAGAATAAAAGCAGGTTTTGAAAACATGAACTGCCAGGAAAAGTTGAATGACTAGGGTATGTTTCATCTAAGAATCAGAAGACTGAGGAAGGAAGGCATAAGAGTCTTCCAGCACACAAATTTAGGTGCAAAAATGTAATCACTTGCCTACTGTTTGGCACTACATTCATGACAATGAATTTGCTTTCAACTGATATGTCAAACAGACATACTCTTTATATATTTTTTATTATTTTCATATATATTCATTATTCATCATTCTGTTTTGTTTGTTTGTTTTAGAACAATGAAAGTCACATGATCTGAGAAATTTATCTGTAATTTCAAAATCTTAATTTTCTTAGCTGTATTGCAAGGGCAAGACCACAAAACTTTCAATGTTGTTAAGAAGATATCTAACTTCCTCAAACATACAAGACATTCAGAAGTTGTAAAGTGAACTGTTTGTACATATAAACTTCCAAGGTTTTTAGCTCTGTATAAGATAAAGTCATTTTTCATCTCACTTTAAAGAGTGCTGACTTTGTGCTTAAGTTCACTTACTGTGAATATTTTCTAAATATTTATCATTATACATAATTCATGTAGGTTTTTAATTCATGTAGGTTGTTGCCTTTTCAGAATCTTCTGTTTGATTTCTGTTTGATTCTGCAATTTTATTTATTTATTTATTTATTTCTGAATGGAAAATTAAGGGAGATTTTAAATTCTGCTGAAAAAGGATGTTTTCGGTCTACACTAAAAGAAGGAAGACAGAATACTTCGAAATGCAAGCTGGTCTATTACCGTTGAAAAAATTCTCAGTTGGTGAACGAAATTTCTTGTAATAAATTCAATATCACAATACTTTATTTTAGGAAACAATTTTAAAAAGAGATACAACTTTAAGTGTTTTTTAGTTTAAAATAATGATTTTTGTATATTATTTATAATTTTATTTATTGAGAATAAGTATGCACATGTAATTTAGGGGGATTATTTTTTATTTATGATAAAATTCTGAATATACAGAGATTTTTTGGGGGGGCTGTTTGATGTTACAAATGAAATATAATTTCTATTTTGGATCAAAGATAAATTCATTATATCATGATAAAATTAATCATTTATATTTTGAAATAATATATCTATTCTTTATTGTGTAGCTGATATCTCATTTTAGTATATTTTTGCATTTGAGAAAGGCTGTAAGAGAAATGAATTACTATCAGAGGAGTAATACTGAATTGTCAGAGGAAACTGAGCTTTGCAGCTGAAAGTTCCTCCTGTGACTGGGATGGGAATACAGGAAGAGAACAAGGTGCCATAAATCACTGCACTCAGGTGGTGAGCAAGGAAGCAGTAAAGAGACTTGGCTATGCAAAACTTAATTGTCGCTCTTCATTGTGGAATCTTATCTCTGACTCCACAGCAAGTTTGGATGGCTTTAATTTTTCAAAACTAGCAGCAGACTAAGACCCTGTTAAAGCAAGAGTTGAAAATTCTTGTGCAACTCAACAACACGTTTGTATTCTGCTAGTATAACTGCAAAATGCAATGGACTGTATGTGAAAACTGCAGTATATTTGGACAAAGTAGTGAGACTGTGTAATTAGCTCCCAAAGGAAAAGAAGACTGATTTATGCAGTAAGAGACCGTTGACAGAGTATATGCATTATGAAACATATCTTCTGAAATATCACTGAGCAGGAAGAGGGGATACAATGATAAAAATGCAGGTTAAATCTTAGCTCCTTGAACTGATGCAGTCCCACCATATATAACATCACATTTAATACCAGTAAAGACCTGTCTCTGTTGTATGAGAAATCTTTCTGTCCCTGCATATCCCCTGTATTTCTGCACTGTAGAAAGCAGAGTGACAAAAAAGTTCTGTGTAAAGCACCAAAACACAATATCTATTTTCATTTGTGAAAATGAAAGCTAACAATTTTTATTTTGTCTTTATAATCTTATTTTTGCTTTGCCTTCACTTAGCAATTTTCAAGTTAATACCACTTGTCTGAGTCAATTTCAATAGTAAAATCAAGATTTTAAGAGGAAAGTTGGATAGCAAACAATGGAGATTTTAGTAAAAGTAGATTAATATTAGCACAGAGTTTAAACTGTTATGGAAAATGATTTAGAAAAACTTGCAAAATTTTGAGTGTTTGTTGGAAACTTCTTTGGCCTGCTCTATTTTGAGAAATCACTCTGGTAGTCTTGAAACTATACTTATTCTCCTGGGAATTTTGATTAGGACAGAAGCACTCTGTCTTTGTTTCTCTATCTCTTCTGCTTCTAATCCCAACTGGAATCAGAGAGGACATAGCCTGAAAAACATGATAAGTATTTTTAATTTCAGCTTGGTGAGGATGCTTGAGTTAGATCTGTTCTTACTTTATCTTTAATGATCTGCTCGCCTGTTCTGAACTTTCTGAGAAACAAACAGGAATCTCTTTTGTGGTAAGCTTGTGGCCACTGAAGTGAATAAAGGAAAATTCTTTAGAAAGCAATGGTCTGCTGCTATTTCTGACAGGTCCCTATAAGGATCCTTTTCTCCTTCACTTTTGACAGTGCTTGCATTGTCTGTCATATCAATACAGGCTGTTTGAATTGATCTGAACTGTTGCCAAGGAAAGTTGTTGCAAAATAATGTGAACTCTCCATGTGGACAAGCCTAAACAAGCTTCTTCCTAAAGTGTACTAAGTTGAACTGTACAAAGGATCTCTTGTCAGGAATAAGATTTTCCATATTATTTAATTCCATGCTATTTCCCTGCGGTCTGCCTGGATGGCTTGCCCTTGCTACTTTCACTTCCACAAGGCTGAATCATCCCTAGCTAAATCTGTCTGTCTCTCATAGTTGTTCTGTACAATCTTCGCAGATTTATGAAAAGATTTTTTTTTCTTATCCAAATACTTTTTCTTTACTGAAAGGGTTGTGAGGCATTGGAACAGGCTGCCCAGGGAAGTGGTGGAGTCACCATCCCTGGAAGTCTTCAAAAGACGTTTAGATGTAGAGTTTAGGGATATGGTTTAGTGGGGACTGCTAGCGTTAGGTCAGAGGTTGGACTCGATGATCTTGAGGTCTCTTCCAACCTAGAAATTCTGTGATTCTGTGAAATATAGAAATATTAATGATTTCTGCCCAGTATTATTAGATCGCCCTGAGGATTTTAAAGTGGCTTACTAAAATTACTGCTTGAGATATTCTTCAAACATACATGTTAAACTTTGCAGAGTTATACAGTTGAGCTTGTGTTTTTTTAGATGTCTTAGGTCTTCTTCCAATGGCTGTCATTTACCCACTGGGCTCTTTTAGCAACTGCATCTTTGGGGACCAATTGGCTGTAAAGCAGCCTGGCAGAAAAGGACCTGAGGCCCTCCTGATATACACAAGCTTGAACATGAGCCAGCAGTGTGCCCTGGCTGCAAAGAAAGCTAATGGTATACTGGGGTGTGTAAGGCAAGCTATTGCCAGCAGGCCAAAGGAGGTGCTCAGCATTGGTGATGCCGCATCTGGAGTGCTGTGTCCAGTGCTGGGCTCTCCGGTACAAGCGACGCATGAGGCCACTGGAGAGAGTCCAATAAAGGGTCACAAAGGTGATTAATGGACTCTTCATAGGAACATCTGTCCTATGGGAAAGGCTGAGAGATCTGGGACTTCTTTGACCTAAAGAAGAGAAGGGTCATGGGGGAATCTCATCAATGTCTATAAATACCTGAAGGGAATGTGCAAAGAGTATGAAGCTAGGCTCTTTGCAGTGGTGCCCAGTGCCAGGACAAGAGGCACTGTACACAAAGTGGCACTAACTGGCACACAGGAGGCTCACTTCTAACACCAGGAGCACTTCTGTGCTGTTTGGTTAATGGAGCCCTGGCACAGACTGCCCAGGGACTGTGGGCTTCTGAATGTCCTTGGAGACATTCAGAAACCACCTGGATGTGGTGCTGGGCACCCTGCTCTAGGTGTCCCTGCTTGGGCAAGGGTGGCACCAGAAGGCTCCCAGAGGCCCCTGCCAGCCTCAGCTATTCTGTGATTCTCATATATCTAAATGTCACTTGAAATGGAGTTGTGTGAGACTATAAATGTCATGATACATAATTTAAACTTGATTTGGAGGGGAATATAAACTTTCGTATTGAGTGCCTTGGGTATTGCAAACCTAGTTGTTTTTGAATGTAGGACTAGATATATTGTAAAATTTTATTTGAACTAATAATGTGATAAGAACCTTCTGTTCACAGTTTGTTACAGTTCCTGGATGAAGAATATGAGATAGATACCTGAAAAGATAATAAAATGAAATTTATAATAGTTGGCTCAGCTTTTAATGATTGACATGATTTGGGCTCAGCTTGGTTTTAGAAAGTTCAGGTTTGCTCTGGAACTTGCTCTATTGCCTGTCCATACTTCATAGCATATGAAAACGATAACACACCATATGGTAGAACTTTATTTTATAACTATTTTTGACCTTTTTTTCAACTCCCAGTGTTTGCTTCAGGACAATTCCACCACTCTTTACCAAGACAGCAAGTACTGCAAGTTGGAACTGCACATTGCATGATGGTTGTTTCACCTTAGCGTGCATAAACTATTTACAGTGTGTTTATATAGAGATTATGGAAGCTCTGTGATATAGACCATTCACACATTATGAGCAGATTCTGATGTGTTTCAACCCCAGCAGTTCCTCAGTAGAAACAATACTACTAAAATCAGTGGGGCTCCTTTTGGAGTAGTTAAGTATGACTTAACATGAGGAAAGGCATTGGGATCTGGCCCTGTGTTTTCCATAGTATAGCTAACCATTATCTTTACAGATTCCTTTGTTCACTTTTTAGAAGTGATAGTGATCTCAGTACAACCATAACTGCAGTATAATGTGCAAGTAATGCTTCTTCCTAGCAACAATTTTTTTTGTTCATGTCAGGATCTAGACATTGCCCCTCCCTGAACCAAGCACAGAACAAGCTGCTCCTATTTTTTTCAGTGGAAAAATTAAAATTTCCATCACTTCAGCAGAAATGAATGAAGCACTGGGAGAGCAAAATCTTAATTGCATTTGCAGTTATTTATATTGTACTTTGGCCAATTTTTTATTAGTAATAAATATATATTAATTAATATGTATATATTAATTAATTCTATCATTTCAATTTCCCTCGATATCAGTACCTTAAAAATTTACTTTCCTCCCTTTCAAATTCAATTCTGAACAAATCCATTAAGATTTTAAATATGACAGTACTATTTGATGTTGTGTCTTTCCTTCTGAGTGGTTATTACGTTAATATTTTAGTCAAAAATTAATAACTACTGATACCTACAACTACAACTACAGTCTGTGATGTGCTCTCAGTCTTCAGGGGGATTTGAGGAGGTATAAAACCTGGAGAACTTCCAACTCTAAAGCACACTCATTTATCAATCTGTTGTCTCACGCAGACAGAGATTTTGCCTGTTATCCAATTTAAACATTCATTTAGAATGAATCTAATTTTTTATGCCTTGCTAACCTCAGTACAGAGCTTGTGGTTAACTCCAGTAAGACAGCTGAAGCCAAGAAAGGGTATTCAACAAGAGAGAGCCAAAAACTTAATTAGATACCATCGTAGAAATGACCATGGCAAATTTCAAACACAAAACAAATGTACTGCTTTTTGTTGCCATGACACCAAGTTTTGTAGTAATGTGTTAAGGATGTCAATATTGCCTTTTAATGGAGTTTGGGGAATTCAAACAAAATGAAAGGCTAAAGGCTATTTTGTGTTTTTAATTTACCAATAGGAATAATGATTTGGCAAACAACTGTACTGTAAAATGAAAAATAGTCATATTAGGACAAATACCACATTGCAATGTCAGACCAATGCTGTTTTGTCATTAAATTAAGATAAATGCTGTACTTCAATGCCAAACTAACATTCACCACTTTTTCACCATAAGTAGGAAAGGCAACTGACCTTTGAGGTAAAAGTGACACATTATTCTCACCAAAGAAAAATAAAACATTGTCATTGTCACACCAAAATTGTTGGAGGAATAGAGCTAGAATGGTTACAAAATCTAGATAAAACAATAATTGTTGTTCAGTATTAGAATTTCTGCACATAACAAAATGACATTACCAAATTTGTAATTATTTTTTAATGAAAAAGCATTTATATATATTTTTTTTCCAGTAACCCTTTTAAAATATTATAAATATTATTTATTATTTATTTTAAGAATCTATTCATCTGCTTTGACCTTCATTTAATTTGACAGACACTCACTCCATGATGTACCATAATACCCTGCATTCCTAATATGTAGCAAAAATTATATAAATTTTTTGAGTCAAATGTGATTTTTTTTTTTTTTTTTTTTAACTCACAGCAGATTTTTAACAATCCCAGTCTGTGTTCTTAGATTTGAAAGGGAGATTCAGTCAAGACACAGAAATACAGCTTAGGTCCTGAAATGACACCGTAAATAGAAGCAAAAATGGAGCATATACGGAGTACCACTAAAAAAATCCTAAACCCACTGTACCAGCACTTCCCCTTGTCCCTGGCACTCCACTGATTGTAATAGATTTGCACTTTCAGAAACACCAGCAGTGAATTTAAATATGGTAGACTTTCATCTGCATAAAAAGGAAGGAAAAACTGTTTACTGAAGTGTTGGTGATTTTGTTTTCTGTGAAGTGCCTGTATATGTCTCTGTGAGACAAATTACTGGAAATACATAAAATCCTATGAAAAAACCCTGCAAGAGCTTGTATCCATGAATAAACATGTGCACTGTGAGGCATCTAATCTATTGAACATACAGATTTTGAAGGTACTAATCCTAGCACGCAAAGCTCAGTAAATATGCGTCTCTGAAGGATTATATCTGCTGTACTGATTTCCTCTTCTCCTTGTTTCAGTACTGTTATACCTTCCTTTTGACAAATGCAAGCTGGACCACTCTTTCGAACTCTCCTTATAGATGAATAAACTCAGCCTGTTAACAGATATCTAACAAAATCTTATAATGTTTATAAGAAATTGATACCAGTGCCATTTACTAAAACAATTTATACTATGTCTTCTCTGCATGGTCTAGTATTTCTAGTCTAAGGAAAAGGAATATAAAATGGAAACAGAAGTGTCCATACAACAAAGGATAGTGCCATAAAACACAAGTTCAAAGTATTGGTGGAGCAGCTCTGAATTTCACTTGCTCATTCCTTAAAAATCCATGGAAGAGGCCAGCAGAGTAACCAATTCATCTCTCAACTTGAGAGATACATAAAATGTGTAAATATCAAACAGGTGTCTCTGTTGTGAAGATTTCAGTTTTCCTTGTTTTTAATGTCAATAAAATTATAGAAATAGCCTGGGTACTGAAAATGAAACAAGTGAAACACTTTATTAGGATTTTATGTTTTGGACTTCAGGTAGTCAGATGCAAAAATATTTTTATGAATGCTTCTTTACAAGTTCTTTGAGTATGTATAAACACAAATGTCTTTACATTTGAAAAGTGAACAAACAATCATTTAAAACATGAAAAAATACCCATGAGTATGACATAGATTTGCAGAAACACAGTTCTTAGTATCTAAAGAGAGTAAAACAATATAAAAAATAATTTATGTAGACAATTTTGAATTCAGTTTTCTTATAAAAACAAACAAACAAACAAAAAAAAAACAAACAAACAAAAAAACACTATGCTAAGGAAAAAGATTTTGACAGGTTTTGCTGTTTGACAACACTTGTACTTTCTAATTGTCATGAGTGCTAACATAATGAAACTTTTTATTATTTATTTAGTATTTTTAATATGCTCTCATAAACAAAGAAATAAATGACACTTGAATGCATATATCAAGCCTAGAGCAGCTTCACCTTAAGGGGATACTAAAGTTTCCATGGTTGTATGAATTGTGTATGTTCATGACATTTTTTAGACAGGGTTATACATTAAGTAATAGTGAACTCTAGCTTTTCAGAGTTAAGTGGAATTTAATCACCCAACCTCTGGATTTTTGGGGAGTTAAGCAATTAAATTCTCTGAACCTCTGAAAATTTGGGGTTAAAAGGGTCTGACAAACATAAAATAAGGAAATTCATAATGATTGTTGACCCCAAAAGACTTGCAATTTGGGTAAGCTATGGACAAGTGTCTCAAAGTTCAGATGTTTATCATATCCTCTGGAGCCTATGTAGTTGGGCTAAGAGTCTTGCAGGAGGATGATTACTTTTAAGATTTCTAGCACTTTTGCTTCTGGTCATTGCTCAATATAGTATTTTTTTCTTCATATTTTCCTCCTATTTGTTTCTGGAAAAGTGGTTTGAAGGGACTATATTTTACAGCAATTTTCATCTTTTCCATCTTAATCAGTAATTTCTCACGTAAAACTGCAGAAAATGGGAAACAGTAAGTAACTTAAGGTTATTATTTAAGCCAAGGAAAATGGGAATTAGTAGTACAGTGTGTTCTGACTTGTCAAAGAGCAGACTTCAAGGTATCATGCTTACAGGGGACTTTGGCTGAGCTCTTCAAGGACTGGCTTGGAATTAATCATGTTAAAAGTTTCAGTTATTGACCTGAACACAGGGAGGTAGAGGTCTCCTACTAGATCATGTCACAAAACTGGCATTTTTGGTACAAATGAGAATGAGAATCATTCAGGGAGAAAATGTGTCTGTCTGAAGTGATAGGTTGAGAAGAAATATAATTTATATCTATAAATCCAATGTGCTATTTAAACTAAAGAAGAATGCTGGCACAAGTAAAAATTAGTATAAATTTGGAATGGAAATTAGAAAAATGTTCTTAAACATCAGAACAGTGAAAGTCTTGTAACAATGCTCCCATATGAACAGTGGAGGCAAGAAATACAATTGCTTTCAAGACAGAGCTAGAATAAATATTTTAGGAGATTACAAATTGTGATTGCCTGTGATTACAGATAACAGGAGTCATTGATCCAGAAAATGGAGTTTCATCCAAGTTTTTAAAATATTCCTGTGAATTTGTAGAACATATGCATATGTTTTAAAATTTCAAAACTGTTACTAATGCTAAAGCTCATATATAGTGGACAGATGGAAGTGGAAAATCAAACAAATAATTTAAACACACTGACATTTTCTCCTGATGTTTGCCAAAAAAAAAAATAATAAAAAAAAAATAAACTGTTAATGGCATTTACTGTAATATTAGTAATTGTTCTGAAAAATCATTAATAATTAAATAAGATACAAACATAATCTGCCTCATCTTAAATGTCAGCCTTTCTTAATTGACAGTTGTTAAAATTTTTCAAATGTCCTGTGGGAGTTGATTTTCCTCCTCAGAGGTCCAACTCTCCAAAATACAGAGCACAACAGACCTAATCTAGTACAGCATTTAAACTCAATTTTCAAAACATGATTGAAATCAAGCTGTAGCTGACATCATAAAGTCTGTGTGCTTAGGTCTATGTTAATTAGGGCAACATTTTCATATGGGATGAGGAAGAGAACATTTTGATTTTTCTGTTTCCTTTTTTTGTGTTCTATATTTTATTTTATTTTATTTATTTATTTTTTTTTTCAGGTAGCTTATGTTTTAGATGATCAATGCATTTTAAAGCATTTCAAAATGCAACTTCAGGTAGAATAACTATCCTTCCACTAATTTTTGTGTGTGTTATCTAAAGGTAAATTTCTCTCCTTGTTACCTGGATGCTCTATAAATAAAGAGAAAATAATGAAATGTTTTTATTTATAGTAATGTTACCTGATTAGAGAAAAGTATGAGGCAAAATTTTCAAACAGTATTGCATCTCTGTCTTTATTAATTAATACTATGCTCTATGGAAGAAATACACTAGCAAAAACAAACTTAAAAATTCCGATTTTTTAGTGATTTGAATCAGACATATCTACACAACAAACATTGATTTAGTGAAAATAGACTTTCTGTTTTTCTTGCATGCATTTGTTTTCCTTAAGCTATGAGATAAAAATAAACAATTGCCATCAGCACTAGCTCACTAGCACAGAGCTAGTGAGCTAAATTTGGTTAGAAGATTAGAAGGCTGGTAACGTTCTACAACAGGGTTTCAGTATTGGTGGATAGGGGAAGAGCAACTAACATCATCTCCCTGGACTTGTGCAAAGCATCTGACACTGTCCCCAGTGATATTATTGTCTCTAAATTGGAAAGACATGGATTTGATGGATGGACCACTTGGAGGGTAAGGAGTTTGATGGATTGTCACACTCAAAGTGTTACAGTCGACTGCTCAATGTCCAGGTGGAGATCAATAATGAGTGGTGTCTCTTGGGGGTCAGTACTGGGAATGGCATTGTTTAACATATTTTTTGGTGACATGGACAGATTGAGTACACCCTCAACAAGTTTGCTGATGACACTATCCTGTGTGGTGTGGTTAACACACTGGAAGGAGGGGATACCATCCAGAGGGACCTGAGCAGGTTTGAAAGGTGAGCCTATGTAAACTTCGTGAACTTATTGTCACGAGACCAAGTGCAAGGTCCTGCATCTGGGCTGGGGCAATCCCAAGCACAAATACAGGCTGGGCAGAGAGTGGAATGAGAGCAGCCCTGAGGAGAAGGCCGGGGGGTCTTGGTTGATGAGAAGCTCAATATGAGCGGGCAATGTGCACTTGCAGCCCAGAAAGCCAACCATATCCCGGACTGAATCAAAAGTAGCCTGGCCAGCAGGTTGAGGGAGGTGATTCTCCCCCTCTATGCTGGTCTTGTGAGACCCCACCTGAAGCCCTGCATTCAACTCAGGGGCTTCCAGCACAAGAAGGCATGGAGGTATTAGAACGACTCCAGAGGAGGGCCATGAAGATGATCAAGGGTCTGGAGCACCTCTTCTACAAAGATAGGCTGAGGGAGTTTGGCCCAAAACTGGAGAAGAGAAGGCTCTGGGGATATCTTATAGTGTCCTTTCAGTGTCTAAAGGAAAGGTGGGGAGGGACAGTTTGTCAGGGAATATAGTGATAGGACAAGGAATAATGATTTAAAACCAAAAGAGTGTAGGTTTAGATAAGGTATTTGAAATAAATTCTTTACTCAGAGTGTGGTGAAGCATTGGAAAAGGTTGCCCAGAGAAGCTGTGGATGCCCCACCCCTGGAAGAGATGAAGACCAGGCTGGATGGGGCTTTGAGCAACCTGGTCTAGTGGAAGGTATCCATCCCTGCCCATGGCACGGGGCTTGGAATTAAATGATCTCTCAGGTCCCTTACAAACCAAACCAATCTATGACTTTATGATTCTATGAAAGCCTGAACCAAGGGAAATTAATTTAGTAAAACGTTGTTGGTTTATGTTTGTTGCACTGTGTTTCACATAATCATTTTTCAGTAAGCCAGACTGGTGTGCAGAATGGAAAACAAGATGGACAGACAAGAAGCATTAAAGAAGCAAATATTTGAAACTACAAAAGACAAATTAGAATATTATTTGTAGAACAGCATTTTCTGACATGATTCAAGTTTTTGATTTAATAAGTTTTACATTACAGTGCAAATATTATGCAAGTTATTTAGTTGGCAACATAACAATACTTAGGTTTTGACTGCATCACCTTCCCCTGACCAAGAAATATATGGCAAGTTGTCTTTCAAATAGTGTTTAAAACCCCAAAACATTTTATTCTGAGGAAAAATTTTGGATTGATATTTTTTCTAGATTTTTAACTGACTCATAAACACAGCCATTCAAAACATATGATATTTGAAAATGGTAGTAAAGTCTGTTAGAGGCAAAAAATATATGACCTCTAATGCATAGTTTCTGATAGAAAGAAAATGCCATTTAATTCTAAACGACTTACATAAATAAATAAAAATTAATGAAGGTACATAGTTTATAGTCCTAAGAGTCCTATAGTCCTAATAATCAATCTTAACTAAAAAATTCAATTATAATCTAGATTCATCAAGACAAATATACTGTTTGGAGAAATACTATAGTTCCGGATTATTTCTTTTTTAGTGATTATCCTTTAGTAAATATAATTGTCATTATTCTCTATGCTATTTTTGAACACCTATAGGAGAAATACCATTATTTTTCATCTGAGTTGGGAGTGTGAGTGAATAAATAAGCTTGTAGATTTGAACATGAACTTAAAATTGTAATTGCCTCTATTTTTCAGGTACAAATAGCACTATCTTCCAAAACACTTACCTGGGTCTCCTTTCACTCTTTCCCCTTGTATACATATAGATAAGGATGACTTAGTATAGGTAAGAAGATTGAATGTTCTGAGGTTATATGAAAACTGAGCAAGTATTAGAATACTCATA
Source organism: Aythya fuligula (assembly GCF_009819795.1). Lineage (NCBI taxonomy): Eukaryota > Metazoa > Chordata > Aves > Anseriformes > Anatidae > Aythya > Aythya fuligula. Next base: position 140,883,529 of record NC_045560.1, on the reverse strand, counting down.
AGAAAAAGCCATCTTTCTCTCATCAGAGTTTTAAGCATATTTCTGGATTGCCAGCATTCAGATGAGCCTTACATACACAAGCTCTTTGCCTGTATGAACCTCTGGGACACTTTTGGCATTTCACTTGTGAATAACCTGTACAAGAGATCATGGAATACAGTTTTTGGTAGATGACAGAACCCGAGTGAATTGAGTTCATATTTGAGGCTGTCAGAAAGCTGCCTTATCCATATGGGCTTTACATTCTGGAAGAGGAGAAAATAGAATCTTTTGGCAATATTTTATTGCATTTGTGCCAGACATATGATATTTACATTAAATCGATGTTTATATGTTTTTGCAGAGGAAGATTCATTCTTTTGTGTTAAAGCTCTCTCAGACACCAGTCTGGAAAGGTTTAAACACATGACTAAGTTTATGCATTTTTGCATAGTCACATTGAATCAATGCAATAACTTGTTGGGTGCCAAAATATTTCTTAAGTCCTTACAACATTGTGGCCAAAAGTACAGTATAGTTTTAGTAGTTCTATGCATCAAAATATATCAATTTTACAAGAAAAAACAAAAACAACACAAAAACAACAACAAAAACACAAACAAAAAATGTCTGCTAGGCAATTCTTATTTCTCAACAGGTTGCACAAAAGTAACCTCAAGAGGATTAAATACAATGTCATATTCAGGATTTTCCCTTATAGACTGTAAATGTGTCCTGAGATCCATATTTTGTTACATTAAAAGCAGAACTGAATTAAGGAAAAAATGCATAACATATGCCCAGTCTGTGGAATCAAAGATTATCTCTGTTCACCTATGGGATGAAATCTTCCTCAGACAGATTCAGGCATTTCACGATTAATCCATTTGCAGAATAATGGCAGTAAAAGGAAGTCTTAACATTTTAACTGTCCATGAGGGAACAAGCTAAATTCCAGTGTTGCAGTTTCTTTATTGTTTTATTTGATTAATCTGAAGTGAGAAAAACATTAAAAAATAAATAAAAAATAAAAAAGAGCTAAACCAGCAAACTGAATCATTTCCTCTTTTATGTCCACTTCTGTTAAACTATTAGGAATGTTTGCAATGTGACATGTTAGTTGGGATTCACTAAGTTATTTGGAATCCTTTAATAGTGGAAAACTAAGGTTTTTAATTGGCTTGCACAATGAATTTTATAGTTCAGATCCACTCCATTAGCAGATTGCTGGATTTTTTTCTTGGCACCATGCAAAATGTGAATTAAGCTTATAAGTGGAGTGGATTTGAAGACAGGATCTTGCTTTCCTCCCAGATGTTTATAATCTTAATTTTGTCTGTCTACCAGTGGTTTGTGTAAAAAAAAAAGGGGGGGGCGGGGCGAATTTAATCATAATAAGCACTGTTTCATGAAATAAGCTTTTTATTTTCTCTCTAATTCTGGCTAGAAAAAAATGTGTACACTCGATTCAAGAAATCTTCTGTCAAATACTGTCTAAAGTGATGCATTTTAACAAAATATTTCAGTTTTAACAAAATTACATATTTAAATGCAAACATGTTTTCTCACGTCCTGCCACGAGCTCTGCTAGTGAAAAATATCAGTTTAAAAATATTGTCTTGAAATATCACAACCTTCCAAAAGTTTTTTCAGTTCTATGTGTGTTGTTCTTCCATTTGCCATTAGAATCGGATAAAGAAATAAATAGCTTACATTACAAAGAAGGTCCTTGTTGTGGTTTATCAGTCTTGGAACAGGGAGTACTAGAAATATTGTGAGATAGTCGATTCTCAAGATTGCCAGCTCAATTCTGCAGGCCCAAGAGGGATCTCATTGCTTAGATAAACCTTTTAAGGCTTGTCCAGAACCAGACTTGGGTCACTTAAGAGTTCAGGAGAAAACTTCTGTTACATGAGCAGTTATTGCTGTACTCCTGCAATCTTATCTTCTGTACAGAGATTTGGTTAAAGTGCTCAAAGGTTTCAATATAATTTCTAATGATAAAATTTGTACCATTACTCTACAAAGTCACTATCTGTCACTATCTTACAGCTAAAGTACCCAATTAAAAAAAAAAAAAAAAAAAAAAGGCAAAACAAAAATGTAATCCCCCCTCCCTCAAACAAACAAACTGGGAACCTAAAAGGCATAAAGGGGCTAAGAGTTTCTGTTATATGATAGACAGACAAAATCAGTCATTACAAAAGCCTCATTGTTAATTTGCTTTCATATGTGTCTGGGCAACACCTGATATAACCTCTTGTTTATGCAGATACTTCATTGCTATGTTGTATGTTTGAAGGCTGTATAGCTGACCCTTTAAGGCAGAAAGTAGGCATTAGTGAAATACACTTTCATTATCTTTTGAGAAATGAGGAGGGGAGATTAGGAAATACCTCTGGTATGGCTTATATTTTGATCAGGTGCATTTGCAGACACATCTCTTATCCCTCCCCAAAATTACAGGAGGATTTACAAGTCTTACTGTGAAAGTGGTGTCAAAGACAGCTCTAAGACCTGACTCAAAAAAGACATTCTTCAGAGCTTCAATCCATCTGTTGAGAGCTTTCTTGGCAGGCAGCTCTCATCACAACAAGGTGTTCAAAGAGAGGGATTTACTCTGAACTGGCGAGTTGCAATGATGATCCACAGGCATCATATGAATTGTATTAAAGTGTCTCAGGATTTAAATGAAACTGCATTGTTCTCCCTTGTAATTGACAATTTTAGGGAATATGCTATTGTTGAAATATGTTGAGATAGATGTCGACAGAAGAGACTTCTTTGAACTGTACTGAATATAATAGTTTTTGAATGAACTTGAGCTTACTGAAGAACAGCTTATTTTAACCTACCTGTCTACTACGTCATTTTACCATGATGATTTGGTTTCATTACTTCAAGGGATTCTTAGTTAGACCAAGTATATAATATATTTTTTTGCTGCTCTTACTGTTACTGTTATATAATGGAGAAGTATGTGAAATACAGTAACTGAATTAGTCAGTGGATGTTCATCTTCAGATCTTGTGGTGTTGGTATTGTGGTTTTACCCAGCAAGCAGCTCAAAAGCACACAGCCTCTCACTCACTCCTCCACAGGGGGGTGAGAGAATCAAAAAAAGGTAAAACTAATGAGCTGAGATAACAATAGTTTAATAGGACAGGAAAAGAAGAGATAATAATAATAATAATAATAATAATAATAATAATAATAATAATAATAATAATAATAATAATAATAATAATAATAATAATAAAAGAATATACAAAGCAAGTGATGCACAATGCCATTGTTCATCACCCATGGATCATCCCATCATCACCCATAGATCATCCCATCCCTGAGCAAACACAACACCCAGATGAACCTCCCAGTTTTATTGTTCAGCATGATGCCGTATGGTATGGAATATCCCTTTGGCCAGTCTGGGTCAGCTGTCCTGGTTCTATCCTCTGACAGCTTCTTGTGTACCCCCCAGCCTCCTCACTGATAGGACAGCATAAAACTGAAAAGTTCTTGTCTTACCCTAAGCACTGCTCAACAACAACTAAAACATTAGTGTGCAATCAGCATTATTTTTCTCTTAAATCCCAAACGTGGCACCATACCAGCCACTATGAAGAAAATTTACTCTTATCTCAGCTAAAGCCAGGACAGCTGGATATTGAAGGGTAAGGAAATGTCTGGGGGATTTATAATGGGAATTGTTGCAGTGTTTCAGCTAATTTCTCCAGGATGCAGGAATCCTGGTAGCATCAGCTCCTGATGCTTTTGAGAGAGGTATAAAGACAGCCAAATGAGCAAAATTGTGTCTGGGTAAAACTACTTTCCTTCTCATTTCACCAGTTGATTTAGTACTAAACCTTCACAAGCTTTTATCCTGCAAGAATTATTGAGATACAAAAAGTAGAGAATACTCAAACGTCATGCTAGGTGAGTGCCAGCATGAATTACATGTATCATCAGTTTGTCATGATTGTCCAAGACCCACCAAGCTCCAGCCCTAGGTCTGATGTTACCACTTCGTATGTATAACTTGATTTTGCACCAAGCTCCCCAGCCAAAATGGAGGGCACAGCTGCCACAGAGGGGTTGGCTTGCCTGCAGAAAACATATCCAAACTATGATGAGGCCTGCAAAAATGTGTAGTTAACCAGAAGTGAAGTGACAGGTGTCTTGAATTCTTGCCAGTGTTACCCAGACATCTCAAGATTTGCCCACATAATTCAGGAGCATTGTATTTCACCATCTACATCTATTGCATATCTTCAGATTTTTTTTATTTTTATTTTTACTTTTTTATTTTTATTTTTATTTTTATTTTTATTTTTATTTTTATTTTTATTTTTATTTTTTAACATTACTCTCTGGAACACTGTTTTTTTACAAACTAAGTGCTGAAATTTACTGTCATATCTCATCCTCCTGACCTGCTTTTCACAAGTCTAACATACAACAGGAAGCATTTTGTCATAATCATGGTGGTCTAATGGCATAAGGAAATAGAAAATTGTAGAAGGGTGGTACTAGCTGGAAAACAGATGTATTTTCAGGCCGGATTTTTCACCCATTCTCTGAAGTTAAACATGTATATTGAAGCTCTGCAGAGGTTGGGTATATTCATGGAAAATTTGAAAAACTCATCATCTGGACAATTTTCAGAGGATAACATTATCCAAAAATTTTTGGAAACACTTTTGACATTTTAACACAGAAAGCCAACTAAAATGGCTTACTGAATAACTATGGATTAGGGAATTAGATTTTAACTTAAAAATATTTTAAAAGGTTGAATATACATTTTTTAATTGTCCACACAAAATACCTTTATAACAGAACTTCTTGGTTACACTTATATGTTTTCTTTAATTTATTTAGGCTGGATTTATGTAAGCTTTAAATCAATGTAATAGACCAGAATTTATTTCTTACAGATGAAGATCATGGGGTTAGTCAAATTACTTAAAGGTACACTTTTATATAATTTACAGAATAAGATTTGCTATCTTGCCCCTCTCAAAATAGCTCTTTTGCTGACACATCAGCAAAAACAAAGTGTTCAGCAAAGCAGAAATATTTTACAGTAAAATATCACGTCTGGTTCCAATGAACAAAAATCCCCCCCAAACCTACTGCACAGAGATAAGGCTGTGCCTCTTTATTTTAGATAAAGTGTTAATGGGATGTTCCTGAGAAGGATGAGTTGGTTAGAAAATCTGTAGGAAAAGGGTTTTTTTTTGGTATTAAATAAAGTTACAGTATTCAATCCTAAATACATTCAAGAATGTATTAGTTTAAAAATGTTTTACCAGGTGTAGTTGTTTAGGTCTGACTTCCTTTTCTGGAAGGATAAAAGATGTAAAATGCTTTGTTGCAAATTAAGTCCTTTGTTGTGTAACAGTGTCTGAAAGGCTTAGTTTTTGTACACATACGAAGCAAAAACATATTTCAAAGCCTTGAAATTTATAACAAAAGTTAATAAAAATAAATTTATAATTTATTTTGTTGATCTATAAAGGAAAGCTTACCTAATGGATTTCTACAGAGGATAGTTTCCATATTCCTGTTCTCTTTCCTGAAAATGCTGGAATTTGTTAACTTCTCATTAATTATTTTATAAACAGTATAGAAACAAATTGAAGATTTGCATTAATCTGTGGAGAATAATGGTTGATAAGTGTCAAGAGTCCAGTTCAGAACCTGCAGTCAGTCTGTTACAGAAAAGCACTGATATTTGTTCTCTACTGCCTCCCTTGAAGGTGCAGCCAATGTAAGTTTTTGTATAATTATATAATACGGTATGCACTATATTTATAGTGGTATGGAAATTCTATTTATTCTGCCTAACAAGGAAGTTTTATATATATATACACATATATATTTATATATATACATTTGAATTTTTGTTCTGGTTAGCCAGTTAGGTGTTTTTGTTTGTTTGTTTGTGTTTTTTTGTTTGTTTGTTTTTTTTTCTTTGTAAACTGCAGCAGCACAAATTTTCAGTCTCCGTATATTCTTCTCTGCTCACAGGTATGTTGCAGTTAATAGCTTTTTATATCTTTGAGACAATGCTCAATTTTATGGTGTTTTGTTGTTCTGGCTACTTTTTCGGTAAATTACCTTCATTTGTTCCATTGTCATTGCTCTGTGTTTCATCCATACACTTTTCCTGAGCTCTCTGTCTTTAATCATCATTCTTTTTTAACAGTGTTAATCTTATTTGAGGGGCTTTATTTTACTTTTGCATTTGAAGCAGTTTGTTTACTTGCATAAGGGGAGAAGTAAGAATCCTGTTTTTCAACTTCATAAATAAAAAGAAACCTAGAAATCCAGTGGAGGTCTTAAGTCACTTAAACTAGGTAACTAGGTTATAAAGAATTTTCTCCCAGCCAGGGAATCTGTTTTCTTCTTTCTAAGTTTTCACCACACCTGCAAGCTGACAGCTTGTGACTATTACAAGACACAGCATCTATCTATCAATCACTGTTTGTTTTGTTAATTAAGAACAGATGGCAAGTGCTAAAAATAAATAAATAAATAAATAAATAAAATAAAATGTATGTGGCTGTTGATTAAGAATAAAAAATAAAAAATCCTTCTTGAACAAGTTATCCAGTGCATGTACGCACAAAAGATGTAAGGACTAGAACTTTCTGGAAAATATTCAGTTTTGTTTATTTTCAGTTAATGAAATTGTTTTCTGTCCCCAAAACATGCAAAAATGGTTTTGGTTGAAACTGAAAAGACTTCATTAGGTCAGCTGAAAGAAAGAAAAAAAAAATAGCTTAAGCCTGAGTGGGTTCAGTAAATTGGACGAGCCCATTTAACGCTGAACAGAGTCCACCTGTGTCAGGTCAGACGTCTTGGTCAGATAACACCGGTCGCATACCACCTGTTCTCCATTTCTTTGAAGTGTACTATACAAGTCAGAATGTTATGGTGCATTTGGCTGATAATGTCTGATCTTTAAGATATTAAGGAATTTTCAGATATCCTTGGATTTGATTGATACAAATTATTCAAATTGCAGCTTTCTTCGTTCTGGTCAGAACACTTGATTGAAAGAGATAAATCTCTCAAATGTAGTATTACTTCTACAAAGAAAGATGAGTGTCCCTGATTACATCAACAAATTAACCAAATTAACCAAATTTATCAATAAATTAAATTAAATTAAAAACATCAACAAATTAACCAAATTAACCAACCAAAGTTGTGAAAAATGTATTTGCTAAATCTAGGCATGTAACCATAAATCAAATATTATCTTAATTTTTCAGATGACATCTGTCTTTATTATTATTTTTATTGTCATTATTATTATTTTATGCACTGCTCTGAGACTTAAATGCATTTAGAAGGCTCATGTGCACAAGAAATTCTTATTTTTAGATAGAATTAGAACTGAGTCATCTGCATTTCAAAAAGTCTGCTCTCAGAAGAGCTTCTCCAAGTTCCAAAGTTAACCTTTATCTTCTCTTACTTGAACCCAAACTTTAAAGTAGTTGCTAACCTATAAATATAATTGTATGAACTACATGAGCTTAGGTTTTAACAGCTATGATTCAAGACCGTATTTTCTGATTTTGTGCACTGTACTCTTTTATATCCTAGTTCATGAAGAAAAATAAAATACAAGAATTTATACTATAGAAAGCCAGAAGTTCATGAAGCATGAAAACTTTTCTAGGAATGCCATTGTCGTATTATTTTAAAAGCAAAAGTATGTTAAAATAAGCGGGAAAAGAAAAGATTATGATGATTAAGGAACACAAGGTAGAATTTTGCAACAAGAATTTCGTAAGAAGAACTGTTTGTTTGCTTGCTTATAATATATATATATACTATATCATATATATATATATATACACCATATATAATAATATATATACTATAATATATATGATATATTATTCCTAACTGAAATTTGAAAAAGTAAGCTAATATTTAAATTGCCCTAAAGGGATGAGAAAATATCTTAAATAGATTAACACAACTTAATGTTATGGTCCCATTTTATTTGTGACTGCTGAGACTGGGACACAGTAGTAACTTTCTTCTGCCTGTCAGGAAGTATGCATGAAGATATATTGAGAAAGATATAGAACTCAAACTCTGTTTTGAGTCTGGTTCATGTTCTTCAGTCACAGGAGGCAGTACAAATAAATAAATAAATAAAATAATTATCGAATTCTGAAAACTAAGTTTTGAAAACTCCAAATGTATCAAAACCCCAGCAATAACTGAGGTTTCACAAGAAAGAATTCCCGCTGAGAATGTTCATTTTTGTGTCACAAATGTAACACAGCAGTGATGTCCAAACTCCACTACTTCTTTAAATTGTGATAAACCAAGGAATATGGATATTATATTTTCTGGAAGCATCCCCCACCTGAAACTTCAGAAATCTAGAAAAATCTGGATCTTTTGTTTATATAAATCATTGTCCATACAGCAGTTCTTACAAGGCAAAAAGTTAAACAAACAAGCAAACAAAAATAGTTTTTCTTTCTCTATGGACTTGATTTGAAAGCAGATGAAACAATAATGGTTCTAGCTGCTGCCCGGCTATGGGAAATTAGCTACTCTACCTGTTAGCTTGAACCCCTGGGAGCCAAGTACCCGTTTTGTTTCTCCTGTGCACACATTCACACTGACTTGCACACATAGAAACATATATTTTATTTGCCTGTTTGTTAGTTGTTCCTTTTAATGAAATAAGTCTTTCAGATTTATTTATTTATTTATTTATTTTATTCTTCTTTCAGTGTGGGAAAAATGAAGAAAGAAAAAAGAAAAAACACAACTTGCAAAACAATTTTGAAGTGCTGTCTGCCATGGATATAAGCCAGAATAGGCAGCTGGGCTTTATTTTTGCTTTGAAGGGTCCAAGGATGCACACAAACTACTGCACTCCCTCTTTTTCATGTATCCACCAAGTCCCATGGAGTTCTGGGCTGCATCTGAACTGTCTTGCTGACCCTTCCACTCAGTCCCCAGATTAGTGCTCCTAGCAGCCCTGCGATTATACTGCTCAATACTGATTACTTTACAAAGAGTAAGGAGTGGGAGTATAGCTGAATTTCAAGTAAAAGACTTCCCTGCAAAACTTTGATTTGCAGATACCAGTGAACTTTGTGGGAAGAAGAACATCAGCTCTGACAGAAGGGGACAAGGCTGGAATTTTCCCGTGCATGGCCGCCTGCAAGCATGACCAGCTGGCTCCCCACTCTGAGCCACCATGGTTTGAAGCCTCTGTCTGAAGACACCACACAGACACGGATGAATGCCAGGAACAATGGAGTCAACAGCTTTTTGATTTTCACTCCAGTGTTATTGCGAGTTTCCTGGGTACTTATGAAATCTCAAACTTTTTCAGGATGAGAAAAGGGCTATGAAGCTGGTGAAAGGCCTGGAACACAAGTCCTGTGAGGAGTGGCTGAGGGCACTGGGGTTGTTTAGTCTGGAGAAGAGGAGGCTCAGGGGAGATGTTATTGCTCTCTACAACTACCTGAAAGGAAGGTGTGGTGAGCTGGGGGTCTGCCTCTTCTCACAGATAACTAGTGATAGGACAAGAGGGAATGTCCTCAAGTTGCATCGGGGGAGATTTAAGTTAGAAATTAGGAGACATTTATTCTCAGAAAGAGTAGCGAGGCATTGGAATAGGTTGCACAGGGTGGTGGTGGAGTTACCATCCCTGGGGGTGTTTAAGCAAAGGTTGGACTTGGTGCTTAGGGACATGGGACGTGGTTTAGTGGGTGACTTTAGTGGTAGGGTGATGGTTGGACCAGATGATCTTGGAGGTGTTTTCTAACCCTAATGATTCTGTGATTTCAGGCTGAAGTTCTTTATGCAGATTCATAAAGATTGCTTTAAGGAACTCCATACTTTGAGGGCTGGATTTGAAGACATGCATCTGTTGTTACAGAAGACTTGCTCCTGAGCTCTCTATCCAGTCACTTGGTCACTGTAGAGCATACAACAATGAATCACAGTTACAAAAAATATTTTGGTATAAATAATAAACAGAAAGAACTTTAAAATAAACTTCTTTCAATTTATTTACCATGTGATATGAGATGAACACTCTGTTATGTGGACAAAATTTGAAGCCTCTGAGTCAAAAAGTGTGTTAAGCTGTCCTCTGTCTACTGGGGGAAAACAATTCCGTTCTCTTTCAACATGAATCTCATGCTTCATACTGTGTTGGAATATGTGCTCAGCATTTCAGACTAAAGTCCTTCCAGTCTGTGACTACTGCAGGAATGAAAAAAGTTACTGTTATTCAAATGCTAACTAAATTTTGTTCAAGTGAAAAAACTACTTTTTTCCATTTTCTCTAAAACCGTGTGCTAAGGTGCTTATGCATAATACTTTTTCTCCTTACATGAGCTCCACAGGCTGAAATCACTCAGGCCCACCAGTGGGTGATAGTTTCTGCATATAATGTGATTTCACACCCTATTAATCCATGTGCAACATGTTTATCCTAGGAATTGCTCTTTTGTATATACTTGTCCACTTCTACTTTCCAAAAAACAACCAGAAAGACTTGTCTTCGACCTCTTATAGAGGCAATGTGGGTAGTTAGGGTCTGGCGGCCAGAAGATGTCGTGCTGTACGGAAAGATAGAGCCCCTCCCTTAATGGGCAGTAGTACGTGGTCTGTGACGTAAGCAAGAGGAAGTGACGTTGTGGGCCTAGGCTATATAACACCATGTGACTCGACAATAAATGCCATTTGCCATCCACCACATTGGTGTCTGTGAGCTGCTGGACCGAGAGGCCTGGGGTTGGTCACCGTGCCGTTCCTGAACCAGGTCGCCACTGCCCCCTGAAGGCAACAAGGCAAAAAGAGTGGAGAAATGGGTTGTTAACCTCAGGCTACCACATGACATCCTAGCAGGCTTACTGTGTAATAAAATGTAAGGTTTAGGAAGAAATGTGTGATATCTTATCCCCAAGATGAAGCTCAATCTTTATAAGGCATGGCCACATAGGCATAAGTTGCTAAGCCAGAAAGTGGTGGCTGTCCAGGATGTCCAGTGAAGTTCCCACTGACTGGAAAAGGAGAAACATAACCCCCATTAAAAAAAAAAAAAAAAAAAAAAAAAAAGCTCAGGAAACTACAGGCCAGTCAGTGTCACCTCTGTGCCTGGCAAGATCATGGAACAGAACCTTTCAGAAACTGTACTAAGGTACATGGTGGACATAGAGGCAATTGGTGACAGCCAACATAGCTTCACTTATCATGCCTAAGATCACACAAATCATACCTAAGAATTTTAGTGGCCTTTTAAAACTGGGTTACAGCATTAGTGGATAAGGGAAGAACAACTGATGTCATCTACCTGGATTACTGCAAAGCCTTTGACTCTGGCATGACATACTTGTCTCCAAATTGGAGAGCCATGGATTTGATGGATGGACCATGTGGTGGTTAATGAATTGGCTGGATGGTCATCTACAAAAAGTTGCAGTCAATGGCTCAATGTCCAGATGTAGACCAGTGATGAGTGGTGTGGCACCCCTCAAGGGTCTGTTCTGGGGCATACAACATAACTGTAGGATTGCTTGAAGAGGACGAAGTGAGACAACAAATCTTAATTTCTCTCTAAGGTTGAAAGGGATGTTTCTAGTAACAAATTATTTTATCAAAGTTGCTGAAGAGCAGCCATACTTACAATTAATTACTGCAAGGTGTCACCAAGACTGCGGGTCTATCATGTGAATGGGTTCTTGAAACCATAACCTCCCATGATGCAGTGCTAGGTGGTCTCAGCTCAGCTCTTCCTGATGTCACTGCCCTGTGGAAAATATAGTGGGAGATGTTAGCCACAGTCCCTTCTAGCAGCTTAGAAACAGCTGCCAAATTCGCCGAATTCACAGCCATGTTCTTCTCACTGAGTTGCAGGAGCATGCAAGCTCTTTATCAGGCTAACAAGTACACCCCACAGTGATAATATGTAACATATTCAGTACTTTCAAAGTTTTGTGTGGTTTGCAATATGTATGGTTTGTTATGAGATCAGGTCTTTGATCATTTGCTATTGCCCATGCATTGAGGCATTCCATTTATAATTATGCCACCATTAAAACTCTTCAGCCTGGAAAGGTTTACCACCATAAGAGTATATTTTGCCGACAGTCAGCTGTCCAGTACTTAATAGCAACGGTGAACCCTCTGTGCCAGGATGTTCTATGGTTCACATTATATTAACATTTATGAAGTACTGCTAGATTTATTCAGCTGTGAAGTAAATGCTATTCCCAAAGTAAGGAACTTCACATACACAAGGCAATTTATCTGTATGGGGGAGAATTAGAGCCTTGGAACCAGAGAAATTTTCAATATATAGCCTCTTTATTAGCATTATGTATGAAAAACGGATTTCTGGATTTTTACCAGAATTTCGAGAAGCCATCTGCTCAATGGCTGTATTTTAATACTTCTACAAAGGAGGCTGAATGTGATGGCAAAATAACTGCTCTTCCTCTAATGTGAACATCAAGAGGCTGAGTTTTTGTTTCAGAAGAAAACTGAAATGACAGGAGCCAATTTGAAGATACAAGCCATTTTCAAGGTGGATTAGAGCTTGCCCAGTGAGCAGTAAAAACGATTTTCAGAAGGTGCATCAGAAAAATAGAGGTTGTTCAAATGGATGGAACAGTCCCTCCATCCATCAGACTATCCATGGTCAGGCTTGGCAGGGAGCAGAATAATCAGCAGATGAAGCATGACTGCAGGATCCTTCCTTGTTTCCACCACAAAATGAGATAGTTGTCTAAAAATGACACTTTTGTAAACTGAAAATAATTTTTTTATTATTGTTTTCCTTTATAGGTCCTTGAAAGTGCTCCTAATTAATTAATTAATTAATTAATTATTTTAGTGAGACAAACTAAGCTAAATCTGTTTACATTCTTTGTCCACTGGTCCATCAGTCATTTCAATTACTTTTTGTTCTCATCTTAGGCCTTTCTGTTTCTTCATTTTGTGTGTGTTTGCAGGTGTACGTGTATGTGTGTGTGCATGTGTGTGTGCATGTGGTGTGTTCACATTTGTGCCAAGAAGACTAGGTCTGACAGCATGTCTTCCTGGGGCTAAAAGGGCTTGAGCATGGGCTTGAAAAGAAGGCTGTATACCTCAGAATAAGGGCTTTATAGACTTCACAAGATATGCCTACACAAAGAAAAGTCTGAAGCATCATATTCCTGCAGCTTTCAGCATTTAATTCCACTGTGCTATTTTCATTCATCTGTTCCAGCTACCTTTGCCTGAAATTCAACTCTTTTTACTATATATATCACAGAGACTTTATTTCTACTGCTTAAACTCAATGTTGTCCAGGATATTAAAAATAAATATTATTTTAGAAATTGTAAAGATTTCCAAGATCTCATTGCAAACCACAGTCATTTGTGAATATGCATGGTTTGGGTGATTGATTATACTTGCCTATAATAAGTCAAAAATCACTGAATTTTTAAGTAACAAGTATCCATGATGTATTGATTTTAAGAATACATATATACATTTTAGCAAAATTAAAAATACAAATATTTTAAAAATAAATAAACAATACTTTTGTACAAGATAAAAGGTCACCTGGAAAGCTATTCTCTATGTGAACTTTTTATAGCAAGATATTGGCTGCTTTTTATTGTTTAAGTCAGAGCAAGCATTGGCAATGATACTAAGTGATATAAAATGATATGGTAAATGTGATGCTAAAGTAAGTTATTGGGAAGAATGAACACCAGTATTTGCTCAGTTTTTAAATCCTTTAACATCAAACCAAAAAGGAAATTTGGCTATCCAATGCCAAAATGACGAGCTTGTTCAAAATTCATAAAATCATTTGGTTGATCTTACTATGGGAAAAACATGCAGATGAGTAAAATGACCTGCCTAAAGTGCCTTTCAAAGATCTGTCATGAAAATAGTGAAAACTCCAACATTAAAAACAAACTAAGGATTATGAAAATCCTGAAGGCTGCAATCATGTGTGCATGAGTCATGGTGGCCTTGACTGTGTGGAGCACAATTTGTACAAAGGGCTTTGTCCAAACTCACATTCTGCTGTGCAAGTTGCAGCTATTCAGTTGTAGCCCAGAGGACTGTAACAGTACTTTCTGAGCTGGAAATACTAGTGTCCTTTTCTCATAGGTAGAGATTTGGGGAGATATAGAGATTTGAGCAGCCATAAGTGGAAAAATAGAGAGCTTCCAAGGTTTGGACTGATGTCAAAGCAGCCTTTTGCAGAAAATACACAGAAATTTGTAAACGTGGCTTATCAGTTAATTATGTGTTCAGGGGTCTAACCTGGAACATTCATTTTCTGAAGCCTTGATCTTAGAGTTCTATTCAGTCATGTTTAAAGCCATCAGTTCAATATATATTTGACTCCTTTGCAGACTAATATGCCTCACTGTGAGAAGGCTTTTTTAAACCTTTTATTCTTAGCTCCATCTTCTGATTCCCTAAACAGTTCTTTTTTTCATTGTTCATGCCCTTAACTGTCAACTATCTGTGGAGTGTTACCATGCCTCACCCCTCCTTGCTCTTTCTCCAAGATAAATACATTTAGGCTCTATTATTAATTTATATATGTGTCATGTTTAATATTCTTCTTTCAGCAACCTCTAATTGCCATAATGTTCTAGAAGACTTACTGCTGCCCAACTGCCTACAGAAGACCCGTCTCATCTTTGGTACCTTTCCTAGGTACAAGCCAAAGTATGCTAGTTCTTTCATTCAGCTTCTGTACTGCATAGTACTTTATAGGATTATGTCTGTTTTGTTATATATATATATAGAGAGAGAGAGAGAGAGATAAAGCTTATATGCTACATTAATATCCCTAGATTTCTTCCTTCTTCTGTACTACATATAATTCAGTTCCATTCCTTCTCTCTCCCCCCCCCATCCCCCTCAAGATTTATGACATTACAGTTATTCAAAAAAAAAATTGCTTCCCTTAGCACTTCACTTTCCAGCTGGTACTAACACCTCTTCTAATTCTGTGCTGTCTCAGAATTTCATCCATGCTTGCTATACTATAACTTCCACATGGAGACATTCAGTAAGGCCAACTGCCAATCTAACTAGCTGTCTCTTCCAATATGATATTTCTTTTTTATTATAATCCTTTATTTGCTCTCTTTGCCAGTTCTGAATCTACATTTATACCTTTAATAATGTAAAATGGCTTGGATAAATATGTCAAGCTAACTTTTCTGACCTAGAATATCAAATTGTTTATTAAAATTCTGTTCTAACATATAACATTCATATGATTCTGTGATCTTTCAATACATGAATAACAAATTATCAAGACTTTTTTTCTTCATAACTGACTATTTGTAGCCCATTCTCTTTTTCCTCTCATTAGTTTTCACATTATTTTACTCCCTTTCAATTTATTAGCTTATAAGAATTTTTCTCTTTTCATTTTTGAAAGCAATACACTTATTTTTCTCAGTATACTTGCGGCCTACTTTGTTTCCAATATCACATACAAATAGAATTCTTGGTACTTCAATGGTTTGTTTATTGTCTGCCTTTCAGTACTACAGAAAACAAATCTGCCATAAGTGCATCTTATAAAATTATATGACTTTTATATATATTTATATTCAATAATACTTTATTAAAAGAAGATACACTAGAAGAATGAGTGGGAAGGGAAGGAGGTAGTGGCTATGCCCAGTGATGAGACAAGTTATCCAATTTTCTGCATCCAACCCATGTGAAGATGCTATTTGTATCTTCAGAGCACTATAGCCAATGTTAATGATCTTTGAGATACAACAGAGTGACACCCTGTAGCAGCTATACTGCTTCTGTTTTTAGAGCAGCCATTTTCTCTATTAGTTTCAGAGTCTTTGAAACACAATTAATTACATGGTCAGTATGCCCAAAATGTGGTGGTTTTCATTACTGGTGTTTCCAAAGGTTCAGAACAACCTGAAGACAAAAAAGTGAGGAAAGAGAGACAAGCACTCAAAAAAGTATAGTATGACACAAGAGTGTATTCAGACATATTTATTTTTGCAGTGTCTGAATCAACTTCCCATTTTCAGGGAAGTTTCATTTTCCCATCATCAGGATAGATAATTAATATAACCTGATAAGGTTTTAATGTACTTAGCAGAACTAGCCATTTTGAAAAGACGAGACTTCATTATCTTCACTTATGGATGTGTTTAATAAGCAAACAAACAAACCAACCAAAAACAAAACTACAAAAAAGCAGAGTACAACAAAACATACAAACAACTTCCCTAAAAAAAAATCAAGAAAAAAAGCAACCCCTGAAACATAGAAAAGGATACGAAAGCAAGGAGAATGGAACATATTGAAGAAAGTGCTTCTTTAACAGAATTGTCTAAACCAGGTCTGGGGTAAGAATTGACTGGGACTTTACCTAGTTCCTACCACTTAGAGCTGCCACAGAAAACTGTATTACACTGACTGCAGGGACAGTGAGTAAATGCCTGTAAGCAAATGGTGTCAACACAGTCAGCTAAAATCAATTCATCACTTCCAAGACAGTCAGTGTGAGGAACATGTGCTTTCATGAGAAAAGACAAAGATGGGAAACAATGTCATTTTAGCACTTGCAACTCTCTGTATACCTTTAAATACACAGAGTTCTGCCTACTGAATGCCTGTAGGAATTAGTTTAAATTTGCAGTGTTGACTATTTCATGTTTCCATTCTTCTTCTAGACTAGAAGTATATTTGTGTGCTAAAATCAAAACAATACAATTTTACATGGGATAAAGAAGGTGTGACATGAATAACATCATAGTCATAAAAATAGTAGTTGCATACTGCATTAAAAACAGTCTGGAAGACAAACCCTGTTTATCAGCAAGTTTCAAGGTTTGAAATTTTGGTTCTATTTTGGGACAGATCCTAAACCTACTGAAAACATAAACAAAACAAAAGGATGAAGAAGTATTAGCTTTTGGCTTAAAACTAGAAATGGTTTAATTTGAGAGGAGTCTTTGTCTTCCCTATCTGTGTTCATATTTGTTTCTCTCTCTTGCAATCTGGGATGGCTATTTTATCGCCTGAGTCAGACTAAGAATTTGAACATACATTTCTGTTATCTGGTCATATGAACCAATGAAATGTGAGGACGAATCTTGATCGTTCTTCTCTTTGCTTGTTGGACAACTCAGAAGGTTTTGGATCTGAAAAAATGCTCTTGATACAGATATATTTCTGGAAGACATATGCTTCAACAAAATTTAATTTATTTCAGAATATTTGTTCAGTTTTAATCATTGTCTCTTCCTCCTCTTCTATTACTATGGCTATGTGCAATTTTTAAAGAGATCTAAAATAGTAGTTGTTCAAATGTCACCACAATGCAGTGAGTGTTAATTATCTAACTCCTGCAGTTTTAAAAATATTGTATATTTAATTCATTTTTATTTATTTATGATTTTTTTTTTTAGTGAGGTCTGCATCTGATTGTTTCCTGTTATTTGCCTACATGCTTACATTATGCATATAACATACTAATTATACTATTATTGCATTAATATGCACATAAATGATTAACTGATTCCTGGAGGCAAAGCTATGCTTATCTTAACAAAGGCTTGTTTTTAAACTGTGCTTATATTTTCACCTACCCCCTCATGATTACAATTCTTTCTTTTTATGTATTATAATTATTTCCATAACCATTAACTATTTGTGGGATATTGTCTCAAGGGAAGAATTTCTTTATCACAAAGATGAGAGAAATCTGGATTTTCTGAGTCAAGGGCTGCTGACATCACAGGAGGAAAAGGGGAGCAAAATAGAAAAGAATAACCAAATGAACATTCTTGTCCCAAGATCAATGCTCATCTTTAATGTTCTTTACCTTGACCCAGGACCTTCTGAATCTAGAAGAAAAACTAGGGGAAACAAATGCCATTTCAGAGAGGTGGGAACAGAAAGCAAGGGGTCCCTCCTAACCTCTCCATGCACTCAAATGCTCTGGAGGGGCTAGGCTGAGGCTTTATTAGGACTGTCTTGTTGTCAGAAGTCTAATAACCTCACTTAAAGTAAAAAAGCTGACATTGGTAACATGGAGGTATGGAAATGACTCTGTCAGAGGTAGGTTTTTGCTTGGGAAGAAGTGCAGAGACATATCACGCTTGAATTTAACTGCTGTTTCACTGTTAACAAAATTCAATGCTTGAAAACATTAGGCATTTCAAAATGGAAATTCTGAATGTCCAAGGGAGAGTAAAGAATAACATATGAAAAATGGAGATAAAGACTTTAACTTGGCCCGTGAAATAGGAGCACGAAAAGAATAGACTAGACTGTCATCACAGGGTGCCCGTTCAAGACTGACTTTGGCATTTTGTTAGTTCAGTGGCTTTCTTCAATGCAAGAAAGAGCTGTATTCAGCTCTTCTTGTCCAGAAAGAGGTTTATCTTGGCCTTGGAATTTCATGAAATTAACTTTGAAAGAAAAACTGAGGTTTGGGTGAGACATGTCTAAAAACCCAAAGGGCTCAGGCCTTTGTAAGGTTTCTTTATAAAAAGGTTTGCAATGCTTTCCCTACTTGCAGTTATAACCATGCAACATGAGAAAACTCTTCAACTATACCTATGCTTATGAAAGCTCTCCAACACTTCTGTGTGTGATGTACGTTGTGACCTCTGAACTCACAGCTTTGCGTAAAAATAGCTTAGAGAGAACTACTGAGAAATACTAATGAATCCTCATATATGTGAGGTTGTGACCAGTATCTTTTGAAGTCCTAGCGGGAGTTATTTTTCAGATGGGAGTAGCTGAAAGACTTTGTCCCCATGGAGCTGCAAAAAATAACTTTTCTTGCCTTTATTGATATTAGTGGTATTGCAAGAGTTGTCAACATTAAGGTTAAGATTTTGTTTCCTTTATAAATCTTGTTTGTAGGGGTTTTCACATCTGGGTTATTTCAAATTACATCAAGCTTCAAGAAATTTGGTGTCTAAACTGTCAGCATGAGTGTGATTTTTTTTTAAGAAAAAAAATGTTTAAGCCCTTTAAAATATTAGAGCAATGGAGTGGGAAAGTATAATGTGCTCCCATGAGATCGATGGGAGTTTTGCCTATGACTTCAATGGAAACAGGAAGCAGGCCATAATTTGTAATCAGTTTCAGAATTCCCCAGCCCCATCCCTTGCTATAGTCTTTAGCTAATATTTAAAAGCAAATTCTGGGGTGTGTGGATGCATGTGTCTTTTCCTTCTGCCAACTTTTTAATAATATTTTTGTGGTGTTTTTACCTCAACTCACCTCTGGCTACAGTGTCAGTGTACCTCTACTGAAATAACACCTTTGCCAGAGCAATGGTAAACAAGCTACAGGTGCCCTTGAGGTGCCTCCAGTGCCCTTGATATGAGAGACTGGTATCTTGTTTCGAATCCCCTGAAACACCCAGCCACAGAGCTGGAGTAACCAGAGATGGAAAGCTGAGTATTGGGTCACGTGTTACTCTCCCCTGGCTGTCTAGAATTGTTCCCTGCAGTTTACAATCTAGTTTTAAATGACCTGAGTATTAAGGGGCATCCCCCTCTTTCCTCAGGAGTATATAACATTTTAACAGACCTTGCTTTAGGAAACATATCCAGATAGCCACTAGATACTCCCTGAACTCAGTTTAAAGGTAACCTCTTTGACCGCACAAAACAAACACATCGTCTTTGGCTCCTACATTCTTTCAGTTCATGCAGATGATGATGTCTGCTTCTTCTCACCTTCTTCAGGCATTACTTTACCAAGATATACATATAGGGATCTTTTAAATGTTTTCTTATAGTGTCTTTATTTATTATATAGTCTTATAAATAGTCTTATATAGTCTTATATAGTCTTTATTTTATTTTGAATGTAAAGATATTTTATTTTGATTCAATTGTATTTTTTTGGGGGTGGCAAAAATAGATAATATAGGTAGTTTCTGTGTTTGTCATAGATCACAGTAAAATAGAAGTATCAACAACCACTCCTTTAATTGGTAAGATTTTACAGTTTATAAGTAGTTTTCCTCTGTTGTTTATTTGTTCTTGCACAAAGACTGACTACAGGATTTACTATCCAAAAATATGCCTGACAGCTGAAATAACATTCAGCTTTCCCCATGTTCAGGAATGTTTCATTATATCATGTCAGGTTGCATCATGTAGTACAAGTTACCTGAAATAATACAGCTAAAGAAAAAAAAATGTATAAATCAGGAATTTGAGCTTTCATCTTCAGTGTAAGATAGCACTACTGATTATGAGATAAAATGACTTACCAGAAACACATGTTTTATGCTAAATTTGTTGCTCATAACAGTTGTTGTTTTTAATAATAAATTACATATCTGTGATGTACATACCAGCTCATCCATTGCCAGATTTTGCCACATTCTAAAGTATATCTTAGCATGAATGAAGATTGGTAAAATATTATAGAATGGTATAGAGAACAATCCAGATTGATATACTCCATGGGGACAGTTTGACTGTTTTATTTATTATTTGAGTTTCCAGGAATTGATCCAATTATGTTTCTTCCACAAACTCAGTGAAACCATGAGTAAATGATCCATTTTGTGATATAGCATTTTATGTTCATAAAAAATAGTATTTTGATAGTAGTGCAGACTGATTTAGTCCCACTGAGTGAAATCTCAGGGGAAAATTAAAGCTATAAAGTCCCACTGGTTAACTTCAGATTAGCCAGTATTGCTGAAGAAGCTAGAAAAGGAGAGAAAAAAAATAAAAAGACTGAGCTAAGTGAAATCCTGGCCTCACTGTGATCAATGAAATTTCTTCCCTGATATCAATGAGGTAAAATTTTCGATATTTCCATACAAAATCTGTACTTAGGTACTACTGTGAAAGACCAAAATATATCTATCAGGTCAACATTTTTGTTAAAGACAATGGAAAATCTTAAATGGATTTTAAAGAAACAGCTTCCAACAATTCCCTAAAGAACAGTAGAAAAAGGAAATATTTTCTCAGTCCATGTAATATGAAATATTTCAGACTTTTCTACAGTGCTTTCAGCTCCTATTGGATTAGCAGGTCAGAGATTGCCCTATGAACATCTTTATTGACACAGCTCTGGTCCAAACTTATTTGTCCTTCCAGCCCTCAGCATTCCATATGTGTCACCAGTAAAGGGAGTAAATGATTATAAAATTAAAATGGGAGCTATGCATTTGTCAGCTTTGCATCCTTTAATGAGGAGGTCTGATCTGGCACATTGGGAATTCTTGTCTTTTGTTGTTGTTATTGTGAAAGCTGAAGTGACCAACATAAAAAGCAGCCAAATTCTCTGTCTTTTAGTTTTAAACAAAGTTTTAACAGGACTGTCAACCACTGCATGCAGTATGTCAGTTAACACTGTGGAGTAAAATTGACAAAGAGCACTTTATGTACCTTCAGAGCAAGTATATCTTTACCAACACTTTTGAGCTATTTTAAGTTTGTAAGCTGCAAGTATCTCCTGCTCTCTAGATTTGATAACAGTAGAACCAAGACTGGAGATGAGTAGCACCTGGTAATTAATAATCTGGCCAGTCTGCAGTCTATAATGTGCAGAATGATTGAAGTTTGAAGTGTCCTGACTTTATTAATCCCTCCTCCAAAAGCTGTGAAATACTTGCTTCACAACCTAAGGCAAGCTTACTTCCTCCTCCTGACATCCCATGTTACTGGCATGTGAAGGTCTCTTAGAAGCATGTGAGAAATCAGAAAGGGATTAATCCTGAGATGATATGCAGAAAGAGTAGTAGAATTCTTCATGACACTTGTCAAAAATGAAAATTCTCCTATAATTTTTTGAAAGTGAGTGATTTTCATAATGCTTTAATTGTTACTTTCAACATCACTTTATTCTTATCATGTCCCAGAACAGCAAGACCTCTGCATATGATGTGGTTAGCTATTAAGAACCCGTGACTGAAATGAAAGTGAAATGAGATCAGGTATATTTTAAGAATTCTCTAGCTTTTCTTATAGTGTTTTCATTTAATAACATCTGCTACTCATAAATCATGAAAGAAACCTTTAATAGCTACTTGGTTGAAAGCAAGAGTCTTTCACCTCTTGCAGGTAGACAAATACTTTTCTGTTAAAATAATTAAAGCAGAATGTTAATTTCTCCCTGCCCATTCACTAATGCAATCTGACCTCAGTGGTTCCAGCACTAGGGTCTTTAACGTGGCATGCCCTGACAGCAGCGATGCTGACCTTCAGCAGCGCCACATCCATGCTGCACGTCATGTACCAGGCCCAATCTGCACTCGTGTTTGTCTGCACTGCTCCACCAGCAGTGCCATGCCACTCCTGCAGCCTTGGGTGCCATGCTGTGAGTTATCCTGTCGCCACTGCACTCCATGTGCCATACTGTCGCCACTGCACTCCATGTGCCGTACCGTTGTGCTCTTTTTTTTCAGTAGTGATATGAAGGAGGCTGTGCCCACTACATTTTCTCTATGTGTGCATGGTTTGCTTATGGCACAAAAGTGTGTTAGTGTGGAAGATGATCTCTTTTCACTGACTATCATGGTGATTTGAACAGTTCATTACACATATATATGTGCTTATAGATGTAATATATATGTGTGTATATATATGTACACATATAGCTAAACACTAAAAGAGTTGTGAATTTCAGCTGCTGTGTATAACCTAATAGAGACTCCAATAATCTAACTAATAGATTCACGTAGAGACTGCAAAACCTGTATCTCCTGTCTTAAAAACACTGTTAGACTTTGGGACATCATCAGAAAAAAGTGTGTGAGGGGTCACAAAACAGTGAAGTGCTGTCTGTGAGGACCAATTTATGGTAAAGTGTGATTGATGAAAGAAAAAGATGTGTGGCTGTGGGTAAACACAAACAGACAAAATGATACAGAATAAGACTTGACTTTCCATACTAGCTTTTTGACTAAATTTTCTGAAGTCTATTTTTGATAAATTTATTGAGTGCCATACTCCAGGCACATCACCCAGATTTGATATGCAAAATCAGGAGTGTTATTTAAAAGCTTTTTGTCAGATATAGTGGTAATAGAGGAACCAGGTCAGGTGCTGTGTGTAGGCAGGAGGCAAGGTGGCAGCTCAGGTGCTGGTGTTTTCCAGCCACCAGCCCACAGTTTGCATCACTGCAAACAGCACTGATGTGTGGGATTACCCCATCGTGACTGCTAAACTGTCAGGGTGCAGTGGGGACATCCTAGAAGCCAGGGATTGCAGGAGCTCCATGGACTGGTCAGCTAGACAGGGCCTGTAAGCTAGAGTCCATCCCACCACCCCATCCAGGACCAGACCTGGGCACCATGTACCTCCCTGGGGATGGAGGTAGGAGTGGGCAGAGGCTAGTTTGGGATTTCAATCCATAGGTCAGGGTCAAGGGTGACATCTATTTCAGTATTTCCAATATGGTTTTCCTTATTGTTTATTACCTGTCTGTGTAGTTTCAGTCCTTTAAGTGAAATTTCATTCAATGAAATGAAAAATTCTCTAGGACAGTTGATATTTCCGTCCTATAAGAGGTGTCCTTGTTATGGCCCCAGTAGTCTTGGAACTAACGCAAATTAACAAGATCAGTTTCCGGAAAAGAGAAGCATACAATTCCCATTGTAAGGATGCAAAAATGATAAATTATTCTAAAATAATTAGAATTCCTAAATATGACGATCAACTTTATAGTTTTTATTAGAAATCTGGTGGACCAAATTCTATTTTAAAAATCTGATTTCTCATTGAAGAGGAACACCTCTTTTATGACTTACACTACAAAGGGTTTAGTTACAGAGAAACTGGTAAATTTTATTTAAATTCTCTTTCTGGTAAAGTTCCAGTCTTTAAAAGGTGCTTCCAAATATTCTACTAATTTTGCAAAGATGTAGTTAGAGCTTCTTTGTTATAATATTTGTGTACATTTATTTGTGAAATGCTGCCAAGGGATATTGCAATGCTGAAGGTATTGGATGCAGATATTGGCTCTGGAAATGTGTTGGAGAGAGAATAGATAGGGTCAGTTTCATTGGCTGTGGGGCCACATGGCAATGAGTGCTAATCAATATGAGCAATAATCTTGCAAACTATTGAACAGCTGGGGTTCCAAGGACACAGTGCAGCATCCTGTCTTTTATGGCAGCACTTCCTATCCGAGCAGCCAAGTTAGTGGTATTGTAGAAGCACTACAAAATCTTGACAATTTCCCTTCAAAAAGTTATTTTTCCTATGCTCCTGCACTAGAATACTCTCTATTAGTAAAATAAAAATGGTTACTGTGTTGACCTAAGCACAGGCATATGATTAACTATACTATGAAACTGTTGGTAATTGGCAACCGCTATACTTCTGGCCTTGTCCTGGGCCCAGTAACACCCTCCCCCAGAAATCTTGACATCGACCCCTGACACAGGTCAGAGACTATTCCAAGGGAAAAACTGGATGTAACCAGCCAGTTTTTGCCCAGAAGGGCAAAAGAATTTAGCTGTAGAAATGCAAGCTCTGGCATCTGACATGGCCTCAGGGTCTTAGTTAATTTTCTTTACATTATAATTTATAATCATTTTATCCAAAGTAGCCTTAAAGGGGAAAGTCTCCCCCCTAAATATTTCCTTAGCTAGAGCTCTCATTGGTGTCCATATCGAAGGGCTTTGTCACATTGCAATGCCTCCCAAGCATGCCAGTATCCACAACTGATAACACACTTGGACACTTCACTTATCTCACAGGTTTTAGCAATATTAACAACAAGGTATTTTTTGCCTTCCTCCTAGACACATCTCGTCTGCACCTTAGCCCCACTGGCCATACTCCTGTGCCATCTGAACTGGTAGGGTATACAAATACCAATACATATTGGTATTTGTAATGTTTGAGAATAATGGACAGACTGAACTTTCAAGGTTGAACCATTTTTTGTTACTGCCAATTTGATGGAAGGTTGCAATACCTTGCCATGTGTTGGCCATCGGTAAGATCACATATCCTCCTTCTGATGCTAAAGAGCAATTCAAACTTTCAGGATTATGCTGTTTGTTTTTTTTTTTTTTTTTACAACTTAAAAGTGACTTTCTTTTATGTACATGGTAGAGCTAATCATCAGTTGGAGAGAATAGAGAATGTGCTGTGCTAAGTTATACTTGCAAACACTATGTCTGCAAGACAAGCAGAATAATTTTAAAACAATCTCCATAACTATAATTTGTTTGTTTTACAGAGGAAAACATTACTTTGTATTTGGTTGGGATCATTTATAGTTTTTATATAAAACTATATAACTATAACTATAACTATAGCTATAGTTATTGTTAAATTTTAACAGTAATGTTTTTCACTGTGACAAGCAGAGATAATTAGAACTATCTTAAATATTCAGCTTGAAATATCTTCTTGTTTTCCTTCTATGGGAAAAAAAAGTCAATTTTATAAAAGAAGTAGATAAACAGCCCTACTTCTTTAGAGGGACATAGAGAGAAATAACGCTGTAAATAAATTAGTTAGATAATCTTTTAGGGCTTAATGGGAATATGGAAGCAACTATTAGTCTTACAAGCCAAATAATGTAAAACACATGACTTCCCTAATTAAAAACATAGAGTAATAGAGCTGTGACTAAAAAAATACAAGAAAGAAAAGTCTGTAATAGATTCTGTGGAACTCTATTTCCACATGAAGACTCTGTGGAAATCCACATAAAAATACCGTTATAAAACATAAAATACATAACAGTGTTAGAAGAGTACTGTAAAAGTTTTCTTTATTGTTTATAAAAGTCATATTTTAAAACAAACAAACAAGCAAACAAACAAAAGTCCTTCTCTGGACTCTCTCGAGCACTCAATGTCTTCCTTGTAGTGAGGGGCCCAATACTGAACACAGTACTTGAGGTGCGGCCTCACCAGATACAAGTATGGGAGGACAATCACTTCCCTAGCCCTGCTGGCCACACTGTTTCTTATACAAGCCAGGATGCTGTTGGCCTTCTTGGCCACCTGAGCATACTGCTGGCTCATATTCAGCTGACTATCAGCCAGTACTCCCTTCTCTGCCAGGCAGCTTTCCAACCACTCATCTCCCAGCCTTAGTTCTGCTTGGGGGTTTTTGTGCCCCAGGTGCAGGACCCGGCATTTAGCCTTGTTGAACTTCATACAGTTGGCCTCAGCCCATCGGTCCAGCCTATCCAGATCCTCCTGCACATGATCCTGCAGATCCTCGAGCAGATTGACACACGCATCTAACTTGGTGTTGTCTGCAAACTTACTGAGGGTGCACTCAAACCCCTCATCCAGATAATTGATAAAGATATTATTATTATTATTTTAAATTTTGCTTTTAAGTAAAAATATTTATTTTGTTTTGAAGACCAAGCATGCCTTCCATGTGGTCTTTAAGCCTGTAAAGAACCTCTCTATTAAAACAAACAAACAAACAAACAAACAAAACAAACAAACAAAAAAAAAACACATATAAGGTAATCTATTATCTGTTGGGGGTGGAATTACACTTTCATTTCACTAAATTTTCAAACTGCATAAGAACAGTAGAATGACCATAATAGTTTTGATGAAAACGCCCTCTAGCCCAGTACTGTGCCTCTAGCAATGGCCATAAGTGGACATCAAGGAAAAAGACGATACATGAAAGTATCAATACTTCCCTTTAAAATTCTGCCAGCTTCTTGCTACTTCCAGTTCAGGGAAATTTATTTATTTATTTATTTATTTATCTGTAGTTTGTCTCTACATGGGCTTTCTACTTCATTGGGGAACAATGGGGGCAATTCATTATTTAAACCCTTTTTTTTTTTTTTTTTTCCTGTACTCTTTTTTCCTGTACTCTTTACATTCAGTATTCTGACACTCTTAGAGAAAAGATGGGTTTAAAAATGACTATGCATGGATGTGTGGTACTTTCTTCAAAATATCCTCTTGTGTTTTAACAGAAGGTTACATCATGTAGAAATTGCAGATTTTACTAGTTCCTTTTGCTTTCATTGAAAAAAAAAATGAAGATGAAGAATAGTATCTTTCTTAATTTAGAGGAACAAACAGCATCAACCAAGCCAATCCAAACTTGATTTACATATTTGATAAACATATTTCCTTTCATCAGCTGGAAATGGTCAGAAAAGACTGACATAAGGTTGGTTGCTGACCTTGTACACCACTCAGGAAAATTGCACTGGCTATTTAAGAAGTGAGCTCTTATAAAAGCAAAAATAAGAATTATACAATGCACTGAAGTTTCTTCTCTGTTCTGTTAACGGAAATACTCATCATGAGAGGGTAGGTAGATACAGGATATGAACAGCATGGGTCGGTCAGTGTTTGAAAATGGCGGAAATTTTCAGTATTCCTCTATAAAGGAAAATAGAGAGGTCAAATCTGTTAATTTTTCGCGTAAACATATTTCCAAAAGCACACGTGTATTTGATACTTGTCTTTACGAAGATTTTGCATGAGTTTCTCAAGACAGCATCTGTCTGTCATGCCTGTTAAGTTCCATGTAGCATTACATAGAACAGACCTATTAGTATCTCTGAGTGGGGTGGACCATAAACAAATCAAACTTGAGACTCAAATTGTTCTTTCTGAATGGAAGCGGATGAGATAACGTGCAACACAGATAAAAGCAATACTATTTCTAAGTTTTCCTTACATATATGTCTTTGTGTATTTCACTGCATAGCAGTACACTTGTGATCTCATAATGCATATGACATATCAAATCATCCCTTAGCATTTCTATATTTGGAGTATGGTTAAGAATATAGCCCTTTCACAGTCATGATGAGAAAAAATACCCCCTGAGAGATTAAAAATTTACACAGTTACTATGTTTTGTGAGATATATTATAGCTACATGTATTAAAATGCCGAAATGCTGATAGTCTTGTTTACTTATGTGTGCTTTTTTTTTTTTTTTTTTTTTTTTTGGGGGGGGGGGGGGGTTGAAATACTGCAATACTGAGAGGAGGTGTAAAGATGTATTACAGACTGCATGAGTATAAATAAGTAACAGCATGTCTAGGGTGAATTTACATACCAGATTCATAGCATCTGTTCAGGGCTCAGCTTGCAAAGAGCAAATATTAAAGCTAAGCAATAGGAAGTACCCAAGAGGAGCTCCCAACCTCCGTTACAGCCTAGAGACTCCCACTCATGATCCAGAGCACACAGTCCCCTCCTGAGTACAAGCCCTTGACGAAACAAGGGAGGAGCTTTTGGGAAGAAGCTGGAGGGACAGGGACCTGAAGCACAGGTCTAAGTTGGGTGGCTAAGAACTGGCTTCTCAGAATCTATGCTTGCAAAGTTGATATTGCCAAATATTACCTGTGAAGAAGAGTGGCCACTTGGTTACCCCTGTGAGCTGCATTTGCCCTGTGGGCTGCAAGTGACACCCTAAAGGTATCAACACCAATTCTTAAACAGACTTGAGAGACTAGAAATCACAAAACAATACAACCAAAGACAGGAATGTGCAATTATTTCAAATTGTTTGGACAGCAATTAAATGGATGCTTCTTTATTCATATTGTTATGTTAGCTTAAACATTTATAAACTCTTTTGCTCAGCAAGTATTACTTAGAATTGTAATTTTCACTAGAGCTTCATGAGATTATGAATTAAAATTAGGTTATATAATAAGCTTAACTTTAGGATATATTAAGTTTAAAAAACAAATTTCAAAAAACATTATTCTTTGGACTACATCTGAAGAAGTGTCATGAAACAGACCTCATATGGATGTAGACTACAGGGAGATATGAGATTAAAATACAATTTTAGATTTGTTGATTTTCATCTTTATTTGCACATTTTTTTCAAGTGGAGCTGGATACAACTGGGTATGATTCAGAGCAAAATCAGTCAAGAAAAAGAAAGAAGAGAAACCACTGACAGCAGAATTTTTCCTTTTAGATTGTGAAAACTGTACCTCAAGTCTGCTAACTTTCATTAACAAGTATTCTGGCCCAGCACCTCTAAATAAATACATGAGTCTCTCTACCTGTGTCTCCACTGTTTTACTGCCAAAATTCTTTATGATGATAAAAGAAAGGGGAGGCAGGCATTTTATCTTCTTTCTTCCCAATTCAGTATTATTAAGACAGTAAAACTGTGCCCAACATTAAGCAGAAAAACTTCACACTTTGTTGAATTCTCCAGTAACGAAGATCTGGAGCGTTCATAACACTGACCAGATCTTCACTCCTTTTTCTTCTTCCTTTCATTCCGTCCTCCACTTTCAGGAATACAACAATTCAACAATAATTTCAACAAGTGTTCTCCACTTGTTGACCTATCAGGTACTGAAGCTGTTCTAAATAGTTGAGTAAGTCTGCTGTGGTCTGTTTTTGCCAGTCATATATAATCAGAGCATTTAAAAAATATTTTAACTCTTAGTGGATGTTCAAAGTTTCAGTAGGAGTCTTGGCACATTTCTACACAAAAACTGTACTCAGTTATTTCCTTGACTGCTGCAGAAACATTCCGGATTTACACTCAGAAGCAAGATGAGATTCTGGCTTGGTATGTCAACTCATCACGGAAAGGAAACATCTGGATTCAAAGCTGTACTATAAGATCTTTTTCACAAAGCCCAAGAAAACAAGGAAGCACTAGTAGCAGACACCCTCCTCTCTGCCAAGATTCTGCAAAAAATGATGGAGTATTTGTTTCTTGTTGAAAAAGATTATGCAGCAGCTACAGTGCAAAAAACATATTTTGCTATCTAAATATGCATTTTCACATTAAAAAAAAAAAAAAAAAAAAAAGATCATGTGAGAACTGG
The DNA here is from genome assembly GCF_009819795.1 of Aythya fuligula. NCBI lineage: Eukaryota > Metazoa > Chordata > Aves > Anseriformes > Anatidae > Aythya > Aythya fuligula. The sequence goes on along the minus strand of NC_045560.1, from coordinate 140,853,730 downwards.
CATGCTTTATCTTGCAGAGAAACAGATTGCTGCCTTGGCTGACTGCAAACTTAACATTACAAATTACATTAAAAGCAAATTCGTTATCACTTAATTTGTGTACATAAATATGAGTGCACCCATACTTTGCTGTAGGCATTTTTGACATTTTCTAAACTAGAAACAAGTATGGATATGGCTGCATAACTTCATTTTCAGTACTTAAATTGCAATCACAAAGATTATTTTTTTTCCCTTTAAGACAAGACAGGAGACCTCCTGCAGCTCTCTTTTTTGACAAAAACCAGAACACACAAAAATCTGTCTGGTTAAACTTCTTAGTCATTCGTAAAATTAAGAATTGATTGAAAATTTTTACTCTTTTTTTTTTTTTTTTTTTTTTTTTAAAGAACATTGAGTTCTTGAATATATGATTTCACAGTGTTCCTTGCAGATCAACAGAATCAAGTTAACTACAATTCAGAAAAAAATCTGTCAAAATAAAGGAAGTATCTTTGCAGAAAAAATGCTTAAAACAAATATTTCCTGAGCACCAACAAAATACATTGTACCTTGTGTGAAATTTCTAACCTTGATCAGCTGATGTGTCAAATACCTGCATCACACCCTCTGTAACAAAATTAGGGATCATCAAATGTTTTCTATCAAAATTATTTTAGCAGAAAACTGAATTTTTTAAGAAAATTTTTCCTACTGAGAGTATTTCTTTTCAGTCTCTTTTCATAACACCCATCTTTTTTTTGCCAAAACTCCTAAACCAAAACCTTTTCTGCCAACCCCAATACTTCTTTCTTCAGCCAATAACTTTGAGTTTTGACAAAAATCTGACATTGTTCCAGATATATAATTGTTTTTATATTATGAGACTGAGACTATATTACATAAATTCCATTTCATGTTTTTATCATGTCTCATTTTATATGCTTTCTTTCTAAAGTCAACAACTCCAAGCTCTTCACTCTCTCTTCGCACAAATTTTTCATGTCCCTCAGTCTTTCTCAGAACTGTGAACTTTTGCAGTATTTGCAGTACCTTTTTGTTGGTGATGTGACTTGTTCAGTACACCTCATCAGCAAGGTAAAACAGCCAACTTCTGAAAGTTGGAGTAACTTTTTATCATTCTCCAATGTTGCCTTTTTAACATTTTGTCAGCTCAGCTCTGTGTTTAGTTTCTTCTCCACATTGACAAAGGTGCTGCCTGAATATCTACGTTCATCTCCTGAGTTGACATAATTAAGTCAGTCATCTGTACTTAGTTCAAGTATTTTTCTTCAGTGTGCATTATGTTGCATTCGTCAACACTAAATTGTCATACCCATCAACATGTGCTCATTTAGAAAACATGATTAAGACTCAAGCAGAGTCAAGATTTGTGCTTGGTCTTGTTTCATATTACACCCATCCCAACACCCATCCCAACATTTTAACATATCACTACATGCAGTCAATGCTGAAACTACAATAATTTAGATGCATTCTCTACCTTTTTATTTCTCACCTGTCTCTCCAATTTGTAGGCTCTTTATTTAAGGATTATGCCCACAAAAATAAATAAATAAATAAATAAATAAATAAATAAATAAATAAATAAAAACTTTCATAAAGAAACACTAATTCATCATAAAATTCCTTTTTCAGATATGTGAGATATGTGGAAAGAAACAATAGAAAAAGCACCAAGAACGGTGCCAGAAAATTTTCTATTTTTAAGAATAGAGATTTTTGAAGACCGGCTGAACAGAAGTAGGGAAAACAAATCAGAAGCCCTAAGTAATGAATAGTCATTGCTTGCTACATAGTGCTAACTACCTGAAGCATTGAACTTATGTTTATTTATGAATTATTTCTCCTGCACTACCAAAAACTATTTAGAGCTAGGAATGATATCGGAAGAAACAATAAAATTGGTTTCTGGATTAAAAAGTGGTACAAATAAGTGATTTTTGAGACCAGGAGGGACAATAAAGGTCTTAATTCTTTTACTGAGCCCAACAGTTTCTTCAGTAGTGTTCAGCTTTAATCAATTTTTTGAAGTGATGGAGAATACTTAGCACTTCAACAGATACAATGATAGAGAGAAACCTTATTTCCAGATATCTCATTATCAAAGTGTAAGATATCTTGTTATATTGTTGGTGTTTTATGTATCTTGATACAGCTAAACAGGCATCTACTTACTAAAATTTGAATTGATGTCTATACATGTACAAAAGGTAATTCGAAGCTCTTCAAAGACATATTAGTAATGGAAAACAAACAAACCACAGTTATCTTCTCTGTGTCACATCTTTTATAGCATTCAGTTCTATTTTCAGTTTCCATTAGTTTTCTTTTAATGTTGAGATGAAAAGTTTAACCTTTCAGTTGCAGATTTCTATGTGAACAAATTATGATGATCTATTGTTGACATATAGACTTGAAATATAAATCTTTGTGCTCTCCCTTTCTGTTCCATAGCTAATATTTTATCCAACACATCTCTGATGTTTATGACACAAAAATTATGCCAAAGTCTCATTTTCTCCTTTGCAGTCTCTTAAGTAGGACACTCATCTGGTCCAGTTATTATTAATAAGTTGGACCATGTCTATGCTTGTCTGCTAATTGATGTTATCTGTCAAACAAAAGTAATAAAGCAGAGGGTGATGTGGAAAACTTTGGTTTCCTGATTCATCCAGATTATTTAATTTTGAGTTAATAATAAGTTTACCAGAGGATTTATTATTATTATTATTATTAAAGATAAGCTAAAATAATACATGTCTAAATCCATATTTAAACATTTTTAATGTGACTTGACTATCAGAGATACTGCCAACATATATTTCACTTCAATGAAAATTACAGACATCTGGGCTAAATGCTTCAGCCTTGTGATCAGGATACATCTGTATTGCACATTGCATCTTGGCTACCACAAGCAATCCAAATTCTGCAGAACTGGGCAGATTAGCCTGCATAGAGCACCCCAGAAACACAGCTATCATGTTTCTGATAATCTGTAACATACTGCAGCGTGTCATGCAATGTTTATGTTCCCTGGTATGGCAGTGTACAGCTTCTAGGCTCCTGTCTGTGAACTCTCTTGGGAGTTCACAATGAATATATTAGATATATTGGCTGTCCATACAACATATGGAATGAGGCGAATGCCAGAAATCTGACCAGACAGTAACCTAGGCAAGCCAACAGGAAATGTTCCATGTAATCCCTTGCCAAGATTTAAGCAATTTACCTTTGCCACAGGGAGAGATTTTGTGTTATATATGATTGATGGTCAATTGAACTGATAAACCCTGTATTTAAGGAATGAGTTAGGGTCAAAGCAACTTCTGTCAGAAGAGGAAGGGTTGAGTTTGTAACTGACTATTTCTATATAGCCCCATGTTACAACATTCACCTGCCATCAGGAGACTTGACCACAGGTTCATCTGCTCCCTAAAATGATTTGAAGCCACATCGCTGCTTCATGGAAAAGAATCTTTTCCCTAAAGCTAGCAGCTACACTAGTGTCATGTTTTTGGCTTGGGACAGAGTTAATTTTCATTGTAGTGTCTCACACAATGCAGTTTTTTGATGAAAAAAAGGTGCTGACAACACACTAATGTTTTAGTTTTTGCAGAGCAGTACTCACACAGAACTAAGGACTTTCCAATTCCTCATGCTGCCCTGTCAGTGAGAAGGCTGGGGTACACCAGGAGCTGGAGGGGACACAGCCTGGACAACTAGCCCAGACTGACCAAAGGGACGTCCCATGCCATATGGCATCATGCTCAGCAATAAAAGCTAGGGTAAAGAAGAAGAAGGGGGAGGACATTCAGAGTGATGGCTTTTGTCTTCCCAAGAAACCGTTATGCGTGATGAGCCCTGCTTTCCTGGAAGTGCCTGAACACCTGCCTGCTGATGGGAAGTTCAGAATGAATTCCTGGTTTTGTTTTATTGCACACCCAGCTTTTGCTTTACTGAGTAAACTGCCTTTGTCTCAGCCCATAAGTTCCTGTATTTTTACCTTTTCAATTCTCTCTGCCATTCCACCTGGGGAGGGTAAATGAGCAGCTGTGTGGTGTTGAGATGTCTGCAGGTTTAAAGCACAACAGATGGGAAGGGGCTGTTCCTGTCCCGCTGGGATCTAGCACCAACACAGGCACACTGGTCCCATATGGATTAGCAGCTGAGAGAAGTAGGAAGTAGACAGCCAGATAGGAATTACAAGAATCTTTTACCACATACCCTCCCAAACTTTAACTTGTTATTGCTCAGGAAATTTGTGAGCAGAAAAAGAACATTAAGCTATTTCTCCTTCAAGGCTTAATTAAGTCCTCAACGGGGTAGGGATAGAAAAGCCACATATATCTTTAGGGCTTCATAGTTTGAAGAAGGACTTTTTTAATCCATATTTCCTCTTTCTCAGCAAAGTCAGAGTGCAGAGCGTATGAGGCATCACATGCCTGTGTGACTGTTGGTATGGAATAAGTAAGTCCTGGTTCTTTGGGAGTAAATTAATTTGTTTGTCTATCTGTTGAATAATGGTTTGTTTGATTGCTGTTTGTCAGATCTGTGGTTTGGCTGTAATTTTTTGTTTGCAAAATCTATTTGGGGCTGTCTGTTGTGAGTAGGAAAAAGGGCTTGCAGCTGAGGGGTGAAAAAGCCTTTCTGTTTTTGATCACTGACAACAGTGTTAACAGTTTGTTAGCTGTCAAACTTATGTGGCAGGGTAGGATTGACCTAGGCAGTAGTTTCAGAAGCCGAAGAGGCAGAAAACTAGCAGCAGGTAAAGGATAACTTCCAGTGGAAGAGTGTTGCCCTAGACATCTTCTACATGAGGGAAGATGCAAAGGAGACAAAACTAAAAAGACAGCAAATCAAGAATTTAAATGGAGCCTAAAATCTTAGAGATAGTAGGAAAACAAACAAACAAATAAATAACCTTTTTATTTCAGTGTTGAAAACACTGTCATGATATGTGTGAGGTGACATGAGAGCTGAGAATTTGACTCAGAGAGGTTATGGAGGATGAAAACATGTGGTTTGCATGTGCAGCAATATATTTCGGAACACATTAGGCAGGCATTGATGCTGGACCTACACAGATGTGATCCAGTTAAAGGCACAGAAATGCACTTTTCAGTTAGTAAGACCACAAAACTGCTATTCTGTACTGACAAGAGATCAGGATTAAGTGCCTGGAGATTGCAGCATGCACTGTCTCCACTTGCCTATTTGGATGTGGGTTGCCAACCTGAGTTCAGCTTCTGTTTCCAAAATCAGCCACAATTTCTGGAGATGATCTTACTAAAAGGTCTTGCTGAACCAGCCTGCACCTTTCCTTGTAAGACATACACACCATTGTAGACATCTGCTTGGGCAACTGATGTAGCAGCAACAGAAAGAGTAGAAAGGTTTCCTGCATATCATGATTATGTAGATAAATATATATGCATTTACTGTGCTTGCTGAACTGGCAGCTAGAACCTCAATCATATATATGACAGGTATCACTTACTGTATACTATTCCTGTTATCTTCCATTAGAAATGGAGTGGTTGGGCAGCAGAAAGGCTACCTTTTTGCTGTGACATTGCAGTTGTGGTCTGGAAAGAGAGATCACTTCTTCAAGTGTAGCCCTTTATTTTTGCAGTCAAGTTAGGAAAATTGGGAAAGGGGAATGACCTGCGAGAAGAGCAGGGAACAAATTTCAGTAATGGAAAGGAAGAGTTTCTGAAGAAGTGGTGTACTGCATTAAGGGGAAATCACACTTGACCAACTTGATAAATTTCTATGATGAAATGACTGGAGTAGTAGATGAGATCAGAGCAATAGGTGTTTGCTTTTTTTTTTTTTTTTTTTTTCTGTAGGGTCTTTGACATTGTCACCTGTTAGACACTCATAGACAAAATATTGATGTATGGATGGGATGAGAAGACATTCAGGTGGATTGAAAACTGACTGAACAGCCAGGTCCGGAGTGTGGTGATCAGGGAAACAAAATCTAGCTGGAGGCCAGTAGCTAGTGGTATATCCCAGGGGTCAATACTGGGCTTAGTCTTGTTCTTAGAAGGTGATGTGGATGATGTGGCAGAATGTACCCTCAACAAGTTTGCAGGTGACACAAAACTGAGGCAGTGGCTGATAAGCTAGGGGGTTGTGCTGCCAGTCAGAAGAACCTCAACAGCCTGGAGAGTTGGGTGGAAACTCTAATGAGGTTGAGAGGAACCTCATGAAGTTCAACAAGGAGAATTGCAAAGTCCTACACCTGTGGAGGAACAACCCCAGGCACCAGTACATGCTAGGGGAAAACCAACTGGAAAGCAGCTTTGCAGAAAAGGATATGGGGGTCTTGGTGAACATCAGGTTGAACATTAGTCAGCAGTGCGCCCTTGATAATGGTTTCCTGGGTTGCATTGGGAGAACATTGCCAGCAAGTTGAGGGAGGTGATCCTTTTCCTTAACTTAGCCCTGGTGAGGCTACACCTGGAGTACTGTGTCCACTTCTGGACTTCTTGTTGCAAGTGAAACACTTACATAGCAAAGAGAGTCCAACAAAGGGCCATCAAGGGGCTAGAACGACTCTCATATGAGGATAGGCTGAGAGAATTGGGACTGTTCTAAAGAGAAAGTTCTGGAAGGATATTATCAAAGTATGTAAATATGTGGAAGGAGGGTGCAGTGAAGATGGAGGCAGCCTGCCCAGTGACAGGACAAGCAATGGTCACGAACAGGAACGCAGCAGGCTCCACCAGGAAGCACTTCTTTACTGTAGAGGTGACAGAGCACTGGTGCAGGTTGCCCAGAGAGGTGGTGGTCTCCCATGTTGGTGATACTTAAAAGCCATCTGGACCTGGTCCTGGTTGACCTGCCCTAAGTGTCCCTTCTTGATCAGAGAAGTACAAGATGATCAGGTAGTACAAGATGATTTTAAGAGTTTGCTTCCAACCTCAACGGTGTTGTGATTCGTTGAATTTGTGGGGCCCACTGAATCACTGAAAATCATATGTTCAGTGCAAATGTAGAGAAAAGAACCCATGAGAATGCACTGTAGTGGTTTTTATTTCTATTCCATCCTACGGTGAATCTTGTTTTTCAGAAAAGGTAATTGTTGCTCATTGTAGCCAATTTTCTTTCATTTTAGTGAATTCTTCAATTAAACCTTGCTTTTTTTTTTTTTTTTTTTTTTTTTTTTTTTTTTTTTTTTTTTCCTAAAAGCCCTTTTCACATTTTTGGCATGGAACCATTAAGAAATAAAAAAAGATATTTCAAGCATTTAACTATTTTGACTTGCCATCACAGTGAATATCATTCAGCAGCAAGAAACACATGCATTTAGGTTGGGAAGGGCTTAAGATTTGTCACTGTGCTGTTCCTCTTTTAGTGCCTTTGAGAAGAGTGAGAGCTGGTGCTAGAAGGATGTTCTGTAAATGTGGAAGAACCCATGATGGAGAGAGGACTCCAAGATGGGGGAGATTTCTCATGGAGATTTATGTTGAACTTGTCCTGTAAGTAGCATTTCAACTGATGTGTCAACCAATGGAAAAGGGTCATCAAGAAATTCAAAACTCTTTTCTTAATTTTCACTTCAAAATTGGGGTAATAATCCACTGTTATCAAAACACTTTTCTGTTTTCATGCTCATTACTTCTTCAATTATTTTTCACTGATTCTGAGATTATTGCTCACCATAATATTAAATGTCTTGCCCAACTGAAGGGTGAAGATGAAAGAACCTGGTGTTAGATTGGTCTGTACAGTGTTCACAGATAAGAGTGCAAGAAGAGTAGGACCTTCTAAGCCATAAATCACATGTATTTGACAATCTATTGACAATTGTAAAAAAATCTCACTCCTGAGCTCATGCCTGGGTCCTAGTCATTCAGACTTAGATCCTCCAGGTGCACATCCCATGGGATGGATCATAATCATCCATTATGTGTAAACACCAGTTCTTTCTCGAGTGGACTTTTATGATGAACAAACTAGATGCTCTGTGTTTTGGCTCTGGGAAAAAAATCACTTCAGAAACCCATCTCTACAGACAGCATGAAAGATACAGCATCAGGTTTGCTTTCTTATGTGCTCCTTCAGCCTTGTCCTTACAAGATTTGTTTTTCAAATATCCACATGCTTTTATGCAGCAGCTCAGTTTCATTCCATAGAAACAATACCTCAGCTGTGAGTTGCAGCAGTAAGATACAATGATATAACTTTTTTTTTTTTTTTTTTCACAGATTTTTTATCGTTGTTACTTTTCCCTCCAGTCCCTTTTGTCCTACAGGTTCTTGTAGTATAATTCGTACAGTCTTTTAATTCCCCAAATAAGTTAGCTTCCTTATTCTAACACCAAATGTTCTGGGATTTTAAGTACAGAAATAGAGCTTGAAGTCTGTGAAGGGGGAAAAAAAAAAGCACAAAGACTTTAAAATAAATAATTTTGGAAAGCAGATGTTGCAGAGAGTGCAAAATAAAAACCGTACAAGTTTTAGAGTACATTTTGTTCCCAGAATTGCTGAACCGGACTGGATCCCAGTATACACTGTTTGCAGACGGCTTTTGTTCTGCCCTGGGAGCTAATGGAAATGAAACAGGCTTTTTGCTGAGGAAGGTGTATGAGACATGGACTGGGGAAACTGTGCTCATGAAGTAGATGTCTTAAATATTGAAGAGATATGTGGGTGTTTGAGTAAGAAATAGGTGCCAGCAAAGACCGTCCTACACATTGTGCTAGGTCTCTCATTACCTACCTACATTGTCTTCTGGCTCTTCTCCTGTTCAGAGTTCATGCCCAAGTAATTGTGTGCAGCTGTAGCTGTCATTTGGCTCTGGCCCAGGACAACAGAACATTATAGTGACTCTGGGCCAGACCATGTTTGCTTGTTTGAGTCTTCTTCCCATACTTCTAATTTCATATATTACCCACCCACTTGGCTAAAGACCAGTCTCATGTGCCCAGCTGGCTAGCTTTGACTACTGATGCCAAAACTGCTTCAACAGAAAATAAAAATGGACATTGTAGATCCCCAGCTAAATAAGCATCTTTGCTCTAGGCTGTCATGGACTCCCAGCTTATACATCCTGTCTACATCAGCTCTGGTAACAGTAGATTCTGTCTGTGGGATCCTGTGCCTGGCTGATTCCCCAGTGAGAAAGAAGGAGGGAAAAGCCTGTAAATGTTGGATCTAGCAGGCTCTCTGCTGACTCCTCTAGTCTAGTCCATGGAGAACAAGGACTTCAAAAAATCCATGATAAATCATGGACACTACCAGACACAGATGACTCTACAGTTACTTTCGGCATCCACTCTTCATGATGGCTATGAGTCAACCATGCAACTACAGGGGTATAGAAATATTTTTCCAGCAGCATATGCCCTCCCTATACAACACAGAATGTTCCGAAATGCTGAATGTATGGGAAGAAGAAATTCACCTCCATGGAGAAGCCTATAATCCCAAGAAACATCTGGTATACTTTCTACCTATCTCAAGCTGAAGTGCAGCTGTATAATCTTTTTGAGCAGGAGAATTCATTATTCTTCTTGTTCATGCGTGTCTATCTATTTATCTATAATATGGTCTACTGTGCAATTTCAGCTATATATGCCAGTGAGGTTTTCTTTTCTGTATGTGTAAGTAAACAAGAATAGGGTTGTTATTCACAACTTCCTGGGATGAAACAAGTGTAGGAAGACATCAAAGCGTCCACATGTGGGAGACATGGGATTCTAGATCAAGAAAGCTTATTTGGAGAGGGGGAAGCATATGGTAGCATATGGCCAGTCCCCAGTTTGTGACAGAATAGTAGGGACAGAATTGCCAGTAACACTAGACTATTTTATTGGCAAAATGCCTAGAAGCTGGCTGTATGCTTAAAAAATGATAAGAAAATAAAAACAGGTCTCTACGGCCTTCAAAAATGATCCAGTTTGTCCTCAAATGCTCCCTCTTTTCCTCAAAGAGGGCAACAAACAGGAAACCCAAACTCACAGACATCTGCATCTGTCTAGATCTCAGAGAGGCAGTTGACAAGTTCTTCACAGTACTTGCAGGATGTCTTCCCACTGTCTATTCTGTCATTATTATCCCCATTCCACATTAATATTTCTCTAGAGCCCTTACCTTAATCAAGCAAAGCTGTTTATTTTAGTTGCACCAATACCAATACAAAGAACAAAACTAGGGCCTCTCCCACTGCCCTGAGCACACAGGGTTTGAATGGTTAACATTTCCCCTCCTCTACAAGTGAAAAAACAGGATTGCCTCATCTGGGGTTCCTGTGCAGCAGTCCCTGGCCGATGCTACTTTCCAAGCCTGTGGGAAAGGTTAAGCTGGCTCAGGCCAAAACTGGAGAGTGCTAACAGTTAAACAGCAGGGCAGGGCTCAAGGCCATTCCATGGTCCTGCACAGACAAAGGAAGCTTAATGTACAGCCACAATGCAGCATACAGAACCTCTGCACATGCTGGAAATAGGAGACCTGTACAAGAGTCTCCCTCTAGAGCCTTAGCAGCTGTTTTAGATCTACCCACCTTCATTCTGGCTTGAGATAAACACCATGAGATCTGGGATAATGCAAATAAGGCACACATGGCCTTGATCTGGCTGAAATCCTGTCCGTGTCTCACTGATGATAACCATGGTGTTGTAGCTAATATTGAATTATGTGGCAATGGCCAATGTAGAGACACAATGCATGGCAGGTCCACAGCTAGGTCCGTGACTACAGATGGAAACCAAAGATAACGGGAAATACAGGGCCTTGTGCCTGCATATAAAGGATGCAAAGCTGCTTCCAAGGACAATGATTCTGTGGTTAAGCAGGCAGAAACAGAGCAAGAAGGGGCTGTGAGAAGGCTTGCAGCCTATCTGTAGGAGGTTCACTAGCTGTGGGAGATCTGGCATGATCAGACAGTCCTGACTTAGCATAAAGTTAGCTGGCACAATGTTAGCTCATCAACATTTTTTTGAGTACTATAAACTTACTTCACTGGCTCAAGTGTAAGTTTATCAGCACTCTGCATCGTGTAGTGGGAGTGTTCTTATTCCAGCGGAGTCTGGATTTAATCTACAGCCAAACCATAGACATAGCCAGAGAGAGCTGTAACTGAACAAGAAAATGGATAAGTGCACTAGAGGTAAAAATTTCGAAATAAAAGGGGTCATTACAGCATTGGGGGGCAAACTGGCAAATGTAAGCACTGAACAGAGAAATTAAAAGTATCCAAAATACCAACTGATTACAGAGGTATGATGTTATACACAGCATATACAATTCCTATGGATTTCAAGTGCAGAGCATGCTGTGACAAATGTTTTGCAAATGGCTCAATGGAAATTGAAATATACAGCCTTCACAGTAGGAAAGACAAGCAGAAAACACAGTGAATCGGCTTGTAACATGCTCCCTGCGATCCTTAATGTTCTTATATCACACCAGTAATTTCAGACAGTCCAGAAAAACTTCAGTGTTGCTAGTTTTACTGGAAGACTCTCCTTCACTCTCTCTTTCTTACTACCAGGCCCATGCAACTAAACAGTGGACCTACTCTGATGACCTCTGAATCATCTCGAAGATATTTTGGGAACAAAAGTTCATGAAGCAATGCCCAGCTTTTTGGTTTATAGATCCACTCTCTTTTAGGTAAGTAATATTTTATTGTTATTAGAATATTTTAGGCCACACTTACGTCAAAACAGGTAAAGACAAATAGAAAAGAAATTCTTAATATTCACACCATCTATGATAGACAGAAAAGTTACTAGTGTTTATAAAAGATGTGGACAAAGAAATTAAAAGAAAACTAACTTATTCTGTTCACACTATATCATGATGATCTTTCTCTGCCTTATTAAGCTGACTCACTGTTCTAAGAAGGTGCAACTTCCAGGCCTTGGATATCTGTTACTCATCACTCAGAGAGATCTTGTCAGGAGCTCCCAGAAGAGAATTTACTTGTATGAGATCTTCTCTACAGAAACTTCCATCAGCTCCCAAATTCAGGCATACCTTGCAGGGTTTATCTTCAGCAAGATTCAGATCTCAGCCTGCATTGTCATTTTTTTCTGGTTGGAGTATATTAACGCTTGCAGCCAAACTTCCATTTGAATTCCTAGAGGGACTCAAATTTTTCATCCTCTTCCTTTCTTACTTATGAGATAGTTTGTCTGTGTTTGTCTGTTAAACAGAGGATTATTGCATATTCTTTGGCTACTAGACTGAAGGTCATCTGGAAAATATATCAGTTCATACTTCCTTCAGGATAGAGCACCTCCACTTCCCTGTTGAAGATGCATTGACATCACTTTCCAATGTGAAATGTCTTACTCTGGATCTCCTATATCAATTTATATGTTTTAGAAAGAATAAATATCATAAAAATCTAATTTGTGTAAATTTATGTTGGCAATTACTGTATTGACTGGGACTAGAAATCATGGTGATTGCCACTGGCACTCAAGTAAGATGAATACAAATGAAGAGGTAGTGATAAAGTACATAATATTACACTTTTTCAATAAAGAAAGAACAAATAGAAAATTATAACCACCACAGTCCTTTTATATTGACTACTCTTCATCTCTTAGACAATTTCTCTCTGAGTTGCTTTGCTGTCACAAGGTGAGATCATCAGAAAAAAATGAACTTATCAAATTTATTTGGGAAATATTCTTGACTGCAAAGGATTTGTTATCTGTAGTCTCAAACTTGATCATGTTGCAGATGATGCAGTTCTATGCTGAAGGTTACCAGCTTCTAAGCATTGAAACAGTTCTGTTTTTGTTTAGCAGATGTTTTAAGACAACTACAGGAAGGGCGTCTAGTATTCATCTAACTTTTGAGAGACCATGTGTTTAGAAATGCCACTTGCTAGAACAGTGACACATGAATTAGTAGAATTAGTTAAGAATGAGTATGTGTATGGCATAATACTGCATATTACAATTACAATACAGAAAATACAACATAAAATTTGCACATGGTAGAAAGTTGATGAGAATGCAACATGTACAGGAAGAGAAATGTAACCTCAAGGGCTGGAATAATGGAAATGGGTAAAAATCTGTAATACAATGTGCAGGGATCAATAGCAACTGAGTAAATGTTGAAAATTGAAAGTTGCAGTGAGGTGGCAATTTCTGGATTTAGCCAGAAAATTCAGGCTAGATTAGTTAAGGTTTGGTCATAGAGTAGACTGTGTATTACTGATGTCACTGATATCACATCCATTTGATAGATGGTAACTAATTTAAATTTTTAGATTATTTAATTCAACACGTTTTTTATTGTAGTTGTAGCTTTTTTGTTGTTGTTGTTGTTGTTTGCTTGTTTATTTTTGCGGGACATAATGTTATCTAAATGATAGTGTTTGGGATACACTTACAGAGACATGTTAGATATTAGTATTATAATTGTCATGATTTAAAGAGATAAATAAGTAAGGAAAACTTTGGAGAGAGACATTATGTCTACTGCCAGACCAACTGACAGATTTGGCAAAAGTCTTCAGATAGACTGCTTTTCCTCAGACATAGGAAAAACTTATATTCCTGAAAACCTGTGAATTCTTTCTGCTATAGAAGAGCAAATATTTGAATGACTGATAACTAAGATAATTCCTACACTATGTGTAGGATACCAGATAGATTACTGAGTATGTGGAAAAAAAAAAGAAAAAAGAAGACACAATCAAATTAATAATAATAATAAAAATAAATAAATAAAAACACTTGTTGAAATGTATGTTTTCCTGTACTTTCTTTAAGGGGGCTTATATGTGCTAAGTATAGACCTGCAAACAATCATTTTGCATGGTTTAGTTTCATGTTGTTACATGTGAAAATATCCATGTTAAGCTTCATTTTTGTATAATGCAACTTATGAAGAATGCTTTTTAATAATTATTTCAAGACAAAAGTGTTTCAGATTAGGAAAGAGAATCAAGAGTTATTAACTTCTTTAGAGAAGTTTGATTCAGATTTCGCCACATGAAAATAAAATAGTAATGAGGAGAACTAGGCACTTGAAAAATAATATTTACTTTTTCCTGTCATAGAAACAGCTATAAAAATCACCTGCTGTTGCAGGACTCTGTGAGCTAATAGATTAAACTTTTCAGAATTATTTTCGATTGTGATGTCAGTCCTCTAGAGTACACTGATGTTTTCCTGATGAATTTGCCTCACAAACAGTACCAAATTTAATTGAGCTATTGACATGTTTATTGACACAAGAGTCAAATGACTTTGTCGACATAAATTGGCTGGCCCAAACATATCTAACCTGTCTGCCTTCCCAAGTATAAAACCAGACCCAATTTATCTTATGTCTAACCTTTATGGTGTCAAATAAAAGTGACAAGCACCATGACCCCTAAAATAATATGTGGACGGCAGCTATATGGTTTCAGTCTTTTAGTCCTTTTTCAGTTTCTAGCTACAGAAGCCAATGAAATGGAGGCCAGGGTGCTTCAGCAGGACAGCAGCAGGAGTGACGTGCTTGCTGAGCTGCATTGGCTTGTTAACTGTTAATCACTGTTAACACTTGGAAGAATGACAATATCTGCTTGCCACCAAACAACTTAAAATCCAGAATGTATTTACTGGGAAGATTGATGCACCCCTGAACACTACTCATGACCAAAACAGAAGCTAAACTGCACTCCTAATTCCTCCTCTAGTCAACATCACAACTGTCCCAAAACAACAAACAAATCTAGAAACCTTACTATGGTATGATAACTATTTATTGTTTGGGTCTTGAAACACATGTAAATGTTCGGTGGAACCATGTGGAACACTCAATGATGCCTCTAGGTAAAGTTAATGGCATCTTAATCAACTTTGGTGTAAGAAAACATGGAAAACAAATCCCGCAGTGTCCAGGGTTGAATGAATGCCTCCACACTTTCCTGTGACTTATCAAGTGCCTACATCTCAGATTGGATATTCTTTTTGTCTACATTCCACACAGAAGATCTTGGAAAATGCTCCTTATAAAGACACCCAGGGATAGGCTTTGAAATATCACTGTACTGTACTGTTACCAAGCTAGGTAGGTGACTTGAAAATCCACCTATAATATTATTTTAAAACAATCATCTTTACTGAGTTGTGAGAAATGTCTATCTTTGTGTCTATCTTTTAATGACCTACTGATTATTAGTTGATGTCAAACCATGACTATACTTCTGAGATTAAAAAAAAAAAAAAAAAAAAAAAAAAAAGTGTTACCTAAATGTGTGCTTTACCACAGAATAATTAAGAATTTTTATTTTGTATTGTAAGGAATATTTCAGCAATTAGCAATTCATGTCAATAGACTTAAATTTCAAAATGACTTGCCAATTTATTAATTTAAGGCTCACATTGATTTCACTTGAATTAATTACTGTAAACTGAGACCAGATAGTGGAAGGACAGGCCCTTTAGTTTCAGAATTCAGGTGGTATATCTCTGTTAGGGTAATGATAGATATATGTACACATACATGTACTTTTGTATATAAATAATTACAATGTGTACATGAAATCATGGTTCACTGCATTTAATTTCTCTCTATTTGAATTTGTCTGAAATCAATAACTATATTCTCAGGCACCATAAAAACTCTGTGTATCCTTTCAGCAGAAAGTGCTATATGTTTAAATATCTATCTATCTATCTATCTATCTATCTATCTATCCACCTATCTATATTTCCTGGAATACTGTTAAGTTAGTATGTTTTCCCAATGTTGTTCAAAATAATGGAATATAAATTCTTTCTAAATACTTCATAGTACCAACTTTTCCACCAGGAAATTTGTTCTTTGTTTTGCAATTTGCTACTAAAAGAAATGAAAACACAAAGCCAAACATTATACAAAGATTTCTAAATAGTTTCAATTTCTAAGATTTAAATCACCACAAAGCCATTTGATCTATCTATATTTCAAACAATTATAATTAAAGAGATTTATATTTACATCTGGCACTATGACAGAGTTGTAACTAGCCTCTTTTGGATCCTATTGCCTACATGTAGACCCTATCACATCTGACAGTGCATTGGTAAAACAGAGAAATGGAGAAAGCTATTAGCAAAGCATGCTCCAGAGATGGACAGTAATAAATGGTACTTAGTATCAGAGTTAAGAAAATACTTGTTTTATGTACTTGACAGATTTCCTGGGATTGTGTGGAAAGGAACGCTCTACATCTGTTGCAGAAAGAAAGCATTAAATAATATTTTCTGTTAAGATAGGTCTATTCTGTATATATATCCCATACTGTATATTAGAACAGAGTTTGAAGCAGGATTGAGATTTTTTTGTACTATCACAATACAAGTAATGGAAGATAATAATTTTGTATTCAAATATTCCTGCAGGTTTATCTGAGTTATTGGAGATCTAAATCCATAAAATCGCACTTCTAGTATTGCATGTAGTAGCTGCAGTTGGGAAAATCAGGAAGAGGACCTCCTCAAATTGTGTAGTGCAGCTTTGTGCTTCCTGGCCTATATTTGGGCAAGGGAGGGGAGGCTGTGGTCAGGCAGGCTATGTTCTCAGTAAAAGGTGATCTCTCATTTCTCCCTCTCTAATTCCAGATGATTGAATAGGAAAACTTGTTACAATGAGTTTGAATTTCTATCTAAGGTTCCCTATAGGAAACAGTCTGGGGGGTGCGAAGACTCAGCCTTACAGAGATGACAGAAGCTAGAGCACTTGAAGCACATAGCACAATTGGTTCACTCTGAAATCTAGGTGGAAACAGCTAAGTAAAATCTGTCATGAAAATAACTCAATGGTCTGGGAAAGTTATGTCTTTGTTCATTCTTCTGAAGAAGATATCTAGGTAGAAAAAAAAAAAAAAATCTCAATTTTTCTAGGAAAGATAGCTATAAGTCCAAAGGCAAGTTAGATTTTATTATTTAGCATTGGTCCAAAGCTCCAGAAAAGCAACCTTGGAAGGCTGACACTCTTTATGATAGAGTGAAGGGACCAGTGAAGAAAAGTAGGATTTCTGGAATACCCTGAAATCAGATTGCCATGACTTTTCTTTTTAAAGGAACTTTTTCTTTAAGTTCCTTTAAGGCACTGCAGGAAGAAGCATGAGAATGACTTTGCTGGTAAATTCCTTTCCTGAATGGAAGAGCTAGGAAGGCTGAATAAAGAAATCTCAAAGAGTCTCTGACGTGAGACGACTAGAACAAGCCGTAAGGTTGGAAACTTGAAGTTGCTGTGTGTCACTGATCAGTTTAAATTCCAACACTGATTGAAGTAAAAAAAATATTAACTTCCTTGTCTTTTAATATATACTGAACTGTAATTGATACTGCAATAAACAGTCTAAGAAAAAAGATCTCTTCAGCTCATACCAAAATTTCTTCCAAATGAAGCATCCAAAGGTGTACAAAAGCAGAGTGGAGAAAACTCTGCAACATTTCAGGAAAAATAAATAAATGATAATAATAATTTGTTCTAACAAACATTTTATTCTGAAGCACTTGATGGTTTTTGGCTGCCATAGGCAGAGGAAGATAGCTGTAACACTGCATTATAAAAAAATCTAAAGATATTGCACTCCACATAAGTTTTAACATTAATATATATTTATATATATATAAAGGAAATCTTAAGGGTGAGATGAATGGGCTGTCAGTTGAAAGAAAAGGAAAACTAAATTTGAAGTTGGACACAGTTGTGCAAGACAGTGTTATGCCAAAAATTGTAATATTAGCACTGAAAGGAGAGCCACAAGCAGCAGAGAGTAAGGTGGTAAACTTCATGCTTATGGTAGTGAACTTATCCTCACTGAGGGAGTCTGTGAACTAAATTTATAGGGGAACAACCTACTGGACAGGATTCAATCTGTAATTGGACCAGAGGAAAAAATATCCATTTTAGGACTAAAAAGAAGTCATGGTAAGGTGTTGCTGACTTGGTTCTCTGCCTGTTCCATCCTGGGTCCATCTGATCTCCTAACCTTCAGAGGTTGGGGAAAATTACAGCATGGGGTGGACAATGGTGCTTTCTGCTCAAATGCTCTTTACCTGTGGTTGAGGCTAAAAGAAGAAGTAGACAGAACTTCTATGCCTGCAATGGGGGTAGAGAATATGGGAACAACGTTTTACCAGAATGTCTTCTGTTCTGTAAATGTGAGATCTGATTCAAGATGGTTTATTCCTCAGTGTAAGCTACCTCCTTAGAGCAGAACATAAAACCATGCATATAAAGAGGGGTAACGTGCACTTTGATAAGTATCACCCTGTAGAGTTTTTTTGTGCATCTTTGTTGACATACAATTGAAACCAAATAAATATGTAAACAGCAGACACTACCCATAATTACCTTTCCTAGCTTACAAGTTTCTGGAGACCTTAACTAGTGAAAGCCTTCTCATCATAGTAAGTCCACTCTGGATTTTAATTTGCTTGTGGCACTAAGAATGCGATATGACTTCTCTCTGTGCATGTTGATACAGTACTTCTAGTCCTTAAAACCTCCTACTCTGAAATTGTGTAGTTCTAACCTGGAACAGCTGCACTGGAAAATTGCTGTACTCAATGCCACAAACTTTCTAAGTCCTTCTATCTAGATGAGAGCAGCAGCTTCCCTGAGAATGGTAGAAATTGAAACTGTGCTTTTCTATGCATAGATAGATAGATAGATAGATAGAAAGATAGATAAAAAGGGGGAAGAAGAAAAAAAGGAAACAGTTTATTTTACTTCAAACTTATCGTGACCTATCTGCGTTTCAAAATCAAAAGCCTTTAAGAAAAGTATAGTGGCTTGCTGAGGTGAAGAGAGAACTTGTGTTTAGATATTACCTCTGGCTGAAGTTGCTGTTGTGCTTTATGTCTAACATTAGCTGTACATTAGGTTTACTATAGTGAAAATCTCCATGATAAAGGGTTATCACACATATACTGTGGCTATGTAACTTAGAAGAGAAATACTCATGTTTAGCCCATGTAGACCTCAAAGAGTTTTTAATCACTGTTTGCTTAACAAATTTGCAGGAGATATCTTAGCTAAGAGTTATAGCCTCCCTCTAATTCCCAAAGTAGTTGTAGGAAAACAGCAACTCTCTCAAAGTGTTTGTCACTCAAAGCTCTTATAGAACTCTCTCTTTGAGGAAGCATTTTTCACTAGTACCTTTCACACCTTAAAAAATGTCACACATCAATTTCTTTATTTATTTTGTTGTAAAATAGTTGCTTTTATTAATCTAGAATGTATTTAGCACTAATTATGTTATTTAAAATATACATTCTATATACATGCATGATAACAACCTTCTTAGAAAAAACTGTTACTCTGTCCCATTCAGTAGAAGAACCTATTGATAATCCAGTGGGAAAAGTTCAGTTTTTAATTTGCTTAATGTAAATGATGCTATAAGTATGTGAAATGATATACTAAAATGTCATTGCCACTGGCTCTGTTAGTAATGGAAAGTCAGAAATACCTTCTTTGACTATATATACACTATATCTTTAACTATTTCAACAAATACAGAAAATAAATTGCTAGTTATATGGAGCAAATATTTCTGTCCTCTGGGTATTAAGTATTAGTTCTGTGACTCCCACACCAAGAATGACTTTCATTTACCCCAATAAAGGGTAGGAATTTACTTCCAATAAAGGAAGAAAGCAAGAAAAAAATAAACTGTAGCCTTCTAATGGAACTACACTGAGAAAGACAGTGCATGATAGTGATTCTCAAACGAAGAAACCACACACCTAGAACTGGGTGCTAGCAGATTATTTAGGATGTGCTATCTATATCTTGCTATAGGACCTAGGATGGGAGTTGCAAAGGGTCTGTAGATTCCATTCCATTCCATTTCTAGTATCCATCCTAGATTCAATCTTCACTAAAGTCTCCTTTTTAAATGTATGTGAAATCTTTCTCCTGCTTCTAGATTGAAGTTGCCAATAAGGAGTTGCACATCACAGAAAGCACAAGCAATAACCTATGTCTTCTAGGAGATGCCAAGCCAAAACAGTAGTATCTATGTCTATATACAGATGTGTTATACTATTCTGTGCATGTATATTAGCCTATTAAAATATTTATTTATACACATACACATATAAAAACACATATAATGTAGTGGTAATTTGTCTTCTCTCAGTTTGAAAGTAATTAGTGAAGATAATTTTGATGGTTGTTTATAATCACACACAGAATCACACAGAATTTCTAGGTTGGAAGAGATCTCAGGATCATCAAGTCCAACCTTGATGATCTTATTATAAGAATATTACAAAAATAAAAGTGGTATTTATTTCCCTTCCTTTCAAATCAAGAAGTCTGTGTTGATTGGGTTGCTCATTTCTACACTCCTAATAGAGAAATCAAAAAACAAAACACCTACATTTACATATAAATAGTCAAAGATATTCCCCAAGTGACAAAATCATTCATTATATAAAATGTAACTCATTTTAATATCAGTGAGATTTAAATTAAAATTACCACTGAACTTTTTTTTTTTTTTTTTTTTTTTTGGTCAAGTAGGTTCTCAGGACTAGTCTGTAAATTTATAGCTATATCAAAGAAGTGTTTTTTTGTTTGTTTGTTTGTTTTTGTCTGTGACATCTGAAAAAATGTTTCATGTGAATGTTACATCTGTTAGAAAAGTATTTGAAAACTTTGCATTTTAGAATTTCATATATTTAACTTTTTTAAATTAGAAAATATTTAACTTTTAACTTTTTAAATGTAAAATTATATGGACATGAAATACTCTTTTTTTTTTTTTTTCCTATAAATTCTATTCTTCTAGCAGATAAATACTTTTATATTTAACTATTGAGGTATGCTAACATGTTAAAAAAGATTGTCAGTGTTTAACATAACCTCATTATCAAAAGTATATAAATACAAAGATTTAATGTGAAATACAAGTGGTACATTTATGTATTGATGCTTTGCAAGGCTTACAGCTAATGAGATGGAGACTTTTTAAAGACTCTCTATAATTTCTCTTATTGGGACAGCTGCATTCTGCACACACAGTGTCCCAGGTGAATCCATTTTTGTATTAGTACATATCTGTTATCTGACATAATACAAATGCAGTAATGTTGAGGATTCAAGTCACCATTTAAATATATATATAGAACTGAAAACAAAACATTTTATTAATAACTACTTATCTTGTTTTCAGTTTTATTTTTTCGTTTCTTAGTTTGTTTTTTTGTTTAACTTTTATTATTTTTTAAACCTTTAAAACAGATTTTTCATGCAGAAACACGCTACAGAATCTTTAGTGATAATTATCTCCTTTTCCAGCTTTTCAGATTTTCTGCATAGCGTGACTTGGTCACTAATGTAGAGTAAATGCACAGAACTAAGTGTCAGGAGAGCACTTACCAACAGTGTAGTACTCTCAGTAGTACACTTTGTACTCTTTCTGCATTTATTGCAGTTGCTGTACAATTTTTAAAGTTTCAAACCTCATTAAACTGTCTGTTCTCATTATGGTAAACCAGTGTTTTCTTAGCATAGTTTGACATATTTCAAAGCATTGTGTTTCTAATGTACGTACCCTCTAGTTGTTGATACAACTCTGATCCCCAAACTTGCATATTAAACTAAGAGATTAAAAAGAGATGAACAGGGATTTAAGCCTCCTGAGAAGTGCCTTTCCTTTCTGCTAGAAAATTGTCATCTTGTTTTTCTAAATTACTTCTAGAACCTTGAAATCGCTTATGTCTGACTTTATAGCTAAGATGCAGTCCTTATACTTCTCTTTCTTACTAGGAAAGGAAAAAACTCTGGGTTTTGCTATAGTACTGAGATGGTAAGTGATTGGTGAGAAAATAGTAAATGTTTTCAGAAGTAAAATGGACGGGAAAGCATTTACAATTGCTCGTTAGTAATATTGCATATAATTAAAATAGAGAATGTATGGAACATAAGATAAATGGCAAATGTAGTAAGCTTTTTTTTTTTTTTTTTTTTTCCTTTTCAGACTTATACTGTCTAGTACTGAGATATAGGTTGGATTGCTTAATTTCTGATTGAAAAATGATGAATAAATTATCTTTGGTAATTATATTTCTTCAGTGTAAGAAATAATAAGCATGGGTCATAGGTCCTGATCCACTAAACTAATAGCAGATTAGCTATTTTGGTACTTGGAATGCTTTGCATAATAAACATTGCTATGGACTGATGCATAATCATAACCTTCAGCCAAGCACTTCCTTACTAGTTTGTCTTGAGTCTGACGTTTTTGTCTGTACAAATTTACAATGGCACTAGCACTGTTGCTTACTCCGGCATTTCAGTAAGTTTCTAAGCTGCCAGAGAACTTAGAAAATATAATGATACATATATTAAATTATAAGTATTTTAAAGTAGCTGATCCTATTTCTGCTTATGCTCTCAATGACTATTTTTGTTGCATTTCTCACATGATATAAAAGTCATTGTAATTAAAGGATTTTTGCATATTTATGCAAGCTGTAAGGCTGAAGAAGTCACAGTTGAATCCTGTACAAATATTGACAAAAGCTGTATTTCTAAAATCTACAGAAGACTAATAATTCTCACCAATAGTTCTCTTGTAGTTCAACCACTTCAAGGCAGTCTGAAGGAATGGGTTCATTCAAAAAATTAGGGCATTTTTTCTTGATTTCAAACATCCCACACCCACTCTCTCTCCTCGTGGCCTTTGTAGGCACAGAGCAAAGCAGAGCTAAAGCCTGAGATCTTCCTTTCTTTAAGGAGATAAAGTAATGCATTTGTTACACATAGCAGTAATATTGGGTCTGAGTTTTGAGTACACTAAAATACTAATGCCCTTTACATATAGGTTGATATTATATATAGGTCCATGCTATGTGTCAAAGGGAGAACGGCATTTCTCCAAGGACAGATAATATTATTTATAACAGAGGTCTTGCAGTTTTCAGTGATAGTATCAATTGTTTACAGCTGCCTGAAACAAGAAGTTGAGTTGGTCTGATAAGAGCTTGAGGCTTGGGTCCAAGCCAGATACTCTTACCAAGGCTGCAGTGGTGAGTGTTACAAGCCTCTGTAGCCAGAGAGTTGCTGAAAAATTAGAGTAAGTATTTGGAGGTAAAAGCTTGATTCTATGGCAAAAACATCATTAATATTAATGATTCCAAGATTTCACCCCTACTGTGAAGTTTGTATAACATTTGTACAGGGCATTGTTAAAAGAACTGCCTGCACTAGTGCCAGAAATATGACATTGCTTAGATTTCATGAAATGCTTAATTTTATTTTCATTTATGAAGATTATGGTGAAATAAAATTCTGTTATAATGATCATGTTGATTTTTCAGACATTTTTCTGCTATGAACATACTGTTCTGTGGACAGAACATTAACTGAAATACTTTTGATAATGAAACAAGCAGTAGTATAAAAATAACTAATCTCAAAGTGGGAAACTTTCCTGTTATAGAATTTCATAATTAAAAGCTCAAGCAATGGTATTTCTAAGATGGCAACTACATATAGCAGGGTAGAAATGCTGATGAGCTGGCAGCCAACATGTTGATTACAGTGGGAGCCTGAATATAAATCTGTATCCCCTTTTAAACTGTGTTTAGGCAAGGAGAGAAAATTAGAGAAATGATGTGGGGGGGAAAAAAAAAAAAAAAAAGATTAAAAAAAAAAAACAAAAAAACAAAAGGAAAAGGATTAAAAAAAAGAAAAAGACAGTTTTACTAGTGAGCTACCCATGATACCTGCTGATATTCAGAACTTTATGCTGTTCTGAACATCCTTGCTTCATGGAACGTGGGATTGCACTTTATGGAGGGAGGGATAGTCACTGGGCAACATCTCTGCCATCTGACCCCTATGCCAGCAGTTGCTCTGAATGTTTACAGAGGAAATGGTTACCCCGACTATGAGCAGTATGGATTATACATAACATTAAAATATTCATTTTAATTGCCTACTTTTGTTTTAAATATGTCTTTCTTTTCACTCAAGTGATGCAGTTTTTCCACTTTTTTTTTGTTTTGTTTTGTTTTGTTTTTTCCTCCTGTAGCTATTTTTTGGGCTGTAGCCAGCTGTGTGCCCAGTTCTTGCGAAGGGAGGAGCAGATAGTATCTTCCCTTTCTTTCTCCCTCTCCGGAGGCGCGGTGCCGCGGCTGGGCCAGCAGAGGGAGGTCACGGCTCGCCGGGCGCAGCGACGCCGCCGGCCCAGAAGCTGCAGTACAGCAGGGAGCGAAGAACAGCCTCCAGCAGCGTCTCGGCAGCTAATCGGCGGTAGAAGCCGCCCACCCGACTGGAGAGATTCTAAGCAGAATATGAAGCTTTGCTTGTTGTACTTCTAATATCTCTAAAGATTTTCTCAGTGAAAATAAGAAAACAAACAAACAACAACAACAAAAACTTTGTGGGGACAAGATACATCCAGAATATATATATATATTTTCCTACATTTCAGAGAAACCCATTTCAGATAAAACAACAAGATAATGGTGATCCTAATGACACTGGTGTCGTGATCAGGCTTACTTCTGACAATTTGATCTTAGTTGCATTGCTGTGACTGGGATTTCTTTAATTTTGAAACATGTTCAAAAGGCCTGTACTGATAAGTGCAGGAGAACTCATTCTGTCCCAACTATTTATTTATTTATTTATTTGCTGTACCCCCTCCTACATGTGTGAATATTCTCAAGTGGAGATAATTTTGACCTACTTGTTCAAGACAAAAGCATAAGTGTGCATCCACTGCATAACTGAAATCTTACACAAATGTGAAAGAGTGAAACTTGCTTAATTTTGTATTTATTTAAATGTTTTTTTTTTTATTATTATTATTATTATTATTTTACTTTATTATTTTTTTAATTAACAGCAGGATCTGTATAGTGTGTAAAGACATAGTCTTAGATGATTCTTGTCCCTTTCTTTTGTTACTACCACAGCAAAATCACTGTTGTTAAATCAGACCAGTCCCTAAATGTGGAGCAGTAGCATGGAGATAAGTGATAAACAATAGACTGCAGTGTTTGTTTGTTTGTTTTTAGTGGATTTCTCTTTTTATATACATTCAGTTAATGATTTTCCCATCATAATCAATTTAGCTCAAATCTTCTTTTTTTATTGTTTAGGCAAGTACTAAAGTAGACCTGTATGTTACAGAGAGCATACAAATTCTTTTTTTTTCTAGGCCCACCTACCTATAGGCTTCATATTATTACTTCAGCTCCCATCTTCCTTTTCTCATCATTCAAGTCCACAATGATTCTGCTTTCCATATGAAAGTTATTAATAGGTTTTGATAACTTTTTGTCAAAGAAGAGTGGGAGCGAGTCACCTTTGATTGGAATTACTTTATGTGATTCATCTGCTTTGTGCAAAACTGATAGCACACATGCACCGTATTACCACTAGTGGGAGATTTAGCAGTTGATCTCTTCCAACTTCCCACTAGCTTCCTGACCTCCAGTTTCACCTTTCTGACACTATACTCACATGCACACAAACACAGTTCTTCGCAGCTTACCTGGGGATTTCTTTTTCAGGGACTATCTTTAAAGTGGTACAAGTCATTTGAGCTGCAGAATATCTACATAAAACCAGATTGGCTGGTCATAACTGCTGGTCATAACAAGCCTTTTGTAAAACTCTAGCCTGATTTTATTTTATTTTTTTTTATTTGTTTATTTCTCCTTTCTAATGGAGTGCTCATCACAATGCCATTAGAGTACTCTTTAGACTGAGGAATCAAAATAATCCTATCTCCTGTTTTTTGTAAGTGTAAGAAGTGTTTCTAGAAGGCTTTAGATAAAAGGGTAGATTTAAAAACATAACAGCAAAAGCACATGCATGCATTTACCTTGCTTAAATATTTGGCAAAGAAATGTGTCTTCCATCTGGCATGATAAGCTTGGAAGGTTCTTCACACCCAAAGTCTGTGACAGAACTAAAACAAGCGAACAAAAAAGATCTTCCTCTGAAAAGATGGCCTTTATTCCATTGAGCTCTCTTGTGCTGGAGGACATTTATCTGCCACGAGATTTAGATCAGTTAGATATTTGGGCAAAGTTCTTGAAACACACTGGTCACATGGACCAAGACCTTGAGCTTGGCATGAAGTTCTGGCAGTGTGCAAAGGAAAATTTTGTTGATTGCTTGCCTGTGTTGCTAAGGCATACTGCAGCATTTTGTATAGACTGAGCTTCAAACTTCCTGCTCAAGTACCTTGTATCACTGTGGTTTGGCTGAGAAATGACTAAGAGCAGATGACTAGATGTCTGGATACCATATGGTCATCTTTCTGTAAATTATGGGGATTACAGTCTGAATTAAGTCTTTTACATGTCAATAAAGGAGAACGTACTGTACATTTGAACTCTTCCCATCAGTACTGACCTGTCTTCCTACTGAGTTCAGATGATCATTTTTTTTGTCTAATCTCTGATGGAACAGTGATGCCAGCTGATGTCTTTTTATGATCCTGCCAGCTCAATCAGATCAATCATGTAGTAATTGAAAGCAGATTATAAAAAACACTAGAGGAAGAATTACTTCTCTTTAAGAGTCTGCAAAAGAATAAACCTAGCTGTAGAGATGTAATTTTCTGTCTTTTCTTACAGGATGCATTCTTCTCTAAAACAACTTACATTATGTTAGTTCCATGTACTGAAGTTAGAGACTTCTGCCACTTGTCAAGCAAGACATCAGAATTGCATGGTCATCTGTGTAGTGCAAAAGAGAAATCCAGGAGGATAAGAAGAAATGTATAAATTCTTTTCAGTGATTGATGGTACTAATGGTGACTTTTCTCATCGGTATAACCTTACCAACCAGCCTCATTTCACAGGTCACCTCCTTTTGCTAGGTTAGTTGTTTTCCCTTTGTCTGGATTCTCTAAAGACGTACTGGGGATAAAACCTATGATACTGGTTGTTAAAGAATGATGTAGCCAAAGTTGATCTTGAACATGTCAGTCAATCAATGGTGTACTTAGAGGAAGATAAGGAGAGGAGATGCTCTCTGTGAATGATTCACTGTCAATTTTGGTAATACCATGATAGCCATTGTTTGTCATTTTTTCATGAATCAACAAGAATCATGGTGGACTAACATTGTTAGGATGTTGAGAACTTGAATGAGTGAGACAGTGAGCGATAATGGTGTACAGATGACTATTCAGTCATAGAATCATAGAATCCAGGGTTTTCATTAAGGCATAATAGTGCATAAGCAGAATGGATTGCCTGGCTTCCTGCAGGCATGTGACACCTTAAAAAGAACAATGAAACCACTTTTCTTTGTTCTTCTAATGCTGTTACTCATCCTTGTTACTATTCTGCTCTCTCCTAATACACAAACAAATTCCCCAAACAAATCTTCCCTTTGAGCATACAAAGTCTCTAGAGCAGGGGCTTCTCAATTTGAAGATTTGTTTTCCATCAGTATGTCTCAAATTCAGCTTCCTATCTTCACAATTATGACCCCAGGTGAGAACAAGAAAATCCACCTGTGTTCTAAGGTTCTGAACTTTTGAACAGTAATGAATTTTGTGGGACCCAATTCTGGTGGGGTTAAAGGTGAGTGATATGGTAAAAAGATGCATTGAGAAAGGCTGTGGAAAACAAATTTTAACATTAAAGGTGGAGAGGAAGCAAAGAGAATGGGATAATCATAAGAAAGAATTTAAAGAAAACTGTAACTACTCTGATGGTCTATTTACTTCACATTTTATTAACATGGTGACTGCCTTGTTTTGGAGCTTTCCATCTCACTTCTGATCTGTGTTACTCATGTTCCCATTCAAAAGCCTTTGGGAAAGAAAAAAAAAAAAAAACAAAGAAAAAAAAACACATGAAAACAGCATGATACATGGTGTATTTCATAGATAAATTGTTGATAGTGCCTGCTACAGAAATTTTAATTTACTGTCTTGCTTTGATCTAGTACTTTTTCCTCTCATGTACAGCATGGCGTGGAACGAGCAGTACCTCTTACTTCACACATTGACAGGCCCCCATAAAACATAAACAATATTTGTAATTTGGTTCAAAAAGCACAGGAACAACAAAATGATGGCAACATATTAATGATGTTACAAATTCCCCAGCATTTCTCAGTCCCTACAGACCTTTCTGCCTGCTTCTACTGTGTTCTACAAAGCCTGCCACCCTCTGATGGCTGCAAGAGAGAGTGCTTTCAAAGCACAGTCTTGATTTGTATTTGCGTGTTTTAGGAACTGTGAGTTTATGCCTGCTTATTGTCTATTGCATTTTTAAAGTGATGGTTCCATATTTATCAAAATGAGCAATAGAGAACTTGTAGAAGTAGACTGACTAGGGGTGGAGAAATCAGGGACATGTCAGATGTCACTGCTCTCTGCACTTCCTCCCTGAAGGGTCATCTGTGTTTGGTCTTGTCATGTTACTGTTTGTTTTTTTTTGGGGGGTTTCCAATCCTGATAATAAATAAATAAGTAAGTAAATAATATATATATATGTATATTCCAGTCACGTAGTGTGGACTCACTTACTTAAGTAGTGTTGTGTGGGTGAAGGGAACCTAAGTTCATGGTACTTTGAACGTGGATGTGTGTGCAGCTAGGGGACACAAACAAGCCAAGTACAGGATATTCCTTCAATGCACTGCTAAATTGAAGGAGCAAGATTATATCATACAACAAAACTCCACAGAGCTTGGCCTGCTTAGATCTGGATTTCATCTTCAAAGCTGTATTTAGGATTTTGATAGTTAAGGTTGTGCTCAATTTGCCACTTGTTTTAAAATAACATTTTTCTATTAAAAATATTATTGGCCAGATGGTACTTTTTATAAATTACAATAGCAGTATTTTATAAGTGACTGCAAATCACTGACTGAATACATGACACTGTACAAACATATGAATTTTATTTTGAACCTTATACAAGATATGTAAAGTACTTTACTAACAGTGATACTTGAATACAGACCTGTCTAGTCTCTTGCTTTCTGTTTAAAACTGTGTTTTTTCTGTCTCCTGCTCCCCTGTTCTGATGCTTACAGCTTGAGTAAAGTTGGTGCCACAAGCTTAGCTCTTGCTCTGGGTCCTACTGGACAAGCATGGCTGATAACTGCTCGGGGGGTGTCTGTTGAGCACAGTCCCCTGGCAGGACAGGGACTCATTCTTTTAGTATCTGCATTTCCACAGGTCATGTCCCTCCCAAACTTCATCATTACACCAAGATTACCCTTGCCTGATGCAAAAGACGAGGATAAATTATTGCACAGGGAAGATGCAGAGGGAGTTGCAGTTAGATAATACTTGCATCTCTGCTTTCTGATTTTGCACTGAGGATACCAAAAACAGAATGGTGATCAACTCTCAGCTACATGTATGTGTGGCCAGCTCACTTCTTAGTGAGAACAGTGTTGAGAATTATGAAGTTTTAGGTGTTAAAGCAGACAGCCAAGAAACAGAGGACAGGGTAAGTTTTTTATAGAAAGTGCAGATTACTCAATTTTTGTATGCAAATTTGTCATCCATTATACGACTTTGTCCAAAAGCACTGAGAACTTACAAAGACATATGGAGTCCTGCAAAGCAGGATGTTAAACACATATCAAATGTAGGCTCAAGCTTTCTTATGCTTGGCCTTTAATTTTCAAAATGCCAGACCCATTTCTTTTAACATTTTTTTTTTTTCTATGAATTATACAGTGTATCAATGGCAGAGGAAGAGATAAAACTGAAAACTATTGGTTGTGATCTCTTGCCAGGTCATGAGTCCCCCACTTGCCCTAGGAGCCAAGGTTAATATTTATCTATGCCCCATGGCACTAGTTTTGAAGGTGTTGATCCCAGGGATTAATTGCTGCTTTAAACTGGCAGTTAACAGTTCAAACAACATTTTTATTGGCATACAGTAGTTAAATGTCTAGTAGTGTGCTGATGGGTTTATGATGATTAAAGTGAATTAGGAGTTCGTCTTTGAGTTACACACTACTAGGGGCACTGGGTCATTTGAGTACCCTGGGTTAACGTATGTGAGATGTGGAGTAACCAGAGTACACAGAAAAGAAAATGTTTATTTTTAAACATTGTACTTTGGACTGTTTTCTGTTCTATTTACATTGGGAAAGTAAGCCCTCAGGCTACCAGTTCTTCAGTGACCTAGTGCTTGAGCACACGTGCTCCTCAGGACACAGTCCAGGCCCTGTTGCTCATATTTCAGTAGTCATGCTCCATGGAATACAGCATCATGCTTGCAAGAAGTGTTCCTGGGGTGCCACGGGTCTTACACTGTACTGTGTGCCCAAGCTGAAGAACCAGATGCAAAACTCATTACATTTATAAACATTGTTTGAATTCAGTCAGTGCAGTATTTGCAATACCACTGACATTAGAAGAAAACAAAGATGTTTGTTTTCTTATCTCATCTTTTACTGCTTGATGATTCGACATTTTGAAATCTTCAGTGTGACTAGAAGCTTGAGATCTATGTTCTGGCCACCTGCTATAGGTACGTATCTCATACAGTGTGCCTATGCCCGCTCTCTGCAGGGAACCACAATCTACCAATGACCGCAGCCCAACTCAAGTGACATTTCCAAACCCCTTTTGGCACCTCTCTCAGGGTGCCAGAACAGGTTGTACAAATAGGCCAGAGGGAATTTATGGATGGAATATAAATCCCAGTGCTGCAGCCAGTGTGCGTGCTGCTGTCCCCAAGATGCAGTCTCCTAACTCTATTTTCAACTCTTGAAAAATACTATCTGTGACTACTATTAATGGATTGTTTCTAGCAGGCTAATTAATCAGGACAAACTGGTGATAAACGTTTCTCCTTATACAAATTATAAGAACTTACTGTCTAATTATAGGGTGAGTGCATCCAGTACTTGAGCTGAGAAGGGTGACACATGGGTGTAGCGAGGCTATTCTGTGCGGCTCAGCTGGTGTGCCCTGCTGCTGAGATTCCAAGGAATTCTGCTCATGAACCATAGCTAGCCTCTTTCCTCACTGCTATTTATTTGTGTTGTCTGACTTTTTGTTTCCTAATTAAATGTGACATGTGTTGTTGGGAAGAATCTCATTGGCCGCTGAAAATACTTTTGACTAGTTGGTTGAGGTTTCTAATTAGTTAACCACAAATTGTGATATTAGGGGACACTGACAGAATGAAGCACAGAAAGTCAAACCCAACCTTTGTACCCATGGAATGTGAAACCAGAAGCTGTTTTCAAAAATAAATAATAGGTGCAGAGTGCAAAATACACTATAAAAATATAAGAGATGTTTTATTTATAAACAACCTTCTTAAATAAGAAATAGTTGTAATTCTCAATTCCAGACTGTCTCTCTGTGCCTCTCCCTGTCAATGTCTACACTGCTGTTTACTTACCTCTGATACCTCAAATCCATGGTGGCTGATTCCTACCTTTCTCTCCACTATATCTGTAACCCAAAACATATCTGTGAGCTTCTGGAAATGAATTAATAGACTGTGTATATGGAAGCTGCCTCCTTTCCAGAGACTGTGACATTTAAGGTACACTGAAGTCCAATATGCCAGTATATTGAAGTATACAGTTAGTATTTAACTTAATTCTTGAAAATACATGTAGTTATATATGTTCATAGACATTTATAACATATGACTCAGCAGACACTCTTTCAGAGAAAACAAATAAGAATTTTTTTTTTATTATTATTATTTTTTTTTCAAAAGCTGGCCACCATCAGGCCTCTCATATATTCACCCATTCACGGTAAGCTTATTTTTCCCTTAGAATGAATTAAAATATAATTTTGTGTTGTCTTTCCCTATGTCCCAGAAGACTGTGCCAGTTTTTCTTGTTTTGTTTTGTTCTACATACTGAATTTTGTTAAAGTGATTCCATTCAGCTGGGGATTCTGTGTCTTCCAGGCTATATTGCTTACTTATAACTCTTGGTATTGGTCAATGTCAAAAATAACTGTATCTTACCCATCCAGAACAAGTTCCAGGAGAAGGATCCCAAATGATAGAAGACTGGACTGCTGCATTTAATGATGCCTGCTTCTGCTCTTCTTAAAGTCAAACTCTGGCCAATGAGTCAAGCTCAGTTGAATGCATGTTGAAAATATTCATGGAGTCCTTTCAGGAAAAATACAGAGAGGATGAGAATTCCAAAAAGCAGCAATATAGAAGTTACTCCTTCTTAGGGCTCTCATTTCTCATTTGGGATAAAATACATTTCAAATACACTCTTGCCTTTGTCACATTTTCCTTTTAACAGCCATTTAAAGCAAATAAACTGTGATTTTGATGGTCAACACAAATAAAAGCAGCTATTCTTAATCCCACATTTTACCAATTTAGAGTTAAATCAAAAGCTAGGTATTTCCCCCACATAACTATTAACTTGTAACAGTTAAAGGATAGGTTTCATCCTTTTGACTGAAAGCAGGTGTTTTGTGTTTGCTGTAGAAGAGCAATAACGCCAGATTCCTTACAAAAGCATGTAAAATGGAGAATCAGTACATTCTATGTAGCTTTTTTATTCCTCGTACGTTGATGTATAAATTACAGCTTTTCCTGGCCATTTTTCCCAGTCTTTTTGATTTACATGTATTTTTCAAAAGGTAGATTGTTGATTAGATCACCATAGAAACGCAAGAGGAAAAGATTACATTCTTAGTCTCTATCACATTATTTCCGATAAAGTTTATTTTATGATAATTATTTTAGCCAAATCTACTCTATGAAAAAACAAACAAACAAACAAACAAAAAAACACACTTTGCTAAAAAAATCAGTCTTAATTAGAAAAAAAATACCTACCTCTATGGAAATAGGACTGTACCAGCCACCTCATAAAAGTTATATTCCCGTTACATATAATTTAGCTAGATACTTTTGTTCTTGAAAGCCATAAATGTTGAGAACTGGCCTGGATTCATGTCCTTCCCTGTGTGGAGAAAATGAAAGGGAATATCTTACATTCTAAATTTTAATTAGCTCAAAAAGAAGCTAAAATTGACTTTCACAGTTGGATGTTAAGTGTGTCATTCAGGTTGATGAAGAATATACTTAACAAGTTTGAACCAACAGAAGAAATAAGAAGGATCATTCATGCTTTGCTTTGAATATATCTGATCAAAATAAATGAGATTCTGAGTTAAGCTAAGAGTTAAGCTACAGAGGAGCCTATGAAGAAAATACTTTCTGATGAGGACAGAAAAAACAAGCCCTCTGGAGCATGTTACTTAGGAATGATCTGTACATCTCATGTTATCCCTACGGACTGCATAAAGGATTCTGCTATCAACAAGTTGATTTTTGTGTCTCTAACCATTATCAATCCAATGTTTATCATAAAGAGGTTGTTAGAGCACCTGAATCTGGATTTTGGATTCCATTAGGTAGTAAGGCTGTAGCTTTGCAGCACTTAACCCCTAAAGAGATATCTTAAGTTGCTACCCTACAGAGTCTGAAGAAACTTCAGTTTGTTGCTAGGCATTTGCTTGTTTTTGTCAGTTTTCAGGATGACTTTCTGCATTTACATTTGACTGTGGGGTTCTAATTTTTCCTTTCCCAGGCAATCATGCAATCATGGTTCCTGCTGTTGTGGCCTCAAGAACAGATGCACACATTGCACAGCACTTGGGGCTACAAAATAAATTAATTCAGAAAATGAAGGTAATGCACCAATGGGTTGCTGTTTCTCTCCTGAACTTTTCCCTGGTGAGGAATAAAACCTGGGAATAGTCCACTGAATAGCAGAAGTGTTCAACCAAACAATACTGTTGGTAAATCATTTCCAAATAATTGTGTTTTCAATTTAATTTGCAACAGAAGTGTTTTTGTTTGGATGTTTTACCCAGTGTTTAACTGTATGGGAAAACTAAGGCCTGAACCTCCTGTTTTCCCTGTCTGTGGTGCAAGCACTTTATTTACTCTCTTGTTATGTGGGCACAAACGTGCACATGTGCGTAAAAACACAAATACATATGATAAGGCTAAAAGACTTGTAGTCATACGAAATATCTTTGATCTAAAGCTGATTTTTTATTATTATTATTTTTCCCCTAGGATTTATAGTGGAAGGTCACTGGTGTTGACCTTCTCCACAGTTGTTTTATGTATTTTCATCTGTTTTTATTATTTTTCAAACAGCAAGGTCATCTCCAGTGTCTTCAGTTAATGTGAATCACTCCTGCTTGATAGGGCTAGAAGATGATTTTTGAAAATGCCTTAAGTATGCTGAAAATGTAAAAAATAATGATTGAATTTATCCAAGACCTATAACTAGAGGATGCTGGGGGTGTTTCTTCACCCCCTCAGTGAGTGACAACAAATTTATCTGAATTGGTCTACATGCTTACATGTGTAAGCTCAAAGATTTGTTACAAATATATGAACAACTTGTTTTTCCCATGTTTCCAACAGCATGAAAATAAGTTTTCAGGAAACACCTAGCTCTCTTCACTGCCATCAGATTTGGAAAGAGTCCAATAAAGCTTTTGCCCTAAGAAGCCTCACACCCTCTATGTGAGACAAAATTCAGACAGGTCATAGGGCATAACCAGTAGTCCAGATGTTTCTGTGGTAAACCACCATGCTCTTTTAAGAGCTGCTGTTTTTTGGCATGTTGTTAGTCTTCCCAGCTGTTTACTTGTGTCCAGGTGTGAAATCAAATACTAGGAGAAATAAAATTCTGGGCTGAAGTGTGACTCAGTACCCATTACTGTAGTGCTTTGAAGGAAGGTTCTGGCAGGCTGCGCTATATGGGATCATACCTTTAGTATGTACATGTAAATATACAAACTTTAGTCCTGAGGATCAATTTATCTGAGATGACTACTAGCTTGTTCCCAGGAGAGTATGAAAAGAAAGCATACAGGTAGCAGGAGAAAGTGTGATTGCATGGCTTTCCCCTTCAGCTGCTCTCAATACCATGAAAGTTCTGTACAGGCATGAGAGAAGAGAAGCAAATCTTGTATGTCTTGTTCTGGTCTCAACACAATGGTAACTTGAGACCAACTCCACTGAAGGTACTGGAGGTACATTAGTAGGTAACCAGTTAAACGTATGGGACTTAAGATTCTAGTTATATATGTAGAAGGAGGTTCTTTGGAATGCACTCTAGTAAGAAAAAAACAAACAAACAAACAAAAAACACACGCTTAAATAAACACTTGTGTTTAAAAAACACATACGCATAAATATGTCCTACAATATAGCCATGGTTTATGTAGAAATAAAAGCCTGCTACTTATACCTTTTAGAGGCCATTGTGCAGTGACTTCTCTTATACACTGAGGAAGTGGAGTTGAAGTAATTTCAGTTACAGTGCCCATGATGCAACTTTATTGCAACTCATCTTCAGCAATAACATGTATTGCAGCAGAAATGTAAAGAAACAGAAATAGATTTTGGTTTCCTGGAATTTGTATCTGAACTTTGAGTGTGCATATGATTTTGTGACAAAATAAATAAATAAATAAATAAAATTATTTTAACATTAGATAGATAGGAACTGATATCATGTGAATGTAACCTTTATCTGGATGTTGAATTTATATTTCTTTTGCCTTGTAATATTGATTATGTAGTCAGCTACAGAAGTTTATATAGCTGCTAAATAAACTACGAGTATGAGACTTTGCAAGGCCTGGGAAGGAAGCCTCTGGATCCATCCCTTCCCTCTTATACAAAAATAAGAGTTCAGGGAATACAAAGCTAGTCATTGTGTTGGAGGAAGTGGTCTTAGGAAAATAAAGTATTTTAAACATATCCATGTTCCTATACTGTTTCTGGCTGAGCCACTGATTTTCTGTGCAATTCTGGACAAACCACTTGTATTATATCTATACTATGTAATGCAACATCATGAAGAAATATCTACAGTGACTTTGACTGAATTGTGAGAACATTATTTTTCCATTGGAATTGGAAAACGTGGAATTTTCCATTTTTAAAAAGCTGGGACAGGTCACATAGATCAAGTGGGACTGTGATAATAAACTTTTTACTTATCACATGAGGTAGAAGACAACACACCATTGAAACTCTTGCAGCAAGAGAGATTACTGTTGTTATTTATATTATGTTTTGGTTTTGGAAAGAAAAAAGTAAATACCTCAGTAGGAATAAGGAATTTAATTAGAACGGGATAGGATAGGATAGAACAGAACAGAAAAGAACAGAAAGTAACAACTCTTCTTATTTCTGAACCCCATTTTCCTTAAGTAAAATGGAGTTCCTTAGAAAATTACACTGTTGAATTAAGAGTCTGTAAACCTGGAAATAAGATTTTTTTTTTTCCTGTATATATTGTTGAACTTTTACTCTTGTATTTTTATTGTGCATGACCATGAATGTGTCAGGGAGGAGTGTAAACCGATCTTCACCTGGCTGATTCAATATTATTGTCTAAAAAGTCATAGAATCATAGATTCATAGGATGGTTTGAGTTGAAAGACACCTTAAAGATCATCTAATTCCAATGCCCATGCCATGGGCAGGGACACTGCCTTCTATATTAGGTTGCTCAAAGCCCCATCCAACCTAGCCTTCAATGCTTCCAGGGATGGGGCATCCACAGCTTCTCCGGGCAGCCTGTTCTGGTGCTTCACCACCCTCAAAATAAATAATTTCTCCCTAACATTTATTCTAAACCTATCCACTTTTAGTTTAAAGACCTTATTCTATCCTTGTTCTACCTTGTTCTTATCCTTATTCTACCTTGTTCTATCACTACATTCCCTGATAAAAAGTCCCTCCCCAAAAAGTCATTTGATGTTTCTATCTTTGATGGAGCAGCAAGCTGACCATGGTGCTCCCCTTTTCACAGGACTGGGAGCCTCTATATCTGTGCATCTAGGGACCCCAGTGGCTAGTTCTGGTACCAACAGGAGCAGCCCCAGAGCTTGCAGAGTTTCACTGTAGCCAACAGAGATGCTGCCATTTCAGCCATCACTCTGAGTCCTTGCAAAGTTTCATGTGCATCCTGGCATGATTCACGAGTCCGATTCTCTGCCTCCCCTTTGGTCAGAAGATGTTTCAGATGCACTACTCCACAACACAGATGTGGTCAGAATTTAGTGAGGGGTCTTGTCTTTCTCTAAGGAGTATTTTTGTGCAGTGT
Organism: Aythya fuligula; assembly: GCF_009819795.1. Taxonomy (NCBI): domain Eukaryota; kingdom Metazoa; phylum Chordata; class Aves; order Anseriformes; family Anatidae; genus Aythya; species Aythya fuligula. Next base: position 140,816,660 of record NC_045560.1, on the reverse strand, counting down.
ATTGATCAGAGTCTCCAGCTTCTGCATAGCTCTGCCTCATGTCCCCTGTGGTCCATCAATGTGGGGCTTGGGGCTGAGACTGAATCTGGGTATAAGAGGCAGGTGCTGGGGCAGGAAACTAATCAAGAGACAAAAGAGAAAATGCTAGACATGCTTTATACATATGTACTTGAAAGTCCTTGTGGGTGCTGGCCCTCAGGAGAAGAGACAGACTGGGAAGAAGAAATTGCCTCAAGCCAGTGGGATGGCCCCCAGTGGGGGCCATCCAGTAGCACTGCTCCTGGAGCAGTGCTCCTGCTGTTCTGAGAGCTTTTCTCACCAGGAAAAGAGCAGGTGTACATTTACAATCTGACTTTCCCATGTTTTCATGTGAATAAGTCTGTTTCCCAAATACCTGGCAGAAAGTGAATGTGGCACTTGTGTAAGTAGTAGCATTTTAAAATGTGAACTAAAATCTAGGAAGCCTTTTGTAAACCCACCTTTGCTCTTTCCCTTTTATCTGCTTTGAGATCCTTCCATAAAGTCCTCTTTTCACTTTTAAAAATACATGCGTTGTTACCACATTTGTAGTACGGTATTTTTGCTGTTTCTTATAGGGAATAACTGTATTTATGTTAACTCTTCATCTTCATGTATGATCCTACAGTTTTTCTGCCTGACTAAAGCTCTCTGATCTTATGTGAGCAAATATCTTGCAATTACATTTCAAAATAATTGCACAGAAAGTGTAATAAGCCACAGCAGAACTAAGTCTGGAGAAATGTGAGAAATGCTATGTGAAAGCAAGAAAGCAAGGTATGCAAATTTGGTTTTCAGAGGCAGAAAAAGCATGAATGTGGGTTGAACAGTTCAAAGATGGAAGGATATTCTGATTATGTGAAAACCTACTGGTGTTTTGACCTTTGCTTTTTATTCTTTCTGTATTTTTTTTTTCTCTCTCTTTATATGTCTCACAGACATTTAAATGTCTCACAGACATTTTAAGGCAAACTAAAACATTTTAATGTCTCTACATTATTATAGGAGATATTTCTTAGTGGTTCAAATGCAGTGCTTTCTTTCCAGATACGAGATGAAAAGCTTCCACCCCCAGGTTTGAGTAGGAATTGCTTTCTCAGGAGCAGGACAGATGCCTGGTTAAATATTCCAGGCAACTTACTAAACTTAATATTATTTTTTAAATTTTTTTTTATTTTCTCTATCTATCTATCAATTTTTATTTTTTTTTTTTTTTTTTTTATGTGTGTTTTCTATTTATAAGACATTCTACTTTCATCAGAAAAATTACGAAAAGTGTCCTGCATAGGTGTTGGCTATTTATATAGCAATAGCAAATACTAGAACAAAACAAAATGTTCAAAATAGATCAAAATGTCTCTGAAGTTTAGGAATATTCTGGTTCTTTTTCTAGTCTGTGCATTCTGGATTTGGCTATAGAAAACACCAGGGACATAATTTTTGTATGAGATAGCGGTAACTGTTTAAGAAACTCTTTTTTGATGAAGTTGCCCCTGAGAACTTTTTTAAGTTTCTACGTATAATGAGGGATCTCTGCAGAACCTATTCAGACTTTCAAGTCAGTAAAAGTGTGTTGCATGTGATAATTACATAGGGGTACAGCAGACAACCTGGAATAGCTCAGCCTCCATAACTCGATGTTTAATACTTACTTACTTTATTTTTGAAGCCAAACACAGAAAATAATAATCCTTCTGAAGTGCCATTTCCCATTACTACTTGGCAGCCTTAATTTCATTCTATCTTGTAAAATGCTCTCTGTAAATTCTGCTAAAGAAACACAATTGTCTTTAAAATGCAGCTAAAACATGTGAGGGTTAAAAGTAACTTTTTTTCCCATAAGTGTCATTCTCCTGACTTAGAATTCTTTAATGGCTAGTGAGCAGCACAGAACTGAAAGTATTTTTAATTTCAGTGCTTTGTATATTTACAGAGGAATTACAACAAATTTCTACACTTTATCTACATTTTAATAGGTCAGTGTGAACATATGAAGTGTATTAAGGTGGACTGCCTTACTTATTAAACTTACGTAAATTCGTCAAAAGCCCTTAGCAGTTGTATGCAATAGGGGCTGGAACGCCATGCATGATTGAGGTCATGCATCCAGCCAGTTTGTAAGACGATCCCTCTGTACTGAGCCATCAGCCATCCTTAGCATAGGGGCGCACTCATACACGCATTCCTGTCAAGTCATCTTGTGAAAGGCTGCTTGCTTCCAGCTTGGCTTGAATGTGCAACCTTAATAAAACTCACTGAAGTCTGAGAGAAAATAGCAGTTCTGCTGCAGATAGTGTAGGGGAAAGAGACTGGGATATGCATATGCAGCTGACTAAAGCAGGCTACATGCTGGACTGTAACAGAGAGGAAACAATAAATCTTAACTACTATGCAATAAATAATCCCAATTTTAACTAAGGAAATTATTCTCATAGTGATTTTTTTGAAAAAAAGAAACAACTATTTATCCAAGCTTGATTATTTAAGTGCGCTTCTCCACTCCTTTTTTCCAGAAACTTTACAGGAAATTAAGAAAAAAAAATAAAGAAAGGAAGAAAAAGTTTTTCTAAGAGTAGGAAAGGAAAGTAATAGTAACATGTCAGTTTTCCTTTCCTTTGCTTTCCTGGCAGCACTTCTTGCTCACATAGGCTGTAATACTCAGCGTCGGGGTCCAGAAGCCAGTGGGAGAAGATTTAACCGGATTCAGCATGGGCAGTGCACCTATACTTTCATCCTGCCAGAACAGGACGGGAACTGTCGTGAAAGCACAACAGACCAGTACAACACAAATGCTCTTCAGAGAGATGCTCCTCACGTGGAACAGGATTTCTCTTCCCAGAAACTGCAGCATCTGGAACATGTGATGGAAAATTACACACAGTGGCTACAAAAAGTAAGTGTTTCTTTTTTCAGTTCTAACTGAATGGATATATATATTTATTTTATTATTATTATTATTATTATTATTTTTTGTGGTGATACTTATGCTGTTCATAGTTTTCATGAGTTTCTATAAGAAAGGAGTTTAATAAGGATTTAACTCATTCATGGCTGAGTAGGGGAGAAATCTCACAGCCAGAGTTTACCTTTCTAGTGGTATTGCTGTCAGGAGCAGAATTTTCTTCACATTACTGAAAGATGCAATTTCTTAAAGCTTTATCTCCAGAGACCACCTATGTTTTGTGAGCCAGTGTATACAAAAATATACCAGAGACTCTTAGGACAAAACTTACTAAGTAGTCTTATAAACTCTACTTACAGTTCACAGATTCAGAGCAGATGTCATGCAGGGTACCTGCTACTCTGACAGCAAAAGTGTACATTTAAAAAAATCAACATTCATAGGATCTGTGTTAAGAATATCACTGCTCCTCCAGAAGTAAACCTCGTGATTATTTCACCCAGTTAATTGATGGAAGGAAAGAAACAAACAAACAAATAAACAATAAAAAAAAAAAAAGTAAAACAACATATATGCATTCACACTTCTAAATCATCAAAGTAAAACTTTTAAAATGTGTAGAGTACACTGGACTTGAAACAGCCTGTTTTAATTTGTTTGTGTATTCTTTCATAGAAAGGGAAAAATGGTGTGGAAGGTGTTGCAGTAAGTTAACAGAAACAATTCTTTTTAAGAATTTGTGCTAATTTTCTAATAAACTTTCCAGTATTTTGTATATGAAATGAAGTTTGGGCCAGAAAAGACTTAAATATTTAAATAGCTTTACTTGTGTGAGCAACTCCATTTACCTTAACAGGATTATTCACTTGAGTAAAATTACATACCCTGAAGGATCATGTCTATGCCTTAGTAATGGAAATGCCTTGGGATAGTTGACAAGTAAAAATAAATATATAAACAGCCTTTGTGTCTTATTACTTGTAATATTCCTATTCTTATTCTGACATTTTGACCTGGCAAAACTTAGAATATTGAGCAACTGGTGATGCAACTAGTCATGTAAGATGGCACAAGAAAATTATTTTATGCACCCATTTGATGGTTATATGATTTAACTGTAACACAAGTTCATACTAAGAACAAACATCAATGAAAAGCTAATAAATATTCTACTGGGTTGGCTAAAAATTCATATTAGCATATTTATTGTTAATTATCTCAATTAAAAGTCCAGCATACAAGATAGAAATATGTTAAAAAACTTAAACGATCCTTTCCATCCCCCTAAGCCAACTAAAATCTTTAAAGAGAATTTTCTGTTCTCTTGGTAAATTAATTGTGCTCTTTGCATATCTGGTTCTAGAAAGAAATGACTTTATCCAGTAAACATGTGACTATAAAACAAAATATAACCAAGCATTTATTTTTTTCAGACTACTTTTCTCATTATTTAATATCTGGGTCTGCTTTGGGGAATATAAATCTGGAAATGAGGGGATGTCTTTCGTAGAGGAAAGCATTTCTTAAGAAATTATTTTACTGTATCTTGGGAGGCTGAGGCAAGCACCGAGAGAGGAAAATTGTTATCTGTGTTTATGTGTGCACATGATTTTGCTTGAACAAATTGCCTGCTGAATCATGGTTATGAGACTTCACTTATTCTGTATTTGTCCACTAGAGACTGAACTAAGATCACTGTTTCACTCTGAACTGAACGAGAAGAAAAATGAGTCTCTGGAGTGTGTATGCCTGAGTTAGGGTTAGTCCTCTCACACTTTGGAGGGAAGTGATTGAACAGGTAGGAAGCTCAATGAAATGGTTTTGTATTTGAGGACTGTTTTCTTTCTCAGTGATTGTAAAACGGGTTGTGGGCAAAACCACCCCTCCTCCTTCCCTCCCAGCCCCCAGCCCTCTGCTCCCAGGGTGTTATGTGAAGCTAGGCTTGTGCATATACCCCCATGCATCAGCTTGCCCTGGAATGAAAGGACCTGTTACTCTGTGTGATGGAGTATGGCTCACTCTGAACAAATGAGTCTGATGCAGCTCCATTATAGCATCTCTGAATACTGCATATGCTTTGTTGTTGTTTCCATTACAAAGCATCTCAGCCATAACTCACTTCCTTTCAAAAGAAGCATAATGCTTAAGTGTAAATGAATACATTATGTAGCTATCTTGCATCTCATTTTTATAGTCTGTATTTACTGCCCCCCAAAAAACTTTTAATATCAGATGTAATTAGTGTTACACTAAGTAGTACCCTAAAATGTACCTGCTGTAAACAAAATAAAGATTAGTTAGTAGTTATAGGTCTGTGACTGGAAGTGAATAGTTATAGTAAGAAACAGTGTTTGTATTTCAGAATATGAGATATATTCTGACTTACATGAAAGAACAATGTGCATTATGCTATAATTATGCTACATAATATATACAACTTTCATTAAAATTGTATATAAGCATTGTATGGCAGAGTGAATTATTTTCTTTACACATATGCTAGCCTTCAGTATTTAGTTAAAAAAAATGTGAAAGCATAATTTGTTTAATAAACTGAATAGCATTTTAACTTTAAATGGTTTTCTGGTACATCTAACTAGCAAACTAGCAGATTTATAGAAGCAAAATAAGTTAATAAGTTTTTATTATTATTATTATTATTTATTTATTTATTTATTTATTTATTTTAATAGACTCTCACCCTCAAAACCAAAAGTGCTTCTTTGATGACCTACTAGCTTGATTCTAGATAAAAGTGCACTTCCTTGGGGAGCTGATTATAGGCAATTAAGTTCCAGCCTTGTCCATTAGCATTTGCATATCTGCAGTCAGTGTAACCGGGATTGGCTGGCAAACCAGGGACACAGCAAAATGCTCTGTGCAGAAACTGCTCGGAAGAAGATGACTTGGTAAACATTTTTAGAGATTTTCCTAGAACTGTTTATTTTAATACCGGATAACTTTCCCCATTGTTTAAGCTTGAGTTTCATTTCTGCAATATGTTTATACTAATAGATCAAAACAAACAGTTCATCACATTTTCTTTCTTGCAGCAACTGACTGGCACACATGATACTGTTTGGTATTTAATTGCAGTGTCTAAGTATTGCCAAAGAGCAGTTACACGAAATGTTATCATCATGTCTTGCTCTGGAACTTTCTCTTAGCTTGGTGAACTTATGGTATCGATGAACTCAGTATACATGTACTATAGCTATATAGATGGGTGTTTCATATACTTAGTCAAAATAATAATAATAATTGCTATTGCCATAGAAAGTGAGCTTTACATGATCCACTCATTCCTTTTTCTGATCCTTACCTAAACAGAATATCATAAATGTTTCAAATGAATGCTTAATCTTATACTACAAGGAGCTAACACAGGCATACAACCTTGAGTTGAAAGCAAACCACAATTATTCTGATACACCAGTATCCAAACTTAGATTTCTTTTTGATTCTCTCTGCAAATATTACTGACATTACAATACTTAATCAAAACAAAGAATCTTCAGCTTTAAAGAATCCTTCAGCTTCTCTTGCCCCTTAAAGTGTCTGTGCTGTCTCCAGATATAAGGGAAGAAGTACAAAATGAAGATTTGGATTCTGTCATTAAAGAAAGAATTGACGTGCAGTTTTTCTGGGCTGCCTGTATCTATCTCATAATCTACTTTAAAGTTTATTGTCCATGGCACCCTCAGTGCTCTCTATTGACTCACATTTTTCAGAAATAACACTCACTCGGGTTTCAAATACCTATAAGGTAATTAGGTTTTGAGGGGTACCAGTCACTGCATGGAAGAAACCAGCTTCTGGAAAGATTGGTGTACTCTCACTGTGTTCTGTGGCTCCATTGAGAGTCTGCTGCCCTCTGTTGTCTTTGCCAGCAGAGCCCAGCACAGCAGGCTCATGTATGAGGAGTGGCTGAATTTTGCTTTGGAATTTAATATGCTTTCCTGAAGTTGGGAAGATTGCATATAAGACACTCTTGATGTGAAGATGTGATAAATTGGAGCAGAGCTTGGCCCAGAGTGGCCAAGGTCTAAAAAGCTGTCATAATAAGCTATGGGTGTTGCTGGAAGACTGGCCGAAGACATGACACTCACCAATACAGTTAGATCATGCTTCACTTTTATTTCCCAAATAGCCTGACTCTTATAGCAGTTTAGCAGGGGCAGATAATGTCTCACACAAGATTATTGGTCGAAAGCACTCAGACAAACAACTGCAAGAAAACAACCCCACCTGCAAGAAAACAACCCCCTTGTGATTAGCAGTCACGTAGATCTTGTCCTTGAAGGAAGTGCCAGCTGCTTGCAACAATATTTTTAATTCCTCAATTGGGCGATAAGGGAACATCGTTATGGCAACTCCTTGTAGTCGTCTTGGTAGCTTGGTTTGCTCAGCTGCAGCAAGTCATGGCCTCCTTGCTGTTTCAAAAATTCCTCAACATATGGGAATAATCTAAATTAATATAGATATGGAAGTGGCGATAATGAGCCGTGCAAATTTGTGTCACGTTGAAAACAAAACAAAAGAAAACAAAACAATATTTCCCAGTTAAACTACAGCAAGAAACAGTAAACAATCAATTTTATTAGTGGATATGCTTAATCGGGCATTTTGTAATGTGAACTTGACATGTGACCTTGACGTCTACATAATATTTGGATATTAAGTGTAATCAAAAGAGATCCATGATGAGCTCCTGTTAATTTCCACAAATAAATCAGACCATTAGATTTGAAATCTGCTATTCATCTTGTATAAACATTACTAACAGGACTACAGAAGAAATAGCTTTCCACTAAATCTTTAATTTTTCAAGGTAGGCCATGACTAAAAGGAAACATTAAGAAATCATTATCTGAAACTGGCCACTAACCTACCCGGGGTTCAGCTTGAATCTGTATTTCTTGTCTAGACCCAGAGGCTCTTAATTGTTCTAGGTGCTCCTTTTTGCCTTGAAGTCAATGAATTCTCAGATCCAAAGCAAAGCCTCATCCTAATGAAATTTAAAGTGTCACTTCCCACAGACAAGCTGTAGAGCAAATGGAGGGTTCAAAAAATGGGATACTTAAATAGTATGTACTACTTAATGAATAAGTATATGTCAAAACTAACCTTAACGAGCAAGTATAAATGTATTGAAACAATCTGGCTCTAAGAAAATTCACATCTGTCTAAAAATAAAATTGCCTGTTTACCTCCAAAAAGGTCTCATGACTGATAATATGCCCGCATTTCAAAAGCTTTTTCATGAAACTGCTGAAGTCCTTGGGACGTTCTGAGAAAGAGGCAAGACATCAAACATGGAAATGCCTGAAAGTGTCGCTTTACTGACATTTTTTTTTAAGAGGTAGAAGAATCAGAGAAGTATACTGAAGGCCAATGGCATATGTTGCCACATTTGGTAGCAAATGACATAAAAAATATTTCCCATGCTTGGGCAGAAGGTTTTATCATAATGTGCAGTAGAACCTGACTGTGTTTGTTTTCAGTGATGACTGCTGTAATTAGGAACTTTCTGGTAACAATAAAATATTACATTTATTAGTCATCAGAACTGTGCAACCAACATGCCCAGTGGGAGATCTCATTTGGAACACTGAGAGCTTTCCTAAATGAAGCTGATGTAAAAGTAAATGATGTGTCATTTCAAGGGTGCTGAGGAACTCATTGTTCCCATTCTCTTCTGTGGTTTGGAAGCTGTCTCTACTTCAAAGTGCTGGGTGCCTTGGAAAAAAGGCCCATGTGGGAAAAGTGTAGGGCTGGGTATTCTAGGCCTGGATTATTCCACCCAAACTTCTGGCCAAAGTCCAGAGATAACCAAGATAGGTTTTTCTTTGCAGTAGGGAATCTCTCAGCTCTGCGTCAAGAGACAGTAGCAGGCCCAGAGGAAGAGCCAGCCATCCGAACCATCCCATGGAAGTCCCTGCTTCTCTTCATGGACTCCAGGGAAATCCTGAACAGCTCACTTCCTGATTTAAATACCTCAGTTAAGTGGGATAGATTTAAGCCTTACTCCCTGTCCATAGCTGTAGCATAGACTTCCCTTGTGGCTGCAAGGAAATCATAAACTTTAAGTATTTCTGTTTCCCTTTTCTAACACAGATATTGTAGTACTAAATTTCACAAGGCTGCTGGGAGGCTTAATATATATATTTTTGTGTTGCTTTTGGAGTCATTCTGGTGGAAGACATTTTGTGCTATTAGCAGTTTATGTATGGTAATAATATTTAGTGAAATGTGTTTAGAGAAAGTGATGTGAATTCAGAAACTCTTTTGAAAGGAAATCTATTTTAAAATGTGTAACTAAAGTAGTTAAAAAGTAGGCAAATGCAGTGAATATGTGTAATATTGAGTATATGTTTCAAATTACAGTTGAGTAAATGGTTTATATCTGAGGACAGCTATATTTACTCTGTATTAGCTATGTTCTGCTAATTGTGGGAAAGATTCTCATTCTTACAGTATTCTTAAACACACTCTAGCAGCTACAGTTCCATCCTGTTTCATTTAAGGTGAATATAGGACTTCAGCTCAGTCTTGCCACAGATTTTGAGGCAGACTACTGAGGAACGGATAGTTTTTCAGACCTATTGCTACCAGAAATTTTGAATAAACTTGTCATTATCAAAACTGGGCTTGACTGTGTGATTTACTGCAGACAAATCCTGAATGGTGAAGATAATTGGCAACCTGTTTGTATCCATTTCAACTTACAATGCAGATTAGTTCTTTGCTGTGAGTTGCAAACAAGGAAGAACTAATAAATGAGGACCTTCTAGAACCACTGTCATGGTTTTAGCTGTGCTGTGAACCTCACCTTCAGCACCAGCAACCCAAGTGTCTTGAATAAACAGTTCTGGTGTAAAAGTCTTCCCAGTAGCATAAGGATTTCCTCTCGTTAAAGTGTTGAAGTTTGATCAGGAAAAGGAAATTGAAATAGTATCATATTTCATAGGAAGAGTTCTTTTTCTTATGAAGCAAGCTGTACTTTAACACAGGGTTATTCTTGTGTAACCGCATGTGCATATTTTAGACAGTGTTATGAAACACTACTGTGGTGAATACTCAGTCAGAAGGGTAACTTAGAAATGCCATAAATTGCTGCACGTCTACACTACATTCTCATTAAAGTTTGTGCGGAAAGATCAAGCTTTGCTATTCATTACCTTAGTTGAGAATCAGGTTAATCTCAAATAATTTAAGTCACTCCTACATTGGGATAAGAAGCCTGCCCAGGGACTTGCACCAGTTTAATTAACCCTTTTTAAAACTGATTCAAGTTAAACTAGTACAACTTTCTTGTCTAAATATGACCTAATAGTGGGGCTCTGCTAAATATTGTACTGTCTATATGGGCATAGACAGTCAAAGCATGACAGATATTGGGTCAGCTGGAAAGATGCCCAAGTTACATTACCATGCATTTAAAAAATTATTTTCTTTTGGGATTAAAACAAATCAAACCAAAGAAAAATGAGTTGAAATAATTTTACAATCCCTCTGAGGAAGTCATATAGGAAATCAGCATTCTATTAGACATTGTAGCTACATGAATAAAGTTTCTTATATTTCCTTAACTCGCTTCTAGCAGCGAAAAGGGAAGGGAAGGGAAGGGAAGGGAAGGGAAGGAAGGGAAGGGAAGGGAAGGGAAGGGAAGGGAAGGGAAGGGAAGGGAAGGGAAGGGAAGGGAAGGGAAGGGAAGGGAAGGGAAGGGAAGGGAAGGGAAGGGAAGGAAAGGAAAAAAAAGTAAAGTAAAGTAAAGTAAAGGAAAGGAAAGGAAAGGAAAGGAAAGGAAAGGAAAGGAAAGGAAAGGAAAGGAAAGGAAAGGAAAGGAAAGGAAAGGAAAAGGACAAGGAAAGGAAAAGAAAGGAAAGGAAAGGAAAGGAAAGGAAAGGAAAGGAAAAAAAGGAAAAAAAAAAAGAGAAAAATCTACTAAGAAAAGAGGGGAACAATTAGAACTATGATAGTTTTATAGTGGAACACATATGTCTTTAGTAAGATATTTTAAAGGTCCGCCATACTGTAGCACATAGTCAGTCATATGATCTGTTACTATTCCCTTCTCAAACGAGAGAAATAAGCTTGAAAGTGTGGATGCAATTTTACTTGTAGTTGGAAAATCTGGGTTGAAGCTCTATCAGTAAAAAGTCCTGATCCCAAATTGTGTAAGAGTCTGAAGAAGTTCTTTGCCTTGGACACCTCTCCCTGGTGCCTGAGTCTGTGCATACATGCATATATACATATGCATGCGTTTGATTTTTGGAGTGAGTGGTGTCAAGGTACACAAAAATGCTTTTCTAAGTATCGTGGTTTAAATCCATTTCTACATTTTATACACATTTATCTGCTGTTGGAGGTTTTGTTTTAAAACAACCTTCACAGCCATAATTTGTTTGTCTTAAAGAGGAAAACATTACTTTTTATATGGTGGGGAACATTTATAGTTTGGGCTAAATACCTACTTCGGATACCACCTGGAATTGACCTGTAGGTTCAAAACAAACAAGCAAACAAAACAACACACAAACACACATCACACACACACAAATAATAGAAAGATTGATAGCAAGATAAAACCTTGCGTATTATTCATTAATTAATTCTGTGTGAATGAGTCCTCATACTATGCTGCTTGTAAGTTATGTGTGCATTTGACCTTGTCCTTTTGAGATTGCATATGAAGCAAGAATTTTCACATATTCTGGAAAAAATATTGGATCCAAGTACTGCCCATCCCATATATGTTTATGTCTTTACGTGTCCACTGCAAGACAAACCTAGTTGTGCTTTTTGCCTTTACAAATCAAAGTGGTGCATGGCATCTTACTTCTTTAATAGGACCTTGAACATAACTATACAGTTCTAATTTTTCCTCACATCTTCTGGGAATTTTTATTTATCAGAATAGCTTCTTGCCATTTGGCACGTTTTGTCTAGTTGTTTTGTTGCAAATCATGTACCAGGCTTTCCTTCTGCAATAAGAATGTGTGGGGACAACCAAAATCCATTTGTTCCAGTCTGAAGAACAAGTTGAACCAAGATTCACTTGTTCCAGTTAGCAGAACCTTCTTCCCAAGGCTTTGGGTTCTGGCATGCTTTCCCCTCTCTCTAGACCAAGGAGGTGGATGGGCTTGAGAGATTACCCTAAAGATAGGATAAACTCTAAGTATCCCTGCCAGGAAATGAAGGCAAGACTACAGAGGTATGGGAGAACTGAAGAGTTGGAGCAGATGATCTTAAAAGGTAATTTATCTTTTTGACAACACAGTTCCTTTCACACTTCAGCACAAATGATCAAATTGGTGCTAATCATTTTTGAATCTAAAAGCTATTTCTGTTGCAGGACAATAATACCAGACTGATCCTGCCTACATTTACAACTAAATTTCCTTTAAAGGCTATCTGTATGCAAGAGGATTTCTTGAAAGATAGTACCTATGTTATGAAACTTCTGCCTTAGGAATCACATCATTTTGGAAGCCAGGCTTTTAGTTTCCACCTCCTGGAGGTTTTACAGACAAAAGAACTAGCATCATTTGGGTGCACCTGCCCCCTATTTTAAATGTTACAACAAACTTTCAGCCATTCTTAAAAAAAATTCCAGCCTTGAAAATTCTGTTCTTACTTCCTGACTGTGGGTTAAAAATAAATAAATAAATTCTCAATGTGTAAATTTACTATTTTGAGATATAGTTTAACATTTGACCTTTTATACATTCAAAATCCTCAGAACACATATTAAATATGCACACAAATCAAAGCATAAGCCCTAATACAACCTCCAAAGAAGATTTTACATCTATCTGCGTGGTAATTATAGACTTGCCTGCCCTTTGGTTCATATTATTTATGGATGTTTTAAAGTTGTCAGATGATGTTTATAAAAGTTTATTTTTCTTTCTGAAGCTTGTCTGCAAATATGGTCTTGCACAATGCAGATTTAGGGGAAAATAATGTTTTAAATGTTGATCTTGTAATTTTTCTGAGCATTGTATTGAATGAATTTTCAGCATGGATTTCACCTATAGCTCTACTTAAATGTGCTGATTTTCACTTTCTTACATTCAGTTTCAAACAGATTCAGCAATAACCATCTGGGAGTTTCAGTTTTCATGCAAAAGTCTTTTGTAGGAAGGAGAACAGTATTAAATAGACTCCCCTTTTAAAAATTCTCTTATCATCTCAGTACGTGGGTAACAGAGAGAGTGAGTAATATGGTTATTCACATGCTTTTTTCTGTTCTGAGTCATGTATTTGTCTGCAGGAGGACAAGGACTTTCAGATAATTATCTTACTTCTCAAAAAATAATATTTTCTATGGAAAATCTATTTAGGGATGGTCTGATAGTTCTGAAATCTCATTGAAACATTTTATATAACACCTGATCCTCTGAAGTCTCCTCCAACACCAAAAAAAAAAAAAAAAAGAAGACTGCTAGAACATTTGAAAATTGGCCATTCATATGTAGATAAAAGTAACCAAAGTGAGGATTTAGGATCACTGCCATTAAGTACTGAGTATATTTATATGCGTCATAGTTAAATATTTACCCTCTACAGTCTTAATTCATCAGGAAATTCCTGTGGCCTTCTAGGCCACATCAGCAAGTCAACACAGTAATGGGCAGCCCCCAAACCATGATGCCTTTGGTGCTGTGCCTGGAATGCTGAGGATCTGCTTAAAGCGAGAATTGCTCAAAGAAATGACTTAATCTTTTCCTGAATGAACTATTTCCCTTTGTTCCTTGGCTAAGACTTCATACTTCAATCTGTGTGTGACTTACAATAGTAGAGATTAACAGTCAAGGGCCGCCTATCTTTCCTGCATCACTTCTATCCTGTTAATGGGAAAGGCCACCAATGATCAGTTAGAAAGGTTTTGTGTTACTATTTTTGTAAGGAGGAGATACAGACTGCACAATTCTTTATCACTTTAGCCTGTTAACTTCAGAGGTGATGATTAAGGTTGTTTTTCTTCACATTTTTCTTGAACGACCCAGTTCAATCTCTTGGCTTTTCCAAGAATTCCAGCTCATGTCTTAAATGTCCTTCTGTATATTCCTCTGACATCGTTTACCTCCATGACATCAGTATAACTCAACTATGTTGGCCCCTGTCTTCATGTAATTTCCTTAAGAATTATTTTTACCTGTTATAGGTACAGAACTTCTATGCAATTACAGGTACAGGACTTCTATGCATCATTTATCTTCTTATATAGGAAGTAATACAGCACAAGATGGCTTTGCCAAGCATGAGACTGTTAGTATTTAAGGTGAAGGATGATTACAGCAAAATAAATTCAATAATCATTGGTAAAAGATAATTTTTATAGTTTGATCTGCTTGATGAAGCACTGTGCCATTCACTGTACAAAGCTCTATCACGTGACTCTGTTTGCACCCAAGAGGTATTCTGTTGAATGTTGATTTCAGACCCTCAGAAACTGAGTCTTGCTGAGAAAGCTAGCTTTGTTTCACACTCTACCAGTACGAAGCCAGTACATTAGTTAAATCTCTGCCTCTCACTAGCAAAATGCTTCCATCTCATTGCCTATGTATGTAGTCCTCTCTAAAGACAAAATATAGTGCTTGGATAAATCACATAAAATATATGTGATGAGTTTGTGGGTCAGGTAATCTGCAAATGAAATACGAACAGTTTTTTCAATTGCTTTTTTGTGGCTTTGAATTCCATAACATATTTATGGCACAGGTGACTCCCAAAGAATGGAAAATGAACTTGTAAGCATTGACTATCATACCAGGGAAAGTGTAAAGTGCCTGGACCATCTGGTATCAGTGACAGAAAGATGGCAGGAGTCAACTCTCCAAAAGATTGTGAGGGATATAGAAGAGATGGGAGTTGGGGGTGACACTTAGAACAAGAAGCCTGCACATTTAAAATTGATAGAAGGATTCTTTAGAAGACTGACAGAAAGAGTTAAGGTTGCTGTTGTAATCCATAAATTTCAGTGCTGCCTAAGGTAAAAACAAAACAAAACAAAACAAAACAGAAACATGTCAATAAAACATACACAATAGAATAACTTGTCCTGAAGTGATGGAAAAGTCTGAAAAATTGCCCTGGTGTACAGCATGTTTAGTAAAATGCCCTGAAGCAATGTAGCTGTAAACTATGTACTGGCTGCATGACCTTATAAAGATCATAATACAGTATACTAATACTAATACTATATAATAATATTATATCAGATACTATATATTTCAGGAGTAATACAGTTAGATTAAGAAATAAATCATTATATATGTGGAAGATTCTATTTTAAATAAAACTTTTTTTTTTTTTTTAATACTAGAAAGTATATCCTTTTAAACTTAAGAATATAAGAACAAAAAGAGATGTCAAGGGTTCAGCAGCAATTTTTAACAAGGAAACTATGAAGTCTGCAAGTTTTGCTGGTTATTAAGATATCTGAAATGCTAACTGTCCCAGGCTGAAATGCTCAGTAGAAGCAGAATGCCATTTGTGGCAGTGCGTATGGTCACCAACATGTTACTCTCATGACAATTCTTTTACTACCATCAATGACAGCTTCAGAGGTGAGGTTTGCATTTGATGCATGTATTTGACCACTAGGTGAAGAAAACAATTTACTAACATCAAGCAAGTACCTCAGAGAGTTTGTATGAGCTAGAGTCCAGAAATACTAGAAAAACATTTGCCCAGACATGTCAACTACAGATTTTGGCAAGATCTAAGGACTCAATCCTGAAAGCACGTTTAGAGTTGATGGTACTCTTTCCACAAAAAGTTTCTTACCCCATTAAATAAATTTATACAATTTCACTGTTGGGGAGTATTATCACAAACATTTAGTTATGTTTCAGTAATGCTGGACTTCAACAGAAGGTAGAACTGAATGGGAATTGCTCTGTTACTCTACACCAGCACACGTGTTTTATGCTTTTGAATAAGTAGATGAAGATGGAAATTCCAGAGACTTCCTAGAGTAGCCTTCCTATAGCGAACAATGTCACCATAATTCAATGCATCAAAAAGAGGAATTATAGTTCCTGCACAGTTCACATAGGGGATCGTATGACCTTAGATATCTTTTTTTGTCAGTGAAAGATGACATGCACATGACAGCACATGCTGTACAGGCCACTGATAAGTCTTAAAAACATTATTAAAGTAAACTTTTTATTTATACAGGGAATTAATAAATTTTTTTGTTAATATTAATATTAATAAGAATCAAGTTTTTGTGCAATGTATTTACATATTGACTTTTGAAGTGCAATGGATGGACCAACACTAAAAAGAATTACAAAATTTAACACAGACAGAAATAACAAAGATTTGTCTGTAATTTGGGTTCTTAGAGCTAGGATGCTTGATTATATTTCTTTAATGCTAAACCAACAAACCAAAAAAACCCCACCATTTGTTACCTTATACCATATCGCCTCACAGTGCTCCCTGCAAAAAAACTATGAGTTGTAGAAACAACAACAAAAATGCTTCTTGAACCAGTATTAAAAAACAAAACAAAACAAAACAAAACAAAACAAAAACAAACAAACAAACAAACAAAAAAAACTTAGTACTCCTACACATCTTGGAAACATTTAGTTATTTGGACACTGACCCCATGAGGTATTTCCTAGAAGCAGAATTGAGCAAGACTGAAATTGTCACACTATTTTGGGCATGAAGATATGCCATGGACTCTTGATGCAAATATGAACCAAAGCGTTACATCTCTTCCTTTTTCATGCATTTTTGAAGACTACTTCAATATTTTCATTCATTATTTCACTACCAAGATCACAGAAATCTCCTGAAATTACCATTGACATTTTTTGGTTCATTGACACTAGAATTAGCATTGGTTCTTTTTCTATGGGCTGTAACTCACTATGATGGAACACTGGAAATGTGTTTTAGGATAAATTTTCCATTTGTATTCTTCTTAATTTTCAGGATGACTGCCCTCAATGTTAGTTAGGTTAGTGTGGTTCTAAATGGTGTCATGTTTTCACTTCCATAGTAAAATCATTCTGAAAGGTTATAAGCAAGCTGCAGCAAGATTATTTTTAGAATATTACTCATAATGCAATACAAGCTTTATATTGTGAGACAGCTCCACATCCTAAGTCATAATTGCTTGGTGATTTTTCTAACAGAGTAGATATTAATTTTGTTTTTTTTTCTTCCATTTTGTTTAGTCTGGTATTGCTATCACGTGTTTTCCAGGTGTTGCTACCATGAGCCCCTTACCAAAAAATATGACTAGAAAAAACAATATCCTATGGGAACATAAACCCAAAGGAGGTTTTCAACACATTCCACAAAATCAAGCCATTATCATTAAATAGCCTCAAGAGGACTACAAACTTCAAAAAAATGGTCTCTTGACTCTCACCCAGAGTGTGATGTTAATGAGTTCCTGAGTAGCTTGCCCTGATGCTGCTCAGAGTGAATCAGTGGTAAAGTGTGAGTTCAATTCCTGTCCAGGAAAGGGCATTTCCCAACCTCAGGTCCACCCAGCTGAAGCTAATTCCTTTCCCCTTCCTCCCCACAGAGCTTCCAGGGGCAGCAGAGGTTCTGGGTCCACTTCTTGGTGCAAGCTCTCTGGAGCCAAGTACTTCAACACATCTCTGCCTTTTTGTAAAGGGATTTCTTAACGATAAGGGACAAACCTCAGTTCTGTCCAGACAAAATTTCTTGGCAGAACAGGAAATTCCCAGAGGGCCAGGAGGAATTTTAAAGGGCTGGAGGGGTATGTTGCAAAATGCTAGCCTGGCACCCATGGAGACTGAAATCTGTTATTTATAGTAGAGCAGAGGCAGAAAACAGATGGTGTAGAGCCTCACAATATGCTCTACAATCCCTGCATTGTGTCAGCATAAATTTGTGGGGTACCACATCAAGGACAGGGTTGATAGTACAGTCTCTATTCCTAGCCACTTCTTCCCTTCACATGCCTAGAAGTGAACGATACCAGATAATGCCATATGCAGTGTCATTTTGTAACGCAAAAAGACCACTTTTAGAAAGACCTGGAACAACACCGTAAATCAGAAATTGTGTCAATGGTATCAGTGGAACAATGCCAATGTCAATCTGCTGCAGCTGAAAGAAGGCTCAAGCCCAGCCCATGAGAAGCAGACAAACTTCAAAAACAATTTTTTTTTTGTTGCTCATTTGAGGACAGGATTGTGTGTACAGGCTCTATTATGTGCATAGTCTTCTCTCAACATTACCCAGGCCTGAAAGTGGGATGCACATGCCATTAGAACAATTTAATAATGATATTTTGGGCATTTCCATTTTTGTTCATATCAAAAAGAATACAACTGCAACTCTGCCTGTAAGATTTTTTCTGCATTGCTCTTTCCAGTCCCTCAAAACACTAAAAAAGAAGCAAGATTTCTGTTGGAAAGGAAAGCCTGAAACTGATCTGGAAGAGTATTTGAATTTAAACCTAGTTTTGGTTTCTATGTGGCCTGTATTTTCAGGGGCCATTTGAGTTTTTAAGGTTTCCTATGCTGAAGCCAGACAGGAAATATATCAGTTTATTTTGTTTTAAAATAGTGAAATCCTTATTGTTGAAGTTTTCAGCAGATTATTTAGGCATTTCTTTGAGATATTTCTGGGACAGAATTGCTTGATGGCAGAGGTAGTCTAGCTAGAAACCTTTTAATTAGAAGACTTGAAACTTCACGTAAAGGTAGCAATGTGTTAGGCAATAAATCCAAATCAAAATTTTGTAGTTTTCAGACAAAAGGTTAGAATTCTTGACCGAGTAATGTCATCTGACTTGTTTTTATCTATGTATTTATATATAATCTTCTTTTTATTAAAAAAAAAAAAAAAAAAAAAAAAAAGGAGACTTTTTTCGTAAACTGAAGGAAATGTCACTGGAAAATATTTTCCTTCTGATAGAGTATCAGCAGACTGCTACAAAGTGACTGCTTTAACACAGACTTAAGTGAAAGTAGAATCAAGTTCCAGTATTATCTTGGGGTATGAAGGAGAAGCCTAAGTGCTAAGTGTAATATCTATGTCCAGGCACAGCTAAAATGTTAGAAAAGGGATACACTGTATTGGTGTCATCCTGTTTATCTGGGAACAGTTGCTTCTGCAGTTCCTTTGTGTGTGTGTGTGTGTGTGTGTGAAAAAGATAGAGAGAATATGCATGTGGAATGTTGTTGATATAGAAAAGATTATGCAAACTGTTCCCACTGAACTAGAGACATGTGAGTTCAAAGAGAACTGTTTGTAACTTTTCTTCTACTGCCCTCGTTTTTGGTTTAATTAAGACAAATATTTTAGCTGGCTAATTTAGCTCATGCTAAAGGACAAAAAGAAAAAAAAATGCTTAAGAGAAAGTTCCTATAATTCTGTAGTGGAACAAACAAGTATATCCATATTGAAGGTATGGTAATAGTGGATTGATTCATGTGTAGTAACATACATGAAATACCTATCTGGATATTGCAGAGATGATCAGAAAGCCAGGGGCTCTTTTCTTCTGAACTCGGTGGAGCCTGCTTGTCTCGGCTGATTTATTTGTCATCCTTCTGGCATCCTCTGATGATGATGCCTATTAATACTGTATGCCAGTCACCAAGCCCAAGTACATTTTACTTTTGTGTTTCTGTGCTGCAACTTGATGACAAAAAAGCTTACTGTGCAGGTGATGAGATAAATTGTTAAAAATGAGAAGAACCACTTGAGTGGTGGAGTGTTCCTCCCCATTAATTCACTCTCTTCTTCCTTGAATTTTTAAATTTCTTATGTTTTTCTGCTTCTATTATCTTTGCTAACAAATGATGAAATGCAGATATCTGTGATTCTTTCATATTGTGCTTTTTTTGCAAAATGATTTATTAGAAATGTACATTACAAACAAAATTTGACGGTTAACATCTTCCTCTGGGATTTCTTTTGTATACATAATAAAAGAGTATGCCCAATCCTTAAATCTGAAAGTTGTGTTGTATTCCTATCTCTAAGCAAGTAGTGAAGGCTTTTGATAGTTATTTTAATTTCATATAACAAATAAAAAAAATAAATAAAACACTTGTCCTTCACTATTCATCACAACTGAATAATATGGATTAAACAAAACATGCAATGGAGCAGGAACACATAGGTTGTTAACACAGGTGAAATGCAATTACAATAAATATTTCAAGGACTTTTTGCTTGGAACAAAGTTTACCACGTTACTGACAAACTTGATTAGAAATTGTTACAATGATTATGTTTCAAATTATGAACAACAGTTTACTTATGTTTTCTGATGTATATATAAAGCATATACAATGAAATTTGAGCTATAATAATGTCAAAGACAGAACTTCAAGCAATTTCAGTGCAGTCAGAGCCTCATTTCAAACACTGCTGATTTCCTTTCTGGCATTATGAAAGAAGTGGTGTTCATGACATATGTTCAGTGCATATATCTGTTATAACTGTCTTTACTATTGACAGAGACTCAATGCTTTCTTTAAAGTCTTGCTTTCATTTCTTAAATACTGGCAACAAATGTTCATACTTCTATAACCTGTACTCAACATGTTTTACATCAGTGAAAAATAAAAAAAAAGCTTCACAACATGCAGAAGTTTTGGTGATGGCATTCATTTTGTTTTCATTATCCACTGGAAAATCCAAAATGCACAAAAGGCATTTCTGATACTTGAGAAATCCAAGTATAGCCTACAATAAAACTAAGTGAGTAGAATGGCTTTGATATAAATCAGCAAGGCATCTGGATGCTCGTGGTCACCAATACCTCATTCTCAAAAAAAAAAAAAAAAAAAAAAAAAAAAAAAAAAAAGGCCATTTATTTTTCAAAACCTGTGTCTCAGGATGCCAATCTAGAGGTGACATTGCTGAGAGTTTCAGCTTTTCAAATAATAAAAAGAAAACACATTAAACACATTGAACCACAATTTAAACCAAGTTGTATAAACATAGAAAATAGGCTTTTCATCCAGAGGTGCTGCTTTGAGCAGTGAAACCATGAGTTTAGTTAGCTCTTGTGCAAACCAAAACAAATTTTTGGGGTGCTCAAACTTATTTTTTATTTATTTTTTATTATTTGAGGGTATAATATCCTCAGACTTCTTATCCATTATGCTAATATAAAAATGCTGGTGGGTAGCTACTGCTGTTATATGGAAGACTTCCTGTATAGCTGGCTCCTAGTTTTTCATGCCTCGTTTGCTATGACCTGCTTTGACAAATTCACCCACCTCACTGGAATGAAAACCAGGCCAGCCAGAACTATTGTGTTCACGCACACAAATTAATTTGCTCATTAATTTTTAAAAAATACATTTTATTTATTTTTTTTTTTTCTTTATTTTTTTTTATTTTATCTTTTCTCTTTTTTTTTTTTTTTTTTTTTTTTCTTTCTTAAGAAACAATCTCTTGTCACTAGGTCTATGATAGATTCTACGATTCTATGACCTGAAATGCAAAGGGGTAGCACTGTGGCGCAGTTTATCCTCAGCACCATCCATGTAAAAGCCATACCGTTTTACATCAATTTCTGTCTGCCAAATGAAGAGCGTCATTTCCTCATCTTAGCAAGTAAAAACCTTTCCTGAACTGAAAAAAAAAAAAAAAATAAAATGCTGTGTTACAGTCCGTTGCTTCCCATTTCCCATTAGTCTTCCCAAAAGATATGAAAACCTATCTAACAGCATTAACTCCTAAGTTTTTAACATGGAAAGTAAAATCTGAAAATTGCTGAAAGTGCCTTAAAATGTCCTATATAATTTATTAGCAACAATATCACTCTCCCATTGGGGTTAAATGTGATGACAGGTAAAATATAGAACATGTGCTGCCTTACATGAATCATACTAAGAACTTATCCGAATGATTGATGAAATGTATAGACCCAGTATTATTTGACATAAAGAATGTACATTATTATTTGACATAAAGAGTGTACATTACATCTCTTTGTTTAATCACCAATAGGAAAATCACACAGTTTTACTGTAGTTTTGAAGCACTTTATAATTTGTTTTCCCTTTAATACGTGTCTTTGACATTTAGAACTATTTTAAGAGCATCATGTGCATTCCGAACATGTATGTGAGGTGGAAAATGTAAAATCTGATATCAAAAGCTAGCCTTGGCTTCAGGAGGATAGGTGGATGTTTAGTGTTGTTGAAAATCTGCATGTAGGTTAAATTTTCAAACATGGCTAGCAATCAGAGCACACAAATTTCTATGCACATCTCTTAGGAGCTTCAAAATCAATCTAATCTTCTTTTGAAGATTAGACCTGTAAGATGGCATGTAGGGTAGCCTTGAGATTGATAAGTCAAGAAAGGCAACAGAGTTCCACATTGTTATCCAGCATGTAAATTATGGAATTTTCCATTGTTTTTTATTTATTTATTCATTTATTTATTTATTTTTGTCTTCTAATCTTTATAAGGGCAAAAACAGACATTTATCAGGACCTCTGAACTCTCTACTAGCCTGGAATTTGTGAATGAATCTGTCATATACATGTATGTACCTAAGGTAAAGTTAATTCATACATACGTGTATGTTCTGCTAATACCTTGGTCTATTTACTTTTGAGATACATTTTCTTTGACTGCAGTAGGCCATGCACTTGCATGTCCCAGGCTGTCCTGGAGACCTGCAGCAGAGTTGAAGGACAGGCACTGGTCTGCTGCAGGCTTTGGTGGGAAGTTGCCTCCTTCCAGTATACATCAATAGAGTTGCTTCCACATTTTACACTGGCAAGCTGAAAGCAAAACTTGAACTGATGAGTAAGATTAATTTTCACTGTTAAAGTTACCAAAAGGATCCAATTTGGATCAAGTTTGTGGTAGCAGAGCTCTAGCAGAGGTAGTGGAATAATAGCAGAGATTAAATTGTTGTATAGTGGTTACAAAATATTAATATTTTCAAAAGGGATTTATCTCTAGGCAGAGCTTTGGGCCAAATTCCTCAATGTTCTTCTTGTGTTGCTTCATAGAGATTTTATCTTTTGGTTCCCAAGCAAAACATCATTCACTGCAGAACAAATAACTATGACAATATGGGTATCTAATCGGTATTTTATGAGTAAAACTGATGTTGCTGCATATTTGTCTACAGATTATGTAGTTTTCAGACACATAAAGGACAGGATTGAGCTTTGCTATACAACTACTATATGCATATTTCCAAATTTAACACATATACTATACTGTATACAATTTTAGTTGTCTCTTCATATGTTTCCATGTGGTTTCTACTGTAGGTCTTTGAAAGCTATGTTCATGTAAATATTTAGAATAGCATACTTTTGTTTGATTTACAGTTTTTCCCCAGTGTCTTCTAGTTTGGAAAAGCCAGCTTGTTATGTCAAGCTGCTATCTCTATCACATAGCATGTAAAGAAATTAACTATTAAAAACACTTAAACTCAAACAATAAGTTCGTAAATATGTAAGAAACATCAGCAGAACAGACACTATACAAATGCTGAGTAAGAAGCACATTGAAATTTCTGTAGGAAGAAGGAAAGATAAGAAAATTCCAAGTAACAATGTTATAATGTCTGAAAAATATGGCTTCAAGCAGATTCTTGATTTAAATTGCCACCAACTTCAATGCATGTTTGCTTTCCATTTTGCTTCTACTTATGTTTTCCATTTGTTGCTCAAGATATTCATAGCTAGCTGCATGGCTCTTTCTTTGGACAATATCTATAAGGACTTATATGAAGACAGCTAGAAAATTCCTTATGAAGGCATTCAAAGATATTTATGTTGCCTGGTATTAGGGATTATGGTGACAATTGAGTCTGTGGTTGTGAATACAGTCTGAACTAATAATCATTACTCGCACAGGAGATTTTGATAGTTACTACAGAGGAGCTTTTGTATGATGGTAGTCTAAATTCTGTTGAGGCCAACTTTTCTTTCAGAGACTCACCATGCTAGGCAGGGTCTGAAAATGTGATAGTTTCCTCTTATTTCAACACCAAGGAGGATGAGGAATACTTTAGCATCATTTAGTATAAGAAATTTTTTCATATATATATAAAGCTTTTCACGTTCCAGTTGTGATCCAGAAATACCTACACTGTGTTAATTGTGCATACCATTTGGTAGTCAAATGAAGAAAGGGTTATGTCGCATCCAGGAATTCATGAGTGCTCAAGCAGAAGAATATTGAATGAGACTCTAAACACTTGCAATTTCAAATAAAAGACTATATATTTGGGAAGAATCATTTTACCATATTTTGTTTACTATTTACTGCCATGGAATATGAATATACTGACTTCAGAAATAACTAGTTGTGTTACAAATGTGAAAAGGAATCTCTCCAACACAGGCGAATCTGTTTGAAAGATGGCACAATGTTAAAGTCATTAGAAATAATATTGATGTCTTTGCAGTTAAACAATTCTTTCAGAAAATATGTGTAGTTTTTTGTTGTTGTTGTCATCATTTTTTGTTTTGGTTTTGTTTTTCCTGGTTATAGTAAAAATTGAGCCATATAATAGTTCTGTTGTAAGCACTAAGAATTTTATTTGTAATGCAGGTATTTTTATCCATCATACTAATACTGACCTCTATTTATTTGAGAACAAGTTCTAGCTCTTAGCAACACAATTTTAGTTTAGTGTAGTTTTCTCCTGTGATTAAGTGCTATTGTTCATCTATCAGATTTGGAGAAATTAATAAAGTCATTTAAATCTTGATTTTCCTATTCATCACACAGAATTATAGAATCATACAATGGCTTGTGTTGGAAGGGACCTTAAAGATCATCTAGTTCCAACCACCCTCCCATAGGCAGGGATGCCACCCACTAGATCAGGTTGCTCAGGGCCTCATCTAACATGGTCTTGAACACCTTCAGGGATGGGGCATCCACAACCTCTTTGGGCAACCTGTTCCAGTGCCTCATCATTCTGAGTGAAGAATTTCCTCCTAATCTCTAATCTAAATCTCTCCTCTTTTAGTTTAAAACCTTTCTCCCTTGTGCTGTCATTATCTGACCGAGCAAGAGTCGCTTACCATCTTTTTTATAAGTCCCCTTTAAGTACGGAAGGACCACAATGAGATCACCATGGAGCCTTCTCTTCTGTAGGCTGAACAGCTCCAGCTCTCAGCCTTTCTTCATAGGAGAGGTGCTTCAGCCCTCTGAGCATCTTCCTGGCCCTCCTCTGGACCTGCCTTAACAGATACACAACTTTCTTGTTCTGGGGGCTTCAGACCTGGATGCAGCACTCCAAGTGCTCACAAGGGCAGAGTAGAGGGGGACAATCACGTCCCTTGACCTCAACAGGTCATGCCTCTGTTGACGCAGCCCACGAAGCAGTTGGCCTCATCTATCAGGAGGTTATATAGCAGTAAGACATAAACACACACAGAGCAGAGTAGCACTGCTGAATATTCAGAACAACTGGAAGATCAACTGGAAGATATATTGTGAACAGGAAACAAGAGTTTAAAGATAGGAAGCATGGATCTTTTTATAGAGAAAAACATGCTTTTATTTTATTTATTTATTTATTTTTTAACAAGGAAAATACTTAGCAAACAAACAAACAAACAAAATAAATTCTCTTTCAGTGTAGTCCTCCATGTTTCTAGTTAGCACTTTTATGTACTTGCTGATATTAATCTGATCGCGGATGTTCAGAATTAGACTAATTAGTCCTGTCCCTATGATCTTATCTGTCTAGAAAACTTTAACTAATATTAACACTTCACATTTTCCTTTTAGTTCAACCAAGTTCCTCGTGTCTTTTGTCATTTCTTTAACAAATCATTAACATTGTACTGGTATCATTATTTTTATCATTGTTATCTACTAAAATATTGCAGAGTTAGGGAATTCAAGGTGAATTACTTTCATTGCATTACCTATGTGGAAAAAATGACAGCTGTGTAGGATATATGAAAAAGCACATTCTCTTTGTTCACCATTCTTATACTTCTCCAATTATCTCAGAATTTTAATAGTTTACCAACTAAAAGTACTACTGAGGTAAAACAGCTATTTGGACGATCTTTCTTCTTTCACAGATCCTCCATATAAGAAAAAGCTCAACATGAGTCAGCAGTATACACTGGCAGCCAAGTGGACAAACCACATTTTGGTATGCATTAAATACAATGTAGCCAGCCAGTCAAAAGAGGTGATTATCCCACTGTGTTTAGTATTGGTGCAGTCTATCCATGAGTACTGTGTGAAGTTCTGGGCTCCACAAAAAAAAAAAAAAAAAAAAAAGGATAGTTAAGGTACTTTAATGCATCCAGAGGGGGAAAACAAAGCTGGTAAAAGGTCTGGAAGGGATGTCCTATGGGGAGAGGCTGATGATGACTGGTTTGTCTAGTCTGGTAAGAGGAGGCCAAGAGGCAACCTCATTGTTCAGCTTCTTGGGGAGGGGAAGTGGAGAGAGAGGTGCCTGTGGAAATGAGAGGTCCTTGGTAAATGATGACAGGATATGGGGGAACGGCACAAAGCTGCACCAGGGGAGGTCGAGACTGGACATGAGGAAAAAAATTCTACTGTGAGGGTGGTCAAACACTGGGACAGAATTTCTAGAGATATGGTTGATGTCCCATGCCTGTCAGTGCTCAAGAGACATTTGAACAATGCCCTCATCAACATGGTTTAACTTTTGGTTAGCCCTGAAGTGGTCAGGCAGTTGGACTTGATGATCTTTGCAGGGTCCTTCCAACTGAACTATTCTATTCTTTTATTTTCTCTTCTTAACAATAAGAAATATGACAGCAGCTGTATGGAGTCAAATCAAAGCTATGTCCAGCTCAGTATGCTATCTCCAAGTAGGATGTGTAAAGAATAGTACAAAAATCATGTTTTTTTATTTTATTTTTTTAATCAAGAGTGTGAGAACTCAAAACCATGGGGATATCAAAACTATCTCAGGGATGCTTTAAGCCAGATTTTGGTTTCAACATAAAAGTAAAATATTGGATTTCACCTCCATGTTTGAGGAGGTGAAATGGGGACTTGTTCAGTCCCAATTTGAATGAAAATATGTTGTGGCTACTCTACTAAACTGATAAATGTATATATATATATATTTCTTAAATTTAATGTAATGTAAAAATTGCATTAGAGTTTTAATTGGGGATTTTTGGAACATCTTGCCTTTGTCAAAGTGCTTGGAGATTATTTTTCAATGATGGTAGATTCCTCTTCTATAACCTCATGTTAAATAACCGTCTGCCCTTCCCACCCCCACCCTCTACTTCACCCCCCCTCCCCTCAGTTTCCATAGAAATAATTATACGGAAAACAGAAACAAAAAATTATTCAGTTTTAGGGCCATACCTAAATATCTACCTGAGATTATCTATAATTTTCTACCTTGTCATCACCTAGTTGACTTGTTTCTTTCTTCTTCGTACTTTTTTTATTTATTATAACTATTTTCTTTTCCTTTGATCATCTGTTATAGATGACTTTCCAGTTCTTATTCTGTTGCTCAGGTAGTTTCAAGAAGATTCCAATATAGTTTCAGTTTGATCAGGAATTATTATTTGTAATTGTCTGTGAAAGGAAATGCAGTCCTGGCTCAGAGAAAGCCAGTCTGAGCTGGCTTTGTGCCTCAGGTCTTGGATTCCCTGAGATCCCAGGGTGCAGAGGAACTGGAGTGCCTAGGAGTCAAAACTGACCCGGAAACCTTGGAACTTGGATGCTATGGCTCCCACGAGCTTCAAAACTCCTAGCTTCATGTCTGTCCAGGCTGAATTTGAGCCAAGAGCTTGCTAACCTTGGAGGACCTAGGAGTCCAGACCTTTGCAGCTGGCAGTCTCAGGACTTTCTGGGTCACAGGTCCTTGTGAATCCATTCAGTTGCTCTTTGCAGAACAAGGAGCCTGTAAAGGATGTCTTTGTGTTGAGCTACACCAGAGCCTGAAAATGGAAGTGACAAATGTTTCCTGGAAATAAGGTTTGCATTGCACCTTGCATTTGAGCCCAATTCATGAAACACGCCTATAACAATTCTTATAACACTAATTTGGAATTAAGGAGAAACAGTTTTGGAGTGTTGTGTGTGTTAACCTGGGGGACCACTGCAAATTTCTGCAGGTTATGCTCTTGGAAACACTGATATATGGAAGAAGAACATTTGAGGTATCTTGTGATGGCTCCAGAAGTTTGTTTTCAGCTCTTGTTCCAGATTTGCTCTAGAAATCAAGACACTTCCTTGATTTTTTATGACCCCAAAGTTATTTTCATATAAGGGTATATGCAGATGCGTGTATAGTATGTGAGTATGTGTTTATGTTGGAATTCTGCAACAATCATAATTCTACTTCCCCAAAAATCAGCTGGAGCTTGGCAACTGATTTCAGCTAAAACAAATTAGATGTTCATTCAGAAATAAACAGACATTTTTGGCAAGTTGAACATGTGTCTCTTTGTAATGGTTATGAGGCTTGCTGATTTTTAAATCTGGAATGTGGTTTGTGTAATTTACAGACATAAACCAAAATGAAAAAGAGTTCCAGAACAAAAGTGACAAGGTTGCTAGGGTTCCAGTAATGTGGATACTTACTGGTTTGGGTTATTGTTATTACCAGTATTTTTTTTTTTCTGTGTAAAGAAATAAAATACATCTCTAGTCTCTGGATACATATGTAGAATGTTATCCTTCCTCTGCATTTTGGATTATCAGAATTTTATGTGTGAGAAATTCACTACTAGTGATAATGTCATGATTCAAGTTCACTTTTCACGTTCAATGAAATAGCTTCCAAACATTCCAGTGCTTACCATACCTTAATATTTCACAGAATCATAGAATCATAGAATTGTTTGGGTTGGAAGGGACCTTAAAGATCAAAGATCATCTAGTTCCATCCTCCTTGCCATGGGAAGGGACACGTTCCACTAGACCAGGTTGCTCATGTGGTTGCTCATGTTCTTGGGTATGAACTATACTGGTTTCTTTATTGTGCAATATCTGGGTTAAGAATGGTATAGGAAAAGTGTTTTTTTTTTTTTTTTTTTTTCCCCCAACATTTCCTATATTTCTTGCCTGAGGAGCTTCTGAAAACAGTCTTTTTTATCTCTGAAACTTGTTGCTGTTTCATCAGGTATCGAATTTTCCAAACCTTCCAGTGCATGATCTAATAAGAACAACAACAACAACAAAATAGGATAAGTTTTGTCCTGTTTAATCCACTCTGTTGGACTCTTTTGAGTCTTCCAAGAATCTCTCTTGAGACTACCAGTCTTCTCTCTTGAGTCAGGCAGCGGCTGTTTGTATAAAACCACATGTCCTGACTTCCTGTTGCTGCCCCATCACATGGGGCCTCCCAAAAAGAATTGGCCCTGCCACCTATTATTTA
The DNA here is from genome assembly GCF_009819795.1 of Aythya fuligula. Lineage (NCBI taxonomy): Eukaryota > Metazoa > Chordata > Aves > Anseriformes > Anatidae > Aythya > Aythya fuligula. The sequence goes on along the minus strand of NC_045560.1, from coordinate 140,787,382 downwards.
GGAGAAAATTGGTCATCATTCCACTTTGCTGCTCTCTCTCCAAATCCAGAATTGAAAGAAAAGCCACAGCCTGTCGCTCAATCCATCCTCTGTGAAGTAGGGATAGCTCTGCGACCAGTGAGGGGTTGTGAGTTCAAAGCATGCGCTGCAATAGGATTGGGTCTCTGCTAAGCAATTTGCTTAATTGTCAGTTAACTTTTGTTACCTGAAATAATATTTGGTATTGACAGTGCAATAGAAATGCATTTTTTGAAACAAAGGTTTAGACCTCAAATTTAACTTTATCAAGTATATGATTAAACATCAGTGAGAAGGGAAGCAGCTAAAACTGTGCCTGAAAACAAACTACACAGAGAGACACAGAAACCAATTCAGAGACTTTATATGACCAATCAAAAAAAAAAAAAAAAAAAAAAAAAAAAGAGAAAAAGAAAAGTTGTGACATTGTTGAGTTTCTATCCTAAATTTTCTGGCTTTCAAAGCAAGCAACACAGTCCATGTCTGGTTTCCCTTTTTCAAGTACTTTCTGTTCTATAGAAACCTCCACAATTGCATGTCACAGTATGCAGTTACTAAGATGGATAAGAAAAGGAAACATAGAAGTAATAATTTTTACAAAAGAAAGGATATTATTAACAGCTAAATGAAATGTTTCAGATAAATCAGAATGTATCATGTTTATTACACAATTTTGTGCCAGAAGCATTAAAGTTTAATGTTCAGAATACACTTAAAACTCATTACAAGCATCTCTTAAACAGAAGTGCCTATAAACATTAGTTTTTAGTTTTAAAATCCCTCATGTGATTTTAGGGCATTTTAAAATATAGATTAACATATAGAGTGTATTTAAAGAATACAACAGCTAAAGCTAGTGACTGTCATGGATCCAGGATTGCGTCTAGGATCAAATGAAAGAACAAGTGACACTCTTAAGATCTTTCTTAATTTAAAAATATTCTTATTGTTCTGTGTTTCTCCTTACTAGGGAAATACGTGTTTCTAATTAATAATAATAAAAACATATTTCTAAACTGTAATAACATCTCTCTTAATTTACTATTCAAAACTATGCATTCCTTAAATTATTCCAGTGTTTTAAGAAGACCTGTTTAAGAATCTTACTCAGTCTGTCTTGTGTGTTGGTAAGTTATTGGACAGAAAGTTGGGGACTGAATGTTTCCTGCTTGAAAAGATAATTGAAGTTTTCATGTTTAAGTGTAAATAATAGAGCAGAATCTTTCTTAATTTAGATATTAAATGAACATCCCTTTTCTTAAATGGCTTATATTTATACAAAAACAAACAAACAACAACAACAAACAAATACAACAAAAAACACATTTTGTCCTTATACAAAACCACTGCCTTTTATAATTTATTTTGTAATGGTCTTGCAGGATTTAAACTCACGAAACATATTTAAAATGGCATAATGGGAGAATATAACATTGTAGGTCACACAGATTGGCACATATTAATTCATAGGGCATTAGTCATGACCTGTCACTTAAGGAGTGAAAATATTTTCCATTATAAACCTCCCTTGAAGTTTCTTTTTCCTTTTTTTTGACATTCATAAGCTAATCCACGTGTATTGCAGATGTTTATGGAGAGTCCTGAACGCTGTTGAAAAATATGTTTTATTTCAGGTAACATTCACAAATAATTATAACTAGCTTGCAGTGCAAAGTGTGTTCGTGTATGTCCTGGTTTCAGTTAGCACAGAATTAATTTTCTTCCTAGTAGCTGGTGGAATGCTGTGTTTTGGCTTAGAATGAGAAGAGTGCTGATAACACCCCGATGCTTTAATTGTTGCAGAGCAGTGCTTATACTAAGCCAAGGACATCTCAGCCTTTGCTCTGTCCTGCCAACGGGCAGGCTGGGGGGTGCAGTAAGAGCTGGGAGGGGACAGACCCAGGACAGGTGACCCAAACTAGCCAAAGGGGTATTCCATACCATCTGACGTCATGCTAAACAATATATAGGGGTGGCTAGCCGGGGGGAGGGGGCCGGACTGCTCGGGGTTAGGCTGGGCATCGGTCAGCGGGTGGTGAGCAATTGCATTGTGCATCACTTGTTTGTACATACTATTATTACTTTCGTATTATCACCATTGTATCATCATTATTATTATTATTATTATTATTATTTTCCTGTCTTATTAAACTGTCTTTATCTCAACTCACGGGCTTCACTTTCCATTTCTCTCCCCCGTCCCAGAGAGGGAGGGGGGAGGGTGAGCGAACGGCTGCGTGGTGTTTAGCTGCCAGCCGGGTTAAACCACGACAGTCTTTTTGGCGCCCAACGTGGGGCACGAAAGGTTGAGATAACGGCAGATCTGACCAGAGTGTGTTAAACTAAAATTGGTATAAGTATTAGACCTGCTTAATAGTCACTTGTCATAATGCTGATTGCTTTAATCTCAACTGTGCTGCGCCTGTTTTCCAAATTGAGTATTATAGCACGTTATTTTCCGTATGTGCTCTCTGTCATGTTGTTTATCCTCTCCGGGCCCTGGTTTCAGACCATTATGGTACTGTGTGTTGTATCAGTGGCTTATGAGATGATGAAATATCTGGCCATGACTCTAACCTGGTATTTGTACTCAGTAACATCTTCGATTCTATACTTTGGAAACTGTATTTTGGAAACTATTAGCAATTGTATCTGTTGCCTTTTTTCATTAGGGAGTCAATCTGTGGAGGGGAAAGGGGAAGATAATTTTTCTTACTTGATCACTCTCCCTTTCTCCTTCACCACCCCTGTACCCTCCTTGATCACTCTCCCTTCCTCCTTCACCACCCTCTTATCCTCTGAGTTTATTACAATAGCTCTCCAAGATATTGAATATCCTTGGGATACTCAGACCAGCATAGTCCTGTTGTTCTGCCTCCTGAATGCACTTCAGGTTCTGCTTAAAGTTAAACAACTACTTAGGAAGCTCATCCGGAGATCTGCCCGGAGGCAGTATAGTTGTGGGTGGCAGGGAGTATGGGAGGATATGGGCAGGCATCTAGACCAGTTGGCACCCCCAGTGTTTTGGAAATTCACCCCTGAACAAGTGCAAAATCCTCAAAAACTGGCAGAATGCTTGAATAAAAGGTGCCGCGATTCGGGAAGTTCCAAAGTAACACAAATCATTGTAACATGCTGGGGCCTGGCTTACGCCTATCGAGCTGCCATGGATACTGCTATCAACTTAGTGACAGACCCTGCGGCCACTCCAAGTCCCGTGACAGATCCAACGGCCACTGTGACCCCTACGGTGGACTCTGCAGCCGCTCCAGTCCCAGCTCCTGCAGCCGCTCCAGTCCCAGCTCCTGCAGCCGCTCCAGTCCCAGCTCCTGCAGCCGCCCCAGTCCCAGCTCCTGAAGCCGCCCCAGTCCCAGTTCCTGCAGTCGCTCCAGTTCCAGCTCCGGCCGCTACTCCAGTCCCAGTTCCTGCAACTGCTCCAGTCCCAGCTCCTGAAGCTGCTCCAGCTCCAGCTCCTGAAGCCGCTCCAGCTCCAGCTCCTGCAGCTGCTCCAGTCCCAGTTCCTGCAGTCGCTCCAGTTCCAGCTCCGGCCGCTACTCCAGTCCCAGTTCCTGCAACTGCTCCAGTCCCAGCTCCTGAAGTCGCTCCAGCTCCAGCTCCTGAAGCCGCTCCAGCTCCAGCTCCTACTGCTGCTCCAGTCCAGCTCCTGCAACTGCTCCAGCTCCAACTCCAGCTCCTGTAGCCGCTACAGCTCCGGTTCCTGCAACTGCTCCAGCTCCTGTAGCCGCTCCAGCTCCTGTGGCCGTGTCAGAGAAACGAGCTGTAGCAGTGCAAGTTGACCCTGCAGAGGGCATTCCAACCCCTGTGGCAGATCCTGTAACAAAGTCAGAGAAACGAGCAGTAGCAGTGCAAGCTGCCCCTGTAGAGAAGGTGAAAATATGGTATAGAAATTCAAGTCGTTTAGAACGCAGAGAGTCTTCTGCCAATCCAGGTAAGGCTTCTGCCAAAACTAAGTATAGAGATGACGAAGATGATGACGACGCTGGGCCGTCAAGGATTCAGGAGGAGGAAGATGAGGATGCCGAAAGAGCAACAGTAACTACCCGAAGCCTAAACGAGCGCGAGCTACGAGATGTGCGAAAAGATTTTGGTCGCTGTATAGGTGAGCAGCTTGTCACCTGGCTGCTCCGGTGCTGGGACTCTGGAGCCAATTGTGTGGAATTAGACGGCAGGGAAGCCAAGCGGCTGGGATCCCTTGCTCGAGACGCCGGCATTGACAAAGCAATTGCAGATGGAGCACGACCCACCAGCCTCTGGAGGCGTCTCCTCTCAGCTGTGAGGGAAAGGTATCCCTTCAAGGAAGATATTTTATGTCTACCAGGCAAGTGGACCACTATGGAGAAGGGAATCCAGTACCTGAGGGAATTAGCCGTACGGGAAGTGATTTATGAGGATCCAGACCTCAAACAAACATCCACAGATCCAGATGAAGTCAAGTGTACACGACCCATGTGGCGGAAGTTTGTACGGAGTGCACCATCATCATATGCCAGCTCATTGGCAATAATGGCCTGGAAAGAGGATGAGGAACCCACAGTGGGTGAAGCGGCTAAACAACTCCGGCAGTACGAAGAAAGTCTCTCCTCTTCCTTACAGGCCTGCGTCTCAGCTGTGGAGAAACTTTCTGAAAAGGTTCACCAACTTGAAGAGAATCTATTGTCCTCCCCACCTGAACCAACCAGTGCCCACCGACCAAAGGAGAACACTTGGGAGAAACTTTCTGAAAAGGTTCACCAACTTGAAGAGAGATTATTCTCCTTCGCACCTGTACAAAGCAGTGTCTCAGCTGTCAGGGGTAGGCGTTCACCCACACAAGGAAGACGATATGGTGGGTACTCACCCCGTGCCACCCTGTGGTTTTACTTACGAGACCATGGAGAGGACATGAGAAAGTGGGATGGAAAATCTACCGCGACCCTAGAGGCACGGGTACGTGAGTTGCAAAAGAAAACAATCAGGAAAAAGGGATTCTCCGAAAAGTTTGCTGCTCCAACTTCCAGCAGACAGTCCTTCAAACACAGAAACGAGGAAGATTCTGACCAGGATTAGGGGGGCCCTGCCTCCAGCCAGGGGGAGGAAAGGGACAATCGAGTTTATTGGACTGTGTGGATTCGATGGCCTGGCACATCACGCGCACAGAAGTATAAGGCTTTAGTAGACACCGGTGCACAATGTACTATAATGCCATCGAGCTATAAAGGACCAGAGCCCATCTATATTTGTGGAGTGACAGGGGGATCTCAGCAGTTGACTGTATTGGAGGCTGAAGTGAGTCTGACTGGGAATGAGTGGGAAAAGCACCGCATTGTGACTGGTCCGGATGCTCCATGTATCCTTGGCATAGACTATCTTAGAAGAGGATACTGCAAGGACCCAAAAGGGTTCCGGTGGGCTTTTGGTATTGCTGCCTTAGAGACAGAGGGCATTAAACAATTATCTACCTTGCCTGGTCTCTCAGAGGACCCTTCTGTTGTGGGGTTGCTGAGGGTCGAAGAACAGCAAGTGCCAATTGCTACCACAACTGTGCACCGGCGGCAATATCGCACCAACCGAGACTCCCTGATTCCCATCCATAAGCTAATTCGTCAATTGGAGAGCCAAGGAGTGATCAGCAAGACTCATTCACCTTTCAATAGTCCCATATGGCCAGTGCGAAAGTCTAATGGCGAGTGGAGACTAACAGTGGACTATCGCGGCCTGAACGAAGTCACGCCACCACTGAGTGCTGCAGTGCCGGACATGCTGGAACTTCAGTATGAACTTGAATCGAAGGCAGCCAAGTGGTACGCCACAATTGATATCGCTAATGCATTTTTCTCCATCCCTCTAGCAGCAGAGTGCAGGCCACAATTTGCCTTCACTTGGAGGGGAGTCCAATATACCTGGAATAGGCTGCCCCAGGGGTGGAAACACAGCCCTACCATTTGCCATGGGCTGATCCAGTCTGCACTAGAGCAGGGGGAAGCTCCTGAACACCTGCAGTACATCGATGACATTATTGTGTGGGGTGACACAGCAGAGGAAGTTTTCGAGAAAGGGAAGAAAATAGTCCAAATCCTTCTGAAAGCCGGTTTTGCCATAAAACAAATAAAGTCAAAGGACCTGCACGGGAGATCCAGTTTTTAGGAATAAAATGGCAAGATGGACGTCGTCAAATCCCAATGGATGTGATCAACAAAATAACAGCTATGTCTCCACCAACTAACAAAAAAGAAACACAGACTTTCCTAGGTGTTGTGGGGTTTTGGAGAATGCACATCCCAAATTACAGTCTGATTGTAAACCCACTCTACCAAGTAACTCGTAAGAAGAATGAGTTTGAATGGGGCCCTGAACAACGACAAGCCTTTGAACAAATCAAGCAGGAAATAGTCCATGCAGTAGCCCTTGGGCCAGTTCGAACAGGACCAGATGTAAAGAATGTGCTCTACACTGCAGCCGGGGAGAACGGCCCCACCTGGAGCCTCTGGCAGAAAGAACCTGGGGAAACTCGAGGTCGGCCTCTGGGGTTTTGGAGTCGGGGATACAGAGGATCTGAGGCCCGCTATACTCCAACTGAAAAGGAGATATTGGCAGCATATGAAGGAGTTCGATCTGCTTCGGAGGTGGTCGGTACTGAAGCGCAGCTCCTCCTAGCACCCCGATTACCGGTACTAGGCTGGATGTTCAAGGGAAGGGTCCCCTCTACGCATCATGCAACTGATGCTACATGGAGCAAGTGGGTTGCACTGATTACTCAGCGGGCTCGAATAGGAAACCCCAGTCGCCCAGGAATATTGGAAGTGATCATGGACTGGCCAGAAGGCAAATACTTTGGGATATCATCAGAGGAGGAGGTGGGTCGTGCTGAAGAAGCCCCACTGTACAACCAGTTGCCAGAGAATGAAAAGAAATATGCCCTGTTCACTGATGGGTCCTGTCGTATTGTGGGGAAGCATCGGAGATGGAAGGCTGCTGTATGGAGTCCTACGCGACGAGTTGCAGAAGCTGCTGAGGGAGAAGGTGAATCGAGTTAGTTTGCAGAAGTGAAAGCCATTCAGCTGGCTTTAGACATTGCTGAACGAGAAAAATGGCCAGTTCTCTATCTCTACACCGATTCATGGATGGTAGCAAATGCCCTGTGGGGATGGTTACAGCAATGGAAGCAAAACAACTGGCAGCGTAGGGGCAAACCTATCTGGGCTGCTGCATTGTGGCAAGATATTGCTGCTCGGGTAGAGAACCTGGCTGTGAAAGTACGCCACGTAGATGCTCATGTGCCCAAGAATCGGGCTACTGAAGAACATCAAAACAACCAGCAGGTGGATCAGGCTGCTAAGATTGAAGTAGCTCAGGTGGACCTGGATTGGCAGCATAAAGGTGAATTATTTATAGCCCGATGGGCCCATGACACCTCAGGCCATCAAGGTAGAGATGCAACATACAGATGGGCTCGTGATCGAGGGGTGGACTTGACCATGGACGCTATAGCACAGGTTATTCATGACTGTGAAACATGTGCTGCAATCAAGCAAGCCAAACGGTCAAAGCCTCTTTGGTATGGAGGACGATGGCTGAAATATAAATATGGAGAGGCCTGGCAGATTGATTACATCACACTCCCTCAAACTCGCAATGGCAAGCGCCACGTACTTACAATGGTGGAAGCAACCACCGGATGGCTGGAAACATATCCTGTGCCTCATGCTACCGCCCGGAACACCATCCTGGGCCTTGAAAAGCAAGTCCTATGGCGACATGGCACCCCAGAAAGAATAGAATCAGACAATGGGACTCACTTCCGAAACAACCTTATAGACACTTGGGCCAAAGAACATGGTATTGAATGGGTGTATCACATCCCCTATCATGCACCAGCCTCCGGGAAAGTTGAACGATACAATGGCCTGTTAAAGACTACCTTGAAAGCAATGGGCGCTGGGACGTTCAAAAACTGGGATACGCATTTGGCAAAGGCCACCTGGTTAGTCAATACTAGGGGATCTACCAACCGAGCTGGACCTGCCCAATCAAACCTGTTACGTACTGTAGATGGGGATAAAGTTCCTGTAGTGCATGTAAAAAATATGCTGGGTAAAACAGTCTGGGCTACTCCTGCCTCAGGAAAAGGCAAACCTATTCGTGGAATTGTTTTCGCTCAGGGACCTGGATATACTTGGTGGGTAATGCAAAAGAACGGAGAGGTCCGGTGTGTACCTCAAGGAGATTTAATACTGGGTGAGAATAGCCCATGAACTGAATTGCACCATGTTAAATAGTATATTATACTGTATATTATCACTACCATGATTACTATAGGTGACTAATTAGAATGTATGGAAAAGAGTGTAACCTGAGCATGACATAAATGGTATGGAATAAGGGGTGGATAGATGTCCTGGTTTCAGTTAGCACAGAATTAATTTTCTTCCTAGTAGCTGGTGGAATGCTGTGTTTTGGCTTAGAATGAGAAGAGTGCTGATAACACCCCGATGCTTTAATTGTTGCAGAGCAGTGCTTATACTAAGCCAAGGACATCTCAGCCTTTGCTCTGTCCTGCCAACGGGCAGGCTGGGGGGTGCAGTAAGAGCTGGGAGGGGACAGACCCAGGACAGGTGACCCAAACTAGCCAAAGGGGTATTCCATACCATCTGACGTCATGCTAAACAATATATAGGGGTGGCTAGCCGGGGGGAGGGGGCCGGACTGCTCGGGGTTAGGCTGGGCATCGGTCAGCGGGTGGTGAGCAATTGCATTGTGCATCACTTGTTTGTACATACTATTATTACTTTCGTATTATCACCATTGTATCATCATTATTATTATTATTATTATTATTATTTTCCTGTCTTATTAAACTGTCTTTATCTCAACTCACGGGCTTCACTTTCCATTTCTCTCCCCCGTCCCAGAGAGGGAGGGGGGAGGGTGAGCGAACGGCTGCGTGGTGTTTAGCTGCCAGCCGGGTTAAACCACGACAGTCTTTTTGGCGCCCAACGTGGGGCACGAAAGGTTGAGATAACGGCAGATCTGACCAGAGTGTGTTAAACTAAAATTGGTATAAGTATTAGACCTGCTTAATAGTCACTTGTCATAATGCTGATTGCTTTAATCTCAACTGTGCTGCGCCTGTTTTCCAAATTGAGTATTATAGCACGTTATTTTCCGTATGTGCTCTCTGTCATGTTGTTTATCCTCTCCGGGCCCTGGTTTCAGACCATTATGGTACTGTGTGTTGTATCAGTGGCTTATGAGATGATGAAATATCTGGCCATGACTCTAACCTGGTATTTGTACTCAGTAACATCTTCGATTCTATACTTTGGAAACTGTATTTTGGAAACTATTAGCAATTGTATCTGTTGCCTTTTTTCATTAGGGAGTCAATCTGTGGAGGGGAAAGGGGAAGATAATTTTTCTTACTTGATCACTCTCCCTTTCTCCTTCACCACCCCTGTACCCTCCTTGATCACTCTCCCTTCCTCCTTCACCACCCTCTTATCCTCCGAGTTTATTACAATAGCTCTCCAAGATATTGAATATCCTTGGGATACTCAGACCAGCATAGTCCTGTTGTTCTGCCTCCTGAATGCACTTCAGGTTCTGCTTAAAGTTAAACAACTACTTAGGAAGCTCATCCGGAGATCTGCCCGGAGGCAGTATAGTTGTGGGTGGCAGGGAGTATGGGAGGATATGGGCAGGCATCTAGACCAGTTGGCACCCCCAGTGTTTTGGAAATTCACCCCTGAACAAGTGCAAAATCCTCAAAAACTGGCAGAATGCTTGAATAAAAGGTGCCGCGATTCGGGAAGTTCCAAAGTAACACAAATCATTGTAACATGCTGGGGCCTGGCTTACGCCTATCGAGCTGCCATGGATACTGCTATCAACTTAGTGACAGACCCTGCGGCCACTCCAAGTCCCGTGACAGATCCAACGGCCACTGTGACCCCTACGGTGGACTCTGCAGCCGCTCCAGTCCCAGCTCCTGCAGCCGCTCCAGTCCCAGCTCCTGCAGCCGCTCCAGTCCCAGCTCCTGCAGCCGCTCCAGTCCCAGCTCCTGCAGCCGCCCCAGTCCCAGCTCCTGAAGCCGCCCCAGTCCCAGTTCCTGCAGTCGCTCCAGTTCCAGCTCCGGCCGCTACTCCAGTCCCAGTTCCTGCAACTGCTCCAGTCCCAGCTCCTGAAGCTGCTCCAGCTCCAGCTCCTGAAGCCGCTCCAGCTCCAGCTCCTGCAGCTGCTCCAGTCCCAGTTCCTGCAGTCGCTCCAGTTCCAGCTCCGGCCGCTACTCCAGTCCCAGTTCCTGCAACTGCTCCAGTCCCAGCTCCTGAAGTCGCTCCAGCTCCAGCTCCTGAAGCCGCTCCAGCTCCAGCTCCTACTGCTGCTCCAGTCCCAGCTCCTGCAACTGCTCCAGCTCCAACTCCAGCTCCTGTAGCCGCTACAGCTCCGGTTCCTGCAACTGCTCCAGCTCCTGTAGCCGCTCCAGCTCCTGTGGCCGTGTCAGAGAAACGAGCTGTAGCAGTGCAAGTTGACCCTGCAGAGGGCATTCCAACCCCTGTGGCAGATCCTGTAACAAAGTCAGAGAAACGAGCAGTAGCAGTGCAAGCTGCCCCTGTAGAGAAGGTGAAAATATGGTATAGAAATTCAAGTCGTTTAGAACGCAGAGAGTCTTCTGCCAATCCAGGTAAGGCTTCTGCCAAAACTAAGTATAGAGATGACGAAGATGATGACGACGCTGGGCCGTCAAGGATTCAGGAGGAGGAAGATGAGGATGCCGAAAGAGCAACAGTAACTACCCGAAGCCTAAACGAGCGCGAGCTACGAGATGTGCGAAAAGATTTTGGTCGCTGTATAGGTGAGCAGCTTGTCACCTGGCTGCTCCGGTGCTGGGACTCTGGAGCCAATTGTGTGGAATTAGACGGCAGGGAAGCCAAGCGGCTGGGATCCCTTGCTCGAGACGCCGGCATTGACAAAGCAATTGCAGATGGAGCACGACCCACCAGCCTCTGGAGGCGTCTCCTCTCAGCTGTGAGGGAAAGGTATCCCTTCAAGGAAGATATTTTATGTCTACCAGGCAAGTGGACCACTATGGAGAAGGGAATCCAGTACCTGAGGGAATTAGCCGTACGGGAAGTGATTTATGAGGATCCAGACCTCAAACAAACATCCACAGATCCAGATGAAGTCAAGTGTACACGACCCATGTGGCGGAAGTTTGTACGGAGTGCACCATCATCATATGCCAGCTCATTGGCAATAATGGCCTGGAAAGAGGATGAGGAACCCACAGTGGGTGAAGCGGCTAAACAACTCCGGCAGTACGAAGAAAGTCTCTCCTCTTCCTTACAGGCCTGCGTCTCAGCTGTGGAGAAACTTTCTGAAAAGGTTCACCAACTTGAAGAGAATCTATTGTCCTCCCCACCTGAACCAACCAGTGCCCACCGACCAAAGGAGAACACTTGGGAGAAACTTTCTGAAAAGGTTCACCAACTTGAAGAGAGATTATTCTCCTTCGCACCTGTACAAAGCAGTGTCTCAGCTGTCAGGGGTAGGCGTTCACCCACACAAGGAAGACGATATGGTGGGTACTCACCCCGTGCCACCCTGTGGTTTTACTTACGAGACCATGGAGAGGACATGAGAAAGTGGGATGGAAAATCTACCGCGACCCTAGAGGCACGGGTACGTGAGTTGCAAAAGAAAACAATCAGGAAAAAGGGATTCTCCGAAAAGTTTGCTGCTCCAACTTCCAGCAGACAGTCCTTCAAACACAGAAACGAGGAAGATTCTGACCAGGATTAGGGGGGCCCTGCCTCCAGCCAGGGGGAGGAAAGGGACAATCGAGTTTATTGGACTGTGTGGATTCGATGGCCTGGCACATCACGCGCACAGAAGTATAAGGCTTTAGTAGACACCGGTGCACAATGTACTATAATGCCATCGAGCTATAAAGGACCAGAGCCCATCTATATTTGTGGAGTGACAGGGGGATCTCAGCAGTTGACTGTATTGGAGGCTGAAGTGAGTCTGACTGGGAATGAGTGGGAAAAGCACCGCATTGTGACTGGTCCGGATGCTCCATGTATCCTTGGCATAGACTATCTTAGAAGAGGATACTGCAAGGACCCAAAAGGGTTCCGGTGGGCTTTTGGTATTGCTGCCTTAGAGACAGAGGGCATTAAACAATTATCTACCTTGCCTGGTCTCTCAGAGGACCCTTCTGTTGTGGGGTTGCTGAGGGTCGAAGAACAGCAAGTGCCAATTGCTACCACAACTGTGCACCGGCGGCAATATCGCACCAACCGAGACTCCCTGATTCCCATCCATAAGCTAATTCGTCAATTGGAGAGCCAAGGAGTGATCAGCAAGACTCATTCACCTTTCAATAGTCCCATATGGCCAGTGCGAAAGTCTAATGGCGAGTGGAGACTAACAGTGGACTATCGCGGCCTGAACGAAGTCACGCCACCACTGAGTGCTGCAGTGCCGGACATGCTGGAACTTCAGTATGAACTTGAATCGAAGGCAGCCAAGTGGTACGCCACAATTGATATCGCTAATGCATTTTTCTCCATCCCTCTAGCAGCAGAGTGCAGGCCACAATTTGCCTTCACTTGGAGGGGAGTCCAATATACCTGGAATAGGCTGCCCCAGGGGTGGAAACACAGCCCTACCATTTGCCATGGGCTGATCCAGTCTGCACTAGAGCAGGGGGAAGCTCCTGAACACCTGCAGTACATCGATGACATTATTGTGTGGGGTGACACAGCAGAGGAAGTTTTCGAGAAAGGGAAGAAAATAGTCCAAATCCTTCTGAAAGCCGGTTTTGCCATAAAACAAAATAAAGTCAAAGGACCTGCACGGGAGATCCAGTTTTTAGGAATAAAATGGCAAGATGGACGTCGTCAAATCCCAATGGATGTGATCAACAAAATAACAGCTATGTCTCCACCAACTAACAAAAAAGAAACACAGACTTTCCTAGGTGTTGTGGGGTTTTGGAGAATGCACATCCCAAATTACAGTCTGATTGTAAACCCACTCTACCAAGTAACTCGTAAGAAGAATGAGTTTGAATGGGGCCCTGAACAACGACAAGCCTTTGAACAAATCAAGCAGGAAATAGTCCATGCAGTAGCCCTTGGGCCAGTTCGAACAGGACCAGATGTAAAGAATGTGCTCTACACTGCAGCCGGGGAGAACGGCCCCACCTGGAGCCTCTGGCAGAAAGAACCTGGGGAAACTCGAGGTCGGCCTCTGGGGTTTTGGAGTCGGGGATACAGAGGATCTGAGGCCCGCTATACTCCAACTGAAAAGGAGATATTGGCAGCATATGAAGGAGTTCGATCTGCTTCGGAGGTGGTCGGTACTGAAGCGCAGCTCCTCCTAGCACCCCGATTACCGGTACTAGGCTGGATGTTCAAGGGAAGGGTCCCCTCTACGCATCATGCAACTGATGCTACATGGAGCAAGTGGGTTGCACTGATTACTCAGCGGGCTCGAATAGGAAACCCCAGTCGCCCAGGAATATTGGAAGTGATCATGGACTGGCCAGAAGGCAAATACTTTGGGATATCATCAGAGGAGGAGGTGGGTCGTGCTGAAGAAGCCCCACTGTACAACCAGTTGCCAGAGAATGAAAAGAAATATGCCCTGTTCACTGATGGGTCCTGTCGTATTGTGGGGAAGCATCGGAGATGGAAGGCTGCTGTATGGAGTCCTACGCGACGAGTTGCAGAAGCTGCTGAGGGAGAAGGTGAATCGAGTCAGTTTGCAGAAGTGAAAGCCATTCAGCTGGCTTTAGACATTGCTGAACGAGAAAAATGGCCAGTTCTCTATCTCTACACCGATTCATGGATGGTAGCAAATGCCCTGTGGGGATGGTTACAGCAATGGAAGCAAAACAACTGGCAGCGTAGGGGCAAACCTATCTGGGCTGCTGCATTGTGGCAAGATATTGCTGCTCGGGTAGAGAACCTGGCTGTGAAAGTACGCCACGTAGATGCTCATGTGCCCAAGAATCGGGCTACTGAAGAACATCAAAACAACCAGCAGGTGGATCAGGCTGCTAAGATTGAAGTAGCTCAGGTGGACCTGGATTGGCAGCATAAAGGTGAATTATTTATAGCCCGATGGGCCCATGACACCTCAGGCCATCAAGGTAGAGATGCAACATACAGATGGGCTCGTGATCGAGGGGTGGACTTGACCATGGACGCTATAGCACAGGTTATTCATGACTGTGAAACATGTGCTGCAATCAAGCAAGCCAAACGGTCAAAGCCTCTTTGGTATGGAGGACGATGGCTGAAATATAAATATGGAGAGGCCTGGCAGATTGATTACATCACACTCCCTCAAACTCGCAATGGCAAGCGCCACGTACTTACAATGGTGGAAGCAACCACCGGATGGCTGGAAACATATCCTGTGCCTCATGCTACCGCCCGGAACACCATCCTGGGCCTTGAAAAGCAAGTCCTATGGCGACATGGCACCCCAGAAAGAATAGAATCAGACAATGGGACTCACTTCCGAAACAACCTTATAGACACTTGGGCCAAAGAACATGGTATTGAATGGGTGTATCACATCCCCTATCATGCACCAGCCTCCGGGAAAGTTGAACGATACAATGGCCTGTTAAAGACTACCTTGAAAGCAATGGGCGCTGGGACGTTCAAAAACTGGGATACGCATTTGGCAAAGGCCACCTGGTTAGTCAATACTAGGGGATCTACCAACCGAGCTGGACCTGCCCAATCAAACCTGTTACGTACTGTAGATGGGGATAAAGTTCCTGTAGTGCATGTAAAAAATATGCTGGGTAAAACAGTCTGGGCTACTCCTGCCTCAGGAAAAGGCAAACCTATTCGTGGAATTGTTTTCGCTCAGGGACCTGGATATACTTGGTGGGTAATGCAAAAGAACGGAGAGGTCCGGTGTGTACCTCAAGGAGATTTAATACTGGGTGAGAATAGCCCATGAACTGAATTGCACCATGTTAAATAGTATATTATACTGTATATTATCACTACCATGATTACTATAGGTGACTAATTAGAATGTATGGAAAAGAGTGTAACCTGAGCATGACATAAATGGTATGGAATAAGGGGTGGATAGATGTCCTGGTTTCAGTTAGCACAGAATTAATTTTCTTCCTAGTAGCTGGTGGAATGCTGTGTTTTGGCTTAGAATGAGAAGAGTGCTGATAACACCCCGATGCTTTAATTGTTGCAGAGCAGTGCTTATACTAAGCCAAGGACATCTCAGCCTTTGCTCTGTCCTGCCAACGGGCAGGCTGGGGGGTGCAGTAAGAGCTGGGAGGGGACAGACCCAGGACAGGTGACCCAAACTAGCCAAAGGGGTATTCCATACCATCTGACGTCATGCTAAACAATATATAGGGGTGGCTAGCCGGGGGGAGGGGGCCGGACTGCTCGGGGTTAGGCTGGGCATCGGTCAGCGGGTGGTGAGCAATTGCATTGTGCATCACTTGTTTGTACATACTATTATTACTTTCGTATTATCACCATTGTATCATCATTATTATTATTATTATTATTATTATTTTCCTGTCTTATTAAACTGTCTTTATCTCAACTCACGGGCTTCACTTTCCATTTCTCTCCCCCGTCCCAGAGAGGGAGGGGGGAGGGTGAGCGAACGGCTGCGTGGTGTTTAGCTGCCAGCCTGGTTAAACCACGACAGTGTACCATGGGTGCATTTGTTGAAGGATCAGATTCATTCTTGGTGCTGTCTCCTCACATACCCACTAAAGTACCAGATGATGTAGTCAGGTCTGGGCTGTGTCTGGGTAGTGATTTCAGGCCAAAAAGAATTTTATATTTATAAAATAATATAAACACCAAAGTTTAAGATTAATACTTATGTATTAGTTATGAAATAATCAGTAATGTACTGGGTTAAGTTTACTTCTTAGCTGAGGTACGCCACAAGATTTTATATAGGCTAACATTTGGAGAACACAGACATAGTATTAGTTTACAGAATCATAAAATGGGTTGTCTTTGAAGGGACATGTAATGATCATTTAGTTCTAGCACCACTGCCATAGGCAGGGACACCTCCCACTACACCAGGCTGCTCAAAGCACCATCAAACCTGGCCTTCAACACTTCCAGGGATGGGGCATCCACAATCTCTCTGTTGCAAACTGTTGCAATGCTTCACTACCCTCTGAGTAAAGAATTTCTTCCTTATATGTAATCTATATCTACCCTCTTCTGGTTTAAAACTATTCACCCTTGTCCTGTCACTACACTCCCTGACAAAGAGACCCTCCTACCTTTCCTGTAAGCCCTCTTTAGGTACTGAAAGGCTGCTATAAGGTCTCCCCAGAGTCTCCTCTTCTCCAGAATGAACAACCTCAACTCCCTCAGCCTGTCTTCATAGGAGAAGTGCTCCAACCCTCTGATCAACTTCGTGGCTCTCTCCTGGACTCCCTCCAACAGGTCCACATCCTTCTTGTGCTGGGGCCCCAGACCTCAACGCAGAACTCCAGGTAGAGTCTCATGAGAGCAGAGTAGAGGGGAAGAATTGCCTCCCTGGACCTGCTGGCCACACTGCTTTTGAAGCAGCCCGGGATATGGTTGGTTTTCTGGACTGCAAGTGCATATTGCCAAGGCATGTTGAGTTTCTCCTGCACCGACATCCCCAGGTCCTTCTCATCAGGGTTTCTTTCAATCCACAAATCACCCAGTCCGTATCATGTTTGGGATTGCCCTGATCGAGGTGCAGGACTTTGCACTTGTTCTTGTTGAACCGCATGTGGTTCTCACAGGCCCACCTCTCAAACATGTCAAGGACCCTCTGGATGGCATTCCTTCCTTCCAGCATGTCAATAGTGACCCCTGCAGAATGCCACCTGTTGACCAGAACTCTTTGAGTGTGACCATCCTTGATGTCCCTGGCCAGATTTAAATCAGGGCTTTTCCTTTCTTAACCCGATCCCTGGCTGCTTGAATGATTTCCCTATTTTCCTCCCAGGCAACCTGTCCTTGCTTCCACTCTCTGTAGGCTTCCTTTTATTGTTTTGGGTTTGTCCAGGAGCATCTTCTTTATCCATGCAGGCCTCCTGGCATTTTTGCCTGACTGCTCTGTTGGGATGAGCTTCTGAGCTTGGAGGAGGTCAGAGGCTTGGATATTTACCATCTTTCTTGGGCCCCTCTTCCCACCACTGCTTTGTCCCATAGTACTCTATCAAGCAGATCCCTGAGGAGCGCACAGTCTGCTCTCCTGAAGTCCAGGATAGAAAGCTTGCTGTGTGCCCTCTTTGCTGCCCCAAAGATCTTAACTCCACCATTTCATAGTCACTGCAGCCAAAACTGCCGTTGAACTCCATGTTTCCCATCACCCCCTCCTTGTTTGTGAGAATAAGGTCCATTTATTTCAAAAATTAATTTGTTAACAATACCAACGAGTTAACTACCTCACTCTCTGGCGCATTGTTTCTGACCAAGGCACAAGAAAGCAATACTGTTCAGATTATGATTTCAATTGAACTAGCTTCAGTGAAGCTACATATTTCTAAACAATATACATCCATCCTGTATATTAACTACTGAGGAAACTGTGATCCATTTCTAAAGTCTTTAAACTCTAAATTGAAGTAGAGACAAAACATGTTATTATCCTTTATTTTTACAGATCAAGATCTCAAAAATAGGAACTCTTTTTTTCACTTTGTCAAAAGACAGAAATAAAAACCATCAAATATACCTTTAACAAGATTTGTAATCACACTCATCAGAACAAAAGCCAAAAAATTAAACCTCTTTTGTTAAATAAATATCAATAATTTAAGAAGAATTTAGGAGAGTTTAACATCAGAGAGCATTCTAATTTTCTAGGAAGGTATTAAAAGAACATTTTAATTTACATAAATATTTGGAATCATATATAAGAGAAATAGTGAAAAACATAATATTTGTTCAAATGGAAGCTCTTGTGGAATTTAATATGAATGTATGTATGCATTCGTGCAAGTGTTAAAGTATATGCATGCTTTCTATGTTTCAGTTTGTAGTCTATATAAAAAAATAAAATAAAATTTATATATATATACATGTATATCAATAAAATTAACACATAATTAATAACATACTTTTAACTTTGCAATTGTAAAACATATCTATATTACTTTGGAATGCTTCCCTGTTATCTGTATGATTTAAATAATGCATTTAATGTTTTTATACATTTGGATGTAGCCTTGCCATTCTTCTTCAGGAAAATTTCACACTGAAATGAGAAGTTTAATCTGAGCAAGTGCTTTAAATTTAAGCTTTTTGTTAAGAACTAACTGTCATAAATCCCCTTTTCAAAGCAATTCCTTTGCTCTGAAACAACTTCAGCATTGTATTCTGCTAATTTATTGCTTTTAAACTTACACATTTATGAGAATAATAATATAGAAATTAACATCTGGAAGCTCAAAACAGAATCAGTCTGAGAGTAAGGTGGCTGGAGATATGCTTCCCATCTACTAGTGCACAGAGTTATATTGAATTTGCTTCCTGGAGCAGGAATTTGAGGCAGTGAAATGGCTTTCATATGTTTACAAATGGTGCATGAAAAGCGTCCCTGTTCAGTACTATTTGGGTAAGTTATACCCACAGGTTGTATACTCAGCATGGATTTTTCCTGTCACAAGAGAGGATAAGCTCATCAGGTCCAGTAGGTCAGAGGTTGAATAGGAAAAGCATGAAAGCATGCAAGAGTTCCCAGCACTATTCCCTACTTGTAAATAAATAGAAGACTTCAGTCTCCATCACTATCAGGTCTTCTCTATTCACAAACACTTAATTCAGCAGCAAACGTAAGTTGGTTTTTTTTTTTTTTTTTTTTTTTTTTGTGTGTGGGTTTTTTTTTTTTTTTTTTTTTTCTCCTTGCAAGATAAAAAGACACCTACAGGTCTTATTCTGTTTGCCTGAGCATGTCTGACTTTCTTTACCATTTGTGATGATTGATTGCTTCTGTGTTTCATCAATTAAAAATGTTTTAGAGTACAAAGTCTTCAGCATGTTTAATAGAGTCTGGTTAAGTAAACATCCTCCACCAAAGCAGAACAAGTAGAGCTTAAAATAAATACTGCTACTGTGCCAAGTTCATAATTGCTTGCACATTTAGCACTTTACCATGTCCTAAACATAACCATAAAAAAAAAAAAAAAAAAAAAAAAAAAAAAAAGGGCTTTGAAGGCTTTGTGTACTTACTGCAGTTGTCATGAAATTATAACTGCTTAAGTATTGCAGGATATTTACATTTCTGAAATACTTGATTTTCCAATTCATATTATATACAAAATTTTTTTCAAAGAACCAAGAAGCTGAACCTGAATGTGAGCAGTGGTTAGGCTTTGTCAACTAACTAGCCATGCAAGTGTTGTGGTACTTTCTGCCAATAACATAAAACTCCAAGGACAAGTGAAAGGTTCCAATGCAGCTGTCACTAAGTGTTAACAACTTTCTTGTAAAGTTATCCTTTCATCTCTGATTTTAATTCAAGATAGATATACATGTAATTTATAGTTGAGTCACAGATACCTGTTACACCCAAGAAAAGTCACCTTTTGACGCGTCTTGGGTATGTCAAAAATGTATCACTGAGAAGCTTTACACTTATTACTTGGGAGATGGGAATATTAAAGAAAAAATTTTATGCAGGGTAACTTATGCATTAGAATCAACGTCATTTAGAAAAAAGAAAAAAAAAAGT
Source organism: Aythya fuligula (assembly GCF_009819795.1). Lineage (NCBI taxonomy): Eukaryota > Metazoa > Chordata > Aves > Anseriformes > Anatidae > Aythya > Aythya fuligula. The sequence continues at coordinate 140,767,627 of NC_045560.1, read as the reverse complement.
TAATGGAAAAGTATATAAACTGTAAAAGTTATACAAATGTAATTTATTCCAAATTTATTACACTATTAAATGATGTGGGAAATCCTTAGGATAAAACAGTATCAAGTCCAGTACAGACAATATCATTAAGAGAAATTAATAATAAGCATTGAAACATAATGTGGAAATAGGATATAATGGTGACAAGTGATAATACAAATAATGCATTCTTCAGCACTGAACAATAGAATTAGAAGACCAATAAGCCAAAATGTAGATGTCATCTTTTGCATAGCCTTTCTTTAGTTACCTTGAATGTGGTTTTCCTGTAACTTGTCAAAGAGCCAATCATCATTCTTGACATTTCAGTTTTCAGCATCAAGTGGAAAGAGCTCATTTTGTAGCCAGAGCTACAAAGTGAGCTACAGAGTTCCCTATGTCATTTCAACTCCCTATATTCTTCACCCTTAGAGGCTGCCCCAGCCCACAACACCCAGCGGGCGGGCAGCAGACCACGGCAAATATATATACTCCTGCTCAGTTTTCTGTGTTTCTCAGAAAAATAATCTGCTTTGGCTGCATTTGCTCATGAGTCTAGAATGTAGTTAATCTTCAGTATAATGTAATTGTAGTTAATCTTCGGTATAATGTAATTGACAGTAGCAACATCTGATTTAAAGTAAAGGTGTTTGTAGTCATGATTGCTTAGATACGTAAGATATTTTTAGATATTTTTCTTTGTGTCACAGGCATGGAGGAGTTCAGAATCAATTGAAGGGTTTCTGTTTAATCCAAAATTAGTGCTGCCCTTCTGATTAGTAACTGGGTTTATCTCTACAATATGATATACAAAAGAGAAAAAAAAAATCAACAACAACAAACATCAAGTATGAAATGTCAATAATTACAGATACTTCTTTACACCATTGTTTGGTGACTGTTGACTGTAAGAACGCATGGTGGCCAAGACTTTGAAAAGCCATTAATGTTTGGTTTGTATCAGCTGCTGATATGATTGATTCAGGCATGTTGAAGAGAATGGGTTTTTGAACAGAGATACTCAGTGTTTTCAGATAATAAAGTCTTAAATAGTCAAGATATGCAAGGACACACTTTGCATGAGCCTCTGCATGAAATAAATGGAACTATGTTGCTGATAATATAGTGAATCTTACATCTGTAGACATGAAATATAGTTTACAGATCATATGATGTAACTTTTCCAGGGAGTATATCTGACAATTTTTGATTATATCTTATGTGTCTAGTATATCTAGTTAAGTTACACTGGGTCCAAAATTCCAAGTTTGTTTAGGGGTAAACATTTACCTTTGGAAATACACATAAATGGAATGGCTATTGCTACCTGTCTCTGGATTATACCATTTGTCACTATCTTTCTTTTTTCCTTAAAAAAATTCCCAAGTACTTTCCCTTCTGTCAACCTTCAACTCTCCCTTCTGTTGAAAACTTCATTTTCAGTCTCATTGCCTAGAGTAAGTGTTTTTCTGTTCCACCAATTGCTGAAAAATGTGGTCAGGAAAAGAAAACTATAATTTTGAAAGAAAAGACAACTGAAGTGCGTCCCTTCTGACTTTAGCTTTATATTAAATCCAATTTCCACTTTTTCTGTCTGTAGTTTGTTTTACCTTCCATGTTTTTCTTGTTTTCCCTCCACCACTTCTTTGGGCCTATGAAATTTTGAGCATGTTCAGGTGTCTAAAGAATTATAAAATTTAAATATTATATGTACATTATTAGATGGTTTAGGGGTTTTGTGTGCAGTGTTACTTTTTCATATTTGAGAAGTTTTTATGTTCCCCAGGGCTCAGTGCTGGGGCTGGTCCTCTTTAATATCTTCATCGATGATCTGGATGAGGGCATTGAGTGCACCCTCAGTAAGTTTGCAGATGACACCAAACTAGGTGCGTGTGTCGATCTGCTTGAGGGTAGGAAGGCTCTGCAGGAGGATCTGGATAGGCTGCACCGATGGGCTGAGGTCAACTGCATGAAGTTTAACAAGGCCAAGTGCCGGGTCCTCCACCTGGGGTGCAATAACCCCAAGCAGAGCTACAGGCTGGGAAATGAGTGGTTGGAGAGCTGCCAGGCAGAGAAGGACCTGGGAGTGATGGTTGACAGTTGGCTGAATATGAGCCAGCAGCGTGCTCAGGTGGCCAAGAAGGCCAACGGCAACCTGGCTTGCATAAGAAACAGTGTGACCAGCAGGGTTGGGGAGGTGATTGTCCCCCTGTACTCGGCTCTGGTGAGTCCACAACTCGAGTACTGTGTTTAGTTTTGGGCCCCTCGCTACAAGAAGGACATTGAGGTGCTTGAGCGGGTCCAGAGAAGGGCGACAAAGCTGGTGAGGGGCCTGGAGAACAAGTCCTACGAGGAGCGGCTGAGGGAGCTGGGTTTGTTCAGCCTGGAGAAAAGGAGGCTCAGGGGTGACCTTATTGCTCTCTACAGATACCTTAAAGGAGTCTGTAGAGAGGTGGGGGTTGGTCTATTCTCCCACGTGCCTCGTGACAGGATGAGGGGGAATGGGCTTAAGTTGTGCCAGGGGAGTTTTACGTTGGATGTTAGGAAGAACTTCTTTACCGAAAGGGTTGGTTAGACATTGGAACAGGCTGCCCAGGGAAGTGGTGGAGTCACCATCCCTGGAAGTCTTTAAAAGACGTTTAGATGTAGAGCTTAGGGATATGGTTTAGTGGGGACTGCTAGTGTTAGGTCAGAGGTTGGACTCGATGATCTTGAGGTCTCTTCCAACCTAGAAATTCTGTGATTCTGTGAAGTTCCCGTGCTTTGCGCTAGAATTGAAAATACAAGATAGCTTTGTGCTGATGAATAAGAAATCATCTATTTAAAATATAGATTATTGTAAGAATTCCTACTGATTGTGTTTGTGACATATTTGACCAAGGCATTGGAAAGTACAGCATTTTTGTTTTGAATTCCAAACAATCAGATTTCTATATTAGTCAATGTTCTTTAGCATACAATAAATACAAATTTTGAGTTTTGCTTAAACAAGCAATGACAATTAAAAAACTGAAAACAGTATCAGGAAAAGTTTTCATATATTATGAGCGTGTATTCACTTCATTAAAATCCTTCCACAATATTTCTATACAATTGTTACAGTTGCATTAGCAAAAGGAATTACTGTGCTGTTAAGAAAAAACAAGAGCCTTTTAATTGACTACTTCAATTAAAAATCCACGGGTTAAACGTTTTTATTTCATAGCTGTGCAATGATACAGTTCATTTGTTTCAAGACAATAGAGCCCCCCAAACAAGAAATAAGTAACACAGCCATGTTATTCACTCAATAGAAGAAATGAAAACATTACAGAGAATGGAAACTTTAACAAACAGGTTTGCATCACTTAACAGTGGAGTTAATCAACTTACTCTGATAACAGATTGAAAAGCATATTTAATTACATACCATTTGTGGTTTAAGAACATGAGAATGAATATCTGATCTATAAGTATAAATTTTTGAAGGAAATATCATCCTTCTTTGAAGGGGATGTACTGAAAGTATTTTTTGTTTTGTTTTGTTTTGTTTTGTTTTGTTTTGTTTAAGAGAGCTAATTACCTCGGAGAAGAAAGATAAACCTATTCATATTAAGATAGCATATAATATCTTAGCCTGGATATTTACCAGGAAATGGATCCATCCTGTTATTTCTCTTTCTCCTTCTTTTCTTCCTTTCTTTTTCTCTGTATTTTTTACTAGTTTGCTTTGTTTTCCTTTTGTTTCTCCTTTCTTATCTCCCTTGAGCATATGTAAGCATATGCTATAGGTATACACAATGCATTAAATAGGCACCTAAAAGTGTATTAGAAATCATAGCACACTAGCTTCTAAATATTGGAGGATGTGGCCAAACTCTGGAAAAAAAAAAATAAATAAATTCAGAAGTACTAATATATAAGAGTTGAATTACTTGGCTCTAAATCATAGGATACATAGTCTTTTCTCTGGTTCCATGGATCTGTGTGAAGACTGCTACTCCAGTTTGTCAGTATCTTTCTTCACTGGGGACTCAAGGAAAGGATGCAGGGCTCCCAGTATGGTCTTGTGAGTGCCAGATAGTTCAGGGCCTTTTACAAGCATACACCAAAGAGGGAGGAAGCCTCTCATCCTGCTCTGCTCCAACAGGAACGCCAGGTATGCCTCTGCAAAAATGCTCCACAGTGAATGGAGTGCTCAGTGCTCCCCCATCCTCTTGTAAGACACTGAGCTGTCCCACTGGAGTGCATATGCACCCACTCTTGAATTTTATTAGGTTTCCATCAGTCAATTTCTCCAACCTGCTGATGCTCCTCTGAAAGGTAGCTTTGCCCCCTCTTTCCCCCGCACATCAGCTGTCCCCTTCAGCTTGGTGCAACTTGCAAGTATTGTTTTAAGGATGTATTTGGTTCATATTTACTACTTGTTAATTATAATAGTATTGGCCCCAGCACTGACCCCAGAGGAGCAGCACTTATAGACATCCATCAGCTATACTTTAGCAGAAGTAGGCCAGCCAATTTTTCACCTGCCCCTCAGTCCACCTGTCCAGCCCTCTCGAGTTTAGTACTGCTACCAGAGTGCTGTGGGAGGCCAGGCTAAGTTGAGGCACTTGGTACCCATTACTGTCGCACATCCCCTTGGGCAGCCATGCTGGCATGGGAGGTAAGCATAAGGTAGGGGTCAGAGAAGGGTAGAAGACACCTGAACTGAGTGAGGCCTTGTTGCACCACTCTGCAAACTTCATACTATCTATTTTATTTTCCATTTCTTCTTTAGTATGTAAACTTCTGAAGCATACTGTCAATAATCCTAAATATCAAAATATGCTCCTAATGTAAATGAACAAGTGTTAGGAGTTATACATGTTTTACAAATATTCAGCTTTAGGAAGTGGTTGGGGACACATCACCAGCCTCAGCCAGCCACTGGTAGTTTGGCTCTGTTCAAGCAGCCCCTTTGAGTCTGATAAAGTTCTTGGTCACAAATACCCAGTGCTTGGTCAGTTCAGTCCCTAATGAAAATCTGATATCTCTTATTGAAGCAAAAATCTGAACTCAATGTTGCATTTTTTGTTTGTCCAAAGATCTAATGCTTTAAGATCAAGGCTCTGACTATTTTAATTTATTTAATATTTAATTAATTTTTTTAATATATTTAATTTATTTTCATCTAAGTCAAACTGCTACCAGTCTACCAGTTAGGGGGGCTAGATGGACTGGAGAATGTACCCACAGCATGTACCCATCTAGTCATAATTTGCATGTCACAAAATGAGATCTTCCGCTGTGCTAGGTTGTTTTTTAGGTATAAAACATGGCAGGTTTTGATGAAGCGGTGTGCAGTAAAGTTGACTTAAGCATTTCACAACTGAAGTCATCGAATTCTTTGGCTGAAAGGTATATACAGATTTATTTTAACTTTACACAGATATTGCATACATACAGTTGCGATTGTGTTGTAATTTTATTTGGAGTTTATTCTATTGTGAAGGAAATATTCAGAGTTTTTTAAAAATCTTACACAAAAATGCAATATGAAATGGGATATCTACATCAAAATAATTTATACAGTCAATCATTTCACCTCCTTTATAAATAGACAAAATTGTCCTTCCTGTCTTGCCGTTGATTTTTTGTTACAATGAATATCCCAACTTTTTCAATGATTTTGTACCAAAAAATGGTACAAAATTTTGTACAATAGTACTAATGCCATGGTACTAAATGACATGGTTCTGTAAATTCTCCTCTGAAAGGGAGGAGAACTATCCTTACTACACCCTTTTTCAGGAAGAAAAAAAAAAATCATCATTTTTTTTGTGGTGTTGAGGAAATAATAGATTAAGTAACATTCTCAAGGGCACAGGAAATCTGTGGTAAAGAAAATGGAATTCAAATATCATGAACCTCTAGACAGCAGCATTAACCACAAGACCACCAGAGCTAAGACCTGAGGCACGCTCCGCTGAGATTAAAAAATAAAAACAAAACAAAACAAAACAAAACAAAACAAAAAAACAATCTGAACATCTAAAACAGAAGCTGGTAGGACTTCCAGTCCCTTCCACAATTACCCCAGAGCAGAGCTGAGTGGGACCTCGTGTATTTGCTGAATATGGAAAAACTGTACTGAAAAACACACAACAAGGGTTGCATTTACACTCACAGGGAAAGTGAAAAGAATCTGCATGTCTTAAAAGACTTTTTTGGATGGGCTGCATAGCTTGCAAGTGTGAAGTGGTTAGCACAACAGACAGAGGGTTCTACTGTGTTCTGATGGTTGCCTTAATTAATGCATGTAACACTGGATAAGAGAGAGACAAAAAGATAAAAAATTAATAGAGAACAAATGAGAAATAGAAATGAGATATCCAGATGGTCTCTCACAGGGCAAGGTTAGTCCATTTTCTAACTCTCCTGTTGACCAGTTATGGAATTATTGTTCTGCTCCAAAATCTGTGAAATTTAATGCATTTTTATAATTATCACAGCAGCTAATTGTTATCGTTAGTATAAAAGTCAGATAGGATTAAAATAAGCATAGAGGTTCTTCTTTTTTTTTTTTTTTTGAATAAATGATGCAAATTATTCAAGTGGTTTAAATCCAATTGACACTACACTTCAGATAAATGAAAAGTAAACTTATTCATTCATATGTTAGAAAATTCTAACCCCAATTTAAAGGAGAGTTCTTTTATTTCATAGTATTGATTCATGACTAAAGGACAATAATTTGATAAAGAGGACTGCAGTTTCCAGTGTTATCTGTTTTAGTCTAGCTGTAATTTCTTTTTCGTTGTTGTTGTTTGTTTGTTTTCTTTCCTAAAGATTCATTTCTTGGATTTACATTATATAATTGGATTATATAATGGATTTATTTTTATTTATTTATTTATTTATTTTCTGTCACATAGAAACAAAATTATCTGGCTAGTTAATCACATTTTCAGGAAAAAAAAAAAAAAAAAAAAAAAAAAAAAAAAAAAGGAAAAGAAGTGTGGAAATGCAACCAGCATTTACTGGTGAACAAGAAGAAAAATATAGAAATAAAAACAAACACTGAAAATTAACATACCTCTTAAACTCTCAGGATTCTTTTAAAATAAGAATTCATAATATTTCAATGATATCTGTAAATTAAATCCATAAACAGATGAGTTTACCAAATAGTATTAATGTAGCCTATACATGTCTGACATGTCTTGTTTTCTGCATAGATTTATCACAAACATGAAAATTTCTAATTCCATATTGGGAAGCACTCTAAAATCTCAGCAGCAACAGTGTGATGAATGCGATTCAAATGTCTGTGTCCCTAGAATTTTTTCTTCCATAGCATCTTCAAGACAAAAATGATGCTCTTACTGTGAATTGTAGGAAAAATCATAATTGTAATGGAAATCTCTGCTCTAGAGCTCCTCATTAGCGCTCCACTTTCCTGGAAGACCTGTAGCGTTATGCTGGAAATCATTTTTTCAAGACTAAGAACTTCTTCACTGAAAGGGTTGTGAGGCATTGGAACAGGCTGCCCAGGGAAGTGGTGGAGTCACCATCCCTGGAAGTCTTCAAAAGACGTTTAGATGTAGAGCTTAGGGATATGGTTTAGTGGAGGGCTGTTAGCGTTAGGTTGGAGGTTGGACTCGATGACCTTGAGGTCTCTTCCAACCTAGAAAATTGATTCTGTGATTCTATGTTTTAAAGCAAGAAAATTTCCAGATCAACCCCTGTCAGCAAGCCCCCACCTTCATTCATTTTCTTTGAAAAATAAACTTCCAAAGTAGAGACTGAGGGGGGACTTCATTAATGTGTATAAATACCTGAGAGGAGTGTGTCAAGAAGATGGAGCTGGTCTCTTTTCAGTTGTGCCCAGCAACAGGACGAGTGGCAACAGGCACAAACTGATGCACAGGGCGTTCCAGCAGAATATGACAGGGCATTTCTTTACTGTGAGGGTAACAGAGCACTGGAACAGTTTGCTCAGAGAGGCTCTTTCTCTGGAGATATTCAAAACCCAGCTGGATGCCATCTTGCACAACATGTTATAGGTGATCGTGCTCAGCAGAGGGGTTGGACTAAATGCATCTCTTCCAATCCAACTCATTCTGTGATTCTGTGAGACTATGATTCAGCAGGAATTCCAGCAGTTAAACTGGAAATACCCTTTGGGAAGAGATGACTATACTCATGTGTGGTCAGACTGACATATTTTACGGTTAAACTGGACTGTCCTTTTAGAAATAAAAATTTCTAAAGTAGGAGAATGCTAAAACTCTTAAATACTTAGATAGCATTTTGATGGTACCCCTCACCATAAAAAGAATTAGAGATGAATCAACATGTGAACAAGCTAAATGATAGTATTCCCTTCTCATCGGAAAAGTTTAGTGAAGTTGCAGTGAGGGAGATGGCTGAAAAACTCAGTGAGATCAATCTCAGGAGCCTGACGAACTGCTTTTATGTAGTTCAACTGCTAAAAGGTAACAGGATAAAAAACTCAAGTTACACATTTTAATTGCAGTAACAAAAGAAAACATGAAATGACAGATTTATCTCTACTTTGGTATGTAGCTGTGATAGATAATGAGAAAGCTGAGAGAAACAAAATGCTTGGTCACAACATGGGCAAATACCTTGAAAGAAGAATTTGGAATGAAATGATCAAATTTTATAGCTGGATCTTTCCCTTGGTACTTTTTGGTCATAAACTTGTGGACAGAAACACTCAAAGTCCACAGATGCACTTGAATTTTGTAGCTAGGCGCTGTTTCTGACAATTGTCACTACCAGATGTTTCTGAAGACGGTCTTTATTTTTAACTCTGTTGATAGGAGCCATCTGCTTTCCAAATAGCTAAAGAATGACTGTAATGTATATTTAATATTAACTGGTAATAAGCTGAGCTGAGCAACTATATAATTGAATAAGAATTTGTAAATCCACTCTTTTCTTTTGCTTACCTAACTGAGGATTATCAACCTCAGAGATCTGCAAACCACAGTGTGCTTTCCAGCAGATGATGACTTTTTTATACCAATGTGAAGCTAGCTTAATTTTCTTTGATACTTTTAGCCATTTATGAATCAAATAAATGACAGAATATACTTTAGAAATAGCACCAATATTTATGAACTGAAAGTATATTCAGTACAGATAAAACAACATTAAAACTTTTAAAGAATAATAGAGTAAAATAGATTAATTTATACTTTTGTAAAATTACTTTGTAGGAGACAATTTTACCCTTTATTCATCCATACTGTGTAAATTTTGACACAATTTACCAATGATAAAATATACCATTCCAATTAACAAATGTTCTTGTTCAAAGAAAGTAATGGAAGTTTATGGAATTTCTCATGCAAATCTTATGCAGGCATCATGACCCTATTTCCCTCGGTTGATTACAAAGGGTTTTTTTGCCTTTGATGATTGTTCTTATGGATTTTGGCAGTACAGCTTACTGTTAAGAATCTCTGATGGTCTATGATTTATAGCTGAACATCAGCACCAACTTTGAAAACATGACTGTTCTTTTCCTCAGAACTGCTCTGAAAATCCCTTGGGAAGAGGAGAACAGTCTGGCACTTCCATTTCAAGTCTGAGCAGGAAGTTCGGGGAACAAGAAAGTTAGAAAAATACCAGAATATTTGTACAAAGTTAAAGCTGAATCTGGAGCAAAATCAAGTGTATGCTTTCTTCTTTTTTAATTAGGTGTATAATGTTTATCAGCAGATGATTTTATCCTGATGCTTTGGTCATATCTTAAGGATTCCACAAAGCACGCCTCAGTAATGAGAACAGGAGTCTTAATATTTTATGCTTTATGGTCTGAACACCATAGAAATGTCATGTGGATTTATTGTGCCCTGAGAGGACCACCTGAGAAGACATGGGAGACATGGTCAGTCACTGAACTAACTCCCCAGTGTGCTAGATTAGACACCTAAGTCACAGCACTTAATTGAGCTGTGTCATATTCCTGTTCTTTTGTGTCCATCCATGGTCTCATGTCCTCTGTCCCTGCAGCTTTCAGAGTCAAACGATTAAGTGGGCAGTAAACTTACCACTAGAGTGAAAAGGCAAGAAGGGCATTTTGTACTCAACAATTATTTTTAGCACCATACTGCCCCATATTTAACCATGTATTACCATATATTATCTAAAGGAAAACATAAACAGTCAAGCTATTAAGCTACTTAGCACCTCTCACTTGTCTCTGAAGTAGTTAATGACTAATGGCCCCATTTTTCAGTCTTTACTCAGACATTTCCAATGGCTTCTGGCTGATCTTGGATTGAGATTGGAACCTTGCTGGTGGAAGGGGATGGGGAGCAGGAGGTGGCCCTCACTATCCACGAAGAACTGTTTGGTGACCTGTTACGGCACTTGGATGTGCACAAGTCAATGGGGCCGGATGGGATCCACCCAAGGGTACTGAGAGAACTGGCAGAGGAGCTGGCCAAGCCACTGTCCATCATTTATCAGCAGTCCTGGCGATCGGGGGAGGTCCCAGTTGACTGGTGGCTAGCAAACGTGATGGCCATCTACAAGAAGGGCCGGAGGGCAGACCCGGGAAACTACAGGCCTGTCAGTTTGACCTCAGTACCAGGGAAGCTCATGGAGCAGATCCTCTTGAGAGTCATCATGCGGCACTTGCAGGGCAAGCAGGTGATCAGGCCCAGTCAGCATGGCTTTATGAAAGGCAGATCCTGCTTGACGAACCTGATCTTCTATGACAAAGTGACGTGCTGGGTGGATGAGGGAAAGGCTGTGGATGTGGTCTACCTTGACTTCAGCAAGGCTTTTGACACCGTCTCCCACAGCATTCTCCTCAAGAAACTGGCTGCTCTTGACTTGGACTGGCGCACGCTTCGTTGGGTTAGAAACTGGCTGGATAGCCGGGCCCAAAGAGTCGTGGTGAATGGAGTCAAGTCCAGTTGGAGGCCAGTCACTAGTGGCGTTCACCAGGACTCGGTGCTGGGGCCAATCCTCTTTAATATCTTCATCGATGATCTGGATGAGGGCATGGAGCGCACCCTCAGTAAGTTTGCAGATGACACCAAACTAGGTGCGTGTGTCGATCTGCTTGAGGGTAGGAAGGCTCTGCAGGAGGATCTGGATAGGCTGCATCGATGGGCTGAGGTCAACTGCATGAAGTTCAACAACGCCAAGTGCCGGGTCCTCCACCTGGGGTGCAATAACCCCAAGCAGAGCTACAGGCTGGGAAATGAGTGGTTGGAGAGCTGCCAGGCAGAGAAGGACCTGGGAGTGATGGTGGATAGTCGGCTGAATATGAGCCAACAGTGTGCTCAGGTGGCCAAGAAGGCCAACAGCATCCTGGCTTGTATAAGAAACAGTGTGACCAGCAGGGTTGGGGAGGTGATTGTCCCCCTGTACTCGGCTCTGGTGAGTCCACAACTCGAGTACTGTGTTTAGTTTTGGGCCCCTCGCTACAAGAAGGACATTGAGGTGCTTGAGCGGGTGCAGAGAAGGGCGATGAAGCTGGTGAGGGGCCTGGAGAACAAGTCCTACGAGGAGCGGCTGAGGGAGCTGGGTTTGTTCAGCCTGGAGAAAAGGAGGCTCAGGGGTGACCTTATTGCTCTCTACAGATACCTTAAAGGAGTCTGTAGAGAGGTGGGGGTTGGTCTATTCTCCCACGTGCCTCGTGACAGGATGAGGGGGAATGGGCTTAAGTTGTGCCAGGGGAGTTTTACGTTGGATGTTAGGAAGAACTTCTTTACCGAAAGGGTTAGTTAGACATTGGAACAGGCTGCCCAGGGAAGTGGTGGAGTCACCATCCCTGGAAGTCTTTAAAAGACGTTTAGATGTAGAGCTTAGGGATATGGTTTAGTGGGGACTACTAGTGTTAGGTCAGAGGTTGGACACGATGATCTTGAGGTCTCTTCCAACCTAGAAATTCTGTGATTCTGAGATTCTGTGAATTTTACAGCTAGATCTTTCTTGTGGTTTAGGACTTCACTCTTGAACCTGGACAGAAATGTTCAAACTCCAGTGCTGTCTTTGAACTGTATAGTTTCGCAAATTTTGAAGGTCATTTTAAATTTTGGCAGGGAAGGAAAACAGGGAGGGCACTTGAGAGTGAACAACCACCAAGATGGGCTTCTTCAGGGATGGGCAATTTATCAGCTGTATACAGTAAGATCAAGGAAATGTATGGAATGAAATCAAGATAGACTTAAACTTGTGCACAAAACAGTAAAGCAGTGGCACACAAATAATTTCTCAGTATGACAAGAATCTTTGCGAAGTTGGCTCTAAAAAGGGCTCTGCATGGGGCTCATTAAAATTCTGTAGTCATGGTCCATAAACAGAGCAGGACACACAATGAATAAAAGCCTGTACAAACATGGAGTTCCAGGGAAAATCAGATTACTTTGTATAACCTGAAAGTTCAGTCCTAAAAAACATACTCTCACTAGTATTCTGATTGACTTTAATTGCATGATGGAGTTCTAAAGATTATCTAAAGAAAAATCAGCTCTGCAGACTTTTAAAAGCCTACACTAGTACAAATGCATTGATTCACCCTTCCTTCACCCTGTTGCCTCAGTATGTCTAGGTGTATTCTTTTTCTTTTCTTTTTCTTTTTCTTTTTCTTTTTCTTTTTCTTTTTCTTTTTCTTTTTCTTTTTCTTTTTCTTTTTCTTTTTCTTTTTCTTTTTCTTTTTCTTTTTCTTTTTCTTTTTCTTTTACTTTTTCTTTTTCTTTTTCTTTTTCTTTTTCTTTTTCTTTCTTTTCCTTTTCCTTTTCCTTTTCCTTTTCCTTTTCCTTTTCCTTTTCCTTTTCCTTTTCCTTTTCCTTTGTCTTTTTTCCTTTTCCTTTGTCTTTTTTCCTTTTCCTTTTTTCTTTTCATTTTTTTTATATTCTAAATATTAAATGGCATAATGGCATGTGAGGACAATATAAAAAGTAGGATAGGACTTTTTTTTTTTCTTTTTGGCTTGCATCCAGACAGCAAAATCCTAAAGTTTTCAAAAATGAATAGATGTTAAGATCAGAGAAGAATAGTCAGACAGAACTTCTCCATAAAAAATAATTCCTGTACAATCCCACAGCTTACTGTATTTTCTTGAGTTAGATTGCAATTTTTAGAAGAAAATTTAAGGTGAAATCCTGATCCTGTCATCTCTCAGACATAAAGAGCTAGCAGGAAGTGGAGAATTGAGTTCTGGTATTTTTGTTTGGTTTAATTTGGGGTAAAATCTGCCCTTAATAATAGTTTATGAACACTAAGTCTCACAATATAATAGTAAGTGCTATATAGCAGTGTTCTTATAAAAACAAACAAACAAACAAGAAAAAAAATATATTTTTCCTTGTCATTATCATACAAATCTTGCTGCAGAAAATCCAGTTCTGTTCTCCTTACTCAGGTGCCATCACCCTCCATTAATTTTTTTCTGTATTTAATCTAAATAAAGAACTGCAGGTTCTGATCCCATGGACTCTGGATTAAATAAAGTCAATAGGATAACTCATTAAGGAAATAAGTCAATGGGAACTTTTCTGTTTGTAGTGTGAAAGATGTTGACAGCAGGTAGCCAGCAAGCTTGTTGCTTCTATGCAAACCTGTTCTCTCTCAGATTTTTGTGACATGTTGCCAAAGAACTTTGGCAGAGTCTGTATTTGCCACTGCATTTTAACGAGGTTTGTGGGTCATTTGAAAGATGCAAAGCAAAGCAAGACTTTGCTTTTCTTGTTTTGCCAATTTCATTAAGCTTTTGCTGGTAGTTAAGGGTCATTTTCCAAAAGCCTAATGGACATTTTTATTAGGTTTCTACAGGGGTACTACTTACTTTCTTTTCCTGGCAGATTTCCATACTTGCCGTGACTAATGCAACCTGTATTGTTATTTGACAAGAGGAGGAAAAAAAAAAAAAAAAGACTTTTTTTTCTTTCCCCAAGGAGAGAAGCTGTCAGCTACCAGAAGAATAAAGACTTTAATGTTTACCTTTCCACATGCCCCAGTGGCTGCACAGAGGCAACATTAAATGGACTGAATGAAAGAATATGCAAAACAGCATCAGTGAACTGAATAAAAAATTTGCATATTTCTACTTGTCAACCCATCTTTTCTTCAGTGGCATGTTGCTATGGAAACAAGTAAAGGTCACTTTAAGATAGCTATTAGCATTTCAGCCAAAAATGGTCACCATTTGGCCACCCTATGGAACATTGCTATGTCATCTGGATGCACTAAATTGAATGCCATAGTGATTCAGAGTGTCTAGAGTGCCTGGCTATTTATTGCTTTCAGAACTGACCTTATATATTTACCTTAGCAGAATTGCCAGTGAAAGTAAAAAGGGTGTCTTGGCTGAGCAAAGGATGAAGGATTGTGCTACAGGGAACCAACATCTGCTCAGTGCCCGGCCTTAGTAACTGGCTTGGATGTTAGACAGATGTATTTGGGAAACCTCAGTTCCCTAACCCCAGGATAGCTCTGCCAGGATGGCATTTTATATCTTCCACAGAAGGGGAGGAATTTTCATGATACATGGATCTTTATCTACACCTTGCTGTTTCACCTCAAGTTCCCCTTTTTTGGGGGAGTTGCAGAGTACAATTTCTTGTTTTTCATTGTAAATCTCACCCCCAGCCTCAGACTGCTCCCCATTTTGGCAAGTGCACTTGCAATAATCCTACTCTGTAGGGTGCTCTTCAGGTGTCTTACTCCTTGTCTGGACTACCTGAGACATCCATTTTATGTTTCTTTGTTTCTTTGTTTGAATAATTAATGATAGTTTTGCTGTCTGTGTATGGTCCATAGGGGACCAGACACGTTATTCAGGAAGAGCAGTGCAGAGAGTGTGTGATATTTTTTATTTACATTCCAGTGAGAGCAGAATTTTTGTAAGGATTTGACCCTCGCAATTTCTGCATATGCATGCAGTTCGGGGGTCAGAAGGCATTCCCCTTCCCATCCTTTGCCTATCACAGCAGCACGAATGAAGCACTGTGGCCCTCCAATGTGGACACTATATTTACAGTTGAGAGTCAGTAACATGACCCAAACTTTTTCTTCTCACTCAGAGTGAAAGTCACTGGAGAGAATTGTGTGCTGCACACTAGCACATCGCACTACAGATGCACTTCCTCGGGATGCTGGGGACCTCCTAGAGGTCCACAGCTCCTGTTCCTCCAGTAGGGTTTTACAGCAGTCCCCCCCACACACACCTCAAAGGACAGTTCAAATGAAAACAGGTATCTTTATCTTCAGGCATGTTTTTCTTAGTTAACATTTCTACATTTCGCAAAGTTTGTGTACCAAACCTCCTTCAGACACGGATGCATCAGCACTAGCAGGGAATTTTGTCTGAGCAAATGCTAAAAGGCTCAGCAAACCATGAATGAGCTCTGATGCCAAAACTGCTGACCTGCAACAGTTCTTGCCAATGCTGATACAGTCAGACAAATTAGAAGTTAACAATATGTCTTCCTCAGATACTGAAGGAGTAAAACTGGTGCATATTTAAAGTGTTCAGGGTATTTAAAAAATACATGTAGCTGGTGATTTTTATTCATATATATATTTTATAAAAATTTATATATACATTAATATGCATTTGTATCTTCTGAGCTTCAGAAAATGTTTTAAAACCAACTCTGTGTTATCCCACCTTTTAATGATTTGTTATGTTAATCAGAGTTTTTCTAAGTCTCAGAGGTTAGTATTTGTCTTTTTAAGTGGCCAGAACAACTTTTGTTGTTGTTGTTATAAATCTTACCGTGCTTACCATTTAAGCTCAATCAAATAGATAAAAATAGGTCTGACATTTCTGTAATTTTCTATACATATTTATCAAACATAAGTGTGTAAATTGTCATGAATCTAATACCAAAAGATTTAGTGTTTACCAAAATTTTTAGTGTTTAGCTTGTTACAACATTTAAAGTGTTACAGAAATGCATTTAACATTTCTTTAATAGATTGACTTTGTTAAGTTTATGAACTCTTTATTTATATCATGGAGTTTCAACACTCCAGGAGCTGCATTACACTGTGCAGACTAGGAGCAAAACTCAGTCAAGCATTGTGGATTCATGTAGGGATTCGAAATGTCTTGGGTTGTCTGTTTTAGTTAACCTATCTTTTATTTCTGACTGTCCATCTCTCTGCAACATATTTATAGTATGAAGATATGAGTCTCCCTCACGTTCAAATACTCATTTCCTATGTCTCTGTGTTTTTTTCTTCTATTTTAATTCCAGCATTATTTTAATATTTATTTTTAATTGTCAAGATAGTTTGAATCTTATAGAAAAATGTGAGATAAGTCAGTGCCATTTGGGAGTTTGGAGTCCAGTTGTTTAAGCCTATTATAGTTATACTTGTATAACAATGTAATGCATCCAGATTATTTTTTTTAATTGAATTGATTTTATAGAACTGACAAGTGGTGAAAGAACATATTTCATCAACCCAGTGCACCAGCCAGACTTCTCTGTCAGCTGTTGTGCTAATATTACCTGCTTTCTATGTAGGGATTATATTCAGATTGGCACATTAGTACCCTCATCAATACTGGACCATTAACTTACTGCTGTCATCTC
The DNA here is from genome assembly GCF_009819795.1 of Aythya fuligula. NCBI lineage: Eukaryota > Metazoa > Chordata > Aves > Anseriformes > Anatidae > Aythya > Aythya fuligula. The sequence goes on along the minus strand of NC_045560.1, from coordinate 140,751,053 downwards.
TATGGTCTGAAGGGATGGACCTGTCTTAGCTGCATATGATAAACCAGAAAGGGTCCATTTACCAGGTAGGGTGCATCTATTTAACTGACTTACTATATGAACCAGAGGTGTAAGGATTTGTTTTTCTCCTCTGCAAAATGAGAATAATAGTATTTTCTTACTGCCAAAAGGTGTTGCATATATAGATATATTATAAAGAAGTTAAAATATGAAAAGAATGGGTCATAGTTTGAAGTTGCTAAGCTGGTGGCATAAGAGTAGATCTGATAGATCCATTTGGGTCTAAACAAATAAAAGGAGGCTTTGATACACTTTTATTTAAATAACAGAGTATAGCTTGACTGAAACTGTTTCATAAATGTAATATGAAAGCAAATTTTGTTAAATAAATAAATAAAATCATATGCTTCCACTTTCCAAAAAATGCACCACACACATTTGGGGATGGTTAGATTTATAAAGATATAATCATGGAATGGTTGAGGTAATCCAAACCCTCTCTCAAGTAGTGTCACCTACAGCACGATGCACAGGATGGCATCCAGGTGGGTTTTGACTATCTCCAGAGAAGGAGCCTCTACAGCCTCTCTGGGCAATCTGTTCCAGTGCTGTTACTCTCACAGCAAAGAAACATTTTCTCATATTCAAATGGAACTTCCTGTGTTTCAGCTTGTGCTCGTTGTCTCTTGCTCTGTCACTGGGAACAACTGAAAAGAGTTTTGCCCCATCCTCTTGATAATCTCCCTTCAAATGTTTATCAGAGAATCACAGAATCACAGAATTGAAAGGGTTGGAAGGGACCTCGAAAAATCATCGGGTCCAACCCCCCTGCCAAAGCAGGTTCCTTAGAGCAGGCTGCCCAGGTAGGCATCCAGACGGGAGGATGAACTGTTCCATCACCTTTCTAGGGATGGAGGAGAGGCTGACTGGCCTGTAGTTTCCTCGGTACTCCTTCTTGCCCTTTTTGAAGACTGGAGTGACACTGGCTTGCTTTCAGTTCTCAGGCACCTCTCCTAATTTCTATGACCTTTTAAAGATTGGCATATATTTCAAAGAGTGGCATAGCAATTATATTGGCCATCTCCCTCAGTTTTTGTGGGTACATCTCATCAGAACCCATGGATTTGTGGGTGTCAGGTTTCTATACAATCTCTAACATGATCCTCCTCAACAAAGGGAAAGTCCTTTCTCCAAACTTCCCCTCTTGTCTCTAGGGTCTGCAACTGCTGGTCTTAGCAGTGAAGACTGAAGCAAAGAAAGAATTCAATAAGTGCCTTCTCTGTATCCTTCATCACTAAGGCACTCACCCTATTGAGCAACAGGCACACATTTTCCCTAGTCTTCTTTTTGCTGTTGACGTATTTGAAGAAGCCCTTCTTGATGTCTGTGGTGGTTTTACCATGCTGGGCAGCTAAACACCTCAACCGCTCTCTCATTCCCCCTCCTTAGATGAGGAGGGGAAGAAGTAAAGCAAAGAACAACTCACGGGTTGAGATAAGGATAATTTAATTAAAGGGAAATGATAATAATAATAATAATTAAAGAAAGATTATTATGAACTAAACAATCGAATTAAAGGGGAAAAAAAAAAAAGAAAGGGGAAAAGGGAGGGGGAAAGGAAAAAAAGGGAGAAAAACAAACAAATAAAACAAATGAAGGCTATGTGGAAGTGCAGAGGAAAGAAATTACTCTCTGCTTCCCACAATGAGCGATAATTGACCAGGTCCTTGAAGCAGGGCCTCAACGCAGGTAGCCAGTGTTCGAGAGGAGGACCGATGTTTTCACAACGAGAGCCCACCTCTCCCCTCTTCTTCCTGTTTCCACCTTTTATTGCTGAGTGTGACATCATATGGTATGGAATATCCCTTTGGTTGGTTTAGGTCAGCTGCCCTGGTGATGTTCCTTTCTCACTTTGTGCCCACCCCCTAGGAGGGTTAGAGAGAGTCCCGATGCTGTCCCAATGCTGTGCCACTGCTGCTCAGCAGTAGACACAACACTGGTGTGATAACACTGCTGTTCCAGCTACAAGTGCAGAGCACAGTACTGTATGGGCTACTGCAGGGAAAGTTAACATTCCAGCCAGACCCAGCACAATGTCCTTGAAATATCTTGCCAGATTTAATTCTAAATGGTCCTTGGCCTTCCTTGTTGTATCCGTACATACTCTGACAATGTCCCTACATTCTTCACAATGTGGTATAATTGTGAATTGTGGTATAATCATTTTTATTTCAGTGCATTTTTATCAACTTTGCTAGGAAAGCACACTAATATGTTTCCTTTAAAACCTCAGAAAACAAATAGCTAAGTGACAAGTCACTGCTCATAGTAATTGTAGAAAGTATTGTATATGTGGACATATTATATGTATATGTAAATGATATATCACAGAATCACAGAATCACAGAACTGTTGGGGTTGGAAGGGACCTCGAAAGATCATCAAGTCCAACCCCCCTGCCAAAGCATGTTCCTCAGAGCAGGCTGCCCAGGTAGGTGTCCAGACAGGCCTTGAATTGTCTCCAGAGAAGGAGACTCCACAGCCTCCCTAGGCAGCTTGTTCCGATGTCTCGTCACCCTCACCGTGAAGAAGTTCTTTCACATGTCAGTGCAGAACTTCCTATGCTCTAACTTGCAGCCATTGCCATATATGATGTAAAATGGAAAATAGGCTTAGAATGATGCATACTTGTTGCATGATGTTATTAATATATGCGTATGTAAATATCTCTTGAATTTTGTGATATCTCTTGTGTGTTAAATTGCTTTCCTCCAAATGCTGATGCTGTGTAACATATATAATGCACAGGCAAGTAAACAGCATTCCTGATGTTGTTAACAAAATATGAAGCTGGGTGTGGTTATTTTCAGACTTCAGTTACTACCTGTAGCTTTACATGCTTTGTACATTTTGCAAATGAATTTTTAATGGAACCAGCAACCTGTTGTAGTTGGTGTTGGTTGGTTGTTTTGTTTATTTGATTGTTTTTTTTTTTGTTGTTTGTTTGTTAGTTTGTTTTTAGCTAGTTTACACAAAATTTTGCAATCATCTGTCAAACAAGCATCTACAAAGAAATTGTAGTGTAGCAGTTGAATGATTTAAAACTTATTTAAAGTTACCAATGATTATTAAAATAAGAAGTTCTTTTAGGCAGCGCTTTCCAAATACAGATACTTTTCTAGAGAATATTGAAGTTGCTTCACTTAGCTGAGCTGGATAATGAAATATTCTGATATATAGAAGTGAAATATATTTGGAAATTTATTTGTAATGTGATGATAGAGACAAACAAAAACAGCAGTTTGCATATTTCAAGTATATTATTAGTAAAATACAATACCTTTATTCTAGAGAAATAATGCCCTATCTACTTTACATGTATGTTAGCTTCTTATAATGTAGTGCTCTGTAGCAATATGAATATTGCTGCCTGTACAGAAAGTTAGACTGGAATTCTCAAATATTTCAGGCAGACCTGTGGTGGTTTTACCGTGCTGGGCAGCTAAACCTCACAACCGCTCTCTCACTCCCCCTCCTTTAGATGAGGAGGGGGAGAAGTAAAGCAAAGAACAACTCACAGGTTGAGATAAGGATAATTTAATTAAAGGGAAATAATTATAATAATTAAATAAAGACTACCATGAACTAAACAATTTAACTAAGGGGAAATAAAAGGGAAAGGGGAAAAAGGGAGGAAAACAAACAAACAAAATAAATGAAAGCTATATGGAAGTGCAGAGGAAAGAAATTACTCTCTACTTCCCACAAATGAGCGATGATTGACCACGTCCTTGAAGCAAGGCCTCAACGCACGCAGCTGGTGTTCGAGAGGAGGACCAACGTCTTCTCAACAAGAGCCCACCCCTCCCCTCTTCTTCCTGTTTCCACCTTTTATTGCTGAGTGTGACACCACATGGTATGGAATATCCCTTTGATTGGTTTAGGTCAGCTGCCCTAGTGATGTTTCTCTCCTCACTTTTTGCCCACCCCCTAGGAGGGTTAGAGAAAGGCCCAATGCTGTGCCACTGCTGCTCAGCAGTAGACACAACACTGGTGTGATAACACTGCTGTTCCAGCTACAAGTACAGAGTACGGCACTGTATGGGCTGCTGCCGGGAAAGTTAACATTCCAGCCAGACCCAGTACAAGACCCATAACAGGATTTAAACAATTTGAGTGCAACCCAGGTGGCGTTTAAGCACTTAAATCCAAGTAGATACTACAGAATGCTTCAACCTTCTATTCTCAGACTACTTCGGTACTCGGAACAAAGCAGTATTTGGTGGTTAAAATGTACATAGATCCTCAAGACTGTCACTGCCTTTGCTCAGATAACTGTGGTTAAGGCAAATGTTTCAGTTTATATGTACAGGTAAATTTATCTGTATGTTGAACCGAGTATCTCCATACTTATGTGGACACACTGCAGCAATGTACTTCGTGCGTACCAATAGCATTGAGTTTAAGCTAAAGTATACCAGCTGCAGCCTACTGCATTTATTCATAAATTGGCAAAAACGCAGAACTTTTATTTTTTTTCTGACTTAATTATACTAGAGAGTATAGAGAAGACAAAACAAAACAAAACAAAAACAACAACAAACACAGCTCTTTTGATTCATTTCAACTACCAATTTGCATTTTCAACAAAAACTAAATTTAAATGTTATGTAAAACACAAGGACCAAACTACAGACCAAGCTGAATAAGAAATATGCCTAAAAGTTGATTTTATTTGCCATCCTTCAGTAGTTACAAAAATGTAATTGCCTTAAGTTGAAACACACTCTATGACTGGTTTTAGAATACATGTATCTTTGCAAATGACCAAATACCCTAGGCTGTGGTTTGATTTTTTTTTTTTTTTTTTTTTTTTTCCAAGACGTAATTAATCTAAAAATATTTTTTGTTTTCTTTATTTGTTGAGTTCGGAGAGCTTCAGTACATTGAGCTGGTCTTCTATAATTATTATTATTATTTTTTTTTTTAATGGTTCTACTTGATACTTACTTAATTGTTGCTGGTTTTAACAAAATTATTCCCAGTCCCAAATAAGTAAGTTGAATAAAAAAGACCTATTGGGAACACTTAGAGACAAGGATTTATTTTCTTCAAATGTAAACATGAGATAATACCATTCTCCTAAAGGAAACTAGAGCATGGATATGCCAAATGGAGACAGTGGCACGGTAAGGTTTAGACCACAGGAGTTTCTAATTTGTTCTGTGTCTATTCAGCTTGGCACTATAAAATGACTGTTTCCATCATGCCTGCTTATTTCAGATAATCAAAAGCTATTTTCTAGTTTCCTTTCAAGGATCAGTGTGCCAAACACTGTCACACAGTAACTGCTATTGACATAGGCAGCCCATGTCAAACTTAATACCACATGACCATATTTTCAAACAGCTTAAATTAGAAGCTAGTTAAAATCACATCTATTTAAAATGATAAAAGGGTTAGGAAAGCAAGCCAAAAACAACTGTAATCACCCCAGCTCAGTTATTACTTGATAGGACATCCAGAATGGCCAAGGGAAACAAATGCACCGTGTGTACTGTCCAGCTCCAGGAACTTGAGCTGTATGGATGGATATATTAGGAGTGCAGAAACATCATACAAACAGTGTGCAGAGAAGGGGTCTGTGAAGTACAATGTAGGTCAGCTATACTGCCTTTACAGACATCAGCATAGGACAGATGGTCTAAACAGTATCTAGATCTGTGCTCTTTGCACAGATCCTGTTAAGTGTTTCTTTTGACCACCAAAGTGTTTTCTTTTTAGAGTTCAAGCATATATCCCGACATCTTGCTGCATGCTAAGACATCTAAGATACATGCTCTTAACTCTAATGGGAACTTGCCACTGGCTTATGAAGCTTAGATGTCTTCTATTATTTTTTTTGAACACTGCAGAGGAAATACTATAGAGATAGGGCAGTTGAAGGTGTCCCATTTGAAGGTGTCCCATTTCCCGAGTTTGTAAATTTTCCACACCTCCTAAAAAGACTTCTGCTGTACAGTTACCTTAATATTACTTTAAAATTACTTTAAATCAGATTAAGGTCACAGATAAATAAGGTCACAGTATTCAAAACAGATAATACAGTCATACGAGTGTTTTTTTTTGTTTGTTTGTTTTGGTTTGTTTTTTACGTAAGTGAGTTGAAAAGAAGTTACACTAATCTGTGTGTTTTAAGGATGTATAGGTTGGGGCTTTCTCCATGTGCCTGTGTGACTTGCTCTCAGCTTTGAAAAAGATGGTATAAGTCATTCATGGAATAAGTCTTTATCCACCTGAAGCAATACCAGCTAGAGGGGGCCTCCACTGGAAACCCCTGAGAACTTTACATTACAGGGGTCCTCCAGGAGCTTATCCTTTGAATACTTACTGTGCACTGGTTATGCAAGTCTTTGCAGCACTGTGCTCTTGAAGTCTTCTATGAAGTACAGGCTTTTATCCTTTGCTTTCAAAATCATTTCCTCTGCTTTTAAATACAAGAATTAGCCTTACAAATTTTCTCAACTGAAGTAAGATTTCCTTCACTTTCTTGGGGGCTTCTTTTTTTATGTTTAATACATATTTAGACAATGCTCTTAGGAATATACTTTAACTCTTAGGTTACCCTGCATGGAGTTACGAGTTGGACTCGGTGATCCTCATGGGTCTTTTCCAACTTGATAGTTCATGATGCTATGATTCTATGATCACTTGTTTTTTCTAAGTAGCAAATACCTCCTTGTCTCTGCAAGGACCAAACTTGTATTTTTTTATTCAGATTTGAGAACCATAGTCATGTTTGGTGTGAGATTATCTTTCATGAGACCTTGTCTTAAGGTCAGTCATATTAGTGAATTATCTTTTTGAATTGGTAGGAGACATTTGGTTTGTTTGCTTGTTTTGTTTACTTTCATGTATAGTAATTAATTCCCAAAGCATTATCCCCAAAGAGGGGATATTTGTACATAGAAAGATTGCATGATAACAGTTTGTAGAAAGACTGTATAGAATTATAGAATTAGGAGCAAAAAACTTCAGTTGAGAAACTTTTATCATCCCTTACTTCTTGGTGTTCTAGTATACTGAACTATATTTAAGTTCCTTACAAATATCTTCTGTGGATTCCTTTCCACTGTCAAGACTATGGAAAATTTTTCTGTGATTTGACAAGTAGTTTACATAAATTGTTGCTATCATTATTATACCACTGTTTGTCAAATACTACTAATAAACAAACACAGATATGATAACAAGTCCATGTAACAAGTCTGTCTTCTTTTCCTTCCTCTTCATTTACTCCCTGACAGTTATTTAGAAGGTTTTTCTAGTAAAACTTGTTTCTACAGAAGCTAGGATACTGGAATAAAGAGCTGATTTGAACTACATGAATTAATGAAAAAAAAAAATAAAAGAATGATAATGTGAAACTGCCTAATGTGCATTCCTAAACACCAGAGATTTTCAACTGCAATTACTTCCTATTATTTTATGCTTTCCAGGCCCTCAGGTTCCTAGAATGAGTCTAAGCAACAGCAATTGATTGGAAACTCAGAGCAATATTTCTATCTCCCTTTCTCCATCAATTACTTCCAGTACTCATATTTTATCTATTACTTAAAATAATCTTTACAGGCAGGCAAAAGCTGTAAAACCAGAATTTTCTACCTGATACAGTGTACTCTAGTCTTCCCTTCCAAGCCTAGGAAAAGCCTTGAAAATCTGCCCTATAAAGGCACTAGTTTGATGAAGGACAATTATTTTTATAGAAAATCAAGGCTTACAGAATATAGTTTACATTTCAAAGTACCGCCACTGCCTGAATTCTTTCGACTTTGGCTATGAAGACCTGTTTTCTGTCTGAAAACACTTAACTAATTAAGTAATGCCAATTTTAAAATTCTGTGGTTAGTAGTTTTATAGTGTGAAGATTTAATCATTCAGGCATTGAAAAAGTAAGTACAGCACATTTGTTTTGTATTTGGTAAATAGAAATGTTGGAATAAGTTTGAGGAGAAGCATTATTGTTCGGGTTTTGTTTCTAGAAAGGGAAGGTGTAAGGGTGTCAGGCAGTAGCTGTCCATTTAGCAACTCACACTCTTCAGAGAAGAAATTCACTACCAGCAGTCTTACATGCATGTTTACTATTTAAACTTGTGGGTATTTTCAGCTCATTACATGACCACTTCAAAAAGGACAAACCACAGTGTATGAAAGCATGCTGCTTGCTACACCACAGGCTGTATTCTGGTCTGTGTCTAGTATCCATATAATTTCCTGTTCATGTATTTCAATATCAGGCTGGGGCTCTTCAGTGGAAAGTACATGAGATACATCTTTTTTTTCAGTGACTTAAATTTCTCACTGAATACATATGGATAAACATCTGGCATTGGTTTGTGGTACACAGATATCCAGAAGAAAAGAGGATATTGACAAGAGGAGAAACCATAAGACACGTTACAAGCACAGACTTCTCTGCTTTCCCTCCATTGCAAAAATTGAGCTCAGTCTTCAGACTATAACAGGGGTTGTACTATAACAACCCCCTCACCCTCCTTGCTGCAAAGTCGTGGTCAGAACCATAACGTTTATGCAGCTCTGCAAGTGTCTCTTCTAGTGTAATTTACAATTAATGAGTAAATACAGCGCCTTTAATACAGTTCCTTTTCAGTTGCTCCTGTTTCCCTTGGGGACAATCAAACAAAAGGAAGTAGTTTTTCTCATGATGTATAGTAAAATTATGGAACTCATTGCCACAGGATGTTGTGGAAGCTGAACATTTAAATTGGGTGGCTTTTTTGTTTTGTTTTGTTTTGTTGTTGTTTGTTTGTTTCTTTGTTTGTTTTTAAGGATAAATGCATGTGGGTTGGGTCCAATGGTAACTCTAAAGTACAATTTTCTACATATAAACTTACCTCAAGTTCTAAGCTGTGGATATCTTGGAGAACTTTTACAGACTCCAATCTTATAGGGCTTCTACTACTGACCATTGTCAGAATTTAGGACATTTACATGTAGATTTAGGACAAGATAAACCTTTGGCATAAATGTAACTTTTATGTCTTTATGTTCTTGCTTTTCTTAATTTCTTCAGAAAATATTTTAATTATTGCTAGTGCTGAAGTTTCACCATATGTTTTCTTATTTATCTTCTCCTTTCAATCACTTTTTTTTTTTTTTTTTTCCCAACGCAATGAAGCAATAGGAAATGTTACTGAAATGCCAACTCGTTTCACAAAATTATCCTCAGGTCTCCTCATTGGATCTTTTTACTTGAGCAGATGATGGAAGACATGTTGTTGAGCCAGTCTCTAATCCTATGCAACAAGCATGCAACTTGCAAGGCATGTTTAATCAGAATTTGAATATAAGTGTTGTTTAGAAGAATAAAACGTTGATTTGCACAAAAAAAAAAAAAAAAAAAAAAAAAAAAAGTTTAGAAACTAAGGTTGAACACTGAAATAAGATGTTTTAAAAGATTCTTATTCATCTGTGGCATGCTTTTGAAGGTCATGTTTTATTCCTCTGAATTAAACTGCCCCTCTAGTTCTTCCAATTTAAATTTTAGGGACATAAGCTAGTTAGAAGTCATAAAAATCCAAATGATTGAAAGGAAGCAGAATCAGGCTTGTAGTTTCATTCTTCCATTGTAATTGTTTTTTCCCTTACCCCATAATTCAGGGTTCATATATTAACCTCTTTCCATACAACTACAGTGTTTCTGCTAACCTCAGTAGGAATTATTTACGTGACATATGGTACTAACTATATCATTTCAATTGCTTGTAATGTTATTTGCACTGTAGCCCTCTATGCACAGATGGGAAAATAGTTATTTTTTAAAGTAATTAATTTATATAGCAAACACCTAATCCAAATGATCTCCAGGAGGCAGATACAGTAATGACAATATATTCTGTGGCTACTCATTTCAGTAAAAGCTTCCCAACTTAATTTATTCATCCATTAAATACAATCTCCTTCTTGTTTTCACAGCTTTAAATTAAGCTGCTTTGTAAAGAAATAAACTGTATTTTTGCTAAGACAGGAGATCCCCATGCAAAACAGACATGAAGTAGTGCTGAAAGATATTACTAAGTTGTTTTTCCTTAAACACATAGACATAGGATATATAATTAGCTACAGAGAAAATAAAAGCTTTAAATATAATATGATAAGGAAAGAAAATAAAGGAAATGTGGCAGGAATAGAAATTCTATGCTGTATATAACACAAGCTATGTAGAATTAGTTTCATCAAAGGGACTGAAAAATAATTAAGGAATCAAAGATTTTGGACACCTCTTTTTTGTGTGCAAATTCTACATCAGTATTTATCTTGAAAATTCAATCATTGTAAGTTTTTGGCATCCAAGAGCAGAAGAAAAACAACCCCCACATCACCTTGTCAAATCCTTTGCCCTCTTTCAAATAAATTGTTGAAGATATCTTGAATGTCATACACTGAATCACACTTAAACCAAAACTCTGCCAAAGCCACATTCACTGAAGTGCCTGAGCTGCTCTGGTATCTGTTGTAGATAAAACCACCAAGTGATGAGTAAGTCTATTTGTATTTGTAGCCTGAGGACAGGGTTGTAAATGTCCCTAAATCCCTAAAAGGCCAAGTAACAGTGTTGTATAGCATCCCTTATCATTTAAAAGTCCTGGGCAACCTGAAATTTTGGTGAGAGAAGACAGAAGTGTACTGGATTTCTGATATTCCTTCATAAAGGAATGAATAAATGAGTAAGATGAATACTCTGAAGTCCACAAGGAAAAACAGGTTAAGAAGCTAGTATATAATTTTACTCTTACATGAAAGATGCTGACAGTAAAGAATAGGGTAATGAGTGATACATTTGCAATTTCTTATTTATACATTTGGAGTCAGATTGAGGGATCTGATTTGAACATGCCAGCTCTGAATTTTCAACTTTTTTTTTTTTTTTTCCCTACAGCCTATCAAATATTTTGTCTGAATCTTTTGTTTTGTTTTGTACTTGTACTAAAATAGACCAACCAATACATTTACATCATTTTCTGATGTAGTGAGCTGTGTCGTGACTGAACGAATGAACTGAATGAAGTTGGTAGTCCTGGGAGTATCTTCATCTGGAAGGAAAGAAAGGAGAAGTATCTAGCCTGTTTTATATTATGAAGGGAAGGGGAAAGGGAGAAGGGAGTGAGAAAAGCAAGGGGAGTGGGGAGGGAGAAAAGGAAAGGTAGAGGAAATTGAATGGAATTTTCCAGAGTTGATTTAATGACTGGTGATTCTCTGTCATATATAAATTACACAGAAATAAAAATAATAATAATTAAAAATATAAATACTAAAATAAGAAGAAGAAGAAAAGAAGAAGAAGAAAAATAAGAAGAAGAACAACAACAACAAAAAGAAGAAGAAAAAGAAGAACAAGAAAAATGTGAATTATCAAAACTGATTTGATCCTTCATAGATTTTTGGACCTGTATTTGTTGCCTTCTAGAAGGTAAAAATCAGCAGTTGCTTATAGGCTAAGCAAAACTAATCTATGAAAAGTATGTATTTGTTAGAAGGAGGTGGAGCTTTTTGATATCTGCACCTCCACAGTTTATCAATTCTGTCCCTCATTCTTGACAGAATATTCAGAGAGCTCAGTGATTCTTATGTGTTGCTTGATGATTTGTTCCTGTACCACCAAAACATATCAGCCATGCTTCAAAGACCTGCTTAGATGAGCATGTTCTACAGTAATCCTGCTGTCACTGCTGAAGGTGAAATCTTTAATTGCATTCTTGAAATCTGACAGCTTGATATTTTTATTTCCCATGTTCTTTATCTGAATCACAGGAAACAATAGCCCTCTTACACAGTGACCAACAAAATTTGGAAAAAAAAAAAGTATTCTCTGAAACAAAATTAAATGTTTTTGATGTGAAATCCAGACTCTGATATCAGTTTTGTTTCCACAGTCATAAGCCATGTAAGAAATGATAAGCTGATAATGCCACTTTCAAGTGGACACCACATAAGAAACTGCATTATTTGGAAAAAGAATAGCAAAGAAGATCTATTTCATTTAAATGATGACTGATAAAAAACAGTTCATTTTAAACCTGCTTGTATTGGCTGTGTCTTGCTATTCCCTTCATTGCCTCTCTTATATAGATAAAGTATTTTCATAAAAGTGGGTGCTGAATCACTTCTAGCATTGAATACGTCCATGACTTAATATTAAGTGGTTTTGGTAAGCATTTCTGTCTCAGGTTGTTATGTCTGAACATCTCTGTAATAGGAAGACAGTTTAATGAAATCCACCTAGGTCAAAATCCTGTTAAACTTTTCTTTTTTGTAAAGATAGCTAGCTTTGTCTCTAAAAAATAAATAAATTTTATTTATATATATATATATATATATATATCAAGAGCGATGTCCTGCTTGTATGTGTAGCTTTCTATTTTGATTACTTTGGAAGATACGCTTGCCAGAGATGCTTTGCAATTATTGCATATGTGGGGTGTGAGAAATCCTTGAATGAGAGCATTCCAAGCTAAAAATTTATTTATGTTGAAAATTTGTGAAGTATTTTTCTGAATGTCTTCACACTTTGAATTGTGCTCAGATAAGAAATCTGTCACTTTTAGGTACAGAAACAGAGTATGGCCCTAAGCCAGAGAAATCCAGATGTCTATAATAGACATCCAAAGAAATCTGATGTCTATAATAGAATTTCAGTGGAATGGAGATACTTAAATTCAAGCATTTCAGAAATCTGTAAGAGACCTGGTACAAGTTCATCCAGACTGAGAACTTTCAGACCAGCATATTTTCAGCAATATATTCCGAAACCGTCTCCAGAGATTAGCTAATTCTTACCTGTAATCTTGAACTCAGCATGAAACATAGTGGCATCCTCTCTATAATTTAACTTTTTAATTGATGGATGAAGAAGCTGAGTTGTATATTTATTCAATGATTTTTGCAAAGTTTGTGAACAGTTTTGGGGAAAGAAATGAACCCTTGGACACTTGACTTTCATATCACTATGACATGACATCCACAATCCTATGTGGGTATTTTCTTTTTAGTGTCAAGAACCTTGAGATTGCCATGACATGGTGGTTCTGCATCATCAAGGGGGAGAGAACACATTTGAACCATTCTAGTCTATAGTTAGTGGGGAAAACTCTCTGCTGCAAGAGAATTTGGAGGCTTAACAAGCCTTAGACTGAGGAGGAAAGAGAAGTCACTTTTTCTACTCTTTCATGTGATAAAGTTTTAAAGAAAATAAAAGCCAGAAATAATCAGTTTGCTGTACCTAAGTAACTGATGGCTAACCCAGGAGGAAATATCTAACAGTGTATTTTGAGCCTAATCCCAGAGAGCCACATGATTTCAACAGTACAGGAGTCCCTGCCAGCTGGCTTGAGTGAACTTCTGCTCACTGTGTTTCTGACAACATACTCCATTCTTAAGACCATAATGACCCATTTTCAGTGTATGAAGAATTTAGGTACTTTGGCCCAAATCTCTCCTTGTAGATCCGAACTTTAGCATTTCTGGGATTCTTGTCACAAATCATTTCAAAAAATGCTCCTACACTTTCTTATTTATATGAGAGATACAATCTTGTGGCACACTGAAGAGCTTTTATACAGTAGAGGAATATCTTTTATGTACAAGATGGTGAAGCTTCTGGAACTTGACTAATACAAGTGATAGAAAGGCAAGGTCTATGTTCTATAGTCAACATTATGTATACAGTTTAGTTTGGCACAGTTAAAGCTGTGCAATTGGCAACACATTTTATGAGGTATCTTGCTGCACAGTAATATATACGTATATATATACTTATTTTAGGCTGGCTACTTTAATAGTAGTTTAGGATTTCAACAATTATTTTTAAAACCATTAATCACATTAACTCCTGCTGCCATTGCCCGTTGGGATGTACTAGTGAAAGGATAGTATTAATGTTGAATTGATACAGCTCCCAGGATGAAGGAAATAGTGAAACAAATTAGTTAAGCTGTACCCTCATCTCTGAAACCTAAAGGAATATCCTTGTAAAAGAGGTGAATTGAGTAGGTTAATCCTGGCAAACTTTATCACAGTGACTCATACTCTTTCCTTGTTGAGCAAAAGCAAACAAAGAGAACAAAATTCTACCCTTTCTAAATACTTTAAAACAGAGTTTAGAATCCCCCTTGCTACCCCATAGCACTGAGGTATATAATGAACTAGCCATGACACATCTTAATATGACAAATTCCTTGAAGTTAGGAATATTTTTCTGTTTTCCCAGGGTATAAAAGTGAAGAGATGAATTACGCCAAATAACACAGATCATAATTATTTTTAGCTCTGATTCACCAGGAGATTTACAGACAGATTTGTGGTCACCAAAGAAGTATTTGCATCTGTTTATGTTATGAGATCTCAGATCAAAGTAAGGCTTTAAACTTTAACTTCCTGTTTTCTGAGTGGATAATGAAACTGGGGAAAAACTGAAGATGTGAAAAGGGAAAAGCTAGAGAGTACTAAGCACACTGGAGACAATTTTGAAAAGAAAGGGGCATGTAGGATGAAGCCCAGAGGTTGAATCCATCAGACTTTGGAACACTCTGCTCCTCATCCACTAGATTATGTACATATGTGTGTGTGCCCATGAATCAATCCAGCAATTTTGGAAACACTCCATGTTTAAAACAAGGCCTGTGGTGGTCTCAGGCTTTGCTGAATATTAAGCCCTTTGCAGTACCATTTCCTGTGTAGTTAATTCTTTGTACTATGGTGACACAATATTTCTGCATCTGAAGATAACATAGTTAGTACTGAGTTATAGTGGCAGAAGAAGTCCAGTAAAATTCAGCTGTGAAAATTTAGCTAAAATAGGGTTTCGTTTTAAACAGCTGCTAAGATTTTTCAAGTATAAGTCTTCAAGGAGATGGTTTTAAGTAAGCTGAGGGTCTCTATAACAGGTAGATGACATCTATTCCTACAGTCAAAAAAAAATCTATTAACTACAAAAGGGGATATCACCAACCACTAACAGGGGAAAAAAAAAACAAACAACAACAACAAAAAACACCTGCTTGATTAAATTGTTAGAGTTTTGCTATTGTTTTTAATGAGATCATGACCTTTTATGAAGTTAACTGAGAAGGAAAAAGAAGATGTCTACGATTTAGCTTCATGACTCAGAAAATTATTAATGGTAAGGAGATCCCATCACGAACAGCTCACAGTGAGCCTACATCAATAATGGATGAAGGATTTTTTTTTTACTAGATTTCAGGGAGGTTTAATGAAATAATTTGTTGCCTTTGGTTCAGTTCATATGACCTGATTCTGTACTGGGATCTCCACAGGAGGAACCGTATAGTAACAGATGCTGACAGTTTCAGCCATGCACACACACACTTGCAGCAGTACACACATACCTGCATTCCATAATTTTTTATAAACTCCATAGTTTATACGCGCTTACAAAGGTTGGAAGTGAGAAGTCCCACCTCTTTTTTCAAAGAACAGCCATCATAAATTATATATTAATATATTTGTACACACAAGTTAACTGGATATGGCAAGTGTTAGGTTTGCAGGTAGTCTGCTGTTGTCTTCCTGGCTTAATATACAACCCTTCCTTGGCATGGTTAAGTGAGTGGTCATTGAACAGACACAAAATGACACCATGAAAAGGGGAGAAAGGACTTTCTACCATCACTCATTTACATATTGCTGTTGGTATTATTTGGAAAGAGTGTAAGTAAGAAAGGACCAAATATAAGGTTGACTTTAAATTGGTATTTTCTTCTAAAAATATTCCAAGTCACTCTGTGTATTTAACTTCTTACAGAACATTATGTTTCCCTAACTGAAAATCACATTTGATTTGTCTGGATTGAAATATTTGGATTATTTATTTTTTCTTGGAAAAAATATATGAATTGAAATTTAATTTAATGAGCTAACTAACTTGTCCTTTAATGGTATCAAAGGTGCACTAAATTTGAAAAGTTAACACAGCATTAAACAAAATTAGGGAAACAGATTAAATAATTGATTTAATCTGATTTTGTAAGTTAATATAAATATGCTGAAGTATATTTGTTGTGATTTTTTTTTTTTTTTTCAGCAATTCTGATGTTCTTATACTTTTAATTGTGATACATTGCTTCTATCAGAAACACTGACCTGCACTTTGACTTTCATTGTATCTCCCTCACACAATTTTCTGTGCAGAACCAATGATGTTTTATTTTTAAATCATCCAAGTAAGAGACAGTAAATAAGTATCATTCTATGTTTATATCTTATTTTATATAATATTATTCTGGAATGATATTCTGGAAGGTCAAAAATTAAAGGTCACCTTTAAATCAAATCCATCATCTGTTAATCAAATAATAAAAATTAATTAAAATTATTAATTCTAACCTTTTATGTTAAATATTTTATTTATATTTATATTTTATATCGTATTATATTATATTAATTTTATATTAAATTATTTTAAATATTAATCTGATATTTAAAAAGAACTAAGCAATCATTTTGCTGATGTACCAAAGGGCAGTTATACTCAGTATCCTTGAAATTACAGATTGAATAAAACTGTTTGATCATCTAGACAATTCTTGATCATCCTTGACAATTCAGGGTGATATCCTATAGTATGCAACTGCAATTTTTAACTCCACTAAAGCTAATTATATACCATATTTATTTATTTTCATTCATCTCATTCATTTTTCAATAAAAGCTTTACACTTCACAGAAGAGTAGAATAAGCTTTAAGTATAAAAGAAGTAAAATGAAATACCAATCTGATTAACATTTCAGTATTCAGAAAGCCAGTTTATATTAAAAATCCTTCTTACTACTCTGGCTCTATGAAGCATGTGTTAAAAAATGGGGATTATGAAGACCCATGGCAGTGAAAGATTTGAGCATTCTTTGTGATGCTTCTACAGTACAGTCTGCACCAAGCCTTCCACCTTTCTTGAGCGTAGAGATGAAGCAAGTCCATACAAACACTGAGCTGTTTTAAACATTTGTCTCTGGTCACTTCATTCTTTTAAATGCCACTGTCTGACTGAAGCATCTCAGTAATGAAAGGGCAAACAGGGATGGTCTTATGTTTGAATCATATAGAATATCCTGAGTTGGAAGGGACTCACAAAGATCAATAGCTAGCATTTTGACAGTTTATGAGGACATTTGTTTACAAAGCAGCATAGGCAGGAGTAAGAAACAATTGGTAGGGACCTTTTTCTATCAGCACTTCCATGACTTGTAATTGCAGCTTTGCAATTTTGATAGTTCAGACAGCTTACCTTCAGAAAGCTAGCACTTCCCTTATATTTACAAAAGGAAATTACAGCTGCCACCTGAAGGAAAGCTACTAGGACAGCCCATGTTTCAGTTTCTTATTTCACAGGTGTATCAGAAACTTTTTGTCAGACAATCTAACAGCCTCCAAGGAAGGTTAACATAAACCAGAAAGTCACAAGTTCAAATGTCACTTGATCTTTAGCTGCTCCTTATATTTCAACGTGTTTTATAGCTGCCACTATTAAACAGGGACTCACACTCTTAATTTTAGCAGCAGATGAGTTATCAGTGTTAGCTTCCTTTTCACCTGATAAATTCATTGACTCAGCTGTTCAACACAATCTTTTCTGGCAGGATGGGAACAGAAGCTACTTCTTAAATATTACAGAATCAGCTGTCAGATAGGCTAGTACGTTGTCACCATCAGGAAAGTGGGGAATAGACTGAACTTTTGTATTGAGCTGTCTCAAGAATAATCAGCTCCAACCACCAGTGATCCAGAACCCACATCCCTTTCACCTTACAAAAATAGAAGCAAGATTATGAATATATTGCATTCAAGTAGAGCTGAGTGCATCCCTCATCTGCATTGAGTTTCTGGAAGCTGGGACAAGGGAAAAAGCTTGACTATTTTTCTTTTACTGTCTTGTGATGTCCAAAAGGAAAACTAAAGGGAAAATAGCTAGAGGAATTTCTACTTGCAAAAATCTGCTTTTACTGATGAAAGCAAGATGGCTCCTCTGCTGTCAGTGCAAAGCTGTGCAACCATGGCAGATTAAAAGGTAACCTCACAGTAACCTTTATTAACACAGATGTTGGTAAGAGCACAAATGCAAGGAGGAAGAATCACATTTTCTAAACACTCTGTCATTTTGGAGAAGGAACCTTCAACTAGAGTATAGTTTTGTAGTTATCTTGTTTTCTTTGGCAAGTAGAAGTCCTACATGGAAGAAGCTGTTCAGTTCAGTGAAGCTACTGAAGTTTTCTAGATGAGCCTCTAGTTCCAACAGGTTTGTGGATTATGAGAAAGAGGATGCTTTCTTGCCATGACCTGCTGTCATGGTGGTCTGCTTTGCATGGTTCCTTCTTTGGGGCACTGTGAGAGCAGAGCTACTGCCGCTGCCCAGCAGGGAAAGAACCCTTGCTGGAACTGCAGAGAGACAAAAAGATAAGCTTCAAACAAACTCCAAACACCCCGACCTTTCAGGAAGTTCAGCTCTCAACTGGAACTCCACAGCTTTTGCTCATTTTACATAATCTTTCCTGTATTCTGCCTTTTAAAGAATAGCATTTTTGATAGGCCTTGCAGCCCATTGGCAAAGAAAGGAGAAAAGTCTTGTTTTCCTGCTTCTTTGTCACCACATTGACAAAATGAACTGTCCCACTGCTATCACACAAAAAAAACATTAAACACTCTACACCTTGTGCAGAAATTTATGTCTTTCCTTCCCTTTCCCTGCTGGGAATTTGTGGTAGCATGGTAATTTATTTCAAGTAGAACAGAAGCACTTATGTTTTAGCTTTCTTTTCATGTCTAGAAGCTAGTACTTTAGTCCAAATGTAGTAATGGTTAATAATCCCTATGTGCACATTTACACGAATGTTAACAGCATTCTTTTCACAAGAAAATAATCATGGATAGCATGTTAATAGATTTATGGTGAAATGACAAATCCTGTTGTTTAGTTTCAGAGCAGATTAGAATTGCAGACAGCTAATTACTGTTAAAATAATAGCATTCTTATTGGCTTTGGAAAGATATTTTGACCTGTTATAGAGCTGAAAGTCAAAAAGAAAAGTGAAGTCTCAGGGGTGAAATCCTTGCCAAATTGAGGGTAACTGCAAAACATCCATTGACGTTAATATGTCAGGATTTCAGACTTTATCTAACCTTCCTGTCTCATCCCAGTAGAGGATCATATGTGTTTTTTTTTTGTTGTTTGTTTGTTTGTTTGTTTGTTTGTTTTTGTTTTGATTTGTTTTTTCCAGAGATAAATCCACATGTCCTAACCCACATTACTTGACCTCATGGAAATAAAACCACAGCGCTACCTGAACTGAGAGAATTATATCCAGATGATACAGAGATGCAAGGGGGAATCAGGGATTTCCTGGCCTCTAACCCCACAGGTCTCCTGTACAGATCTGTTGGCTCCAGTACTCTGGGCCCCTACACAATCAGGCCCTGAGGCATGGCATAGAGTTAGATTGATGCTGTTTCAATCAGCACCAATACCAGGGATTAAAGAAAATATGTTTTGCAAAAGAGAACCTCTATCCTGTAACATAGCCTGATTTTTATGTGGCTTGTACCTCAGTTTTCTGTGGCCTGGGCACAAGGACTTCCAGTTTGGGGGGTAGTCTGATGCTCTTTGCAGTAACTGGTACAGTTTTCTTGGGTCCTCTGGGAGCAACAGATATGAGTATGATTAGAGCGACAATCACAGCATTCTTTTAGGGCTTGACATGGTTTTTCTTCTGTTTTCAGTACTGAAGAAATTGACATGCTATAATGTTCTGACTACAGGGCATGAATGTTATTGCCAGCTAATGGGCAGAATGTGTAGCTATTAGTGTGATTGTGACCTACAGCTCAGTAAAACAGCTGCCAAACTTTCCTCAGGATTCATGAGCACTTTGTTCTCTACTATTACAGTACAAAGTGTGATAGATATGAGCATTATTGTTGTCAATTCTTCTTTAGATCGAATAGCTGTAGTCATGAGAAATGTTATCCTAATTCCTGTATGTTCTGCACATGTGGTTAAGCTAATGACCTAAATGTTTGCATTTATATACTGCAACTACAAAATCAGTGCAACAGATATTTTTCCATACCCATGAGAGAGAAGAACAGTACCACATGGTTGTCATTATGAAAATGAGATTGAACTAAAATCCTGAATCCAAATACTTGAAAGTTTAGGAATATCTGTATTTGATTTTGAGCTCTGGTCATCTCTGATTCTGAAAAGTTACAGCATTTTTCAAGGGCTTGAGATATTTTCCTTTTATTTAATAGTCCCGTTATTGTGATATGTTGGTTTACTCAATGTATTTTTGATTATATTGTAAATTGTTCCGAGTTATTACAAAACCATCCTTCTGAATGAGGTTTTACTTGGCAAGAAAACATTAGTCTTATTGTTACACAAGGTCTACTTGGGATTTATTATAAAATTGAAAGCATTGTAGAAATAGATTGAGAAAACAAAACTAATGATAAATGCTAAGAATTCATACAAGATCTAAGTGAAGGATGGACTTAAAATAACTGGTGTGTCTCATCTTTGACTCACTGGTCTGTTTTCAGTACATTAATCATGTCAAAAGGACTGTCACTTTGCATTTGTGAACTGTGAAGCTCCATCAGGGCAAGGGCCAGTACATGTTCCTGGATTACAAATAGGAAATGACTGTGATCATTATCACTTCAGGCACACGGACATTGTGTTGAAATTTACTAGCAAAAGTAGCAACTTAATCAGTGAAAGCACAAGTCTGACAGCCAACCTTGCCGCCTTGCTGGGAATGCAGGAGCAGTGACAGGTGCCAGTATGCCTGGGAGCTTAGTCCTGATCACTGGGACAATATTCATATTTGATACATATCTCTAAAGCATACATCACAGGCATCCAAACAGTTTCTTACTAGGAGAAAATAGCCAGGATATCATTTTAAAAAACATTAAACTTCTCTTTTAATATAGCTTTCTTTGAACCTGTATTGAGCATGCACGAATCCTAAGCCATTTGGGTCTAATTGTTTATAATTTGTTTATATTTGGAATAACATTTGAGAATAACGTCTGATGGCTTCTGTCTTTCCTTGTAAAACCAGATATATTGCTGCATATAAATTGTCCTTCCCTTTGTCTAGCTACCCATTTTTAATACATGCCCCTCTTCCTCTGTAGTCTACTACCTCTGTTGTTCTGCACGTGTGCTTATGTACATACATAATTAATTGTTTATCTATGAATTAATTTGCCTGTCTTTGTCAACTAACAGCAATGGGAAGTGTTCATCAGCCAGAGAAACTACAGACAATCAATTAGCAGATAGGAAACCAAAAGCTGAAAGTTTCCCCACTTCAGTTCATGATTTCATGACTTACAGAGGAAGACTTTTCAATAACATTGACTTCCAGGAAGACCTGTGATTATGATAAATTGATAAATTGAAGTAGAAGGGCATAGTATTGCTAAGTCCTGGGGTGGGGGTGGGGGGAAATTAAAAAAAAAAAAAAGGGGGGGGGGGTGGGGCAGGGGAATGTTGCTCTTGAAGCCAGGCATTAAGAGGAAATATTTCTCCATCACTCCCTTTCAGTGACTTAAGTGCAGGAACAGGAATGTCTCCAAAACATTTAAATTTGTATATTTTCCTTAAATTCAAGTATGTATATTTTCCTTAAATTCAAGTATGTTTTTAATGCTACAGAATTACAATAAGATACGAGATTGTCAACCTAGTTTTCTTGTAGCTACTACTGAGTTTGTGGTTGGTGCTAAGTACTGAACAAACTGATTCTACTCCTTATCATTGCATATATGAACATTCCGTTCGCAGCTAATGGGAATCTTTTTTCCTGCTATTTGAACTCTCTAGAGAAACCTGAAGTTTTGCATTTCCCACTCAGGCACTGTAGCATTCATGAATTAAATGCAGGGCAAGGAATTGATCCCCATAATCATATCCTGAATCTTATTCCAACAACTGCTGGGGAAGGAGATTGTATTAACACTCTCACTTAAGGGAAACCTGTGACTGTTCCCTTTCAAAATCCCAAGAGGAATTTAATGAAGAGACAGACTAGAAATAGTTACATATGCTTTGGCTGCTCACTTATTTCCTATAAGAAAGGTCTTATCTTTCTATACAATTATTAAAACCATACAAGAACTCCTTTCTTGAACTATGCCAATTCAGATAAACCAAGGCAATTTTATCTTATTAAGTTTCATAGTCTTTTCTGCAAGCTAATTTGACTACCTGACATTTCATTATATGTTTTTGTGAAGTTCAGATCTTTCCACTGATGCTTCTAAAACAGGCATTTTATAATCTATTTAGTGGAATGCACTCTTCTTTATTTTATATATGCATACATTTATGTGTATATATGTAAATATATGCACGGATAAACTAAATATGTGACAGTTTTGATCTAAGATTTTTATGCATGTTTCTGATTCTAATAATTGGAAGGGAGTATTTGGCAATAAGTTTATTTAGTTATGTTAACTCACTGTTTGCCACATATGCAAGCAATCGGTTCCATCAGCACAGGAAGGAATCCAGTTTTCTGGGGCTGAGAAGATTTTGGCAGGGCCACCTCTCCACTAAGCCTAGTTATACATTCATTATAACACTGAGAATTATAGGTATGTCTGGAGGCACTTAGAGATTACTGGGTATATATAGAATTTCATGAAAGGAAAGAAAAGGTGTTAGAGTTTGTACTAGTGGTTAACTTTTTTTATAGTGCCGTGGGAAACTGAAGTTCTTGTTTATTGCTATAAATATTTCTAGAGATTTCATTTATTTGTGCCTTAAAATTACAAAGTGATTCCAGCAGAGATGTATCAATATCATTTTTAATGTCTGTAGTAAAACTAAGGTAAACATTGTCATGTATCCAGAACATCTATCATTAAAACACTTGTGTCCAGATTATAGTAATAAAAGTCAAATACCATAAATATAGCCAAACTTTATAGGACACAAATGAATATTGCTGTCTACCTATGTTTATAACCCATAATTTAAGGCAGTTATTATGTATACACTCATGTAAATCTGTGCACATAAATACTGCATGTGAGAATACATAAACCCTTGCCTAGATATTAATTGCTGATAGGCTAATGTAGTTCAGCAGAATTAAGGTTTCTACCTATCTTGTTTATGGGGGAAAAGATTTTACAGCAAGTATAGGCTTAGCTCTATATTATGTACCATTAGACAAAAATATCAGTCTTCAATATGGAATCACAGTATTGAAGTCAAATGCTGAACACAAAACTTAAAGCAATATAAACTAACACTTGCCAACATTAGGCAAGGGAAAGAAACAGAAAAGAACAGGGCTCTTGATTAAAAGGTTCTCATTCTGTGTAGTGTGGATAGGACTCAAAAAACAAAAAACAAAAAACAAAAAACAAACACTAATAAATGCTGAGAAGGGGAATCTCATCTGCTTACAAACAACATGGGTGCTCAGCTGCTCTTAGCTCATCAAAGGTGTCACTGAGAGTCGCAAATTGATGGCAGCACACTGCACTCAAGCAGACCACAGCAAACCATGAACCACACTGTGACTGTAGATGTGTTCTGCTTCCAGTTTTCCCTGTGTTTTGACCTAAAGTTAGCTGCACAAAAATAATCATGGCTACAAGGAACAGTGGGCCTGCTCTTCCTGCCTTTTTGGACAAGGCAAAACCTTACCAGAGTAAGCTTTACCTTTCCAGTAATACTGAAACTTTTGGAAACTCTGTCATTAGCAAATGATCTGAGATTGCTTTCATTCTTCCTCACCACTAGATAATTTTTGGTAGAATTATACACAGAGACGTGAGTACATAGTACACAGATCACGAGTTTTTCCAAGAGCTTTAAGGCTGGTGGGACACAGGGAGTGCATATTTTACGGACCTTTCTATCTTAGTAGTTTCCTGGAACAGTAGGCAAGGTGTCTGATGGTCCTTGCATTCTTGTAGCCCCATATGAACAGAAATTACAGTACTTTCAAGGTGGTTTTAGTGAATCTAAACTTCCCATTCATTTTTTCAAAATCAATAAAGATACAAAATTATGTCTGTAGATTTTTGGCATCATCATGTTACAATGTCTAGGGGTTTCAGCTGACTTTGTGACCATATATCACACACTGATGAAAGACAGAAGAAGGGTAATCTCCAAGGAAGCTACAGCTACGCAGGAAAGATAGACAAATGGAATAAAATGGATTTGTGATTTCTTCATCAGAGAGGATGTATGAGCGGCAGGCCTTCTCATGAATAAAGAGGTTCCCATTCTATGACAGTTATATCAGCCACTACAGAAGTAAAAAACTTGTGCAGACTAGAACGTTATGCAGTTGAGTCTTAATCTCACAACCATTCTTGGAAAAGTGTTTCATACACAGAATACCAACAATATGCTCAGATGTCATAGTGATGAGTGTAAGAAACCAAGCAGAATTAAAAATAAATTAGTAATATAATATTAAAACATTATACTACCTCCTATAACACAAATAAAAACTTATATATAGACTCCAAATGATACTACAGCTTCGCAAGTTCACTGAAAGTTTAGCTATAAGCTGGCAGTGCATTATAGCAACCAGAACCATTTATGCAGTTGGAGACTACATTTTTTAAGAACCTTATATCATGTAGTAAGGAGATACTTTGGTGAAGCTAATTTTGACTGTAAGCCGTATGTCCTTCTACAGGAATGAGACAGAAATTGTCTAAACATTCTGCTACACAAAATTTGTTACAAAATTAGTCATTCTGAAAATTACTCCTAACCAAACGTATCTTCGCCAAAGAAAATTAATTAGTTTCACAGTTTGATAGAAAAATATTTTTTAAGAATTTCTCCCAGAGGTTCATTTATTTGTTTAGGGCAAGAAGGCAGACATTACTTTTTCTACAACTATACCTTCCCCTCTAGTGTGTATTGGGCATAGGTCATGTTTGCAGCCAACTGTATAATCATAAATGAATTTAGTTTATAGAATTAAGTGGCTTGTAAAGTTAGATCAGGAAAGAAAAATATGGTTGACCCTGTATAAGATTTGTAAAGGTTAACATTAAACTGGATAATTCTTTGAACCAGAAATATTATTAATCAGTAGGAAAAAAAAAAAAATACTGTTCTAATTTGCTTGCTATAAGTAGCTCCCTTTTAATTTCACATTTAATAATATTTGATATGATTCGCAGTTATGCTGCTTATTGGCCTTATTAAGTTTTAAGATTAAAAAACTGAGAAATCTAATATTCATATATAAGTTACTGAAATTGAAAAAGTGTTTGCTTTTGTAATAACTTAAATTAATCACATTTGAAATGACTAATAAGTTCAATTTATATTGATTTTAGTTTTTTTATTTGAAAGAAGGAAAGCTTTTAGAATTTTATTTTATTTTATTTTTAATAAAACTGAAAAAAATTGGAAAGATTTCTTGAAGATACCTTAGTACAAAGCTCAGATAGAATTACCAGGCCAGTAAAATCAATACTTGGCCTAAATCAATACACTGTCTTCTATATGCCAGATACTTCATGAGGAAGTGAAACTCAACCTTCTTGCTTCCATAAATTATCCATATATTAAATATTATACTACCAAGTAAGTCTAACCAGTGCAGTCTTCTGGTGCCCTGAAACAAAGAACTTTGTGTTCCCTGTATGTCTTGACTGCTATACCAAGAACTATTTCTATTCATATTAAGTACAGTGCTTAATAAAAATACTTTTGCTTCCAGTTTCCCAGGATTCCAGTGGGATACTATACAATGTAAAGCATTTTTCCACCATCATTACCTATTACTACCTATTACATTTTATGTACTTTCCTGTGTAACAGAACATGGTACTGAGATGCCAAGCCACCACTGGAGCATTCAAGTATCCACATTCAAATATCCACATTCAAGTATGGTTCACACAATATTTTCTCAGATGGGTCTGCAGACTGCATCCCTATTGAGGTGCAGAAAACATGCATTCAGAAAACATCCTCAGTGACTTCTCTGATTTTGTTGATTTGGTCTGCACAGAACAGTCCCTCTAATTTAGATAATTTTATTTTAGTATATTTTTTAATTTGTTGTTTTTAATAAATAATTTTAATCCTCTTTTTTATTGACTTCCTTCTAAAAGTTTTAAGAGATGAGTTTTCCAAACTTCTTCCCATTCCAATTAAGATTTTATTATAGTGTTTGCTTCCATATATTAAGTCTGTAAGCATAGGTCTGAAGTATAATAATAATAATAATAATTAGAAGAATGAAAAATAAGGAAGAACCATAAAATACTACTTAGTCTGCCTATTCTTTACCTAAAGCATTATTTTTAAAGTAAAACTCCAGTGATGGAGTTCCCACGGTTTTCCAGAAAAATTCCAATTAGTATTTTATTACCTACTGTGGTGGTTTTACTCGGGTGGGCGGCCAACCTCCCCCAGAACCACTCTCTCACTCCCTCTCCTCAAAGACGAACAGGGAGAAAATAGAATGAAAAGGGCTCAAGGTTTGAGATAAGGACAGGGAGATCACGCAGTAATTATTGTGATGGGCAAAACAGACTCAGCATAAGAAGATAGTAAGATTTATTGTCTATTACTAACAAGCTAGAGAAGCAAGAAACAGAAGATAGAAACCTTCCCCTCCTCCCCTCCCCAACATCCACCCTCTTCCACCTCCTCCCCCCAAGTGGTGCAGGGAACGGGGGAACAGGGGAGAAGATAGAAACCTTCCCCTCCTCCCCTCCCCAACATCCACCCTCTTCCACCTCCTCCCCCCAAGTGGTGCAGGGAACGGGGGAACAGGGGTTATGGTCAGTCTATAGCACTTCTTCTCCACTGCTCCTTCTCAGTCACTCTCATCCCCTGTGCTGTGGGGTCCCTCCCACGAGATGCAGTACTTGATGAACTGATCTGGCATGGGCTTTCCACAGGCAGCAGCTCTTCAGGAACTGCTCCAGATATGGGTCCATACCATGGGGTCCATCCCTCAAGAGCAAACTGCTCCAACCTGGATCCCACACAGGCAGCAGCTCCTGCCAGGTCACCTGCTCCTGTGTGGTCTCCTCTCCACGGGCTACAGGTCCAGCCCGGAATCTGCTCCGGCAGGGGTCTTCCACAGGCCACAGTCTCCGCCAGTGCAGGTCCACCTGCTCCACCGTGGTGTCCTCCACGGGCTGCAGCGTGGAACCCTGCTCCACCGTGGTACTCCATGGGCTGCAGGGGGACATCCTGCTTCACCATGGTCCTCACCACAGGCCGCAGGGGATTTCTGCCCCAGCACCTGGAGCACCTTTCCCCCTCCTTCTTCACTGACCTTGGCGTCTGCAGGGCTGTTCCTCACCCCTCTCACTCTCCCAGCTGCTGTGTGGTGCAGCATTTTTTTCCCTGACTTAAATATGCTCTCACAGAGGTGCAAAACAACATCACTTATTGGCTCAGCTCTGGTCAGCAGTGGGGCCCTTACTGCCCCCCCCCCCCCCCCCCCCCCCTTAGTGCAGCCCATGGGGCAGCTTCTAGATTCTTCTCACAGAAGTCACCCCTATGGCCCCCTGCTTCCAAAACCTTGCCACATAAACCCACTACACCTATACTCTTAGAAAAGTTTTCTCCTAACTGCAAAAGATACACTTAACTTACTGCAGCTTCATGGATATGAAAAACAGATGATTCTCTTTCTCTTTGCATCCTTATGTCCTTGTAGTCATTTACTTTCCTATTAGTTTTTTTATTAAGCTAAACATTCCTAATTCTTTCATTCTTCTGGAGTTATAGATGTTTTTCATCTTCCTAAGACTATCCCAAGATAATATATCTCTCTCTTGAAATCCAACATTCAGATCCAGAGAAAAAATTCCTGCCGACAATTCACTGATGCTGGATGCAGGAGAGAGGTTACTTCATGTGTTTTGAAATAATTTTTTACTTTTGTTATGCCTGATTTCTTCTGACAAAAATGTCCAGTCCTGGTCTCCTTTTGTTTCTTCTGAAAGGAAAACATTATGTATGTATACATTTACGTAGCTGAAGGATTATTCTACGTTCATAATAAACTTTTATTTAACTAAAGGTTGCAAGTGAAGGTTGCTGTGAAACCAAGTTCAACCACCATGAGGACAAGTATCAGGATAGAGGAAGTCACCTGGATTACAGGACATATCACTCAGCTGAATGGAACTGTTTGGCCTCTATGTGCCAAGAATGCAGCTGTGGTTTCACTGGTCACATACTAAAAGAAACAAGTAGTGGTTATTTGTAGTGGTGTGCTGCCATACATATGAAGATATATTCACAGTTTATCTATATAAATCTTAAGCAGGCTATAAATTAAACATGCATTATCATACACTAATTTTTCCTGATGGCAGTTTTATTGTAAATCTCTATTAATTATGCTTTATAGCCAGATAGTAAACATGAAATGCCAATGGTTCAGCCTTCACAAAGGCAAAGTATCTTTGAAGTGTTTAGAAGACTAGGATTGGGAAAAATAATGGTATGAACATTTCCCTTCAGAAACACATACTTTCATTTTAGCATGAAGAGGTTTGGAGTATATATATACTCTGCAAGTCATTGTTTCTCTGCTAGAATAGAATTCAGAAAAATAAATCATTGTGATTTAGGGTTAAAATAAAAAAATATCTAAGTAATAAATCAAAATTATGAGTCACAATGTTACAGAAAGTAAGAAATTAAGAAATGCAAGTACAAAATATTGAATAAATATGCAAATAAACTACTGTCATTAAGGAATGTTTTAAAAATGAAAACTTTTTTTTTTTTTTCTGCCTTAAGGCTAGAAGTTTGAGTATATTGTATTTAAAAAAAAATGATTAAACATACTTTCTACAGCCAATTCTCCTCTTAAATATTTGTTCAGCTAATTTTGAGTTGCTGGGTTACCCCTTGGGCTTCTTTTAGAATTGAAAGCCATGTATATTATATTAAAGTATAATTGATAAGCTATGATTTCTTTGTGAAAGCTTCATATACCAGATACTACAACAGTCTCTTCTGTGAGTCCAGTTTGCATATCAGCCATCTGAAGTTTTCACTTTGGCTTACCAATGGTTCATTTGCTCTGTGGGCCCTCTCCAGAATTAAATGGGGGACCTGGTCATCCAGGGTGTGGAGAAGGCTGAAGTAGTCCATGACTTTTTTGCCTCAGTCTTCACCAGCAAGCACTTTAGCCACATAGCCTGGGCTCCAGAAGGCAAAAGCAGGGACTAGGAGAATGAAGAAACTCCCACTGTAGGAGAAGGTTAAGTCTGAGACCAGCTAAGGAACCCAAAGGTGCACAGGTCCATGGGACCTGATGAGATACATCTGTGGGTTCTGAGGGAACTTGTGGATGAAGTTCCAAAACCCCTGTCCAATATATGTGAGAAGTGGTGGCAGTCTAGTGAAGTTTCCACTGACTGGAAGAGGGGAAACATCACACCCATATTTAAAAAGGAAAAACAGGAAGACCCGGGGAACTACAGGCTAGTCAGTCTCACCTCTGTGCCTGGAGGGATCATGGAGCAGATGCTCCTGGAAACTATGCTAAGGTACATGGAAAATGAATGACTGGTGAAAGCCAACATAGCTTCACTAAGGGCAAATCATGCCTGACAAATCTGGTGGCCCTCTACAAAAGGTTACGACTTTGGTGGCTAGGTACAGAGCAACTGATGTTATCTACCTGTACTTGTGCAAAGCATTTAACACTATCCAGCATGACATCCTTGTCTCCAACTGGAGAGACATGGATTTGATGCATAGACCATTTAGTGGTTAAGGAATGGGCTGGATGGCTGCATTTCAAAGAGTTGTGGTTAACAGCTCAATGTCCAAATGGAGATCAGTAATGAGTAGTGTTCCTCAGGGGTTGGTATTGGGATGGGTGCTGTTTAACACCTTGTCAGCAACGTGAAGAATGGGATCAAGTGCACCCTCAGCAAGATTGTGGATGACAACAAGCTGAACAGCATGGCTGACATGCTGGAAGGAAGGAATGCCATCCAGCAGGAGCTTGACATGTTTGAGAGATGGGCCAATGAGAATAACATGTGGTTCAACAAAGCCGAGTGCAAAGTCCTGTACGGGGGCCAGGGCAATCCCAAATATGAATACAGGCTGGGCGATTTGTTGATTGAAAGCAGCCGTGATGAGAAGGACCTGGGGGTGTTGGTTCAGAAGAAACAACATGACTTGGCAATATGCGCTTGCAGCCCAGAAAGCCAACTCTATCCTGGGCTGCTTCAAAGGCAGCGTGGCCAGCTGGCTGAGGGAGGTAATTCTTCCTCTCTACTTTGCTCTCATGAGACTCCACTTAGAGCACTGATTTCAGTTCTGGGACCCTCAGCAGAAGAAGGAAGTGGACCTGTTGGAGTGAGTCCAGAGGTGAACCACGAGGATGATCAGAGGGCTGGAGCACCTCTCCTACAAAGACAGGCAGAGGGAATTGGGGTTATTCATCCTGGAGAAGAGAAGGCTCTGAGAAGTCTTTACAGCAGCCTTCCATTGCCTAAAGGGAAAGGTGGGGAAGGGACTCCAGAAAAGGTGGAGACTACAGAAAAGGTGAGGAGGGACTCTTTGTCAGGGAGTGTAGTGAAAGGACAAGGGGGGATAGATTTAAACTAAAAGAGGGTAGATATAGTTTAGATATAAGGAAGAAATTCTTTGTTCTGAGGGTGGTGAGGCACTGGCACAGGTTGCCCAGTAACGAGCTGTATATGCCCCATCCCTGGAAGTGCTCAAGGCCAGGTTGGGTGGGGCTTTGAGCAACTTGGCCTAGTGGGAGGTGTGTTGGCCCATGGAAGGGGTGTTGGAACTAGAAGATCTTTAAGGTCCTTTCCAACCCAAACCATTTCATGATTAATATGCTCCAACTTTTGCCTAACCCTGAAGAGGTGAGGCAGTGGGACCAAATGGTCATTGTAGGTCCCTTCCAACTGAATTATCCTATGGTAAATAGGTGTCCTGTGGTCAAGCCACAACAATAGGATTATTTTTCTCAGCGATAAACTTCTTCCTACCCCTTTGGCTGCTGCAAAATTCAAAGAAATTCTATGGTATTCCATATATTTGATTTTTTTCCAGCTTATTCCCACTAAGGCTGTTTGTGTATTTATAAAATACAATTATCGATATTACTGCAAATGCTGGTTTTAAACCTGACTCCCTGAGGCACTTTGTTGGTATGAGGTATGATCCCCCCTCAGACAGACAAACTGAGAAAGAAGAAATGAGCTTTCATTGTTTGCTAGTACAGTATTACTGTACATCTTCTGGTATGGAAAGCAAGACAACAAAACATCTTATAAAAAGTCACTGGTCTCTTGTCTTTCTACTATTACAAATGCTGTGCTATATATGATTAATAGTCAGAGAGGGAAAGCAGTCTATTGTTACTTTAACTTGCATTCTCGTGCAAATGCATTGTATGAAAGCCTAATGTCATCTGGATATCATAGCAGACCTTATGATACAATTACATGGGACCAACAGTATTTGATCAAAGTAAAAGAAAAACCTCTTGTTTTATTTATAAGCCATCTGCCACAAACCATTATCATTTACTTAGGCACTAACTTACAGTTTCCATTTTAATAGTTCTGTTAGTGTTTGGGTGGTTTCTATGAAGATTATTCAATAAACATTGTCCAGAAAAAGCTAGATACTTTTAATGCATAATCCTCTGGAATGTTTATTAAACAATAACACTGAACCTTCTGACAGTTTTATTTCTGAGAATGTTATAACGTTATTATGCATCCCACCAGTAATTCTTCATTACTGAAAACTCCTGTACAATGTTATGAGTCTTACTGAAAGCAGATGCAGCCGAATTAATAACAGGGACATCAATGCACAATAGAAAGCCATACAGTGGGAAGGTTGAGATGGGGGGTAAAGAATGCAGAAAAAGCATTCTGTTTCACTTTTGCAAAAAGTAACTGAAATAAGTATGAGTAGTATAAGGATTAGAAAATCCAAATGTACAAAGATTAATCTGAAAAGATATATTTACTATTTAATGCAGAATATCTGGACAAACTGATTTAACTTAATTATTAGGATGAATAGATTTTCAAGAAGACTTAAGACCCTAAGCAATTTTAGATTTACTCCTGTGAATGGCTTTCTGTGTGTGACTTACTTTCTGTGAAGCCAGCATTCAAGGATCTTTTAATCACCTGTTAAATGGATGATATCCTTGTTAACTAATCACAAAGAAAGCTCAGTCTAAGGTTCAGTAAACTCAATACAAAGCCTCTGAATGAGGCAAGGCTCAGATAAAACTGTGTGCTTTGCTATAATGAACCTAGTAAATGCTGGTTTCCTGCAATAAAAATAATAGGTGGAATCTTTGCATCTTTGGGAATTTTGCCATTGATTTTAGCAAGGCCAGTATTGCAATGAATAAAACTACCAAGCAAACTAAAAGAATTGGTCAAAGAAAGGAAAGGGAATTAATGTAACAGAACCTCTACATTATTTTAGTCTTCCTTCCACTCTCCCCTGACTGACTGAACAGCTCCTGGTACTCCTAAGATGTGCTCACAGAAACTATTGTGGCAGTTTACTGAACACCAAATATTTACAAAAGCATTTAATGAGTAATTATGTAACAGGAAAATCAGTTTTGTTGTTATAATGAGACAGTTTCAGATTAAACCACAGGGTGTTTTAGGGGTGAGTAACCAAGGGCAATTGCCCAAGACTGGAAACCATGGGGAATGTGCTAGACTACAATATGCCTCAATCTCTGCCTGTGTAGAGATTTTTGCCTGTGCTAGGCAAAACTTGCTGCAGCTACACATAGATGCAGTGATATACTTCAAATGTAAATCTTTCTGCATTTTTGGCAAAGTAACAAGCAAAGTATTTAGTTAGAATTATAAATATGTTTTGTCTTTTTACATTTAAATCCATTTACCCATTTCTTTTTACTGATGTGTGAAATTTTCTGATTTCTGATGTTTAATAACTATAGCCACTATATTTTTGCACGGGTTTTCCCAGACATCCATATCACACATGCATCACACGGCCCACATACAGTAAGTGAGGCAGTTTCAGAAAGCTACAGACTAACAAATTATGCACTGCACAGCCACAACACTTATGTGCTATGGTCCTATGTGAAAAAAAAAAAAAAAAAAAAAAAAAAAAAAAAAAAAAAGACAACAGATATAAGGAAATTTATGATGTGTTGGTATTTCATCATGGGCGGAACTTGAAGGCCATATGTTTTATCAGGAGCTGAATGCTGTGAGAGAAATCTGAACTTCTTGTTCAGGTGTTCCAGTATCTGAATCAGAGTGTGGAGAAGAGCAACCATCCAGTTTTCTGGGGTTCTTCCACGGGGATTATTTGCAACCAAGCAATAATGTAGAAATAAAGTTACTGGTTATAAAAACACCAAGAAACAAAGAAAATACACTATCTGAGAAAATACAATATCTGATGTAAAAGAGAGATATAGGCAGAATATTTCTGAAGATAAAAGATATATGATAGATTTGTAATATCTCCCTTGAACTAGCTGAATTTCTGTAACATCTCAGTAATAAATTACAACAAAGCAGTGAACTTACACTGGCAGTGGAAAAATGGAGACATCCACTGCAGACTTTGTTTTTCAGAACCTAGAGTTTTCTTTGGCTGTTAACTCTCATTTAAATACTTATCAGGATATTCAACAAGAACTTGTCCCCACCAATTAAAACACTCTGCAGGTTTCTAGCCCAGAGTGGTCACCTGAGAATTCAAGCAAACATTTTTGTGGTCTGATACTGTAGGACTTCTACTTTGTTTTTCACCATCATGTGTGTTAAGCACTTCATTAAGTGCTTCTCCAAAAATGGGCCTAAAAAGAAAAAAAGAAAAAACAATACACACAAAGAAACAAACAAAACCAAAAAATAATTTAGTCATTCAGAAAATATCTTACAGTATAGCAGTGCTCTTTTTCTGTAAAAATGTTTTTAAAACTAATAAGAGGTACACAGTAATGATCAAATTTGTAAGAAATCTCTCGTAATCTCAGCTGATGTGGCTCATCAGAACATCTACAGTAGTTACCCTATCTAGTAGTTATCTATAAGCACAGGAATGCTTATAGATAAGATGAAAGTAGCCCTTCCTATTAATCACACACTGTATATCTGACTCCTGCTTTCTTCAGTCTTTAAATCAACTCCATCTGGTTCTTACTATTTAGCCATGCAGCTTACCTTTCATAACAAAACATGCTTACTGCTGCAGAAGCAAGTCCAATGTGATTAAAATTATTAGGTAAAAAGCGGTTGCTTAAGTCTGGAATCAGCTAACAATAAAAACACATGATCAGCCACAAAATGAAACATAGGACCAAATCTTCATTGGGTGTAAATTGGATGAACTTTGCTGATTTCAGTGGAATGTATTGCAGCCAATGTCCCAAGCCACTTTTCTCTGTGTTAATACTTTTTGAGCACATCAAGCAAGATTTCGTTGTTCATAACAACGCTTATATGTGTAAGAAACAATCTCATCATAACGTAGACTAGTCATGGATTTATAATCTTTTATGGCAGAGCCAGGGCCTAACTATCTAGAAGGAAATTACTCTGCCTATGTTAACTAAAGCAAACATAAGCAAAAATTGTCCCTTCCTTGGGGGTGCTTAGTTTTTTTAGATTCCTAATTCAGATTCTTTTCAACTGAATGTAAAAGTAAGCCAAACAGTATTTAGACAATACAAGCAAAGGAACAAAGTAGCTTTCTATGTCTTTTGCTCAACAACTTCCTTCTCTTATTCCCATGACACTGTCTTTATTTCTTTACAATTTTGAGGACATAGCTACACTAAGCTGCTTTCCCTGTGGAACAGTATGTGAGAATCTAACCCAGTAACAAATCATGTTGCTGAATGACTGTGAGGAAAGGTAGGTAAGATCTCTTCTAGTAAGGAAATACAGAAATACTTGTTACGATTTTGACATACATGGAGGCAGGCAGGATCTGGTACAGCTCAAGCCAGCAGGCTGTGATACTTGGGAAAACATGAGGACTCAGAGACTGGAAGGGGCTACCCAAATAGTCAGGTCCATGTCCTGGTCACAGGGTCAGCAGAACTCCCCCTGAAAATGTTGAAATTTTTGCCTTTGGCAAGAATGCCAGCTATGCATCTTTATGTCACCAGAAGGCCTGAACAGGTAAAATTACCACAGCTACAACCCTTTCTCTTTTACAGCTTGAGAACTACATTGTGGAAAACATGAAATCGGAGATGGTGCAGCTGCAGCAGAATGCTGTGCAGAACCACACTGCCACTATGCTCGAGATAGGGACCAGCCTCCTCAGCCAGACAGCAGAGCAGACAAGAAAACTCACGGATGTTGAAACCCAGGTATGTTCCCGAAGAAGTTTCCTAAAAGCTGTTAATTGCAGAGAACTTTCACCATCCTTCTTCTTTTCTAATAAATCACCAAACAAAACTTTTCAACACAGGGCTCCAAGAAACATACACACTCTCTGTTTATTGGTACAAACAGCAGTGATGACTGACACTTTTTATGTGTCTGTCTTTGATTTCATTTGGTTGGCATATTTAGCTTTGTGTGTGTAAGGCAGGCTGGACAGGCCAGGAAACTAAATCATTTGACTTAAATAACTATTTCAGTTACCAACTGTGAATGATACAAGTGTCAAGTTAAATAATGAGCTTCAGGCTAAAATAGAGCCTTTCTTCTTCATTATTATTTGCCTCTATTATTATTATGAAGTTTCTTTACTTTCTACAAGATGTTTCCAGCTGAAATGTAATGTAAATTAGTAGCTTTTACACTGTGGAGAGGGACAAGTTCTTTATAAAGCACTCTATACTTATTATTACTCTGAAATTGTATAATATTACATGAATTTAAAGAGCTATCTTCATATGATTCCTAGCACCAAAATCACTTATTTGGTTCAAATGACAAGCATATCACTGCTATATTGCAGAGTACAATTTCATATTGGGCTTATTGCAATGATATGTACAGCTTTTTGACTACTACTATCAGTTTAAAATGCATACTTTTTTTCCCAGTTTTTGCAGAGTTCCTCTTGATCTTCCTAAAATGTGGTGTGATTAATGCATTGCATATATTTGGTTTGTTTCAGTAGCATGTGTACTTCTTGAGAGATAATAATGTTTTTACTCACGTTTACAATATCATTACCATGTTATTATGTAACTGCATTACAGCACACTGAAAAACTTCAGCAATTATCAAAGACAGATGCTTTAATTATCTCTAGCTAGGAATGATAGGTACAAGCTGTTGCTACACTGCCTTATGCAAGTTCCTTTTTTTTCCTTCATCTTGGTTAGTAGACCAACTAAAGTAACATGTTAAGCTTTAATTACCACAAATTTGAAAAGACGGCCTATTAACTTATGAGAATGTTAGGGAAAGTATTTAAACAGAGTATCTAAATCAATACAATAAATGCATCTAAATTCAACAGGAAAAGAAGAAAAAAAAAAAAAAAGTGAGGTGAGTGAGGTGTAGGAACTTTTGTTTATATTCCCAAAGACCTACATTGTTATACATGTTGAGTACTCATTTGCTGTTCCCTCATCCAAGTAGGTAACTTGCATTGTCAATGTCTCACTTTCCCATTGAGGAATAACTTCATGGTAGAGGCACTGCTAGCAACTTCCGCCTTCTTATGTGTGTATCTATACTCTATATATAATATATACTTGTAACTGAAGAATTTAAAGGATGCTTAAGTTACCAGTGGATATCCACCTTGGGCAGTCCTGGCTCTGACTTCCAACTCCATGACAGCATCTCCTACCTTGACTTTCTCATCAGCATGAGAAAGTCCTAGTAGTCCCTGGCTCTACTAGCAATCAGAAAAGAGTGGTAAAGGTGGCTCCAGAAGGTGAATTGCTCCTTTTGGCAATGATGGAAGTAGACAGTTGCATGGCTGTGGTGGG
Organism: Aythya fuligula; assembly: GCF_009819795.1. Lineage (NCBI taxonomy): Eukaryota > Metazoa > Chordata > Aves > Anseriformes > Anatidae > Aythya > Aythya fuligula. Next base: position 140,714,009 of record NC_045560.1, on the reverse strand, counting down.
TTATGATGTTGACTGGTTGCCAAGGGACCACTAAGCCACTCCTCTCCCTCAGCAGGACAGGGGAAGAAAGTAAGAGTGGACTGCTCTAGCACAGGTTCCCCACAGTCATCAGTTCCTGCCAGACCTCCTGCCCCAACATGGGCTCCTCTCTATGGGCTGCAGTTCTCACTGGGAGTCTGCTGCTGCGTTGGCTGTCCATTGGCTGCAGCTTCCTGCAGCTTTCACCTGTTGTGGCATGGGCTCCTTCAGAGGCTACAGCATGGATAACTGCTCCAGCATAGTCCTACATGGGCTGCAGAGGAACAACCTGTGTTATCATTATACTCTCCATGGACTGCAAGAGAATCTCTGCTCCAGTGCCTGTAGCACCTACTCCCCTTCCTTCTTTACTGAACTTGGTGTCTTCAGGGTTAGTTCTTTCACTCCACTTTCCCAGCTACTCTTGTACAACATTTTTAACCTTTCATAAATATGTTATTAGAGAGTCATAACCAGCATCACTCATTCACTCATTGGCTCAGTTCTGGCTAGTGGTGGGCCCCTTTTGGAATAACATGGAACTAGCTATTTTCAACATGGAGCAGCTAGCTCCTGGACTCTTCACAGAAGCCAACCCTGCAGCCCCTGTGCTGTTACATAAACACAGTATGTTGGCAGAGATGTGAAGGTCTGCAGGATATAAGATTGAGAAAGACAGGCCATGATTTCTTGCCTGTAATATGTAGTACTTGCAGCACTTGTAGTACTTGTAATACTTGTAGTATTACTGCCTGTAATATGCAATACTCATACCAGAAAAAGGAGACTGATGGACTTGAGATACAGAGCCTACTGCTCCTTAAATCTCACTGACCCCTCCCAAATCCTTATCTATCCAAAATCCCACTGTTTCCCCTTAGACTTTCTTTTACACATGAAACTGCACTGAAATCTTGTAGGCTGCTCCACAGATGTGTACTCTTAGGAAATCTATAGGTGCCTTCCTGTCACCTTTAACCCTTGCCAACCTTTGTAGTAAACCATCAATTCCTGCTAGGTCCCTCTGAAACTGTGGTGATGCCTCCTGGCACTTCCAAATATATCCATCTCAAACAAAAGAGCTGCATACTGATCAATTCCAATTTTTTCAATCACTGTATTTTATAAAAAGGACAATTCTAGTTGCTCTGTGAGCATCAAGAGTTTCAGACAAAATTAAGACACTATGTAGATTGAGAACTCTTTTTTTTTTTTTTTCTCTTCATGTTCTGTAATGTAAATTCCTATTAGGCATGCATGAGAAAATCTTACTATATACTATATAATCCTATGATGAGACTGATACTTGGCCTTTCCAGAAAGGTCTGATAGGTTCCATTAAAGAGGAATCATGTAATCACTTCTGGAACTGAACATCAGCTGCTGTTAGTACACATACCTATGAAAACTATTTATACATACTTGTCCAGACTTTATATAATGAAAGATGATATACCAACAAAATCAACCATCATTAATTAATGATTTTTTATTTTTTATTTTTTTTTTTCACTTCTCAACTACTTAGATAGCATCTATTCCTTTTCATTTGGTTGAAAATCTTCTTTTGGATTGAGGTACCTACTAAAACATGCACTATTAATACAGACCAACCCTAAGGTGAAAGACAATTGCATAAAGCAATGTTTAAGATCACAGCCTTCATTTTCTTAAAAATGTGTGTAAGAGGGCAAGTAGTGATAACATAAGCAGACACCAGACTTCTGCCAACACTACACAAGAGAGATCTCAGGGGAAAGTTAAAGTAGGAACTCCATCTATAAAACAGCAGATTCAACACTTTGGCTTGAATCCAAGTGCTCTTACAGTCTTCTGGTTTAAGCATACTTTATAGGAATGCATGTTTGAAGCATGCCTCTTGTTCTTCCCAGTGAAATGAAGCTTATTTGGCAGTCACCTTTCCTTCTTCTGCTAGCCTAGTATTTTTCTATAGCAAACAGGGTGCCAGACTATCAGCTGTTGCATATCAGTGTAGCTTGATTGAGTTAATTTGCACCAGTTGAGCTGCTGATGTTAAAAAAGGATTTAGAAATCAAGGTCATTTCTGACAAATCATCAAATCAGAGTGAAATGACTACATTAATGTTTATGTTGCTATAGAAACACAACCAAGACAATATAAACATTAATGTTTCTAATTTATCCCTAAGGTGCTAAATCAAACATCCAGACTTGAAATTCAGCTACTAGAAAATTCACTGTCAACATACAAGCTAGAAAAACAGCTGCTACAACAGACGCATGAAATTCTGAAAATTCATGAGAAGAACAGGTAAGAATGAGTAGCTGATCTCTTAAATTCTTTCTCTTTTCATCATAAAGTGGTCTGTGCATACTTTGTTTCAAGCAACCAATGGAATAGAAGAAGCAAATGTGGTAAGTAGAGGTAATGTTTATGCAATGGTTAAAAGAGCTAGGGTGTGAACTTACACTAGCTTCTTATGACAAACGCAAGTTGACTTTTGCTGCTTTTTTGTTTGCACTGTAAGTTCATATCTCAATTTGTTTCATGACAACGCAATCATATGACTGTAGCTTCTGCTACTCAAAAACATAAGGTTAACTTGTATGCATGTTTTTAAGCAGACTAGAATAAATTTTGAGATCACCACCTAATTCGAAAACCCATGCAAAACTGAAAATCTTCAGAATCTAAATTTAATGAACACAAAGATCCAAGAGGAATCTCTCTCTTTAGAATAACATTTCATTCTGTATCACATACTTGGAGCCATACTATATTTAAAAAATAAGTGAACAATAAACATTTTGGATTTATGCTGAAATTGAAAAGAGAGGAAAAAAAAAAATACAGTACACCAACTCTTCAGCAGCACATAACTTACCAAGCTGTGAAGTTTCCCTTTCTGTGTTAAAGTATTTTCATGAATCCCTCAAAGACCCTGGATTCATTTGTGAGGCTATCTTCATACATTGACAGAGGCTTAGTTTAGCTCCTAAACTGGGGTGCATAGCAGCTGATGCACTGACAGCACACCCAAACCACCCAAACAAGTAGTGCCACAAGGAACTGAGTGGCTGAACCAGTATAAAGCCCAAGTTTGGGCATCTCTCCATTAATGCCTGAAATCCTTGCAATTGCAGCCTGGTATCTCAGAACAGGGTGTGCACAGGGAGATGGTTTGTCAGAATTTCTCTGATGTTCCTTCCTCGTGATGCTTTTCCCTGGCTCCCACAGGGGTCCTTCCCTTGGACTGCTGTCCTTCAGGATGAGATTGCTCAAGTGTGGTGTCCCATGGACTGCAGGGGGACAACCCCCTCCACCACTCTCTGCAGGCTGCAGGGGAACTTCTGCTCTGGCACCTGGAGCACCTCTTCCCCTCCTTCTTCACTGACCATGCTTTTTGCAAGGTTGTTTGTTCCACATTTTCTCCTCACTGCCATATGGTAGTTTTGCCCTTTCTAATATGTTGTTACAGAGGAACCACCAGCATCACTGCTGGGCTCATCTGTGCCCTGCTGTGGAAATGGCTGCCGCTGGCTGTATTTGGCATACATGTAGGATAGCCCCAGCCTCAAGGGCAGTCCTGGCCTCTTCCTACATAGGCTCCATCAGACTTCTACCCTCAAGCCCCATGTCCAAATCTTGGACACAGACACCCAATACAGTGGCATAAAGCCATCTGCTTTCATGGCTGCCTGTCTAGAAACCTGCTGACATTATTGCTGTCTCTGTAACAGCCATGTTTAAGCAGGGAGGCTCTCTTCTCGAAAGAGTAACTGTGGTGTAAGTCTGACCAGAACTAAGGTTCCCATTTCCTGTGTATGCTATAATTGACACTGAAATAGAGCAAATGACTTTATATGTGAGGTAGATACTGAAGCAGCCTATACATGCACAGGGTGTAGTGGATTTGTTAAATTGAGATCAGATGGTTTGCCAAAAATGCTGTTGCTGAACGTGAATCAGCAAGAACTGAGGTGGAATGACTTTGCCCTGGGTTATATGTGAAGCAGACTAACAGTACCATGAAGCTGCCGAGGGGAAAAAAAAAAAAAAAAAAAAAAAAAAGCAACCACATTGTAATGACAAATAGAATATGTCATTATAAAGAAATGTGTTTAGCTGAAAAGCTGGGAAAATAATATACAGTTAGTGCTACTGGTTATGAAAACTGGCAGTTTACAGCTTATAAAACAGGGGTAAGATTAAATAATTCCCCTAAATGTTTGTGGGTGGTTTGTTTGTTTGTTTGTTTCTCTTTTTCTTTATTTTTATTTCAATTTTGAATTGACCTGAAGATTTGTTTTTAAGTAAATGACTGTATTTTTAGATGTTGTAATCTATTTAGCATCAAAATTTTATTGACTCATCAAGAGACTGAGTCATTTATGTGAAGGTTTGTGTACTTAATCTGAAATTATTTATTTTAGCAATGTGTCAGGGTGTAAAGCCATGTCAGTAAACAACTAAGTTTGACTTACATTGACCTTTGACTTGACTGACATTATGATGAAATGATCTGTGTCATGATAGTATGGTCTAGCTTGGTATTTAAGAGGAAAAGGAGAGGGGGTATGTTAAAGAGCAACATCCAGTTGTTTCTCTTATAAGTATAGGTATATGTGTTTCATTATAATGAAGGAAGAAACTAGCAAAGACCTTCCAGGTTTCATTGCTATCTGTGCCTTTGGGACTGATAAAATTAGGGAGAGGACATTGTCATGATTAAAGCAGCTGATGATTCATATTTTAATGTATCATTATCTAGTCCTAACAAAAAACTGTGTAATCTTGGTCTTGTAAGGATCCTGTAATCAACTATGCATATGTCAATTTCACTGTGGGACAAATCTTTAAGATCACAGGAGATAATAGGTTAATGAATATGCCAATGATTTTAGCTTGCTTAAATTTAAAAATTGTTTAAAGTTTGCCTGATAGTGGTGTTCAGTAGTTGTCTGCAGTTTAAATATATAACATCGATATACAAAATTTTATATATATATATATATATAACAATCCCTCTGTATAACATCATTTTCAAATTAATAAATTAGAGAACTCCTTTTATCCATGTTGCCTATATGGACTATAAACGTTTTGCAAAGAGCCTTTCTTTTCAGTAGGTGGGAATGAGTGCAGGAACTGTTATAATCCAAAAAGTAATCAAAACAGATTGTGTACTTTGGGCAGATCATTTCTATTTCTGTGCTAAAATTCCCTCCACATAAAATAAAGATCCTAATCACTTTCAAAGAACTGGAGTTTGGATGAAAGAAATGTAAGATATTATAATAACTGATTGTTGATATACTACAGTAATTTGTATATTATCCTGAAATAAAATGAGCACTGCTTATCAACAGGGGACCAATGCATGTTCTAGGGTCTAGAAATATATTTATTCTTGGCCTTAAATGCTTTACTTCCTGCCTCTGCTGGGAAGAGTGGAGAATTTTTTTCTTTTTATCCCCCTGAAGTGAAAGATATTTCATAGCATGAGTAACATTTGCCCCAGTATCTTGTTTCTGTTGAATGCTCTCATGCCATAAATAATTTATTCTTGTGGGTTCCCACCCACTGTAATATAAATGGTGGTGTTTTACACTGCCATTTTTTCTCCCACAAGAGCTTTTTAAAAGCTGTTTTATTTTTTTCTTGAAAGATTTCTCTGCTTAAGTGCTTGTCTTTTTTTTTTTTTTTTTTCCAGTGTACCCAGCTGCATTTAACTTACTGTGTGCCATTTATGTCAATATGCAAGTGTGAAAACTTTTCTGTTACATTATATTTCTCCTTTTTATTCAGTCAAATGAATTCTGGATCTTCCAGCAATAAGAAGTAGAAGTGAAATTTAAACATAAGTTTTAACTTGAATTTGCAGAAAATCAAACTAGACTAACGGTCAGTACAAGAACAATTGTATCCTAAGGTGTGTACTTAAGAATGATGAATTACCATTTGACTGTGTAAAAGATGAGGATATGAGTTTTATTTGCAAATGTTGCATATACTGAAAAAGATAAATCAATTTTTTCCATTTCACTTTTGTGACTTCAATCGCAAAAAGTGAGTCTCAGTAACCAAATATTTCACTGGCCTTTAGAAATATGGGGATACTTTTTTTTTTTTCTTTTTCCAAATGTCCTTAAACCAATAAGACTACCTACTTAAGTACCAAGTCAATAACAGTATAAGGAAAAAATCACTCATATAAAAGCAACTGCAAAGCAGCTATCCTAATGAGAAAATTATCATTCTTGTAGTCAAATGTAAGTGTTTAAGTTCTCTACCTGTTTATCTTCCCATACATACTTAATTCAAGAAAAACATATATGTACAGCCAAAGAAATTTTTCTAATGTGACGTTCCTTGTCTTTATTTATTGAAGAGCTCAACAAAGTAAATGGTTTTATCTGTATTTCTAATAAGTCCAGATTTCTTAAAAGATTATTTTAATGCAAAAGATGTCCATCTCTAAGATCTGGTCTATATCCTGTTCCCACATGTCTAAACTGAAGTCTCTGAAAACAAAGATTTAAAAAAAAATCTTAAACTGCCATGGTCTGGAATGGATTAGTGAATAAACTATGTACCTTATAAGGCAGATTGTCTAAACCAGACTTCCTTCCTCCCCTGGGAGCTATGAGATTGCTTTCTACATGCTCTACTTCATCACCTTTCAAAATGATAGTAGTTTTCACTGGAAGTTATTCTTTGACTTCTGTACTAGCTTTCTGTTTTCTTCAGTGTTATCAGAGGGCTTTATCTGTATCAGGTGGACACAGCATAGTTGTACCAAAGCATCCCACTGGCTTATATTCTAATAAAGGCAACATAGGGGTAATAACCCCTATGGGGGGTTGTAACAACCTTATAAGGGTAACAACCTCAGGCCTACAGGCCTGGGGCAGAGCAGCTGGAAAGCTGTGCAGAGGAAAAGGATTGGGGGGTGTTGATTGATGCTCACCCAAACATGAGCTGACAGTGTGCCCAGGTGGCCAAGAAGGCCAAAGGCATCCTGGCTTGTATCCTGATATACTGAATAGTGTAGCCAGCAGGACCAAGGAGGTGATTGTCCTACTGTACTCGGCTCTGCTGAGGCCACACCTCAAGTACTGTGTTTAATTTTGGGCCCCTCACTAAAGAAGGACATTGAGGTCCTGGAGCGTGTCCAGAGAAAGGCTACAAAGCTGTTGAGGGGCCTGGAACACAAGTCCTGTGAGGAGTGGCTGATGGAACTGGGGTTGTTTAGTGTGGAGAAGAGGAGGCTCAGGGGAGACCTTATTGCTCTCTACAATGCCTGGAAGGAAGGTGTGAGGAGCTGGGGGTCAGCCTCTTCTCACAGGTAACTAGTGATAGGACTAGAGGGAACAGCCTCAAATTATGCCAGGGGAAGTGTAGGTTAGAAATTAGGAGACATTTCTTCTCAGAAGGAGCAGTCAGGCATTGGAATGGGTTGCCCAGGGAGGTGGCGGAGTTACCATCCCTGGGGGTGTTTAAGGAAAGGTTGAACATGGTGCTTAGAGACATGGTTCAGTGGATGACATTGGTGGTAGGGTGATGGTTGGACCAGATGATCTTGGAGGTCTTTTCCAACCTTAATGATTATATGATATCACTTGTTGAAAATACATTCCCAGCCTAAACAAGCTAGTGGCACGTGGTTACTTTCGAGGAAAATTAAAGGGGTTTGTTGTTGTTTCATTGTATTTAAATGTCTTCTAGTTAATAACTCCAAGGAAGGAGTCATTGTCCAATGGATAATATAATATTTAGCCATATTAACAACATTTGTTTTTCATAACTTCATTCTGTTCCCCACATGCCTGATTTTGCCCCCCACAAATTGAAGGCTGCATTATAATACTGTACATGTATTTCTGTGTGTGTACGATTCTTCTAGTAAATGGTGATTTATTTGTATTGTATTGTAGTTCCCATGACTGCTTCATCTGTCTGTATCTGTAATGCTTTCAAACCTATAGGAAAATTATGCAGTAAATTTGCAGTAAAAGAGAGACAGTCACTACTGTCCATGCCATTTTACTGGAAAGTATTATCAAAGAATGTTGTACAACAATTTCAGTCAGTGTTTACAGATTGATTAATTGGTATAGCCTTCTTTTGGCTTTCTGTAAGTTTTTTATGTCAGCAACAGTCGTTAATGAAAACTAGTAGAAATATTTTCACTTTGAATCTGCCTTCATAATGCCTCTTTAAAATTTTGATAAAATCAATCAGCAAAGTTAATTCTTTGTGTTATTTGGCTATTAGAAATTATTCAATGTGGAAAGAAGACAGAGAAAATAGAGTAGTCTGACAACCATTTAAAAAATCTAAACATCTCTGTAGTTGATTTCAACATGTTAAAAATGTATCAATTAGTTTTCTAGAACTTCTTATTATTTAAATGAGCTACAATATGTGTTTATGTAACAATAATACATATGAAGAATTCTGGCCACATTATAGTCAAAGGCTATAAGAACAGCTTTTCTCATGCTGTTTAAGGATTTCTTCCTTTTGGAACAGGCCAGTACAAACGTCTCCAATCTATGTGAAGTTTTTGCTTTTGTTCATTAGAGCTTTGAGCAAAGGTTTCTCACTGATTCTTAGTAAAACAAAATGAAATGCAGTTGTTACAGATTTCTCCCAGGAATATAGGGAGTGGTCCTATCCTCAGGACTTACTCTTATCTGCTGTAGATTTGTGGATATGAAAAGACCATTGCACAAATGCATATGCATTCCTTAAAATAGCTTAGTTTTGCAGTTTATAATAACAAGACTTTTAATCTACATAGAAAACTGTAAAGGAACCAAGTGCTGTGACACTCCCATCTTTCCACCACATGTTGTTGACACACCACTCATAAATATTAGGATGTATTATTGCTAAAGCTGTAAAACATCTGCTTGCTGTCTGTCTCTGTAGACGCCAAACAGGGAAGCTCTAAACATTGTCAGCTTCTTCCTTCTTACTTGACATGGCCAGTGTTGCTACAAATAAGACTGTCATCACCATGGGTTCACTTACTGTGGTCTTAAGAAGGCTATGGTGGGAAACAAATAACACAACGTGCATATTGTGGCTGTCAAAGACAGTTTTATACATTAAATCATCCAGATATAGAAATAATTTCAATTTGGACAAGCAAATTGATCATGCCTTCTAGACCTTTCAGTCTTTGGTGACCTCCTTTGTACACATTCTAATAGTTTTATATTCTTATAATGTGGAGCTCCACACTGCACACAGTATTTTAGGTGAGGCTAAACCAACATTGAGTGTAGTGGGGCAGTCATTTCTTTTGACTGGTTAGCTATATTGTGCTTGATGCACTTAATACTGTTGTCCCGTTCAGACACCAGAGCACATTGTTGACTCATATTGAGCCTACCATCAGCCAAAACTCTCAGATTCCACCACAGCGACTTGTCCTCCAGTCTGTACAGACATCCAAGATTACAGCATCCCAGGTGCAGAATCCAGCACTTGTTCTTAATAAGTTTAATATGGTTGGTGGTTGTCTAGTGCTCTAATCTATCAAGATCTCTCTGTAAGGCTTATCTATCCTCAAGAGACTCAATGGCTCCACCTAATTTAGTGTAATTTACAAACTTAGTTTACACTCAACTCCTGTGTCCAGGTCATTGATAAAAACTTTGAAGAGAACTGGTCCTAAAATTGAGCCTTGGGGAACACCATTAGTGCATGGCCAGCAGCCTGATTTACTATTACCCTATTACCCCATTTACTATAACTCTTTGAGCCCTGCCATTCAGTTGCTCACCCATCATATTGTGTATATATCTAGCTGTATGCTGGAGATTTTGTCCAGGATACTGTGAGAGACAGTATCAAAAGCTTTACTGAAGTCCAAAAAACTCACATCCACTGCTTTCCCTTTGTCCACTAGATGGATAACATTGTCATAAAAGGATATTAAGTAAGTAGGATGTCACACTGTGCTGTGGCCACATCTAGCACCCATTCTATCACAGACTGTGCCCAGGGTCCACCTTGTTCCTATTCAAAGTTGATTAGTATAACTTATAGTGTATCAGGAAAAAAAAAATGCCATGAAAATGCTAAAAAAAAAAAAAAAAAAAAAATATATCAGCATAAAAATGCTGAAATTATAAAATTCACATTGAACTTTTTATTTTGTTGAACAATTTTTTATGACTTAAAAACAATTCCATCAGAACATTTTCATCCATTCCCACTAACTGCACTAATTAGTCTAACAAAGCTCAAAGGCTTACACACACACACACACACACACACACACAAAAGATCCAGAGTATAAAGGCATTGTGTTAGAGTTCAAGTGATGAAAAAATTAGCCACAGGTCTGATAAAGTGTTAAAGTAATTTATTATCTTTGCTTTTAATATCTCGACTTTGTTTTATATTGGGACCTTCTATCATCAAATTCTAGCCCACTGAATCTTGTTATGTTTCTGTTACTATGTAATGATCCTTTTTGATTGAAATATCATGATTCCCCTTGCATTTGGGAATGAAGCTGACAACAAGAAAAAGTGTTTCCCATTCCCATCCTTTCATTTTTAATTCCCTCTTTCTCAGATACTTGTGATTTTCACAGAACTAGGTATGTTGATCTTGCAAAGTATGTTTTCTTCAGTATCTATGAAAGTAATGTAAGTCCCACATTTATAACATTTCAGAGAGAGATTTGCTGCTTAGTTTCCTTAATTAAATATATATATATACACATATATATATATATATATATTACTCTAGCTTGTACAGCAAATCCAGGGCCTGAATTTAATCTTTGCATTGTTATCTTTTGTAACAGCTCATATTAAGGCTTTGTGATATCTAGTAGAAACAACTCCATATGGATTTTATTACATTCTTCAGTTAGGTTAAATGACCTGAAATTATGCAGGCATTTTGCCACTGATCTATTATCCAGAAGTAAAAAAAAAAAAAAAAAAAAAAAAAAAAAAAAAAAAAGGTGGGGGAGAGTGCAAATAAATAAAATCTAAGACTAACTTGGACAGGAAGTGGTTTGTTGGGAAGTTTGTAATCACCAGTTGGTTTACAGGCATGAGAAACACCTCTTTTGGCACATACAGTAGAATTACTTAAAGAAGAAAGCAGCAGAGGGGATGAATTTATTTCTTTACCTAATATTATTAAAATCTTTCTGCTAAGCTTCCACCTGTGGTTGTTTAATATTGATGGGCAGCTAAGCACCACCATGCCGTTCTTTCACTCCCCCTCCTCAGAAGGCGAAAATAGGATGAAAAAAGTTTGTGGGTTGAGATAAGGACAGAGAGATCACTCAGGAGTTACCATCATGGGCAAAACCGACTCAGTGTAAGGGAGATTAATGTAACTTATTACCTATTGAGAACTGAGTAGAGCAGTGAGAAGCTAAAATCAAATTAAAAACACCTCATCCACACGATTCTATCTCCTTCCCCCTGAGCAGGGGAACAGGGAATGAGGTAAGTCTCTAGCACTTTGCCTCTGCTGCTCCTTCACAGGCCCTCTCTGCCCCTGCTTGCCTGGAGAAAAGGAGGCTCAGGGGTGACCTTATTGCTCTTTACAGGTACCTTAAAGGAGGCTGTAGAGAGGTGGGGGTTGGTCTATTCTCCCACGTGCCTGGTGACAGGATGAGGGGGAATGGGCTTAAGTTGTGCCAGGGGAGTTTTACGTTGGATGTTAGGAAGAACTTCTTTACCGAAAGGGTTGTTAGACATTGGAACAGGCTGCCCAGGGAAGTGGTGGAGTCACCATCCCCGGAAGTCTTTAAAAGACGTTTAGACGTAGAGCTTAGGGATATGGTTTAGTGGGGACTGTTAGTGTTAGGTCAGAGGTTGGACTCGATGATCTTGAGGTCTCTTCCAACCTAGAAATTCTGTGATTCTGTGGGGTCTGTCCCACGGGATGCCGTCCTTCCTGAGCTGAGCTTGCGGGGGCTGCCCACAGGCAGCAGCTCTTCAAGCACTGCTCCCACACGGCTCTGTCCCACGGGGTCCATCGCCCAGGAGCAAACTTCTCCAGCACGGGTCCCCCATGGGTGGCAACTCCCCCCAGACCTCCTGCTCCTGCGTGGACTCCTCTCCACGGGCTGCAGCTCTGGCCCGGGGCCTGCTCCATGGGCCTCAGCCTCCTCCAGGGCACATCCACCTGCTCCACCGGGGGCTCCTCTGTGGGCTGCAGCGTGGAGATCTGCTCCATATGGGACCCATGGGCTGCAGGGGGACAGCCTGCTCCACCAGGGGCCTCTCTACAGGCTGCATGGGAACTGCTGCTTCGTGCCTGGAGCACCTTCTGCCCTCCTGCTGCACTGACCTTGGGGGCTGCAGGGCTGCTTCTCGCTTCTCACTCTCCCAGCTGATGTTCCACAGCAGTTTTTCTTAAATTTACTCTCCCAGAGGCCTGACCAGCATCACTCACTGGCTCGGCCCACAGAGGCCACACCTACAGTCCTCTGGCTACCCAAACCGTGCCATGTAAACCCAATTCACCACAACAATGTCAAAGCATTGGCCTGAAAAAACTTATTGTTCACAGTTGACAGATTTTATCTACGAAATGTGAAAACAGATCCCACTCACATGGTATACCATAATTTCCCAGTTTCACACAGCATATCAAATGGTAATTTTATTGTGGGTTCCATATGCTTTGGTGGTATTCCACAGTTCCTAACGCTTACCTTCTTCCATTCAGTTGTAAGGCCCTTCACAAACTGTTCCTTAGTTTATGTTTTTATTTATCTTTTACGTTATTGACCCATCCATAATACCATTAATGTCTTCTTCAATGCCCTGTTCTTCTCCTTCCTTTGCCCACTTTTGGCTTTTCTACATGAACTTGTTATATACAAATGTGTTACTGGTCATATGCTCATGCACTTGGATGAGTATAACTCCATGTGCATTGTTCTAAGTACTAGTGTATGCAAACATCTTAAATTGGACCCTTAGAGATCAGTAATATTTGGCTGCTTGATGGAGAAAGTCAATGGGCTGAATTAGTAGAAGTGACATTTTTAGAATAAATAATTTTTGTACTGAATTCTATGGTGAAAATAAAGTATCATTGTTTTCTGTATTAATAAATACGTTGGCATGAAATAATATCAGCTAATTTGTTTTATTTCATTTTAGTTTACTTGAGCACAAAATTTTAGAAATGGAGGAAAGGCATAAAGAGGAGCTGGATACTTTGAAGGAGGAAAAAGAGAATCTACAAAATTTGGTCACTCGACAAAGCTACATAATCCAGGAACTAGAGAAACAGTTGAACAAGGCAACAACAAATAACAGTGTCCTGCAGAAGCAGCAGATTGAATTGATGGATACAGTTCATACGCTAATCACCCTCTGTTCCAAGGAAGGAGGTAAGAAAGCTGAATTATAAAGCGTTAGGTGTACTAGAAAATGTCTTCTCTAGGGCCATATTTTTGGAATGGTAGAACTAAATGAGCTTATTCCAAAAAGGAAAGAACATGGAGGTACTTAAGAGACATGTGGTTGTGGCACTTAGGCACATTTTTATTGGTGGGCTTGGTAGTGTTATATGATGGCTAGCCTTGATCATTGTATGGGTCTTCTGCAACCAAAATACTTCTATGATTCTATGATTATAACTGAGAATGCACAAATCTGACGAGAATCCACAAATCAAATAAGATTCAGACAGTGCTGAGGCCAACCCTTTTGCTAACATTCATATTTGTTTTTCTAAATTTAATATCATTGAGTTACTATACCATGGCCTTAGCTGATGTTAGCCACAATTGCATTGGCTTCACATTAGCAATACTGATTTGTTCCTCTGAGCATCTGCCTCCTGCTGGAAGTAATCTGACCAACTGTGGGTGTTAAATTCATAGGTTTCTATATCTAATTTACTCTAAACTTCCTTTACAGTCACTGGAGAGAAAAGGGTGCTAAATGAAGGAAAGTAACCTAAAATTCTATACATGTATATGTGTTTTGAACTTGGTGTACTCGGATGCAGGCATATATGATGCTGTAGCCATTCAAAAAATAAATTTGTTCTATTGAATTAGTTTTTATTTAAAATAAGGGATCATATTTCTTCCTTCTGCCTTGCTTGATTTTGTTGGTTTTGTTTCTGAGTATGTAAGGCACACTAAAAACACATGTTTTTATGTGTTTTTAGAAATAACATCTTTTTGAAAGAATGGGTTGACGAGTCGTCTAGGACAATTCTCCTCAAGTCTCCTTTTGTTAGTAAACACATTTCTTATAGACACTGAGAAATAAATTCAGGTAGGATTTTAGTTTTCAAATGAAAAAGACTTTTCTCATTTGTCTCAGGAAAGACATTCCGTTCATCAGGACTAAAGGAAATGGAAGAAAGGGATAAATGATGAATGGAGATTACTGTGAGGGATGGAAACAGGACACTGAACAAACAAACAGAAAACAAAAAACAATTCAATACCTACAAAAAAAAAAAAAAAAAAAAGGGCAAAGTTAAACAGAATAGAGAGAAGAAGAGGTGTAAGGGAGAATATAAGAGGAAAGGCTAAGATTAACAGCTAAAAGGGTATTAAATGCTGTGCCTGATATGCCATGTAGAGGGTTAAAAATAGAGAAGAAAGTCAAGGAAAAAAACTGAGATACATCTGGGAAGAGGCCATCAAAACGCTTCTAACAGAAGATACAGAATAAACATGGAGAGAAACCATAAACATATAAGTTCTGCCAGTCATTTTGGGAGTGTGGATGACAGAGGTCTATGTAAAACCGTACCAAGCACTCCATGAAGCACATTTGCTCATTGTAATGTTAGAGCTCTAAGTGCTATTAATGATTTTAAAATTTTAAAAATATAATCATAGAATCATAGGATATCCTGAGTTGGAAGGGACCCTTAAGGATCATCAAGTCCAACTCTTTGACACCGCACAGGTCTACCCAAAAGTTCAGACCATGTGCCTAAGTTCACAGTCCAATCTCTTCTTAAATTCAGACAGGCTCGGTGCAGTGACCACTTCCCTGGGGAGCCTGTTCCAGTGTGCAACCACCCTCTCTGTGAAGAACCCCCTCCTGACGTCCAGCCTAAATTTCCCCTGCCTCAGCTTAACCCCGTTCCCACGGGTCCTGTCACTAGTGTTAATGGAGAAAAGGTCTCCTGCCTCTTGACAACCCCTTACGAGGAAGTTGTAGACTGTGATGAGGTCCCCCCTCAGCCTCCTCTTCTCCAGGCTGAACAGGCCCAGTGACCTCAGCCGTTCCTCGTACGTCTTCCCCTCCAGGCCTTTCACCATCTTCGTAGCCCTCCTCTGGACACTTTCCAACAGTTTCATGTCCTTTTTATACTGTGGTGCCCAGAACTGCACACAGTACTCGAGGTGAGGCCGCACCAGCGCAGTAATAATACTTTTCACCTGCATTGTTATTCATTATTTGTTTTAAAAGACATAAGGACGTATTTTATCATTCACACTATTCAGCTAAAGTCAGTGTGGGTTTGCTCTCTACCGTATATTCCCATGCAACTTGTGTGGCTTAAATCTGAAGAGTTCCAGTGACGGGGATTACATCTCCTTCCTTTGGAAGTGTTTCATGTATGGACCCATGTTGATAGAATATGTTGTTGTGTGTTTTTTTTTTCCGTTTTTTTTTTTCCTCCTATGTTTCTCCTGATGTCCATTCTAAATATTCCCTTCTGCTTATTCTATTATACAGTTCCCCAGCATTCTGAAGTAAATAAAATCCTTCATAGTAGGGCTGTTCTCATATCAGTAGAGAAACATAGTGATGCAATGCAAACCCTTTATTATGTTTTGCGGTCTTTTGGCAAAGAAACCTGGCAATGTTCTGTTCAGGGTGTTCTAATAGAGCTCAGGAGTATTTTAAAATTAATATCAGTATGAAAGATATATTATTTTCATACAGAGATATACTGCGAGTTCTTTTTAGGGCTAGAAAAAGATTTTCCAATTATATTTAATTTGATTCAAATGAAAAAAATATATAAAAAAATAAAAATGAACATTTTTCCTAAAATTAGTTTCCTCAACTACTTCTTATAAAGATTTTGAATGAGGATTTCAGAAGTTTTAAAGTTTTAAAACTGTGTTTCTGGCTCCAAATTCAGGTGGTTGAAAACCTGAATTGTCATTAGTGTTTTTATTTCTGAGGAACAGTGGAAGTCAAAATACTTAGCACAGGTAAATGCGTAAATATAATTTTATTTGCCTAATTCTAACTCTTGATTTTGGACTCCATTACAATTTGTGAATTATCATGGTCAGAATTTTCCTTGGATACTTTTATGATAAAATTTAAAGAGAAATAATTGCAGAAAAGTTTCCTCTTCCTACCTAAGTCAAGCTAACCAATATTTTTGGCAAGCCCATCCACAGCTGAAGAAGAAGTCAGGCAGCCTAAGTTCAAATAATATTATCTTGGAGTACAGGACAATGAAGGCAAAATAATAAAGCATTGTAATAAAACTTACTACCAGCTTCAGTATATGCAAGTATATGTTGAGAATGGAAGAATTTGTGTGGGAAATACAACTGAAGCTACTCTGGATTCTCAGAAAAAATATGAAGTTTAATCTTGCACAAGTCTTTACATGTGCACTAATGTTCAACACATCAAATATTCTGTAAGAATCGATATTTATTGGGAGACAGAGGATAGCAAAATGTGATACATAAATCAGTGACACCACTTCTGTCTTACATTGTGTTAAATATTGGTCATTTAATTTCATAAGGGATATAGCAGAAATGGAAATTGTCCAGAAAAGAATAGGATAATGGAAATAATTAGAGACCTGGAACGATTTCCTTATGAGGAGAGAGAGACGTAAAAAACAGAACTATTGGATGAGAAAGAAAGTATGTAGGATGCTGTTATGTAAACATACAAAATAACTAATGCTAGAGAAAAGAGAGACAGCCAATAACACTGAGATTTTCCATTGATAAAAGATAATACTTAAACTATTGGTTGCTAGATATCATTGTGACTGATGAACATTTTTGAATTATTAAAAAGCAGAAGAACCCATGAAAGATGGGCTTTTGTTAAAGGCTTAAAAACTTCCGGTTTTTAACTGGTGACACTCATCTTTGAAAGGAATTGTGACCTAAGCAAGGCATCAAGTCTAAAAAGACAGACTGTCAAAGATGAGTAACTTACCAAGGATGAAAACAGGAGCTGAGAGGAATTGTAAAATGTGGCTAAACCCAGCAGTATTTTATGAATGCCTTTAAGTACCTTTGTTGGATTTTCAACCATAAAAGTGGAGGTCTGTATATTTTACTTGTATGTGTATATACTTTAAAAACCATTATTAGTATCAAGAAACCTAAAAATCTCACCCTAAATAAATGTCACAGACAACAAAATTATGTTTTCCTCTGCATAAGTCATAGTATTCAGACTTTCCCAATACATGGAACTGATTTTCTTTTTAATTATTATTATTAAATAATGATAGAGCTGAATGACTTTTGAAATTGAGCTGGTGATAATCATTGTTTTTTCATTACAAAATGTGAGATAAATTTATTCCAGTAATGACATCATTGTATCATAAAATCTATTTTTATATTAATTTAAATAAGTAGAAACACGTTTAGAATTCTACCTGCTAGAAGTCTGTGATGAATTTAGCTTACCAGTGTGGAGATACAAGGCTGACCAGAAACTCCTTTAGTTTAGCTTTAAACTCTGAGAAGCTGAAACATAGTCCCTACTGCTGGATGACAACCCTACAGTATAATCTACTTTGGTACATCAACCATGGCTAGAAAAATGTTAGGAGGATTTCTGAAGTACATAAAGGCAAATGAGGAAGAGAGAAAAATAATTATAATAATTAAAAAACTAATTAAAAGACAGAGGATAAAATTTAAAAATGTAGATTGACCAAAAGACAAAATCCGGATCCTACTTTCAGTGTCAGTTTTGGAACAGAATGATTTTGAGATGGGGGCCACCTGTCAAACGTGAATTTTTTGTGAGTTCAGTTTCCAAAATATCACCCACCTCTCTTCTATTGTGAGTGATTCTAGGATTTCAGTTGCATGCAATCCATAAAAATAGAAACTATTAAAAGTCACAAAGCCTACAGAGCGTCAAACATATTCAGCATACTATGGGGACTCACTTGTCTTCATTTAGCCATGTTTCTATGGCTAAATAGATATGTCACATTGTTTATGTACTTTTTAGGCAGGGACAACAATCTTGGCAGGCTGTCAATAAATTTCTAAAATAGAATTTCTTAAAAAAAGATGTGTTTTCAGACACTAGCCTTCCCATTGAAACAATTGTTTGGTATGTTAGAAAATTAAACTTTTTAGAAATTAAGCAATCTGCAAATTAAAATATAGACAAATGCCTGAAATATTTACTTCTCCCCAACAGAAGAATAAAGAAATAGAAATGTTGAGTTGAAGGCTTAATTAATAACCTCAGAGATAATGTCGACCTCCAAGGTTGCAGAAGTTCTTTACCTATAGAAGATAACAAGAGTAGTACAGAGACTACATTCTATTCAAAAGTCATCCAAATTTTTGTGATTATTTTCTTAAAACTGTCCTTTCCTCATACTGCTTTGAGGATTATTTGTCTGAAAATGCATAAACAATTTTGGTCTTGTAAACATGAATGGGTAAACTAAACATTTGCTCATCAATAGCCTCCTTGTTTCTATTCCTTCTGAGATTGTGCAGTTCTCTGGATGAAAATACTGTTTGGGATTGCATATAAAGGTCTAGAATTTTAAGAACTCCAATCAAATTGACGTTTCCCTCACTAATGACTAGTATTACATGAAGTACTTCAAAATATGAAAAATAAAATTTCTATTGACTTTGGCACATTGCTGTCATCATCAAATAATAAACTTCTAACACAGTAAATAGTACATGACAGACTTTCTAAGCTTCCACATCAGAAAAATTACTTGTGAAAAGTGTATATAGTGCTGCTTAGACAGTCATAAAAATATGACTCAAAAAATTGCAAGGAATGCATTACAAATTGTTATAAGCAACAGATAACATGATCATCAAAGAAGCATACACAAGTTCAAACTAAGTAATTCAGAAATTTAATTGGTCCAGTGGGAAATTATGTTTAAAGCCAAGGGTCACAAAATGCGCTCAGGCTAAAGTCACATCTATTTTCAAATACTTTTTTTTTTTTTTTTTTTTGGCCAGTAGAAGAAACTTGATATAGCATGTCCACTGTGTTAATATGCATTTGCATAACTTAAGAGTTGCCCCAGTGCTCCTACCCACAGCATAAGGAAATTTAAAATTTCAGTGGGGAAATATATTTAATCATACACTTACTGTCCTTCTCACAGGTTGTTTTGTATTGTCTGTCAGATTGCATAATAACATAGCTTGTTAAAACATTTGGTCTAAACTTGTATACTTCAGCAGAGTAATGGAACAATACAAAAATTTTTGTCATGAATGTCTGGTTTTGTGACCTCCTAGTAGGAGAGAAATGAAGCATTAGCTTCCTCCTGAATGCAAACAAGAAGCTAAGCTTAGTTCTCAAAATAAGACACATATATGCTAGGAATTTACCTCCCCAGAAGTGCCTGTTGAGTTCATGAAGTAAATAACTTTGTTAGTAAGTCTGACATTTCTAAAAAGGTTCAAATCTCCTGGGTTATGGGTAGCTTTCATATTTTAGAAAATTCTACATATGAATAGAAGTATGTTCAAAAATGTATTCATAGAATACATTACATAGAATACTTTACATAGAATACTTTAAAAAGACATAGCAATTAATCTACTCAAGACATTATGCTGTAAGTAGTCTATTCCATTTCTTAGAGTATGGTTGTTATAATGTTAAAATTTATGCTGAAATGAACAGAGTGAGAATAGAATGAGAACATCAAAGGAATGACCTGAAGGTTACAGACACAGGGGAAACTCCATTGACATTAGGAAAATTACCCCAGCAGAGATGCTGGTCTACTTCATTAGCAAGACTTCAAAGACATTTTATATAATACAAGCCAGTATTTTAAAAACAGAGAGAGAGGGAAAAAAAATCCTAGTCAGAATTCCAAAATAGAATTACAGATTCAGGTGTTCTGAAAGAATATTTTAAATCTTAATATTTGAACTGTGTTCAGCAAAGCAATTTTTCTGTATTATACTCATTCATTTATATATTGGAGTACAGTAACTAGACTATTTAACACATTAGATGATAGTGTAGAAAATTACATGTAAAGTTCTTTGTTTTATGTGCACAGAGAAAATAATACTGGTATTCATTTGAGATATATTCTGAGGTAACCATTTCTCTAGCAATCTCTTTTCATTCCTTAAGCACTTGTCTGCTTCTTGTACTTCTTCCTTAACATTGTTGGTTTTGTTTGTTTGTTTTTGTTTTCCAGCATGATAACTCACCAGGCAGGAACCTTGCATATGGCATATCAGTCACTTCAGATAGTTTAAATTTTGTATTACCAGGGTATTATAACATACTGCAATGCAATAAAAAAAAAAAAAAAAAAAAAAAAAGACACTGAATTTTGAATCATTTTATTTTATTTTTTCTTAACACTAATTAATAATGTATTTGCAGCACAGAAAGCCAATCATATCTTGGGCTGCATGAATAGAAGCAGGGTGAGGGAGGTAATTCTCCCTCTCTACTCTGCTCTTGTGAGACCCCACCTGGAGCCCTGCATTCAGCTCTGTAGCCCCCAGCACTAGGACACAGAAGTATTAAAATGAGTCCAGAGGAGGGCCACAAGGTTGATGAGGGGGCTGGAGCCTCCTATGGGCTGAGATTGTTGGCATTATTCAGCCTGGAGAAGAGAAGGCTCTGGGGAGACCTTATAACGGCCTTCTAGTGCCTTTCCTGCACTCTTTGTCAAGGACTCTTTGTCAAGGACTCTTTGTCAAGGACTCTTTGTCAGGGATTGGAATGGCAAGCCGAGGGGAATGGCTTTAAATGAAAAGAGGGTAGATTTAGATTAGATATAGGAAAGAACTAAACACAGGCACAAGTTGCCAGTGAAGAGTTGTGAATGTCCCATCCCTGGAAGAGTTCAAGGCCAGGTTGGATGGGGCTTTGAGCAAACTGGTCTTGTGGGAAGTGTCCCTGCCCACGGCAGGGTGGTTGGAACTAGATGATCTTAAAGGTCCCTTCCAACCCAAACCATTCTATGATTCTATGACTTTATGAATTAAAAACACAGTTAAACAGGCTTGACAAAGTTGGAGCAGCCACACCTGAATCTGAACACAGTTACCTAATTTTGTCATTAAGCCCTACATTGTTTCTCAAAGGTGACAAGACAGATAGCTACAGCTAAGATTGACAATATGTTTGTCCAAGAATACAGAAATATGCATCTGCTCAGTTTCCCTCTACTTCTTCCTGCTTTAGAGATTCTATGGGCAAGTGATAGTATGTTTTAAAGACATCTGAAAGCAATAGCAGAAATACATTTAGCCTCTACAACTTCCTGAGGAGGGGAAGTGGAGAGGAAGGTGCCAGACCTGGTAATTAACGACAGGACGCAATGGAACAACACAAAGCTGCACTAGGGGAGGTTCAGACTGGAAGTAGAGAAAAATATTTTTACTGTGAGGGTACTCAAACAATGGGACAGGCTTCCTAGAGTGGCTCGTGCCTGTCAGTGTTTAAGAGCCTTTTGGAGATGCCTTCGTTGATATGCTTTAACTTTTAGTGAGCCCTGAAGTGATCAGGCAGTTGGACTGCGTGATCTCTGAAGATCCTTTCTAACTGAACTGTTCTATTCTACTCTGAAAATAGAAGAAGATTATTATAAGAAAAAATTTCTGCCCATAATTCACAAAGCTCTTGTCACTATTACAGATGCATGCCACTTTTTGAATTGCCTCTATTTGTGAAATCTGTATTGTGAAATCTGGGCAGAAATACTGAGTCTTAATTTTGCACTTAGTGGCATGGAAGAGGCGTCCTCCTTAACCTTGCTGTAGCTGAATCTAGCTGAGCACGTGATAGAAGCACTGCAGTGCTGCAGCTGGATGCTGGGTTGCCTTTGTACAGTTGTGTAAGTGTTCAGTTAAACATACACATCAGCAGTGTTTTTTTTTTTGTTGTTTTTGTTTTTCATGTGCTACAGACTTCCCATTCCCCTTGGAGACTTTCTATGTTCATACACATTTTTCAGATGCCCAGAAAGCTTAATAGTTTTAAGGAATCAGTTTTGCCTGACTCACCTAACATTAACAGTGTAGATGTAGAGATCTGGTCTAGACTTCCTCTAGAATCAGCAAAGGACTTTTTTTTCAAATGTATTGTCTTAGGTTGAGGTGAATTGCAACTCAAAGTGCCTTTTTCTCTCTATTGCCTTTAAAGAGTGAAAAGAGTAGTGCTGCTATGTATACAATCAAAGTCTACGTCGGGACAAATTAATTTTATAATTGCTGTTTTCTAAAACTAAAGAAACAATCATATTCGAAATAATAATGTTTTATTTTATTTATTATTTTTAGTTTTATTTTATTTTATTTATTAATTTTAATTTTATTTTATTTTTTATATCTTGTTCAGGCAAGCATAACTTTATTTTCAATTTACACTATATAATAAAATACGGCAAAGTAACAATCAAGTCAGACTGTGGTTTAACAGAGATACGATATTTAAATAAGTTAATTTAAATGTACATCGTTTAAAATTTCTGGCAGCGGGAAAATATTTGAACTCTTCAAAACAGATTTGGGATTCCTGTATTTTATCCCTATTAGGTTGCTGATGGTGACAGCAAGAAGTCAGTATTTATTACTGCTGAAAAAAAAATAACACTTTGTGTATATGTTTTTGCATTTCAGTTTTTGATTGCTAATATTGAAATCACTTACCTACTCTCATTCCTACCGCATATCTCAGTCCCTAAATCCCCCTTCACTCGTCTTCATGAAAATTGTATTACTCACTTACACAAAAGATACTAGAGGGGATATCAGCATATATGAACCAGCCAACAACACTGCTGGTGTCAACCAAATGGCTTGTTAATGAAAAATTTCTTTTTAAGAATACCATGATTCAGCTGGAAACACTAAATGCACATTAGGGTGCCTGTGTGGAAAAATATAAATCAATTAAAGAAATATGGACACTAGAGATATTAAACAAAGCCAGTGGTTTAATCTCTCTTGTAGCAGTTTGTGAAAGACTTCTTTAGTTCTCATCTCTCAGTGAATGGCTGGATACTCACAAAATTGCTGTCTCAAGCAGAAACTATTAAGGAACTATATTGCAGCTGGATAATTAAGCGTCTTTATCTCTTTGTAAATGGGCCATAAGGCATTCTATTTCAGCTCACTAATGAGGACCACTTTATGGTATTCCTAAGCAATGCCCTTCAAATGCACAGTGAATCGTTGTTGTTACCAGTCACTAAGGCTGGATTTATTGGGAAACAAACTTGATAACTGTTGATAATTTATTAGGTAGTAAATAATTATGCCCAGGAGAGGGTGAAAGCTCACTATGTTAACATCATTTTCCAAGACTTAGTCAATTCCTGCAGCACTACAGGAGGGAAATTCTGCTTTAAGTGATTTATTTAATAAGTACTTGGATAGCTTGAGTGCTCTTGCTCTGCTATTATTTGCCTTTCTTACTTCAGACTCTTAGAGGGGGAAAAAACAAATATAATATTCCATTCATTGCTAAAACTTTTCTGTTAATGTTAATGTGATGCAACTAATTTACTATACCTTTTCTCTTTTCCCCTCCCCCCAAAGAAGTGGATCTGAAATTCTAGTATATAATAAACCTTAGCATTCCTAATGAATTTGAGACTGCACTAGTTCCTATGCTGGCAGAATCTACTTAGATTAGATGCTTGATGCTTGAATCTACTTAGATGCTTGATGCATTTCAGCATGGCCTGGTAGTTTTGCTCTGTTGTATTAAAAAAGTTTCATGCATTCATTTGCGCCTCCCACATGCAATAAGTTGTATGTATGAAGGGCTAGGGACTGGTGGCAAGAAGGCTATTTTTACTTTTGTTGTTGCTCCTCAGAAACAAAATACTTCCACTTATCCTTCCAATTTAGTGATTGTAGGCTCACAGGATAAGTCAAATTAATTGAGCTTTTCCAATGGAATTATACACCTGTTTAAAAATAAAATAAAATAATAAAATAAAATTAAAATAAAATAATACAACACTCTTTACCGAAAGGGTTGTTAGACATTGGAATGGGCTGCCCAGGGAAGTGGTTGAGTCACCATCCCTGGAGGTCTTTAAAAGACATTTAGATGTAAAGCTTAGTGATATTGTTTAGTGGAGGACTTGTTAGTGTTAGGTCAGAGGTTATACTAGGTGGTCTTGGAGGTCTATTCCAACTTAGATGATTCTGTGAACACAATCAAACAACCCCCCCAGATTTTCTGGAAATCATGATGCCACCACAACAAATAAACAAACAAACAAAAACCAAACATTCTGCCAGATCTTGTCTAAGTTGATTCACTCCATGGCTATGGAGACAGTCTACAACCAACAGCACAGGAAGAGCAACACCACATCTTTAAATGACATCCTGCTTTTTGATTCTGGGTAATAATCTCCTTTAGACATAAAAGAAGATGTTTACTTATACTGTCATAAACTCTGAAAACTTACACTAAGGCCAGCATTTCCCAACCTAATTATTCAGCAGATGTGTGAGCCTGAGGAAGGAGTTCTAGAGTTCTGCTTTCTCCCGGCTTAAATAGCCATGTAAGATCAAGGTAAACTCCCGAGTAAATCTTGAATGAAAAACACAGGATGTGCTTCTTGCCTGTTAATGGTTGAAATGAAAATAGTATTGTATAAGTTACTAAGAAGAAACAGAAAGGAAATCAGAAAAAAAAAATGTACTACTGTATATTTCGTAATGTGATAAAATGCTGTGTAACTGTTGGACCCTATGTCTCAAAAAAAAAAAAAAAAAGCTGAAAAAAAAAAAAGATGACGAAGGATATGGAGTCCAATAAGTATATTAGAGCTGCTTCAGGCAGTAAGAAGAATGAAGGAAAATATAGAAACGATAGGTGTTGAAATTCATGGAAGAAAATTCATCTGAAGTTTATTAAATATAGGGATATTATATCTGCCAGAGGATGATCCTATGCTGTAATTCCTGGAAATGCTTTCCTGCTTTTATTCTCCTCCCCAGTCATCTATTCTTACTGAAGTCTCCTTTTGGGGCTAGGTGTTAGATTAGCCCTTGCAAAACCTTAAGACCTTCCTGGAGAGGGAAAGACCTAAAGGAAATTGAAAATAAGGAGAAAATGGGTAATTATAAGGGTATGTAATAGGTATTGCAGGTAATTAAAAGGTAATTATAATAAGAAAACAGAAGACCACAGGCTTAAAAGATCAAAAATGTCCAGGGAAGGAACTGGAACGGGGCACCATTGATGTCACCTCAACAAAATCCACAGATCCCTGGAAGAATCCAAGAGATGGTGGAGCTCAGTGATGTCCTCTGTGCACATGGGAACAATGCGCAAAGGCTCCCTTGTTGAGTTCTCTTCTGCTGAAAGAAACAGAGCTGGCTGGGCTGGCCAGGCCTGGGGGCAGGCTGGTGAGGAAGCTCCATGACTTTTAGGGCCTCTTGCTGGAGACAGGATAATGGGTAGGTTGGATCTGCAATGCTAGCACAGCAACTCTCATAACTCATCTGACGTTATTAGGAGCCTGGACAGAATAGTTTTATAAACAATATATAATCCACAAATTTATAATCTATAAACTTGATTTTGTAGCAATAGCTTTAGGGTAGACGCAAATTAAAAAGAAAGAGCTTCAAGCAGTGGAATGTGATTTTTTTCTTCCCTTAGTCATGAAAATCTGTATAGTCTAGTTCCCAGAACAGAAATACTTTATTCCAGTATGTCAACATGAACTTTTTTTTTTTTTTTCTCCAATATTCCTTTGGCCAACTCTTTTTCCAGATTCAGAGCAATCTCACAAAGAAATATTACTTTTAAAAGCACTTTGGTGAATGAATGAATACTTCACTGGAAGGAACGTATATATCCAAACTCCAGTCCTAAACTTTCTCCCAACTCCCCAATAAACAGATGTGTGCACACAAGCATGCACACAAAATGACTTGTTGGAAAAGACTGCTGGACTCCCAGACAACCAGAAGAAACTTATTAATTAATTTTTCTTTTTTTTATGATGATGATACTCAGACTTGTGTTAATATGGTACAATATAGACCTTTGAGTAAGTTTTGTAGCAGATGATTGTAGTATGTCTTTCTCTATAATAATTTATACTGGGTACTTTGTACATGTAAATTTGCTTTTAAACTTTTACTTAGCTAGCTGAATGCATAAAAAGAAATATAAACTCCTGATGTTCTATCTATATAAATAACTGCAGTATTTTTAATTTCGGAGAAGAGGAACCTAAGTTTTCTAATATATATATATATATATTATTTTATTTTTTTTTTCACATTGTCCAGATAGGGTAACATCAGCAACTTTAAAATAGTTTTAGGAGAATAAAACATAGTATATGTTATGTATCTGAATAGACTAGACTCTAGAAAACGCACTTTTCAAACCCTTTTTGACAGGGACACAAGCATGCTCTCATTTTAATTTGTAGGCAACACCTGAAGAGCAAATCTGAGTTTAAGCACCTCCAGTTTCATGCATTTCCCTCTGGTGCATGGAACATTTGCAATAGACTGCAGAACTGTAAGCTGTATTATCACAGGGTTGTCTGTTTCAGAGGATAGTTGGACATCACTACCAGCGATTAGGTTGCAGTTTAATGTTTGTTCTCAAGCAGAGGATGGTGTATGATAGACTAGGCCACTGAAACAACAGACTACACTATACCTCTGGCTGTAAATCAGCACAAACTGAGTGACTTTAACTGTCCATATTTTTCCTCCTCAAAACAAAAATAATCTTCACCCTTTCTCTGTCAGCCCAGTTTGTGGCTCCTGCTGCTAACTCTGGGAACATATATACATGTGTGGGCCATGTTCCAGGCTTCCACACTGGGGATATTTGACTGACATCCTTCTGATAGCATTAGCAAACTGCTCCTGATTTGATGCTTTGCAAGCCAGGCATTATTTGCCATTGTAACTGGAACTGTGGTGGTACACAGCAGCTGCACCCAAATGGCTGGAAAAGAGGTCAGAGATATGGGATATCTTACAGAAGTGTAGCATTCCTCACCACATGTCTAGAACCATGACAAGATTAAGGCAAACTTGGTCTGCAGTCTGGTTACAGACAGAAACTGCCATTTTGTAGTCCTTGAATGACCCTGATCTGGAATGCTGCAGCTGTAGGTAAAAAGACATCAGTTTACAAACACACCTTTTTTCATTTTTAGAAGCTCTTCATCTGGGGACAGAAATTTTCACCTCAGATACTTCTGATACAGCAGCTAGAATTTGGATTAGTTATACTTGCCAATAAGATGTTGGAGAAAGACTTCTCTTTCTAAGCTTCAAAAGCACAAGAATTTTATTTTTTTTAAGTGTCTTTTGGTATGTATAGTGACTATTGAGTCCTATAAGAAAATTAGATTTATGTAAATAAAACATTTAAATTATTAACATATAATAATTAACTAAGACACTACAGAAATCTCTGCATATCTCTCTAAGTCACCATAATGAAAAAAAACAACAACAGCTGCCTTTCATTTACTGACAGTATTGCTAGAGGACATAAGACTCAACTGATTTCACAAATATGGCAGTTCGGTCTTTAAACAATTTAGTAATATGAGCATGTTTTTATTGATTCAGTCAACATAATGAACTGCAGTGTGATATTCCTTATTTCTTACAGACAAACCACAATGTTCTTTCATTAAATATCTGACAGACTTGAAAGTGGTGAGATAACAACTTCATTTTCTTAACAATAATCGGAAATTTAAAAAATAATAATAATTTTGAAATACTTTTTTCTGGTAGAGATCAGATTAGATAATTTTCATATAGCTAGAAAAAAAATGTTTTGTGTTCCTAGTGGATGACTTTAGATTACTAAATAATTCAGGAGCTAGTTGCTCTTACTAGTTAGTTGGTGACTTCTTATCAGGCATGAAATCAGAGCTAACAACCAGTGGTGGGACTTCTCTGGCTATCATTTTGGGAAGAAGGGGTTGTGTGTCACAGCTCTCTCTCTCACTTGCAAGCTTCAGTAAGCCTTTCCAAGAGAAATGAAGAGGCTCCAGCCTCAGGTGCCAACCCCAGCTTCCTACTGAATTTTAATGCCCATTTAGTAAAAGTAGCAAAAAATCTGCTCGGCCCTGACAGTTCACAGCTCCTGGGTTAGCACAAACCTCATCAATTTGGGTTCCTGTTCTTCTGTTATGCCACAGAGCAGCCATGCTGCCAGGGCTGTTGCACCTACATGGGAGCAGTCATCTGGCAGAGCTCTGGGCATTTACAGATGGTACCTGCTGTATTGCCTGGGCTTGATTCATCATCCAGGGCCTTAGAGAAAAACAAATGTAACCAAAGGACTGATAACTGAAATAAATAATTCAGCAGGTAGGGAAACATAGTTAGTGTAGCCTGGAAGAAAACTATTGGACTAAAAATTAAGCAGAAGTCTTTTGAATGTGCAAGGGAAGAAATGTATTTCTCTTGTTAATTCTTCTTATGTTCAGGAAAGCAGGTTTCTACATATAGGCATCATTGCTTTAAAGGAGCATGACTTACTTCATCTCCAGTTTATTCATCCAGAAAAAGCAAACAAAAAAGTCCTCCAGGGCTCCAGATTTTGGCTAAGCATTCAGGTTTAAAAAATGGTGATATTATTGTGCTTGACATAGACTTATTTTTTTCTTCAGATACATAAAACTTTGGTGTAAGCGTTGTATCTGAAAAAAAGCTAAACTAACATTAGAAAACTGGTAAGTCAATTAAGATGTTTAAGCAGT
This sequence comes from Aythya fuligula, assembly GCF_009819795.1. Classification (NCBI taxonomy): domain Eukaryota; kingdom Metazoa; phylum Chordata; class Aves; order Anseriformes; family Anatidae; genus Aythya; species Aythya fuligula. The sequence goes on along the minus strand of NC_045560.1, from coordinate 140,685,046 downwards.
ACAAAGACATTTAATGGCTACATGTTTTGTTTTAAAACAGCTTCCTACTTACTACTTACTTAGTCTTACTACTCCTTTAATGTTTATTTACACATTTACCGTATGTCAGCCAGTGCAACATTCAGGAACTTCACTTGATGTATAATGAATTCAAGGTCTATGTAATGTCATAATGTCAAAAAAAAAAAAAAAGTAGTCCTGAATGATAGGGAAAAGTGGTTTGGAAACTGAGAAACTGACTGGAAACTGTATGGAATATTAAGTTAGAAAAACAATATCAAACCTTAGAAAAAACATATTCTACTATGGAGAACATTACCAGTAACATTCCTGGGTATTAATTTTCTGATAACTTTGGGTTGTTCTTGCAAATTACAGTCTGATATATTAAGGAAAACTGAACTTTATGCTGATCATGCTAAATATACTGTGCTACAATCTGTAACAGTGCAGCAGCAGCTTCACAAGGGACTGAGCTTTCCTTCCAGTAAGGTCACCAACTTTTGTGGTAGGGAAGACAGGCACCCATAGAAAGTCATCTTCTCCTGGCTACACTGGTTCACCCACTGCTGCAAAAGAAGGTTATTGGGAAATTACTACAACTGCTGTGTGAAATACATCAGGTATTTCAGCTGGCTGATACTGGGAGGACAGAAGGATCTGGGCATATACAGGGCATTTATCTGTCCTTGTCACTTTCCTCTCTGATTACAACAGCAAGCTTATTTATTTATTTATTTATTTACTTTTTTATTTATTTCTAGTCTCTAAGCAAAATAAAAAGTTGTATTTCTAAATATGTTAGCTAGATATGAATCTCCTTAGAATATCATTTTTCAAATCTACTTCTAATTCATCTGAAATTAAAATCTTACCTGATTTAAAAGTCAGATGATACTAGCTTTGGGAGATAATCATGATTTTTTTGTCTAACTTTCAATTAAAAAAAAAAAAATAAATCAAATTTCAGTATCCCTGAGTGACTCTTAAGTAGTTATTTCCAATTGTTTTGCAATGTGTATGTAATGGTAAAATGAGGTAAAAAAGAGATAAATTGGTCTTTTACGTATATTACAGATATTAAAATGTAAGTACTTTTAAGACTGAAGGAAAAGAAGACTCTGCCCCTGCACAACTAAATACATTTTTAGACAAGAGAAACTCATGTCTGCAGTTGAAACAACAGTATTAGAGAAATTCAGGCTAGAAAGAATGGATTTAATTTAAAGCGCCCTGAAATTAGTGAGAGGCTTTGCTTTAACTCCTCAAGGCTTTGGCTCCAGCCCCAAGTAATTATTCAAGCTGGACTTTGGCCACTAATGCTAATGCCATCTGCTTACAGAAAAGTACTGTGAAATCTTTAATTAACACAAATCATAAAGGCCTCAGTTTTATGTCTTATCTAAAAAATAGCACCTTCGAGAGTTCACTGTTGTTGTTTGCCTTGCTGAGGACCTCATTCAATGCCATGTCACAGGGAAGAGTGTCACCTACTGCATAGCCAGCACTAACTTTCTTTTACAAATACAGCCAAGTCTCAAAGAAGTTGATTTTCTAATTAAAGTTCACTTTAGTATGTGAATCAGTTTTTATTTTTATTGACAGTGTTGGATAAAAACAATAAACACAGCATATGTATGGTAAGAGCCTTTTGTTTTTCTGTACCTGGAGAACAGGGTAATCTTACAGTTCAAGAATGGATCTCATTGTTTTTCCATTTTTGCCTTTTCACAAAACCACTGAAGCAAAACATATAACCTTTTCCTCAATTTCCCCATCTGTGTAATGTTATTAATGTCATTTCATCTTGCAGTAATTTCCCATGCTAATATTTTGCTTTGAAGTGTTCAAAGGTGAGATAGTATATCAAGCTGCAAAGCTTTGGCATTGCTGCATACCAGCTTATGGCCCAGATGGTCCCACATGCTGTGCAAGGCTGTTGCTCTTTTGCACACCATTATCATTAAGCGCCAAATTTTCAGTATGGGCCACTTCATTGAGAGTGAATAAGGCGTAGTCCCTTTTGTATCTATAAGTCACATTTTCAAGCCAAAAAAAAAAAAAAAAAAGTTTTCACCAGACAATGAGGGTGTGTGTAGGACTTAAATGTTGTTTCCTTATTGTAGGATTAATGAAGTGCTGGCCTGAGCCCTGCACAACACTTAAGGACATGTTTAACTTTAAGAATCTGAGTAGACTGATGGATTTCCATGGGAATACTGATGTGCTTAAAGTATGTGTTGTTGGAATGAAGTCATATCCTTTCTGTATCGTGTGGGGTCAGGCTACTTTTGTTTGTGAAAGTGAAGGGAACACTCTCAGATGTTACTCTTTCTACAGGGTATCTCCTGTCTGCTCAAGATCGGGATCCTCAAACAACTTGCCCTCTTGATTTCTCAGCCTAGACTATATATGTGGTCTGCAACATTCAGGATCAAGATCTGCACTGGTGTTCTAATATTAATTGTTTTCCTGCTCTGGGCCATAAAAAGACTAAATGTGATGGACTTCAGTAGCATTGATTTTTTATTTTTTTTTTCCCAATAAGTTGTACCTAGCAATTTGTATATTGCAGACATCAACATAATGAAATAATTCTCTGAAAAAAAAAAAAAAAGAAAAGAAAAGATAATCAGATAATCAAATAACACAGCCTCTGGGCTGCTCAAAAGGCAGTACTTCATGAAGAAAGAGCATAGGCTCTCTCCTTCTGGGGTTCTGTGTTGCTGTCTCAGGTGAAGTCTGTCTCGGATCACAGCACTGAACATGCTTGTCCACCTCCACATGCTGTTGCTGGGGCGTTCTTTGGCTAACTCCCAGATAAAGCTTTAGTCAGGCACAACACTTGCAGCTCCACAGACCTTTGCACTCAGAAGGAATCCACTGTGTTCATCTCTCTGTAGACAGGATGCTCTGTTTAGCTATTTGCATTGTGACAGACTTCTGCTGGTGCCTCCTCTGCCATCTGTCTGAAAGTTTCATAGTAGTTCTTTAACAGAATTTAACAAATACATTGACTGTGGAAGGACCACAGTATAGTTATTACTGTGCAAGTTTAAAAGGAATGCAATGTGCAAAAGTGAGTCTCTTTGATACAGAAATGCTTAAGATTGCTGATAACTTATGATAACTTATGATAATATGATAATAAAATATTATCGTAATATGATGATATGATAACTTATGTTATCATATTTTTCTCTTTTGCAGTTTTACTTAAGAATGCAAAAAAGGAGGAAGAAAAGCCTTTCAGAGACTGTGCAGATGTATACCAATCTGGTTTTAACAAAAGTGGGGTCTACACTATTTATATTAACAATGTGTCAGATCCTAAAAAGGTAAGGAAAATACTTGTTTTATTTTCTTATTTGTTGATGTCATGTTGCCCTGGCCTTAAAAAAACATTTGGTACCTTTACAAAAGTTCTCATTCTTCAAACTATTGCACTGATATAAATAACCTGTGTTGTATTCCAGCTTGAAAAAATACAATAGAATAAAGCAGAGGATAAACTGTAGTATTCCAGACATTCTTCTTTCTCCCTGACAGATAATCCTTCCTAAATTCTGACATACACTCAACAACCGACTCACTTCCTCCCACTCAGCAAGTTTAGTTGATTCAGACTATGGCCACAAATAAGTCTGCAATAACATACAGAAGATTATCATCTTCTATCATAAAATTATTATTTTCTTCTTTGATATTAACTTCTATTACAACATGCTGTAATGAGGAAGCTTATAGGGAGATGATCTAGTAGCAGAGAAAGAAATAGCAGAATGAGTAGGTTTAAATATAGATATAAATTGTACTTTTCTTGTAGGGAATAGATATTTGGCTGCAGAGAACAAAAAAAAACTAAATATTAGCCCTGTTTGAAATGATGAAACACGTTTTCTTGTCCTTCTCTTAAAAGATCCTTGGGATTTTTTTTTTTGACGAAAACAAAATATTTGAAAAAAATAAAAATGAAAGAAGACTTTTTTTTTTAAGAATGCTTTTGGGACTGAGGTGTATGAGCCAGTTGAGGCTAGGAAGCTGGAAGAGTAGCCTAAACCTAATTTACACATGGAGAAATTCCAGCTTGTCCTTCTGTCAGAGCACTACTTGGAGTAACCACCAACAAGGCCATGTGCTCTTTACCTCCAAGAGAAAAATACAGTTGTGTCCTGCAAGTGGGCCAGACAGGAGGGAAGGAACTCGGCAAACAAAACAAGGCAGTAACGAATATTACCAATGTAACTCTCTATTGGCATTTTATAATTATACTAAGATATTTAAAATGTATTTCTAAACTGAATTTGGTTTTATTATAGGCCTTTGGAAGCCTGTGAATGTCAAGTCATTATAGTTTACTAATGAATTAGGATTCATTAAACCATGAGTTTAATTAGGATGGGAGATTACTATGAGCAAAGGTCAATACAGCTCTGATTAATATGAATAGACAATTAACATGACATGAAATATGGAGACACTCTTAAACATTACTGAACAGGTCAAGAAGAATAAAAGTAGTTCTGTAGAATCTGTGCAACTCAAAACAAAGATGTTACATCAAAGTTGGAATTGTATATACAGATTAGTATTGGATTTTCTTAGCCTTATTAAAGTTCATAGACAACCTCCAGAAGTTGGACTGCATGGAAAAACAGCGGTTACCTGAAAGCACTACAACACCGATGCTCCTGGTATATTTACCCTAAACATCCTCCACTGGTAACACAAAGACAATGGCACTATGGAAGCTATTCTGTGTTTCTGCTATATCACCATTTGCAGACACTGTTATCAATCAATACAGGCAGCCCAAATCAGCTAGTATCATTGAATTATTTTTTTCCTGGAGGTTTCCCGTTTTTAGCAAGAAAATGTGGGAATGTGTGTCAGTATGCTGAGGGGTTTCTGCTAGCACCTGTTTCTGTCTTGCACTAGTGATAACACAGCAAGAGCTGATCCTGAGCATGTTCCTGTTAGTCAAGTGAGGAGTCTGATTGCTTTAACAGATGTTTTTTCAGACATTAAGGTTGTATTAGCACTCTGCAAGTTAGTGCTGTGCAGAGATAGCTGAACTAATTCCAGCTGAGATAGCTTAAAAATCACATCAGTGCAGCACTGTGCCAGGACTAATTAGCCCAGAGGTAGCACCATACTGACACAGTTAGATTACTCCAGGACCCAAACTAATATCCCGATAGGTATTCTGTGGAGACATACTCACATGTTTAAAGCAGGCTTAGTTACCTGGAGTATCACAATGCATGCAATGCACAGTTCTGACATGTCTTAAGAGGACTAATATATTGTTGCCTTCTGTAATACTCACAACCACTGTTAACTATCTCATTTATAGTAATTTTATATTTCGTGTTACAAAAACAGACCTTCATTTTATATTTCCTAAGGGATACTTACTAGCATCCTGACATTCACTAGAAAATATCCTTTCATCATCTATATAAATGTTGCTGTCAGTTCTATTTTTTTGCTCTTTATTACCTTCCTTACCATTTATATCCCTCATTTTTATATGCATAAAAATGTAACTTGCAATTTTTCTTTCATGTCTTCAGCTTCAACAGTTTATTAGCTTAAAGTGTCTTCAAACCCTGCATCAAAAATAAGTGAATCATTTTTTAAAAAAGGACCTTAATAATATTCCATTATTATTATTATCATTATTTAGAAGGGAAGAGAAAAAGGGGAAAAAAAAAAAAAAAAAAAAAGATTGCTTTAAAGTACTAAGCTAATTGAATGGCTGACTTTGGAGTCTGTGTGTGTGTGCGTGCAATGCCTCATGGTGTTTGACAGATGATTGTCCTTGGGTCATAGTGACAGCAAAGGCAATAAGAGTCCTCTCAGTGTCCCGTAAAGCTGAGGTCAGCTACTGGGGAAACAGTGGCTGATGAGAAGTGGAGGGGCAGTGAGGGTGAAACTGTCACTGTTTAGGGAGCTGAAGGAAGCCAAGGGGACAGCTCTAGGAGTGCTGATAACATTTTCCCATGGTATTGGACTTTCTTGCTACTTGCTCTAACATCCTCCAAAGTTATCAAAAGGATGACTTCTACTAACTTCTGTGTGAACTGCACTGAAAATGTCATGTTAGTAGTGGGGTGTTTATAGCTGTGTCCTTACAACTCTGCAAAAATTCTGTGTTGGCATGAACTCAGTCTTCAAACCCTTCTGCCCTGCTTTCTGCCTGTGGACTGCCTACCAGCTTCACATTGATGACTTCTCTGAGTGTATCTGCCAGAATTTTAGCCCGTTGACTACATGCAGACCACATACACTGTGGAGACTGTGATTCTGGCATGCTTGCCAACATCCTTGGTATCTGCATAGTAAAGACATTCCCTGAATCGCAAATGGCTGATCTTGAGCTTTTTGCTATAGGCCAACAATGTAGACTAGTGTGCAAGCACTTACAGTACAGTATAAGGTAATCTCTCTCCTTTTGTCTACTTTAGAATTGTTCTGATCTTTAAATGGTTATTGTAATGTTTATAATAATTTAGTCCATAGAGTTTAAATATGTACTATATGTACATATGTAAATATGTACTAATAATCCCATATGTACTAATAATCACATATCTAATATGCTTTAATATGCCTTTCAATAGCTTGGGTATTTTTACCCATGCATTTAAGGAAGGCAGTAGTGCACTGCTTTGGATACCTTTTTAATCTAAATTGGGTTCTTTAATTGATGATAAACTCAGAATCTACAGATGAATAAAAATTCTAAATCAGTTTTCTTCCTCCTTTTCTTTTTTAGTAGAGGATTAAACATCAGAACATGTTAGAAAGTTGTTTAATGGTTGAGTGCTCTGACCTTGTCTGGGACAGAAGCCAGTCCAGGACACTTGTTGGCTAGAACTATAAGCAGCAAACATCTATAAGGAGCTTGGCACTCCTGCTAATATGGCAGGTGTTTGCGTCTACCACCATGTAAAGTGCCAGACCACACAATGAAAGCTAGTGAATTACGTGCTGCTGTAAATCTTTCTTTCACTATAGTTTTCTCTTTTAATCTGCTATATTATTTAAAAAGTACTGGAGTATTCTAATAGGTATTTTGTTATATTTTTAAATAGAAAAAGACTTACACTTTTTTTTTTCCTATCTTTAAAATAAGTAGTCTTAATACAGATGAAGATTTAATGCTTTAAAAATTGGCAGAGGATTCATAGCAGCTTGAAGTGACTTATAAGGAAAGTGAATCCATCATTTAGAAATTCTCACTATAAATCAGTCTAAAAAAAAAAAAATCCTGTAGATAAATGTTTTGACTCACAGTGTCTTCCCTGAATGAGGAATAGGGCCAAGAAGTTTGTCAAGCAGTCATGAGTGTGTTTTTTTTTTTTTTTTTTTTTTTTTTTTTTTGTGGTTTCTCTAAATCAAGTTCACATGCTTGCACTGTTCAATATTCTGTTTCCTTCCTATACCTACACTGTGAATTCATTTGGCATGCCTAGAGCAACTTAAAACAAAAGCACTTGCACAGGATTACTATGACAATGCTTATGACTAGGAAATACTTCAAATTGTTTTGCCTGAGGGTGGAATATGGCTGTCTAAGGAAGATTTTTTATTTAACTGTATTGGATACTAACCTTCAATTTGGCAAAGCAACTTAAAGCTTTAAGTTACTGTCCAGTGTTGCCTTGTTGATGGGAATGCCAGAAGCTAAGCAGGTAGATGACACTTCTTCGACCTTCTTACATATGAACATCTTTCTTAAAAAGGTGAATATAACAATACAAGTGCACAGTCAAGTGAAATTTAGGATAGCTGCAGTGCCATTATGTGATAGATGAATACCTGGGAATTAAAATTTGCTTCAATGAGTAGCACTGGGAGACTTAGTTGGGTCTTAAAATCAAGTGTCCTATAATAATGAGTACTATCATTTGCCACACACCAAGAAAAGTGAATAGCTAAGCAGTGTTCATAATTTTTCATAATTTATTTTGTATGATTTAAAAAAGATAATGTAATGAGTGGAAAAATAATAAAAAAAATAATATCCATTTTTAAAATTTAAGATTGTTAATAGATTTCAATTGACACAATATTCTAACATTAAGCTTCAGCAACATTGTTAAACTGTTAAATTACCCTTAATACACAGACTTTCAATATCAAAGTTAGAATTTTATCAGTGCAATGATGGCAGGATATGATCTTAGAGGTTCAGCACAGGTGTTAGTGTGATAAGACCTCTGTACTTGAGTCTGTTCCTATGTTCTCTGTCATCCACAAAACAGGCTAGACTGAGATCAATTATCTGTGTTTTCAGACACTGCCTGACACACTGACACATTACAATGCAAGTCAAACCAGAATAATCTCATCTTTGCTACATTTTGGACCCCTTGAATTGGTATTTCCTGTAAGAATTCCTAAAGCTTCTTTCTTAGAATGTGATATAACTATAGGGAACATTATTATCACTGAAAAACACACCTCTGTTTGGAAGAAGGCAGAAGTTTCAGGGGAACTGCAGAGAAAATACAGAAGGAACATAAAAGGAATGTGAAGAGGAAAACTGAGGATGCTGAGGGAGGTGATGGGGAAATATTCTTGTGCAATATGCTGAACGAATAGGAAACTTTACAGGGATAATTACTCTGAACATAAGAGCTCAGAATGTTCTAATGAGGGTTGTGAGAATGAGGCATGAATCCATAGGAAAACAGACTTCCTTAATGCCATTATTCACATTTTCGCCTCTCTAAAATGACAGAATTCCAAAGCAAGTATCTCTTCTTTTTTTTATTACTGCACAGGTCTTTTGCAATATGGAAATAGCTGGAGGAGGATGGACAGTTATACAGCACAGAGAAGACGGGAGTTTGGATTTCCAAAAAGGCTGGAAAGAATACAAAATGGTAAGGTGAAAAATATGGAATAGCTGTACAGTTAGTTACATTTCAAATAGTACTGTCAATTAGTACTGTCTTATGCTGATAGGTCTGTCTATAATGGTCTGATATAGTCTTTTATGAGCTACCTTTTTCAAGTCTGTTACTTTTTTAAAGTCATAATACTATTTTTACTCAATTAGTTTGGTATTATTTCCCATAACGTAGGCTTTCTGTCAGATCAGTTACTAAGTTTAAAATGAGGTCATGCTCAGGCATAAGCAGTAAAGAATATCATTGTCTGCCCTTCTGAAGTTTTGACTTGCTTTGATGTTAAGGTGTAATGAGGATGTGATGATGTTCCTAATCCATAGATGTTTTCAGCTAAGGGGAGCTCCTTCAGAACTTGGAGCATCTTAGATAGGAATGAAGAGTTTTACTGGGGTCTATCCCAAGCCATACAACACCTCTGCCAATCAAGCCAATGCACTGGAAATGTTGATACTTCAGATAGGATTAAAAGAAAATAAATAACTTACCAAATTACAGATGCCATGACTTTATCTGGCTATTTTCCCATTGCAAACTCAAAAAAATTTTACTCCAGTCTAAACAACTTCTGAACTTTTCATTTGCTCCATGATCACACTTCTTGATGGAGCTTCTCCTTTTCTTTGAGTCCCCACGGACTGGCTTATATTGCAGTGACATTCCCAATGAAATTTTCAGAACTATGCAATCAGCTTGGAATAGGAAAATCTTTTTTCCAATGTTTTTCAAAAAACACCATATGAAAATAGAATTTAGAATGTTTTAATAAGAAAGCAATCTTACATCAGTAACAATTTATATGGGAAAAAGTTCTTTTATGGAACTTATTATTTCAGAAAAAAAAAATCAAATTATTTAACAACCAAAATGTCCTTTTGGATTCCATGGATCCTTTGTTTTCAATATTTGTATATCACTGGAAAATATAAGCTACAGGGATAGAATTAGTCATTTGGATTCAGATCTCTCCTACTATGGAAAGTTAGACGATGCAATCTATTTCATAATATATGTGAAGTAAAAATAATATTGAAATAACAAATATTTTTGAATTTATTTTCAAAATTGAACACAATTTTTTAGAATTCGTACAGAATGAAAAATCAGATTCTGTTTGGAGTTTTAAGTTAGCAGAAAATATGAAAACTATTCTACTCTATTTTGATTTGGAGTCAAATAAATTTTAAAACATAATTTATTTGGGGAACCAGAAATTTTAAGATTATCTTAGTTTTACTTACAAGGAAATTAGAATTTGTATATGCAAACAAACTTACTCTCTACATATCTCTTGTTTGAACTTATAGACACTACATTAGTTATTTGAGATTTACTCTGGTATTTTCTCCTGAAAATTTTCTGAGACCACTTAAAAAAAAACAGCTCTTCTATTTAAAAGTTTCCTTTGCAATGGTATGAACCTGTTAACAGTTATGAAGTTTATGTCTGGTTCATGCAGTCTGAATTCATTTTGCTTTTCCTTACAGATACCATAGTCTTTCTTATAAGAGATACTTTTTTTATACCAAATAAAAAGGATCTGTTTTGGACTTTTACTGATAATTATCCTAGGAGTAATGAGAAAAGTTGGGACATAGGTTTGTCTCTGCTTTCTGAACCGTTCTACTAAAGTAACTAATTGAGGTTCCTAGCTGCGAATATTTTATACGAACAAATATTGGATGATGGAGGACAGTGGAAACTCTGCAGATTACTGAAATATGATGGACTATGAGCTTCAAGAACATCACTGATGTCATAATTTCCTCATTGTTCAGAAAGTGTGTCCAGGTTTTATTAGATCACATCATAGCTCCTTCTTGACATATCTACCTGCTCTTTCTTCCAAAGGAAGCGAGGTAGTATGGTAGGAGATGCAATGTTTCTTAAAACAAGTTCAGACATTGCTTTCCAGATTTGCTAAAACATTCTTGTTTTGCTAGTAGTTCACTAGGGCCTCTAATCTAACTGAAATAAACAATATCATAACAACATAATATCAACAATAATAAGTTTCTGGGGGTTCTTTTACTTTCAGTGCATTTGGTTCTTATTGGAAAAGAATCTTGAAAACTGGGAAATTTTCAGTTACAAACAGCTACTGACTGACAGCTTTTGAGCTGGGACTCAGGCCACCAGACTGCAGTGCTGCAAGTACCCTTAGAAGTTACTGGCTTGTCTGGTTTTAGGAGGCCATCGCACATTTTCTCTGACTATAAACTGAGGTCCTTATAGCAGGTAACTCAGAAAGGGTGTATCATAGAATGAATCATAGAATGGCTTGAGTTGGAAGGGACCTTAAAGATCATCTAGTTCCAACCCCCCTGACATGGTCAGGGATGCCACCCACTAGATCAGGTTACCCAGGGCATCATCCAACCTGGTCTTGAACACCTCCGGGGATGGGGCATACACAGCTTCTCTCAGCAACATGGCATAATCTCTGCAAAGGTGAGTGACAGCACTGCTGGGTTACAGGAATTACCCAGCACCAATTCACCCTGCAGACAGTCTTTGAGACGATCATTGTCTTTTATTCAGTTTCATGCTGGTGCCTTCAGTGTATATAGAATTACCTGAGTTTCTGTTCAATTTTCCAGACACCAACACAGGAAACACATTGATAGAGAGATAAAGTAGCTATAAATATTTCAAAATTAGGAAATACACAGCTCAATCCATACTTGTATAAGCAGAAAGTCAGTGATACTGCAATAATAGTGGCATTAATATTTTCTTCTTTTTCTTTTGGCTCCATTGCTGCAGGTGTCCAATCTCTACTCTGGAAAATAAAATCAAACATTCTTTGGTACCTAAAACAGTAGCTGATGAATAAAATTTCTCTTATTCACTTCTATTCTGCTATACAAGACTAGCGATGCCATCTTCTTTCTCAGTGGCAAAAGTGCTTACCAGTATCGTTCATTTTTGGCCTCAGTCATGTGCCATGCAGTATAATTCTTGCATTCACTCCTAAGAACTCATTTCTGACTACAAATTCTCTTCAACAATTTCACTTTTAAATATTCAGATATACAAATTTGAAGAAATTCAGAGGAAATCCTTTGAGTTCCTCCTCCTGTCCTTTTCTTACCAGTATTTGCAGTGGATTTTCCATGTTACTATTTGTTTCTTATGAGAAACATTTAAAGTTGAGCATCAAGTAATTCCTTTAACAACAGCAGCTAATATCACCCTGAAGCAGGTTTCTACCATTTTTCATACTTCCTTGTTTGAAGTGGGAATTAGAGTTATGACTTCTGGAAAGAGAATGTCTTAAAAAAAAAAAAAAAAAAAAAAAAAAAATTTGCTTACCTGAGCCACTTTTATAAAGGGGGTTTCTACAGGCTGAATTTCTAAGGCAGTTTCTGGCTTTTATTAGGCGGTCATTAGCAATAATCACATCCAAAGTATTAGGTCATGTGCTAACTTGGCTATTGAGACTCCTTGCTCAAATTCCAGATTTTCAGTTCTTGGATAAATATACCTTTCCCAGTCATTGTCTCCATTTTTGCCAAATTGGGTGATGGATATTGGATTCCCTATTCTCTAGCCTTTCAGCATGCCTAGTTTAAAAATTTCCATGAATCTCACAGAAATTATTCCATGCTCAATATCTAAACATTCACTATCAGTTTCCTGGAGGGGTTCTAGGGAGCCAAGTCAACTGGGGTCTTCCTCAGACCTTTAAAATATTTTCTTTCTTTCTGTCATTGAGTAAAGACTCTCAGTAGGTATTTGAAATTGCATGCCTTGGCCAGCTCACAGCAATCTTTTTCCTTGCCATTTTTTTTTTTTCTTTTCTCCATGCATGTCAGTATTTAACTGTACTGCATGCCTTTATTGCTACAGTATTGCCATTTCCTTTCTCTAATGAAAAAAAGCTATCACTTTCTTAATCGTTCATAATGTCATGATCTAGATTGGGATCACAAGTGTATATTAGATCCACAGCTGCATTTCTAAGCTTTATGGTAACTACCCCCTATCTTCGTGACCAGCAGCTGGTTTTCTTTTGTTTTTTTGAGGCAAGCATGAACTACAGCAGTAAATTTCACACCCCCTTAACCTCATGTTCCTGATTAGTATCTGAGTCCAACACCAGTTCAGTGCTTAAAACAAATGTGCTGCCAATTTATCTTAAAAGTCATCACTAGCATCTGTGCATGCCTGAAAAGCACATCTACATTTCATTTGTGTTGGGATTTTTTTTTTCTTCTTAAAGATGCTGGGTCAGATTGATCTTTAGCTCCATAGTGCCTATGTGGTAAGATGCCAGAGTAGGATAATTTTGACTTTTTTATGGCCTAATGAGAGCTGGACCATAGAGGTGGTTATCAGAACTTTCTCAGGAAATATTTCTCAATGCAGCTTTAGTGGGCATTTGGATTATGTTATCTGGAATAATCTGACTTTTGTCAGAGCCTCAGTGAACTATAACTGGTGTAGCAAGTCTTGTGAGCCATGTCTTATGCTTACCTAAAAGACATCTGTACTCCTCTATACATTGTAAGTACATCTTTAATTTTCTTCTTGGCATGATGAAAATGAAAACCTTTTTGGTATGGCTACTACACATCATTTCTGTGAGTAAGTTCTTGCTCAAAGATAAGTCTCTCCCAATTTCTTGGAGACTGTCTGTCTTGCGGCCGTCAAGTTAATGGTTAAGTTATTCACCAGTCCTTGCAAGTCTGACTGTAAGCTGTGTATTTAGGCTTCTGAGTCTGCCTGAACTATTCATAGCAAGAGCTACTGCTCCAACAAAGATTTTACTTCTGTCTGCCATGTTCATTTTGAAAACTTCCAGACATCACTTACATTTAATTTTTATTTTCAAAGTGTCTAGCTCCTGTTTTAGAAGGTGGTCTCCTAACTCCTTTTGTGGTCTCCAGCTATTCCTATGTTCACTTTTGGTACAATTGTTTCTGCCCACCTTTCAAATTATCTCCAAATTCTGACTTTTGTTTTGTTACATATTGCCTCAGTAGCAATATTAACTTGATTTTTTTTTTTTTCTAAAAATAAGTCCTCACCACAATTAACATTGTGTTTGACCTGAGCCAAGAGGCAAAACCTCAAGCTGTTGTACTGTTCCCTTCTGGAACATTAATTGATGATGAATATTTCTCTGTTGCAATTTTGTCCATTTACAAAGAGTATGCAGATTCCTTTTTTCCCCAAATACAAGAAACAGTGAAAAAAAAAATACAGACAGAGCTCTGCCCCCTTCCTGTCATATTAGATTATTATGTTCATCACTTTCTCTTTCAAGTGAGACAGACTGCGTAAAAAGCAATGCACAAGGCACATTTTTAAATTGTTTGTGCATGCTTTATGATTCTTGTTCCATTATTTTTGTGGAGAACAACTTCAGATGCACATGTGTTTATTTTTAAAACAAAAAATACATAAACCATATGGCCTGGCTGAGTAGAATATTCTTGACAAAAAAAAAAAAAAAAGACAAATTTGAATGCTCATGTTATGGAAAAAATATATTTTGTAGTCCTCAGTTTCATTAAATCTAGTTATTCTAAATTAATTATATATCTTCTTGTGGGTTATCAGTAATTAAGCTGTTATGCATTGATATGGCCACAAAATCTTTACACCACTTGTACAGTAGTCTAATTTTACTGACACATTTCTGTATTCCCATGTTCTTTGAAACAGAGCTCACATACTATCAAATAACAGCTCTGGAGATGGTTACAATACTCTGTCTGTGACTATTCCATATTAGATGATTTTGTCAAAAGCATATTTTTTGAATCTTCATTGATGCTAATGTTTTCCCTTTAGGGTAAAGAAAAGCAATTACTGTGAGCTAAATAGTATGTTCTTTAGCAAGCATATAATGTAGCTCACTGGCTTCACAGGATGTCAAGTACAGCAATGGCTACTGACACTAACTTCACCTGTCTGTAATGATACATGTAATAGCTAGAGATTCCTAGCTACCAACGTGCCTGTGGTTTTACAACAGTAAGATGTAAAACATCTTCACTGATTTGGCTTGAGCTACATTCAAATCAATCTTCCTTTTCTTTTTTTTTTTTTTTTCTTTTTTTTTGGTCACAGACATTAATTTAAAGAAGCATAAGCCAAGCAACAAAACCATAACATGCGTACATTACCTGAAAAGTGTGATCTTTGACTGCTCTCATATTAGAAGAAATTTTCATCTCCACTGTTGTTACCCCAAAATCATCTGACTATGAAGGATCACACCAAGGGCAAAGATATGCAGCTGCTCTTGATAACTAGCTAACAGGATGTTATAATAAGATCTTATGTCTTTCTGCCAAGAAGGCCTGTGGTTCCCTGTTTTGCACAGAAGGGATTAAGAGGATGGTGGTCCTACTTGCATTTGATTCAGTTTCTCCTTCTTCAACTCCTTTACCATATCTGTGCTAGCACACTGAACAGAGCTATAGCCTAAGTGTGAACACAGACTTTTGACACAAAATCCACAATGTTAATTTTTTATTGGAGTTTTGGTCTAACTTAATTCCCTAAATAATGCCCAAGTAGTTAGGAGTAATGGGCCATTCTCAACTGACAGTTTGCATAAGTTTGCCTTGTTTTCAGAGGCGAGAAATTTTTGCTCTAAGTACAAATTATTCTATTCTTCATCTCAGCAAAGGCAGGGACTTGTTGCTTCAGCAGGGACTTCAGAGCACGCATCAGAACAGTTTCTCTTTTCTTCTGTGGCTGAGTGAAACAGGTGTGAAGAGAAGAATTGCTGGATCATAGAACATGAGGCATTTTGAAGATGATATGGGATTAGGAAAAGAATATAAAAGGTTTCCTGAAAGCAGGAGAGCCTTCAGAGCACTACCTGTGCTCCATCCATCCGTCTATCTATATGCCTCTCTGTAGTATTGGAGACACATCCTATACTTTACTTTATTTTTTTCTGCAGAAACCAATTCACTTTTTTCCCTGGAAGTAGTGTAAAGAATTATATAAAATACATTGCAATATCAGCATGGTTCTTCCTGAAAAATGGAGGAAAGGATGGACCTGTGAGAAAGGCAAGAGCTCGGGAAAACATGTCCTTAGAAAAGACAGAAGGCGTGCTGCTTCTGTAATGGAAACAAACAAGATGGGAGGCATGGGGGAGAGGGAGAGGAGTAGAATTATTATGTTAAATGGATAAGCTCATGAGAATTAGGAGTGCAAGGGGATAAAAAAGGCACACTTCAGATACGAATAACTGTGACATAGGCACAAGTACATGCCTTACGATAGTACATTTCAAAGTCATGAGTTACAAATTTTCTGCATCTGAAAAAGCCATTTACTTCAAGAGACTGGGATATATGGCATGGAAGTCATTTGTTTCTTTGAAATATTTACAAAGTAATTTGAATATAAGGAAATGATTTTTAGTGACTGGAATGTGCATTAAGATATTCTGTGAGTAACGCCTTTCATGGAGACTCACAACTCTTTGATAAAGAGTTACATGTCACCCTACTTTATTAAAAAGTCACTTCTGACTTAAACTGTTACTCAGATGATTGTTACTTTCATCAGTGTTACAGAAAGAGCCAGCATGTTCTCTGCCTTTGCTGAGTCTAAAGCATGTCCAGTGGAGACAGACATGATAGCAAAATGATGAGAGACAGTATTCACTTTTATGAAAACATGTTCATGAAAGTAATCGGGTTCTGATGAAGGCTTAAGCTACAGCGTGCATTTCTACTACATCTAAGGGAGCAAGAATGAAATCATATTTGTTCCAGAGAGTTTTGGATCACTAGACTGGGCAATGGAGCTGTTACCAAAGAAGGTCTCATCTTTACATTTTTGAATATTTTTGGATGGCAAAATTAAAATAAATAAATAAATAAAGTGTTATTTTAACAGTAGCACAGTTGTGTTTTAACTGTGTTACACTGAGCAGTCTTTACTATGCAAATATTACCAAATATTAATACCAGTTTCAAGAGTGGTGTTGGCACTTTTGCTTACTCTGCCTTCAGTGCTTTTACACCATCAGGGTATGTTGATAAGGCCCATGTAGTCTTCCAGTCTGTTAATAGAACCATGCAGGTTATTCCTTACATGTAAGACTTTTAATAAATTGTATGCAATGTTTCAACTTAATTAAACAACTATTTATCTTAATTCTTAAGCATAATCATGGTAACAACCTTTCCTAGAATATCATCATTAAGATTAAAGTTTATTAAAGAAATTTTCTTACCAAAAATGGACATGCTATTGTACAACATCCAGGTGAGATTTTGAGAGGTTTTTGTCTGCATGTTTGCTTTTAATTAGTGATTTGAAGATTCAGCAGAGTTTTAGCAGAGATCATTAGGTATCTGCTCTGCTGTTCTCCAAATGACAGTTGTGTGCTTTCATCATGGCACAGCTTTCTCTTCAGGGAGGTGCATCCCGCCTTATCAGTTCCATTTGGGACTCACCAGAGCAGTCCTTCACCTTGGGATTCATGTCATATTAGCGCTATAATTATTTAAGTCTGGTGTCAGTCATTTTCTAGTGTCATTCAGTTATTAGTGCCTCAGTGATGTGCAATCTGGCTGGGCCAGATTGGGTGTTTGATGTGGATCGGTGGAGGAAAATTAGTTGTCTGGGGCACATTGCCAAGCCAGAGGTACCATTTGTTTGCACTTCAAACCTGAGCTCTGATGCTGGGATTCTTCTTCATGGGGAAGGCTGGGAAGCGTGTTTCATGGGAAACACACACTGCTGATACTGTGTGTGTTTGGGAAAGAGAAAGGAAGAAGTGAATTTAACTTCTGTATGTCTACTGAAACATTTGGTTTAGAATGAAGTGCTGCAACCTGAACTGCTGCAGGACATGAACAAGATTGCGAGAGGTACTTTTCAAACTTGGAACACTGGTGGAGACATTCGTTTCTGTATTTAAATTGAAAGTAACTTAAGTTTTGTTTTAGTCTTCTCAGAAGGTACCTCTAGCTTCCAAACATATTTTTAAAACTTTCCACCAAATATTTATGGGTATTTCATAGAAATAATTATAAATATTTTACTAAATTTTTAAAGTTAACATTCTTTAACTCATTCATTCTTTGAGGAAAATTAAAGTTATTTCTATATTTAAATATATATATACAATGAATAATTTGACATGATGGAAATGGAGAAGTAAACTGAATGATTTAGAATTTATCTTAAACAAAATCCATTCCACATTCTCAGCTGAGGCAAAAGGAGCTGAATACACTTTATGTCTTCTGGAAGACACTGCTGCTTTAAAACACTGAATTATTATCTGCTTTATTCAGTGAATTGTCTGACAGGAGATGAACCCATAGAATATATTGACTGTGTCTGGTTTCAATTTTGTTTTGTCTATAAAAAGTCAAAGCTTCCTATGAACATTATCAGACAAAATAAATAAAGTAAGAGAGATAATTGTTTAATGAACTTGAAGTAACATGATTCAAGCAGAATACCCCCACAGCTTCTGCCAAGCCTAATAAAACTCTTTTGCACCCTACTTATTATTTTTGAATAAGTATCAACTCTGTAAATTCTTCAGGTCATTTTTTAAACCAGTACTGAATTCAGCCTCTTTGTACTCATGACTGCTTTAGTACTTTTGTCTCTGTTAATGATTGTGCAATTGGAAATGAGCTGATATTGAACCCGGATGTCATCTAGAGTAAATATTATAAAATATGGTACTATTCTCTGTGATTCTGGGTGCTAAATGCATTAATACATATAACAGGAAAATATTTTTGTTTCTTTTTACTTTTTTATCATAACAATTGGGCATTGTGTCTGAATATACACAATTTAACAATTTACTATATAGCTGTAGGTGTAAAGAACCTTTGCTTCATCCTAGTACATATATGTATAATAATATGTATAATTTCTGCTTTCTTTGGTCTGAAAATAAGTTGTGTTATCATGTCTACAAGAACAATCTATTCTAAATGTAGTACAAAGCATTAACAGATTATTCCTTTTTTTTTTTTTTTTAAACAAACAAACAAACAAAAACATTGACTTATTGTGATCTTTTACATCTTTTTAACAACTTGTTTTTATCAAACTTGGCCAAAATACAATCATAATGCAGTTTTTCATCAGCAGCAAAAATATAAATGTTTCCAGTTTGTGAAAAATGAAATGAAACAAGAAAATAATTTATACTAGGTCAGTGTATATAGATACACTGTAGATATTTCTGTATCCTGCCTGTGGCTAGTGGTGGGCCGTTAAGAAAGCATATTAGTGAATGCAAGCAGTCTCCCAGCTTCCATAGAGTATTAATGAGGAAAATGTATGACAGCTTTGAAAACTTCTGGAAATTTCTGGCCTTTCCCTATTATGATAACCACTCTTTTGGGAACTTAAAGTGTCTGGTTTGCCATTCATCCCAAAACCTTTTGCAGATTTTAATGGAAAAGCAAAATTAGTTTTTTGGAATAAAATATAAAGTTTAAGGAGTAAATCCCTGTACTTGGAAACATCTAATGGATGAAATATAGAAAGCTAATGACAAAATAGTGTCTCTTAGTCACTTAGAATGCAGTTTTGGAACAGTACTTAAAGCCCTCTGGGTTTTAAAGGGATGTAAAATGTAGTTAACTATAAACACATTCACAAAATACAGATGTTCCTTCTCCTAGTAGATTGATAGCTGAGGATAACTTGGATCACCTCATGTGCTTCCTTGAGTTTAAGTGCAAAGCTTTTAACATGAAGTATCTCTTATAGCCATATGAATAAATAAAAATTAAAAAAAAAAAAAAAAAAAAAGTAATGAAAAAAAAGACAAGTATGTTGACGGAGTCGATATCTAATAGGAAAAAAAAAAATGTGTTTAATGACAGGTGACTGGTTTGGGTCAGGAATATGTAGCTTCTAATTTTAACTTTTAAGATAAAACACTATGCCCAAAGCTACTCTCAAAATGAAACTTCTAGTCTATAGAAATTAACAAACATGGTTTTAGGCAAGGCTGAAGTCATCTTATCACTTGACGCCCCACGGAGTTGAGCAACAGTATGGGCATAACTGTTCTGTTAACTAAAATGCTTGGCTTTCATTATTTGATTTTCAGTACTGAATGATTACTGAATTGCATCATGAACAGTAAGACTAATGAGGTCTGCTTTTCTGTGGATTTTTTTGTTCTGTGTACCGCATAGAAGTGCCATTCACTTTATTAATAATCTCCCTAATCTGTTACTTTCTAAGATTTTCTGTGGCAATAGCTTGAGTTCCCCTTTTATGTCCCTCAAATTTCTCCCAGATGTCTAAGGATCCCTCAGAGGTAATATGTGCTAAGCATCTGCGCTTGGCTGGTGAGTCTGTGTCTGCTGATAGAGGTAGTTGGAACTAGCTGGTAGTTGGTAGCCTTTCTCCCTGGGGCTACTCGTCCCAGGCAGCAGTTCTGAAACTTTGCTAAACTTCATGTTTGTGAATGTTTGTTTGTCTATCCCATTCTCAAAAGTGTTCAAAAGGCATTGTGCAAGAATAGCAGTCAGGTGGGCTTCACAATTTCATTAGCTTGTTTCCTTAAGTTTTCTGGCTGAAGAGAAAAAAAAAAAAAAAAAAAAAAGTATTTGAAGATAAAATTCTGAGCTGTATTTGATGTATTTGAAGGTTAAAGACACTGAAGAAAAATCAAGAGTTTGGCATGACCTTTTTTTTACTACCATTTTCTATGCCACCCTTGGGGTTGGGAATAGAAATTAAAAATTAATTCATGCTTTTCATTTTTTTTGTTTGTTTGTTTGAGAAGAATACGCCATTTTCCTCTGCACACAAAAGTAGGTAAAGTAGTAGTGTTCTTTTACCAGTGGCAGTCTAAGTAAGATATAAAATAGAAAAGTGGTGTAGTTTTGAAGTAAGCCCAAATATCTGGTAACTACAGCGACCATGCAAGTCTTGGACACAAGTCTCTGGCACATCTGACACAGGGGCAGTAAATTGCAGACAAGATGTAAACAGCTGAGTTTGGCATAATGAGATTTTATTGTTTTCAACTCTTTGCTTTGCATAAATGTACTAATCCTGTCTGATTTAGACCTAATATATAGGTCTAAATAGGAATACCTGTTTGTTTGTTTGCTTTTCCAGACATATCAGGTGTTTAATAAAATATACTGCCCATTCTTAGGAATGTTCCTTCCTTCAGAGTTACTTTTTCTATTCCACTTACTTCCTTGGTTTTGCAGCAGCAATGAGTTTAATTAAAAAGAAGTTGCTCGTGACAAAGAAATAAAATACAGGTTTTTTTTTGTTGTTTTTTGTTTTTAATGAAAATTGGTTTCAATAATGCAGGTCTTCAGTAAAGCAAAACTATTACTCATTGGATTCAACAGTGCAAATGAAACAGGAATATTTTTAGTCTAGTAATTTCTACTGAGTTTCAATAATATAGCTCTTTCTAACGTAACTTATGTAGTGACTTTCCCCATATTTTTTTTTTATATTTCTTTTTATATTCCTTCTGTTCTCTTTTGCTGCAACTTCATTTCCTCTGGTCAGGGGAGCAAACCACTTAGTGATAGATTTTCATCTTAGTGTAATAACATGTGAGAAAAGGGAGAAGAAAGTGTAAATGTGAATAAGAAAAATTATTTTTGTTTTTATTTCAGAATAATTATATACGGTGTCTGGAGTTTATATAGAACACATATGGGAACACATAATGTTAAAAAGCCACATGTATTACATCCTGAATAGGCTGTAATCTAAATAAGATAAGACACATATAGTTCAATAAAGCCACAGTTCAAAGGGGAGATCCCTCTGCTTGACAGCACTGGGAAAATGGGAGAAAGGATTTCCTGAAAATCTTCTTTTAAAGGGATAGAGCTGATAGGAATAATATATCTTTTATGAATAAGAAACCATACAGATATTAAAGAAATATATTTTAGCTGGTATTTAAACACCTATGCTCCAATGATAAACCAACTTCTGACTTCTGGATTTTAGGGGGGGAAAGTGTATGCTTGCCATGGTAGTCACGGCAAAGCATGTTCCTCTGCGACAAGTGGCAGTGGCCACGGGTAAAAGATGTTGATCAGAGATCAACCACTGGCTGCTCTGGTGTGGCACTGCCAAAGTTTCTGGAAAAGGAATGACCATGTGTGTGAGCCACCGGGCAGAGAGATAAGGCAAGGAGATGAAATGTGGGAGGTGTTCCAGCACGGTTGGAATGAGATAATCCTTAAGGTCCCTTCCAACTCAAACCTTTCTATGATTCTATAAAAGAACAAAAGGAACAAGTATAAAATGTTGAAAGCTATTTAGCTGCATTTAGAGTTTATGCTGGTGAGGAATGAGCCCTTGTATTTTAGGGAAGTATTTACAAAGTCAAATATGCATGCAAATGCAATCAAAGCAGTAGGTTAGAGATACAGACACAGCATTATGGAGCAGGGGAGCTTGAGGAGCCCTGCTTGAAGAGCAGGGCTCACACTGAGAGACTGATATGGTCAGAGCAAGATTTTGACAGGATTAGCTACAATCAATTTTACAGTGGCTTAAATAGGAAATTATCAATTAGAAATAAGGACATAATTAAAGAATGTGCAGGAAAGGAAATGCCAAATAATAATATCATTCTATATTTCAGCTTGAGTCTTCTCTGATAGTCATCACAGTCCAAGGTTTTCAAATTCATTTTCTTTAGAAGTTTGCAGCTAGGATACCTGTGCTTTGCTTGACTAAAGTCTTAGCTATGATGCACCTTCAAACAGGGGCAACACACCTACCAGGAAGGCAGGATTTCATCCTCATATGCCCCAACTAGCTGAGGCTGGAGCTTGGACAGTGAAAGAGAAAGGACAGCAAAAGAGAGAGGACCATATTTTCAGTGTTTCCATCTCACATTAGGAGTGATTAAAACATCTTACATGATGTTGATTTCTTTTGAACGTTTCTTACAGACATATTTCCCTAACTTCTAGTCCTGTTGAGGGATTTTTGAAACAGCAAGAATCCCATGGCTTGCTGTAGCTGAGCAAACCAAGCTACCAGGGCAACTATGAGAAGTTCCCATGACAGTGTTCCCACGTTGCCCAATTGAGGAATTCAGGAAAATATTGTTACCAGTAGCTGGCTTCAAGGACAAGGTCTATGTGACTGCTAATCACAAGGGTTTTTTTTTCTTGCAGGTGGGGTTGTTTTCTTGCAGTTGTTTGTCTGAGTGCTTTTGACCAATAATCTTGTGTGAAACACTGTCCGCCCCTGTTAAGTTCACTATAAAAGTTAGGCTATTTGGGCAATAAAATAGAGCATGATCTGACTCTACCGGTGTCTGTCGTGCTTTCGGCCGTGCTTCCTGCAACATAGTCCAAAAGAAGTCTTTTCATATTGCCCTCATTTAAAAAATAAATGCTTTCTGAAAATGTTCACATTTGTTCTTGAAAATTGCAATGAATCAATTAATGACAGATCACATGGTTTAATTTGTGATTTGAAACTGGGAGAAAATGTCAATTGTTATTGCAGAGAGAAATGTACCATTGTGAATGATGAAGGAAAATACATGAGATTGGATTCAGTCTAGTCTCCAAAAGTAGAAATGTTTTACTGTTCTTTTCTGTTGTTTCTTTCGTATATATGGAAGTCACAGCTTAGCTACAGAGGGTGAATTGTATCAAAGACAAGAACATAATCCAATCTTTCTTTTCATATGATGAAGAAATTTTCACAAGGGTCTTCTAAAAACATTCTTGGGATATCAGTATAGGCAAACCAGCAAGTTTCCAGTTCTCCTTTTTCCTAACTTGAGAAATATGAATAAGCATGAAGTAGTCATGTTGAAGTAGATCTTCACAGAAATAGATTGCAATTTTAATATACTGAGGACAAAAGAATGAAGCTGGCAGTTCCCAGGTATGACTAAAGTAATAGTTTATAAAGAACAGTAATTTTAATATTACATACATGTATTACATATTAAATATTAAATATATAAATATAATATATATATAAATAGTAAATGAAATTCATTACATTAATGGAAACTTTAAATTTAATATGGTAAAATATTAATTAAAATTTATACAACTTTTAAACCTGGAAGATGCACAAAAATATCAGTTTAAGAGTGCAGTTTGAAAAATGGTCACACTTTATTTTTCCATGTTTGAAAAGTGGATAGCTTGCTTAACTGGAAATAAGACCATCTGAATATATGAAATGCGAGAAGAATTAAGTAACTTAAATTTTGTACTACTGCTTATTTTTCATTCTTAGAAAATAAAGTTACAGTATGCTTTCCTGTGCTTGGGATAGTCTATACAAATATTCTTAATTCCTTAAGTTAAAGATCTTAACATGAAATAACACATACAGATATCTTATGCCACCTCAGCAGGATGAGGAAAAATAAGCTTTATAGTAGACAAAATCCTAGACAATATAACCCTTAACAGATTAAGAATGAGAGAAATACATATTATAACAGGGGATATTTCACAGGCCATATCCTGTCCAACAGGTCTTATATACAGAAAAGGATTTTAAATCAAAATCCTCCTTCCTTCAGTTGTGACAGACAGTCATAGCAGAGGTACACTAATTTATTTTTCAGACATTAAAGCATGAGTTGTCCATCACAGCTAATTTGAATTCAGGGTATAATCTAGATTAGTCTCTTAAACCTTTTATAGTGTATAGCAGAATTCTGTTTTGGTTTAATTGTCTTAATGCTAATTAGTCATATTAACATCATATGAAATGTATTATAGAAGCTGACTGTTCAATATTACCATTTAAGGATGTTGCATCATACTATTAATATCTTGTAATTGTAATTTTCAATTGAAAAATCTCAACTGCCTTTAAAAATATCAGTTGAATTACACAACTCTTCTCCTACGTGGTAAGTATTTACTGACACATTTTAGAGGTTGTCAGACTGCGTTATTGCATTTTACCTTTGCGTTCTAATTACTGGTCACATAGCACAGAAAGCTATGTGACCAGTAATTAGAACGCAAAGGTAAAAATGCAATAATGATTTTATTATTATATAAAGATTCTACCAATTGCACTAATTATATCTATTTATTTTGCCATTTTTTTATAGGGTTTTGGTAGCCCATCAGGTGAACATTGGCTAGGGAATGAATTTATCTTTGCAATGACGAGTCAGAGGCAATATTCTCTAAGAATTGAATTAATGGACTGGGAAGGAAACCGGGCATATTCACAGTATGACAGATTTCACATAGGAAATGAAAAGCAGAATTACAGGTAAGTATCTCCTGAAATTCTTTTGACTCTACTGAGTGATAAATCTTGTTCATTGTTTGCCTGATAAAAGGATCATAATATAGTTTTCATCTAAAGTGGAAAAGATGCTAAAAAAAAAAAAAATTGAAATCTGATTTTTCAGAGCTGGAAGGTTAGACTAAACTGGCACATTTGAGAACAATTAATTACACCAACTGGAAGAACTGCTGAAAAAATGTATAACTTTTAAAACATTCTGAGATTACCAGGTAACTTACTAACTAGAAAAAAAAAAAGGATTCTCCATTACAACTTGAAAGATTTCTGTCTCAGAAATGTTGAGTGAAACAATGGAGATAGGAAAAAAACATACCAAAAAATGCTGTTAGAATATCTGATATTTCCAACCCAAAATTTAGTGCAAAAGAAAAATAAAAACAGAATGCTGGATTTTACTTAGAGGAGACAAAACACAGAACCAAATGTCTTGACTTAGTAACAGCATAACATTTATTATAGTTTGAAAATGTCATATGAAGTTAAAATTTCTTCTAATAATACGTTTTTTCTTAGAACATTTTTTAAGGAAAAAGAAAAGTAGGGTGAAAAAAGTAGGAAACAGAGTCTGATTATTATTAAAAAAAAAAAAAAAAAAAAAAAAAACACAGTGAAAAAATTGATATGGATGGCCTAAGTGGTTATTTTTTTCTATCACCACTTCCTGTGAACAAAAATATGACCTTGGAGAAGAAAAATGAAACACAAAAAGAAACCATCTTAAATTATTGCAGCACATTTAGTTATAATAAGAGAGAAACCTATACGTTGTAAAACTAAACATTCAAGTCACAACGTGTGAAATTGGGTTGATACTCAGATTTTTAAATTCAAGTAACATTCTCAGAAATGCTTATTGCACACTCCTTGCACAGCCTCCGGAAAAGGAAGTGAGAGCAATTGGCTCTTTCTGCTGACAAGAATCTACCCAGGTGGGACACAAAATAGAATCTCTGTCCTATTGAGTTTGTCATACAATATTACTGCATGGCGTATAAGAGCATAGGCTATGTTTAGAAGCAGCTTGTATGAACTTTGCTCCCATGTAATGCAAAGGCTATCCCGTGGCACACAAAGGACTGTTCTGTAATTGGAACTGCATAATACATGGCTCAGGGTTGTATGAACTGTATGGTACTCTAAGAAGAAAATATGAGAAGTGGTATGAGTTTGCTTCTGAGAGAGTACAAATGTAAATATTCTGGGTAGTGTGTGTCAAGCAGAAGCACTACTGGAGACAAACTGGAATTCTGAGCCTCAAATCTATTCAAGTGAAGCATATGAGACAACAGGTTCAGTTAGAGATGCATCTAAAGCTATTTAAACAAAATTGCATCTGATCTAGTCATCTTGAATTTTGAATTCCATGGTGAGAAATGGGAACTTTAAGGATGCGATTTATCTGGCTCATTTTTGATGTTTTTTGGGTTCTTTGGAATAAGACATATCCTGTCAACTCCCTGCTTACCCCCTGACTTAAAGAACATGGGTGCTCAGAGCTGACTCTGTGCAGTGGTGTGCGCTGTGAACCCTGAAGACACTCTCTTCAAACACCAAGAACCTCTGAAGAGCTTCTGCAGTATTGAAGGCACACAGGCTGCTGGTAGCAATGATTAAGGTTTCAGGAAGGATTCAGTGGTTCTGCTGATTCAGGAAAGTGGAGGAGGAACAATCATTCTCACATACTCTTAAGCAAAGAGTAAAAACAAGTATAGGACATCTCTCAAAACAAAGGCTATAAAGAAGTGTAAACAGTATAAAACTGGATTATGTGTGTCTTATACGTTTGAAGAAGATGTTCAAAAATAAGAGGAAAAGGAGGGAGAAACACTTGTCAAGTAAGGAAAAGTGTCAAAGGACAGAATTACACATAGCTTTAAAAAATATGGTGAAAATCAGAGAAGTTGCCAGGACTGTAAATTAAAATGGTTGAATTCATTAAAAAAATAGCATATTTTTTTCTCACATTTATTCTGGACTAAACAGGGCCTACATGGATGATTTAGGGATCAGAACGGTATAGAAAATTTAACTTATGTTTACACATATGTTAAGAGAGTATTTCTTCTATTCATGACTCATCTGGGTTTATTCATGGCAATGTATTTCTTTTCTTTTAAAATTCTGTGCTGCACTTCTGGTAATACAGTAGACCAACTTGGAAATGCCTAAGGGATGTCTGCCTATCATAAGTACATGTGAAGTGCCTCGAGTAGAAGAAAAGGCAAGAAGTTTTGGAGAGGAGCTGTGTTGTTTTCCCTCCAACAGCCTGGGAACTCTGCTGTGTACTGTGACCTGAGTCTGCCTCAGGTGCTAACAACAAACCAGGACCAGGACATGGGCTTAAGAAAGGATGTACTATGTATATTTATATGCCTATGTATATTTAATCACTTGTCCTTTTCCTGGAATAGTTTTAGCCTGATCTAAACAGTACATATCCAGGCAATTACTAAACACAACTAGGGGACCCCAGGGGGCAGTGACTTTCTCAATATACACTGTGAGCAAGTCCATGTTAGGTTTTTCGGTAAGCCAAACCATACGGACAAGGATATTGTGAGCCAGTTAATTTCAAGGCCAAATAGCAAGCCTTAGCCCAATAGGTTCTTCATATGTCCTTTCTTCATATGTCCTTTGTCATCTATACCTTAAGGGCTAAAAGGCCCTTAAAGGACTTGGGCATAGAATTTGTTTCTCCATTATGGCTGTTGAGACAGACTCTTGGAGATTTCTTAAATAGATTAGATTTAACATGTTGATGGACATCAGCATAGCCCTGGAAAATCATCCTGAATAACTGTAGGTCTCCAATATGTCTATAGGAACAGGGAGGTATTCAAGAAAGGAAAGTAAACCCTCCTTCATTAGAAGAAAGGGACATCTTTTGGTAGTATAAACCGTATTTTCTGAATGTGGAAACAATTGTGAAAACTGATCCACAAAATTTCTTCTTCCTAAACAAGAAAAAACAAAAGGGGTGTATTTCAAAAGTGCAGAAATTAAATCAGAATGTGTGTGCAAGCCTCAAACGAAATATAAGATTAGGAAACAAGGCTGAATTCTGCTACTCCTGTTCAAGTCACATATACACAAAATTCAGTAGGAATTTATCTTGAGAACAGTGACTGCAGTTCTGGTTCCTGTTCTGCTTCATAATCCAATTAAAGGCCAGAATGTACTTGGCTCAAGCTGGCTGCATGGCCTCCTTAAGGTAGTAATGAAGATCCTCAGTCCAGGGAACAGGGAATCAATTCCATTCACGTTATTCTGGAATAAACAGAGAGGGAAACATGAAGATGTCAAAAGGCTCTGTCCATCTCTGTTGGCCCTTGCAGTTTCAGATGAAATCATTGATACTTTTTACTCATACATATCTGAATATTTGAAGAAAACAAACAAGAAACAGGCTGACAGTTCTGGAAATAAAGATTTGGAAGACACATGCAAATCTAAATTAATTTTTATGCTTGACAAATGTACTAGGACCTATACCCAGACAGATATACGTCTAACAGACATTTTGCAAAACAAAGTTAAATTGGGCTCTTCCAGAAATTATTACAAAAATGTATCTATGACATAACAGCACTTTATTTTGTTTGCCAGCATCACTATCTTTGATAAAAGCAACTCCAGAAGGGAAGCCAAATAAAAGCCTGATTATTGAGCCCTCAACAGCTGGCCACTCTTCAGAGGATACTGTTTTCCCTTTATCAGAGGAGCTGCCATTATGAATTTAAATAATCCCTCTGAAGTTGTAAAGCACAGTTCACAACCTTCTGCATGCAGTGCCTTTCTTTCACAGTTGTCAGTAGTCAGGCGTTTGCCATGTTTGCTTTCAATACCTCAAACACAGAACAGCATACCTTTTCAAAACTTCACTGACTGATAATTCGGAATTATTCTTCCAAACAAATTAGATGCTCTTTTATTTTGGAAGCTATTAGGATTTTCTGCTTGTGACCCACATTAAATGTTGCTTCTTCAACACTGTTTGCAAAAGTAAGTAGTTGTAGACCAGCTGCACTCTATATTAGTTTCAAATAATACAAGGTAACGAAGTAATAACCAGTAAAGAGACAAATTTCCAATCTGGTCTGGGCAGTAGATCAAGGAAATCTGAAACAGAGGAAAGTTATTGAAAAGAAAGGAAAAGCTCAAAAAGTTGAACATCTTTTGTGCATGCTATAGCAGTACCTATACATTTGGAAGACACAAAAAAATATTATAAAGTTTCTAGTTCTAGCATCTGAATAGAGTAAGTTAGAAAATGATTGGGAAAGAAAAAAAAAAAAAAAAAAAAAAAAAACTGCTAAAAGATGTCTAAGAAAATATGAATAATTATTTTCATGCTGTTTTTCCAAAATCCAATCCCAATGTTTTGCAAAGTTCGATTCATTCTGGATTACTCCCAATTGGTGATTTCAGAGGGTTCTGTTTTTTCTCCAGGCTGTTTGTATTCTCTTTACTACTTTTTATTAGCCTAAAGAATCTATGATTAAAAAAAGTAATGCTGAACACATGTATATTAAAAATATACTTGTTTCTTTTTCAAAATGACACAGCTCCAAAAGGGTTTCTGGGATTGCAGAATAAAACCTATTTATCCCAGATGATGACTGCAAAGAAGAAAGTTGAGATAAGAATGTGTACACTGGAATAGCAAATGCATGATGATAAATAACTGAAACAGGAAAACCAATGTTGCACCTCACATGAAAGCTTCAATAGCCTGGAAGTATCAAAGTGATTGATTTCCTTTAGAACATCCTTAGGCTTCTTATTTACACAAAAAGATTTACAGGGCAGTCTGTAAACAAGGTGAAAACTCTCTCTGAACATCTCTGTAAGTCTTGTCCTGTGTCAGGTAAAATCTCCATAGAGTAAGATGAGTCCAGTCTTACAAGCTCTCATTTAGTACAGTGTTTCTTAATTTAAGTCAAAAGATGTATTCATGGAACTATAAAAAATTAAGTTAGAAGAGATTTCCAGAATCCACATAGCTTCTCCTCTTTTCCTATGTAGAACCTAAATTGTGCACTCTTGATACTCTATCAATGTTGTTAGCTGCTTTTAGGAGCTATATGCTGACCTGTGTCCTCAGACGCTCCAAAATTAACCAGGGAAAGTAAGAATGTGCTGGAATTTTGGGCACCACACTTCATAATCCTACACATTAGTCAATGAAAGAAGATTTGCTGATGTTGGGTTTTGAACAGCATGTTTGATGTTGGGTTTTGTAGCGCCACAAACAGGACACGCTAACAGGACCGGCTTGGCAGTTAGTTCAGGCAGTTTGCACGGGGCAGTTCAAGTGGGACAGGGAGGAGAACCTAGACCCCACCATGGTGGGCACCCATTGCAGCGGTCGGTCCGAGGTGGCAACCTAAACGGAGGAGATGCTGCCCCTCTGGGCTCACGTGGGCACCCAGGTGGATCCCCTGAGGGGGGAGGTGGCAGTCCAGACAGATGACTGCGGGAAACTCTGGAATCCGGAGGCCCATCTGGGCCATGAGGGAAGAGAGCACTGTCACGGGTGCAGGTGTGCCCTGCTTCAGGGACTCCTCGAGCAGGTGGCTGGGCTGCAGTGAGAAATCGGCAGCCTGAGGGAGTCTCTGAGGGTGACAGATAGGAGGGTTCTCCCTGCCCCTGCTGTTGCTCGGCAGCCCTCTCCTATGTCCCGACTAGTGGTAGAGGCTGCCCCCATTGAACACATGCAGAACAGAGGGCTAGACTGTCCGCAAGAGACAAGGGGCTGGACCCTTGTCTCAACTCAGAGCAGAAAGAGACGTCTGCCCCCGACACCTACGGTGCCACCTACCCCCATGGTGTCCCTGGGAAATAGATTTGAGGCTCTCAGGGAGGCTGAGGATCTGGACAGTAGTCCGAACCCGGGAAGCAACCCCGAGAAGAGAGTCAAGATTGGAGAAAGTGCAAAACATAAGGATCAGGAACGGATGGAGCACCGCATTGTAACCTGTGCCACAAAAAAAAAAAAAAAAAAAAAAAAAAAAAAAGCGGAGAGTCCTGTTGATTGGGGACTCCTTACTGAGGGGCACTGAGGCTCCTATCTGCCACCCAAATAACCTATCCAGAGAAGAGTGCTGTCTTCCTGGGGCACGTGTCAGAGATGTTAGGAAGGCTCTGCCATGACTCGTTAAACCGGAGGACTACTATCCTCTCGTAGTCATTCAGGTTGGATCCCAGGAAGCTGCTATTAGAAAAATGAAGAATATTAAAAAGGACTTTGCATCCCTGGGGAGGTTGTTGAGGGGACTGGGGTGCAGGTAGTGTTCTCCTCTGTCCTCCTGCTGGGTGAGTGGGATGCAGATAGAAGGAGCAGAACAGGACAGGTAAATGACTGGCTGAGGGGGGTGGTGTCTGGACCAGGGATTTGGGTATTTTGATCTTGGGCCATCCTTTGAGCAGCCAGGTATGTGGGCTATGGACAGACCCCAGCTGAGCAAGTGGGGCGCAAGTGTGTTGGGGAGCAAGCTCTCGGGGCTGATTACCAGGGCTTTAAACTAGGTTTGATGGGGGAAGGGAGGGGAACTAAAGGTGACAGAGAAGGGCTGTGGGAAGTCATCACTACTGTCACTGTTGAAGACAGGGAAAAACTTGTGAGCTCTCCCATAGGATTGACTGAGGGCTCCTCAGAGAAGGTAGCATTCCCGATCCCCTGTCCAGTATCTTCTTCTTGTACTCCCCCAGGGGTAACTGCACCTGCTGCTTCCCTAAAGTGCCTGTACACCAATGCACAGAGCATGGGAAATAAACAGGATGAGCTCAAGATCTGTGTTCAGTCACGGGGCCACGATCTCGTGATCACTGAGATGTGGTAGGACAGCTCGCATGACTGGAACGCAGTCATGGAGGGCTATGTCCTCTTTAGGAAAGACAGGCTGGGGAAGCGAGGGGGTGGGGTTGCCCTTTATGTGAGGGAGCAATTAGAGTGTACCCAGCTCCAGCTGGGGGAGGGTGAAGGACAAGTGGAGAGCTTGTGGGTAAGAAAGAATTAAGGGGTGGGCTGGTATGGGAGACACAGTGGTAGGGGCCTACTATAAGTCTCCAGATCAGGAGGAGGAAGTCGATGAGGCCTTCTACGAGCAGCTGCTAGTAGCCTCACGATCAAGAGCACTGGTCCTCATGGGGGACTTCAATTACTCAGACCCCTGCTGGGTAAGCAACTCAGCCAGGCACGAGCAGTCCAAATGGTTCCTACAATGCGTTGAGGACAATTTTCTGACGTAGGTGGTGGAGGAGCTGACGAGGCGGGGGGTGCTCCTGGACCTCATTCTTACCAACAGGGATGGCCTTGTTAGAGATGTGAAGGTTGGGGGCATCTTGGGATGCAGTGACCATGAGATGGTGGAATTTCAGATGGAACTAGGCAAAGGAAGTAAGGCTAAAAGCAGGATTGCTACCCTGGACTTTCGAAGAGCCAACTTTGACCTCTTCTGGGACCTGCTTGGGAGTATCTCATGGGATAGGTTGCTAGAAGGCAAGGGTACTTGTGAGAGCTGGGCTACATTTAAGCAGCACTTCTTCCATGCTCAGGATTGGTGCA
Organism: Aythya fuligula; assembly: GCF_009819795.1. NCBI lineage: Eukaryota > Metazoa > Chordata > Aves > Anseriformes > Anatidae > Aythya > Aythya fuligula. The sequence continues at coordinate 140,652,283 of NC_045560.1, read as the reverse complement.
TCCCAAAGAATAGGAAATCAGGGAAGGGGGGCAGGAAACCCGTGTGGATGAGCAAGGAGCTCATCAATAAGAACAAAAGGAAGAGGAAGGTCTATGAAATGTGGAAAAAGGGCCTGTCCTCTTGGGAGGAGTATAGATGTGTTGTCAGGGCCTGCAGGGAAACGACGAGAAAGGCTAAAGCCCACCTAGAGATGAGGTTTGCAAAAGAGATAAAGGATAATAAGAAGGGTTTTTTCTAGTATATAAACAGCAAGAAAAAGACTAGGGATAATGTGGGTCCCTTGCTGAATGAGGGGGGTGTCCTGGTCACAGGAGATGCTGAGAAGACAGAGATACTGAATGCTTTCTTTGCTTCAGTCCTTGCTTCAAGGATGCTCCCACCGGACTCCTCACCCCTGGCAATAGGACAAAGAGTCTGGGAAATGGAGGGCTCCCCCCGGTGGATGTGAGAGTGGTTCGGGAGCGTCTGAGTGGGCTCAATGCACACAAATCCATGGGTCCCGATGGGATGCATCCACGTGTGCTAAGGGAGCTGGCAGATGTGATTGCTGAACTGCTCTCTATCATCTTTGAAAGGTCCTGGAGAACGGGTGAGGTGCCTGAAGACTGGAGGATAGCCAATGTCACTCCGGTCTTCAAGAAGGGCAGGAAGGAGGATCCGGGAAACTACAGGCCAGTCAGTCTCACCTCTGTCCCTGGAAAGGTATTGAAGCAGCTTTTTCTGGATGCGATAACCAAGCAATTGGAAGAGAAGGTTATGAGGAGTAGTCAGCATGGATTCACCAAGGGGAAGTTGTGCTCGACCAACCTCGTTGCCTTCTATGATGGCATCACCAGCTGGGTAGATGGGGGGAGAGCGGTGGATTTCATCTACCTTGACTTTAGCAAGGCTTTCGATACTGTCTCCCATGAGATCCTACTAGCAAAGCTGAGAAAGTGTGGGATAGATGAGTGGACGGCAAGGTAGGTTGAGAACTGGCTGACTGGCCAAGCTCAGAGGGTGGTGATTGGCTGGAGGCCTCTGACTAGCAGTGTTCCCCAGGGGTCGGTACTGGTTCCGGTCTTGTTCAACATCTTCATCGATGACCTTGATGAGGGAATAGTGTCTGCCCTCAGCAAGTATGCCGATGACACAAAGCTGAGAGGAGTGGCTGACTTTCCAGAAGGCTGTGCTGCCATTCAGTGAGGCCTGGACCGGCTGGAGAGGTGGGCAGGAAGAAACCAAATGAGATTTAATAAGAGCAAGTGTAGAATCCGGCACCTGGGAAGGATCAACCCAAAATATCAGTACAGGCTGGGGGACGACCTGCTGGAGAGGAGCTCTGAGGAGAAGGACCTGGGGGTCCTGGTGGATGACAGGTTGACCATGAGCCACCACTGTGCCCTTGTGGCCAAGAGGGCCAATGGGATCCTGGCGTGCATTAAAAGGAGCGTGGCCAGCAGGTCAAAGGAGGTGATCCTCCCCCTCTATTCTGCCCTGGTCAGGCCTCACCTGGAGTACTGTGTCCAGTTCTGGGCTCCCCGGTACAAGAAAGACAGGGATCTCCTGGAAGGAGTCCAGCGGAGGGCCACAAAGATGATACGGGGCCTGGAGCATCTTCCTTATGAGGAAAGGCTGAGAAACCTGGGTCTGTTCAGCCTGGAGAAGAGAAGACTGAGAGGGGATCTCCTCAGTGTATATAAATATCTGAGGGGTGGGGGACAGAAGGATGTAGCCAACCTCTTCTCAGTGGTTTGTGGGGATAGGACAAGGGGCAATGGCTGCAAGTTAAAGCACAGGAAGTTCAGCACTGACATGTGAAAGAACTTCTTCACGGTGAGGGTGACGGAGCACTGGAACAGGCTGCCTAGGGAGGTCGTGGAGTCTCCTTCTCTGGAGATATTCAAGGCCTGTCTGGACACCTACCTGGGCAGCCTGCTCTGAGGAACGTGCTTTGGCAGGGGGGTTGGACCCGATGATCTTTCGAGGTCCCTTACAACTCCTACAGTTCTGTGATTCTGTGATTCTGAAAATCAGGCTGCAGGCACATCTGGTTTTGCTACTCATGTTGCAGGAGCAGCATGGGGGAACAAGGCATGGTATGAAGACTGGGAGTCTTCAAACATTAAATTGGCCAGACTGTTTGTACCTCAGAATCCTTAAAGAGATTAAATATACCCTTCCAATATACCCTATGACAATGTATTCTAGTATTTAGTTATTCTGTTATTTAAAAAAGGTTCCATCACTGCAAAGACTGACTACATCTGGTCTTATTCGTGGAGGAATATGATTAAATGAAAAGTCAGTGCTGCTAGGTGGACAGGACTTTGAGATTGGTAAAGACAGGAGTGAGAACTCAGGATGAACAGAGACCATTGACTTAAGGTGTCAATAATAAGCAAGAGACAAGTTGACGGGAATATCAGTTATGTAGGGAAGATGTAGATCTACGGGGTCCTCAGAGGCAAGCAGTTGGTAGAATTTGTTGCAAACTGGATTTCAAATCATTTCAAACCACTGATGTGGTCTTGTGCTTCATACTTATTTATGTAGCAAAGTTTCCAAACTCCACAAAATACTGTCTCTCTCCAGTTTTTGATTTGGGAAACCAGATCAGGTGTTCAATGTAAACTAGTGATCTTTAAACTTTATGGGAGCTGGTAGCAGAGAGTTTTTAGTGGACTTTTTAGCTCTTGCTTTTTTAAAGAGTTTGTATACTTAGTTTCAGCAATAGTATAACATCTGTCTGATTTCTTAAGCAACCTAGGTAGGTAGCCTGGAGCCAGAGGCCTTGATGTATTGTTAGTTTTTGAATATTGATTTTGTTTGTTTGTTTAAGATGGAACTTAATGATTTATTTAATCACCATTTTTGAACAAATGCTGGAACTTGGAACCAAAAATATATATATATATCACACTTTTCTCTTAGTAAAGTGGAGAAAAAAACATTTTTTTTTTTTGCACAGCCTTTTAAATTCTACCAATTAAAATGCTACAATAGGTAAAAGGAGATATTATTTTTAAAGCATAATTTTAATGGCAACACCTGGTTTTATGTTTATTTATTCTAAAAAACATTCTGCAATCTATTGCTGTCTCACAAGCAGGATATTAACAAGCTAGAGTTACTCTCCTCAGTGTACAAAACTTCACTTTTAAATATTGTTGTTTTTTGCTATTACCCGTGTTTTTCAGTGATTCATTTAGCATAAGCAAAATTTTCTTCTTTTGTAATTTAAGCAATTCTAGTAATTTAAGTAAAACAGGGGATCAGCCTGTCTTGGAAGTTTTTCTGAGCCATCTTCTTAGCTTCTTTGCTAGTATCACAGTAAACCTTCAAAGGCCCCATTCTCAGTTAGAGAAGAAAAAGTACAGTGGAAGACACATGAAATCTGTAGCAAAGCAAGAAAATAAACACAAATTCTGTGCCCAGACCCCAGCCTGATATGAAAATAAGAAATCTACTCAAAAAAATAGACATGGTATAAAAATTTGAACCCATAGTAATTCATGCTTCTCTGGAAGCTTAAAATTCAATTTTCAAGTTTGCTTCAGAGGAAATACCCATGCAAAAATTCTATCAACAGTCAGAATGATATCTGTGGTATACATACTTTACATAATTTTAAAATATATTTAACATTTTTTTTCACCAAGCCATGGTATAAAATAGATAATATGGAACAAAGATTTAATATCTCTATATATAAATATCTGGCTGAAATATCTTTTTTCTATTTAAGAACACTCTCAGTCCAATGATATTCTGTGAGGTTGAAATACTGCAAATGTGGAGATTCAATCTGATGCCCATTAACCATCAGTCTTTCTGGAAACAGGCCAGTGTCATATCATTGCTATATGATATCAGTGACTAAAACTCACTGACAGTCTATGCACTATCTCCAAATGTAAGCAGAAAGGATATATTTTCTTTGACTAACTGAAAGTTGATGCAAATATTCTTGAGGATTTTGTGAATAATAAAATGTAACTTCATCCTCATAAATCTCCATGTATGCAATCTATCCACAGTCAATCATTTCCCACCTCTAACTTTATAAAGCTCATTTGTAGTTCACTGTGCCATAGCCCTGACTATCCTGGGACAGGAATGGAGAGAGGTCTTCTGTGTTAAGGAGGAATATAGTGAGAATGCATGTACAGTGAATGATTGAATAGTGAAGGGCAATTGAATAGTAAGAAAGAATGAAGAAAATAAAGAAGGGGGATGAAGCTCCTGAGGGCAAGCGAAGAAGGCTCTGTTGAATGGTAGGTAAGGCAGTAGTGTACTTCTTCCCCCCGTGCCCCACACTCATTTTGGTGGGTTACTAGGTGGGGAGGAGGGGGCATTTGCCATCACCAAAGAATTTTGCCCCCTGTATTCTCTCCAAGAACAAAGAAGACAGATTCATTTTAGCAAAATAGGCCCTCTGTGAAGTGGTGCATTGTTCTTTATTATCACCCTGAAACTATGTAACAGGCAGATCTGCACAATTTAGTGCCTATCTGCTGTGTTTGAGAGAAGATAAAGCATGGGCTGCAGCCATGAAGCCATGACCCTGCCATAATTGGCTTGAAGGCAGAGAGATGTGGTCAATGCTTCTATGTTAAGGTGTAGGCCGATGATGAGTGGTATCCCTCAGGGGTCTGTCTTGGGACCAGTGCTGTTTCGTATCTTTACAGTGACAAAGACAGTGGGATCGAGTGCACCCTCAGCAAGTCTGCAGATGACACTGAGTGGTGCAGCTGATACAACAGAAGAAATGGATGCCATCCAAAGGGACCTGGGCAAGCTTAAGTATTGGGCTCAGGTAAGCCTAATGAGGTTCAACAAGGCTAAATGCAAGGTGCTGCACCTGGGTTGGGGCAATCCCAGACATGAGGACAGACTGGGAGAATTCACTGAGAGCAGCCCCGCAGAGAAGGACTTGAGGGTTCTGGTGGACAAAAAGTTTGACACAAGCCATCAGTGCATGCATGCAGCCCAAAAGGGCTACATCCCCAGTGATGAGGAGTGGCCAGCAGGTGGAGGGAAGTGATTGTCCTCCTCTACTCTGCCCTTGTTAGGCTTCACCTGGAGTGCTGCATCCAGGTCTGGGTCCTCCAGCACCAGAAGGATGTGGCTGTTAGAACAGGTCCAGATAAGGGCCATGAAGATGATCAGAGGGCTCGAATACCTCTCCTATGAAGAAAGGCTGAGAGAGTGGGCCATGTTCAGCCTGAAGAAGACAAGTCTCTGGGGAGTCTCATTGCAGTCTTTCAATACTTAAAGGGAGCTCATAAAAATGATAGAGAGCAACTTTTTACATGGGCAGATAATGATAGGACAGGGGGAATGGTTTTAAACTAAAAGATGGGAGAGTTAGAATAGATGTTAGGAGGAAATTCTGCACTCAGAGGATGGCGAGGCATTGGAACATGTTGCCCAGAGAACCTGTGCATGCCCCATCCCTGGAGGTGCTCAAGGCCAGGTTGGACAAGGTCCTGGGCAACCTGATCTAGTGGGTAGCATCCTTGCATATGACAGGGGGGTTAGAACTGGATGATCTTCAAGGTTCCTTCCAACCCAAGCCATTCTATGATTCTGGGATAACAGATATTCAAACTGTATCTGTCTATATGAAGTATAATAGTTGATTTTCCAAGAACTACAAATTGTTACAGAACTACCAATTGTACTAATTATTGTACTAACATAGTTCATTTTCACATGACAGAAAGGCAGTGATGTTTACTTTTCTCTAACTACAACTTAGTTATCCTGAAAAGTGAGAAATTAAAAAAAAAAAAAAAAATTGAATTAAATTTGTATTAAGGAATGTGGTACATGATAGTTATCATAGGAAAAAAAATTTTCATGCACAGAACATGTGTTATTTCCTCTGATAGAGTGACCCCTGAGGGACATCACTCATCACCAGCCTCCAACTGGACATGGAGCCATTGACCACAACTCTCTGGGAAAATTATAGCAGGGCCTTGGACTAGATAATCTTAGAGTTTTTTTCCAACCTGAATGATTGTATGATTCTAATCCCAAGTCAAATGAAGGCTGGTATTAGTCTTCAGGCCCTTTTGATAAAGAGTATCTGTACACTCAGTTACAGTAATATAATTTGAAGAGCACAGACTTCCTCAACTTTCAAAATCAATCAATAAATCACAATATTTTTTCTTTTTTTGCATTTCAGAAAATTGCAAAATACTCCTTTTTTTTTTTTTAGGAACACCAAACGAGCATTCATATATGTAAGGTCAGCCTGAAAATAGTACAATTTTCATACAGAAATTAAATTATATATACAATTATATACAGTTCTGTATACAATTCTGAAAATGCAAGTTTGTATTTTACAGACTGTATCTGTAAAAATACACCATTAAAAGCCCCTAATATTTCATTCCATGCCTTGTTTTGGTCACAGATGGCTCTAGAACTTTATAATGTGTCAATATCTAGGATATGTCATAAAGACAGAAAAGGTATCCCATAAACTCTGAGAAATTCTTTCCTTGAGACTTTAGGAAAGTATTTCACTTGTTTTACAAGATATATACTTTTTGACAACAAGCCTGCTTTTCCGGACAAAACTAAAGCCTTCAGTGTGAGTTACCCAGAGTATATGTAACATAACTGACCAAAACATTTCTGTGTATCCACTTATCCATCAACAGAACATAAATATTTATTAGTCAATTTTCATTATTAGAACTTTCAAGCTGCCTCTAAATTGCTGCTGTCGTCAGTCTTGTTTTTTGTGTTTTTTTGTTTGTTTGTTTGTTTTGTTTTTCTCAACTGGTTAATTTCCAATTATCTTCTTCAGATTGATATACTTATTTCACCAAAAGTGAATTAACTCTTCTTCATATATTCATACATATTTTCATATATCTATATTTTCTTGTAGCTATCTTCCTTTTTCTTTTTTTTTTTTTTTCCTTTTTTTTTGGGGGTAGGTTATTAATAAGAAGTTTTCAATAATTACATTTGATTGTGTTCTTATATTTTTAGAAAAGTTTCTTCCCTTTGGTGTTTTAGGGTATTTCAACTTCATCGCTGGACAGAAGCTTGTTTTCCAATATGTTCCACCAGAGCTATCACTGTGGAACATAGTGGGAATGTCATTATCTCTTCCTCCAGGCTCCTACACGCATTTTTTTTTTTTAAAGAAAAGAAAAGAAAATAACACGAGTAAGAACAAAAGTATCTTATTTTCCCAAAAAGCTTATCTACAATAAAATAAGCACATCAATTCAAGCTACTGATTACTTAAGGCAAGAAAAAAAGAAAGAGTTTGTAACAATTTACTAGACTTAAACATCATCCTGGATTTAGTGAATTTAAGTACTTATACACAAATGAGACATGGTTTCTTACAGGTGGATGAGATGAAATCTTTATTTCTAATATCTATATATCTATATCTAATATTAAAGTTGTTGGGCTCTACAAACAGACTGCAGGACCCTAACTGGGACACTCAATTCTCTTTGCATGCCTAGGAAGAGATAAGCTCCTTAGACTGAAAGCCAAATCAGGCAACATGTGGAGCAGAGAACTGCCTAGAGTAACCATTAGTAAATTCTGAAAAAATGAAAGTCATTTATATCCACTGATGATTCACAGCCCATGGCCTGAAAGTAGCAGACAATGTCCTGTCTTACTCAGAAAAAAAAAAAAAAATAATAATAATAATTAAAAAAAATGGGCTAAGCCCTTCATTCACTAGAGAGAATCCAGAGCACAGTTACTGTTTCCTAAGAGAATGCAGCAATACGTACTGAAGGGGAAAGGCTCTTCATTGAATCTCTGATAGTACACAGGAAGGAATTCACTGCTCAGCAGATGGTAGGTACTTGGTGAGATACCACTTGTCAATGAGGTGGGAAAGGGAAATACAAGATTGTGCTCCCTGCTACACAGGCTAAGTTGTACTTTGAATTACTAGTCTTTGATAAATGATGCAAATATGGTATTAAACAGAGAGGAGTATCCCTAAACTCTGGACACTGTATAAACAACTCTGCTTATACTTGCACTCCAAGACTCAGCAAATCTTGAACAATTTTATTTTTTTTTTTTTTTTGCAGTAGGACACGTTGCTGGTTACATCACCGTTGTGAGGGAATCTTTGTGGTTTAAAACCCTTCTCTTGCTGAGTGAATAGAAACCACAACTGTTATGTGTGGAGTATCAACTTGGAACAGTAAATTGTTATATGAAAGGTTGAGCAGAAGGACTACTGGTGGCTCTACTACTGGTATTTATCTGTACAGAAATATATATATATATTAAAAAAATATTAGACTTGTTTGTGAAAGTAATATAATGGAAAGCAAGAACACTGTAGTGAAACCACACTGAGGGCTGCCACATATGCACACAAATCTGTGAGAAGTCTTTAATGTATGTAAATGTTTGCAGAAAAACACATATGTAAACTCAGTAGTGATCTTACTTGTTCAACTTACATATTGTAATTCAGTGGGGATTTCACCAGCTATCAGGGACAGGCAAAGCATGAAGAGGGGCACTGAGGAGAAAGCTGAATGGGTTTTTATAAGCTAATGGCTTTTTTTTTTTTTTCTGTTTTCCAATGTAAAATATTGTCATTTTGATAGGATTATCTTGATGAGTAATAATTATTTTTTGTACAGTGTTTCTCCCTTCTAAGCCTCTGTTTCTTTATGCCATCCATATATGTTTGTATTAAGCATGAGTGTAAAACAAGTATTTTAGCAATGTTTATAAAAGCCTAGTGCCAATGGACTTCATTATCATCAAGGTAACAGCTCCCACTTATCCAATAACAATGGCAAAAGGGGCTCTGTGTTTCTTTAATCCTCTTCTGATGAAACATTTACAAAGATCTTCAACCTATGAATATTTGTATTAGAGTAGAATTTAGCGTATTGTAGAAACTAGAAACATCAAGTCAAAGTAATTTCTTTTTCTCAGTCGGGCTTTGACGTGAAACAGTTCCTGAATAAAAGAACCTTATGAAGCTGAGATATTTCTGCATATTTGTCACTATATTTGTTCCTATGAGGGATTTTTTTATATCAAAAGTAGGCTGTGTAGGATATCCAGATATCTTCAAGATTAGATGGCATTTAAATTCAGGCTGTCCATCACAGGGACATAAGTAATGTCTTCAATTGTTTCTGTTTCTAATAATAAATTAAATAGCACAAAAATTTTAAATGTTACAATAGTTTTCTTAATCAGCACTTTAGAATTCTTGTTGCCACTTTTTCCTTCTGTAAATTTACTTAGGTCTTGTATAATGCCAGAAGTGTTAAAATTCTATAATATTTATAGTAACCATCAAAATGTTGATTACCATAGTAAAAATTTGTGCACCAAGTGTAAGAAGGACATGTTAGCATTGTTAGCATTTAGACTTTTTCATTACTGGTTGCAAATCACTGGTACACTGATGATTTAACATTACAACATAATGAATCTTTGAGTTCAAGGGCACAAACATTAAATGACTGTAAAAGAAGTAAAATTCAGAAGTAAAATGACATCTGGAAGAACTTCTTTACTGAAAGGGTTGTTAGGCATTGGAATAGGCTGCCCAGGGAAGTGGTTGAGTCACCATCCCTGAAGGTCTTTAAAAGACGTTTAGATGTAGAGCTTAGTGATATGGTTTAGTGGAGGACTTGCTAGTGCTAGGTCAGAAGTTGGACTTGGTGATCTTGGAGGTCTCTTCAAACCTAGATGATTCTGTGATTCTGATATTCTGTGATGAGAAAAGTATCTCAGTAAAATTTAGGTTTCTTTAATGCAGATTCCATGACTGTATCACTCTTCCTAGTATTACATAATGGCATGGAAAGCATTTTCAAGATGCAGATACAGGTCCAGGTCAAACAATTTAACCTGTACATTGTTCTTGTCGTAAATCTAGTTAAACCTGAAGAAACTGACTTTTCCAAATGCTAGGCCAAAAAAAAAAAAAAAAAAAAAGGAATGTGGATACATCCAATGAGATGTGTCTTTAAAGGATTTCAGTTAGACAAGTATCTTCCTGTGGATGACCAGGTTTTCTATAAAAGTGAACTTGACTCCGAAGTGTTGACAAGATTATGAATAATTTATTTAGCTTTATTGACAATATCTGCAGATAAAAAAAGTAATAATTCAGAAAGTTTTCTGAAACATCCACATTTTTCTGGTTTACTAAATGGGACCCCACCCTGACAGGCATGAGATTAATTTCACCTTTCATTAGCTGAAAGTTCAAACTTAAAATCTCCACAATGTGGAAGCAAAGAATGGCATGGACTGGAGAAAATCTCTGTAGAGATTCTAACAGAGTGATGTTCATTTTCTGTGCCTGCATAGAGGTTGGTTCTCTCTGCCCACTCTCTGAGCTAAACAGAAGCTGGACAGACCTGTCTATGTGGCACCAAGCCCAAGCTAATATATCCTGCCCTTGAGTGGGCTCAGTGTCGTGCTTATTACGACACTAGAGCTTCCAGCCAGGATGGAGTGTGGGCAGAATGAGCTCATGTCTGCTCAGAGACCCAACAGACTAAGCTTTCATCTGCCTGCAAAAAAACATGTAGGAATTCTTATAGTGACCCTTATTTAATCTAGTATGTTCATTGTTAAATTCTCCAATGTATGTTAGCAACTGCACAGCCTACCAACTCTAGGTTCTTTTTTTTTTTTTTTTTTTTTTTTTTACTATCATTATCAACCCTGAATCTGTGAACTTTCTGCCCTGATTTATTGTATTTTCAGGATAGTGCCAGCAAAACAGTGCGTTATTTTCTGTGAATTTGTTTTTTTCAGGAGTTAAAAAGCAGAGTGTATCTATGAGGCTTGAAGAGAATTAGAGAACGGGATCATCCCAGCTTTTTCCGGAGTCAGTAGCTAAAACAGTCGTAAAGAGTTTGTTGTTTTGTTTTACTTTGTTTTTCCTACTGAATAAAATCATAGCTGATTTTGCTGTGTCTCCCTCTGAAGTGAAAGTAATAAAAAGTTTTATTATACAGTATTTGTTCCACAGCAGCAGTGCAGTTGATGAGTTAGAGCAAAAACTGAAGGCATACACCATGTCTACAGAGCTACAACTTCACATAAACCTACAAATAGATCACATTTGAACATCTGAGTACAGAACTATTCTGGTATCTGAAGCACTGTGCTTTTTTTGTTGTGGTTGTTGTTGGTTGATTGGTCTGCAAAGTTAAAATAAATTTTCTTCATAATCTCAAAGGAAAAAGGTACTCAATAACATTGGAAGTCTAACTAGGAAAAAAAAAAAAAAAAGTGTTGTAATTTGGTTGCATTGAAGTAAAACCCTATGTACCTACCTCAATGACATCTGAATGAGAGAAACATTATTCTGAATCTCAGCTCTTAGGAGGTCATGACCTGTGTTTTTAGGGAAAAAACAAAACCAACAAAAAAAAATGTAAGACATGCTGATCACTGTTAGCCTGGTCAGTGTGGCACCAGCAAAAAACTTGGATCATAAATGGGTGACAGTCAGTGAACCTTTCACTCATATATGACTGTTTATCAGCCACAAATGACGCCAAGGGAGTTGAAATATGTTTTAACAGTCTGTTTATATTTTTCTACAGAGGTCTTAGTGCCACATAACTCATTTTGGCATTTTTTAAACTAAATTTTGCATTCAGAAAACCAAGCAAACAGTGAAGCTAATATTTATTTTTCAAATAACTATAAACATTGCACAGAGACACTCTGTGTCAGTCACTTTTAAAATGTTACCTTTTCTTAGGTACTTACAATCAAAATGAAAGTACAACCTTTGTATGATAATGGAGAAAGCCAGAGAATGAGCATAGCATGTTGTAGGGCAGAGCCAATAAAGAGTAAACAGATCAAGCAAGAGCTGTTGCAAACTATTCAGTCTGGGGGAGGGACATGTTTCTGTATGTATTTTCATTCTACATCCTGTTTTCAATGTCATAATCTTTAAATTAAAAAAACAAACAAACAAACAACAAAACTTAGTGTCATACTTGCAATGTAAATAACCCTATATGAGTAAGGGAGGCCTTTCTTCCTCTTTGCCCTTTTTCTTCTCTTTTCCCTCCTCTTTTTTATTATTATTTTATTATTATTATTTTTTTTTTCCAAAGTGGACTGAGGCCCTGATTCAGCGATGCACTTAAACACTTTTTTTTTTTTTTTTAAGCATATACTAAGTACTTTGCTGAGTCTGGGCCACCAGAGCTGTCACTTGTCACTGAAGGTCAAATCATTCTTGCTTCATTACTGTTGCACACTCTTTAGTGTGCATGCAAAAATAAATAAATAAATAAAAATATATACTATGATAAGAAGGAGATCATGACAATTATGTTGTCCTCAATACAACTTTTTATTATTTCCATACTTGGAAATAATTACATTTCCTGTCATTTCCACAAAGCAATTCTTCAGTATCCTTTACTATTTGCTAATGTCATTTTCCTCAGCTACCAAATTAACCCCATTAATCTAATTAGTAGAAATTCATAAACTGTCAACTGGCTTCTCCATCAGGACTGAACAAACATAGGTAAGTGAATAGAAATCTTAATGAACAATTTATCTGAACATAACGTTCCAGAAAAACAGATTTGTATTTTCCTCTGAGATTCACCCAGTGGGAAGGACATATCCCTTGACATGAATCCCATCATAAATCTTGAAAATCTCATGCAGAACCCAAAATATTTATTTTAATGTGTTATTCCTTATTTCTTTAAATTTTAGTCTGTTGGCAGCTACAAACTCATTCCTTTCCAGACACATTATAGCAATGCTGCAGTATGATTTGAGAGGGTCATTAACACTGGAAAAATTTCAAAAACAAAATCTGTAAATGCCCAAAGGAGCACAAATGTAAGATTGCACTGCTAGCACAGAATAATTTCAAAGTATAAATAATCCGAACAAAATTGATGAAAAATTAATTGTAGACTATTACCATTTCTGTCAATAATGATTATTTTCTGTACAGTAAAGCTCTTCACAAAGAAAAAATATAGTGTAAGTATTTTAAAGATGCCTCCCACAATTTCAATTAGCTATTGTGCCTGTGGTAATGTACCCTGATCTGGTGGAAGGGGATAAGGAGCAGAATGTGGCCCTCCCAATCCACAAGGAAATGGTTGGCGACCTACTACAGCACTTAGATGTATGCAAGTCAATGAGATCCACCCAAGGGTACTGAGAGAACTGGTGGAAGAGCTGGCCAAGCCACTTTCCATCATTTATCAGCAGTTCTGGCTATCGGGGGAGGTCCCAGTCAGCTGGCGGCTAGCAAACGTGACGCCCATCTTCAAGAAGGGCCAGAAGGTAGACCCGGGAAACTATAAGCCTGTTCGTTTGACCTCAGTGCCAGGGAAGCTCATGGAGCAGATTATCTTGAGTGTCATCATGTGGCACTTGCAGGGCAAACAGGCGATCAGGCCCAGTCAGCATGGGTTTTTGAAAGGCAGATCCTGCTTGACAAACCCGATCTCCTTCTATGACAAAGTGACATGCTGGGTGGATGAGGGAAAGGCTGTGGTTGTGGTCTACCTTGACTTCAGTAAGGCTTTTGACACCATTTCCCACAGCATTCTTCTGAAGAAACTGTCTGCTCATGGCTTTGACTGGTGTACGATTCGTTGGGTTAAAAACTGGCTGGATAGCCAGGCCCAAAGAGTCGTGGTAAATGGAGTCAAATCCAGTTGGAGGCCAGTCACTAGTGGCGTTCCCCAGGACTCGGTACTGGGGCCAGTCCTCTTTAATATCTTTGTCGATGATCTGGATGAGGGCATCGAGTGCACCCTCAGTAAGTTTGCAGACGACACCAAGTTAGGTGCGTGTGTCGATCTGCTTGAGGGTAGGAAGGCTCTGCAGGAGGATCTGGATAGGCTGGACCAATGGGCTGAGGTCAACTGTATGAAGTTCAACAAGGCCAAGTGTCAGGTCCTGCACCTGGGGCACAACAACCCCTAGCAGTGTTACAGGATGGGAGGTGAGTGGTTAGAAAGCAGCCTGGCAGAGAACAACCTGGGAGTATTGGTTGATAGTCGGCTGAATATAAGGCAGCAGTGTGCTCAGGTGACCAAGAAGGCCAACAGCATCCTGGCTTGTATAAGAAGCAGTGTGGCCAACAGGTCTAGGGAAGTGATTGTCCCCCTGTACTCAGCTCTGGTGAGGCCGCACCTTGAGTACTGTGTTCAGTTTTGGGCCCCTCACTACAAGAAGGACATGGAGGTGCTCAAGTGAGTCCACAGAAGGGCAACAAAGCTGGTGAGGGGTCTGGAGAACAAGTCCTACGAGGAGCAGCCAAGGGAGTTGGGATTGTTCAACCTGGAGGCTCAGGGGTGACCTTATCACTCTCTGTAGGTACATTAAAGGAGGCTGTAGCGAGGTGGGGATTGGTCTATTCTCCCACATGCCTGGTGACAGGATGAGGGGGAATGGGCTAAAGTTGCACCAGGGGAGGTTTAGGTTGGATATTAGGAAGAACTTCTTTACTGAAAGTGTTGTTAGGCACTGGAATGGGCTGCCCAGGAAAGTGGTAGAGTCACCATCCCTGGAGGTGTTTAAAAGACATTTAGATGTAGAGCTTAGTGATACGGTTTAGTTGTTAGTGTTAGGTCAGAAGTTGGACTCGGTGATCTTAGGGGTCTCTTCCAACCGAGGTGATTCTGAGATTTTGTGAAATGTGTGGAAAAAGTTTATTCAACCTAGATGATATTTCCTATTCAGTATTTAAATAATTTCTTAAGGTGATTAGAGATTACACCTTATTCAACATACAATTTATGAAAAAAAAAAAAAAAAAGAAACTTTTTGAGAAAAACAAAATTTCAGTTTTGATATTTCAGCTCAGTAATTATATGAGGTAGTGTTCCTCTCATTGTTTTTTTAGCCAGCAGCCTTAGCCCATATGCACGACTTGAAGGAATATCAGGCATGATTCTTGATCAGAGTGACAGCATTTTATTTTCACTGTGTAAAAGTGTAAATGTTTCCATGAGGTGAATCACAGGAGGTGGTCTCCTTATAGGAGATAGATCAAATCAATGGCATTTTTTAGCATAAGTTATTTCAAGGATATTGACCTATTTTGTTTTATGTAAAGTCTCTGGATTCTGAATACATTGTCTCAGTATTAGTCTTTGTTTTCTCTTTTATTTTTCATATTCTATTCTCTTCTATCTTATTCTTACCACTTGCTTTCATTGCAAACAAAATAGTTCATACTGTATACTACTCCTGATCTCTGTTTCTCCTGCAGGGCAGGCCCACATAAATGTTAATTAGTTATCTCAATGCTTGATTTGTGACCTGCGATGTTATCACAAATGTGGAACTTGAAAGAGATAGACTAATATTTAAGAAAAGGGACATTATTATTTAAAATATCAATTTCTGTTCTGAAAAATAGTCCAGACCCTTAGGACAGTTACTTGTTTCAGGCAGACTAAGGCAGGCAAAGCTGTACAAACATTTGATTGAACCTCCACAGTTAAAGAAAAAGTGAGAGTGTAGTAAAATAAAGAACTGTCTACATTTAGGAAGTTACTTTTATTTTTTGTTAGTTTGTACATGTTATATATAGTAGTATATGCATATATACATAAATGCATATAAATATGTATATACAATTTTGGAACCTTGAGAATTAGACATTATATAAAACTCATCTAATACAGTGACAATGACTTTCTAATCACAAAAGGCTTTCATCTGAATAAGCCTGAGTTTTCTTGTAATAAGCACAGTAGGTTGTTATTCCAGTATATAAAGAGAATGTGTAATTGCTGAGTACACAGATAATGCTATAATGACTTTTTTTTTTTTTTTTTCTTTTTTCTTTTTTTTTTTTCTTTTAAACAGTTAGGCCTTTAGGACTTTAAACTGTATTTTGTAAAAGGATATTTATGAATTAATAGATTAATTCATAAATTAATAAGCAAGCATTCTTAAATAGGTTTTACTGATATCGTAGCTTCAGGCAAATACTGAGGAGAAAAAGAAAGTACGTAGCTATGTTTTCTTTTGCTTCACTGTAAATGGAGAAAAAATGCCACATTTAAATGTCATTGACACAGTTTTTCTGTCCTAATTGGCATGAATGGCATGAAACATAGAAAAGATTGAATTAGAATAATTCAGTTGTAGAGATGGACTTGTGGTACTTAACCTTCTTATATCAAAACCATAGTTTTGTAATTTTCAGCACACTCTTTACAAAGTAAAAAACAAATAACAGCCAACAGAAACAAAACTGCATTTATTATATACTACTTGCACACATTAATTGTTGAGCATCAACCTATCTCATTAAGATTTATTTAATTCTTTGAGATAAGTCTATCTACGAAATTTGTAACTTTTGTAGTGACTTATGATTAATTTTTTTTTCAATTAAGTAAACAATGTGATAAGTATTTTATTGTGGTCTGTAAATGATATTTTTCAATGACACTTCAGGGTAACAAGATGCTAGTATCTCTACAGTAGTCATCAGAGTAAATTTAGCACTTAGAGCATGCTGATACATGAAGTTTTCCATTATATTTTATCTAAAACAGCTAATTAGGATAATATACAACCCATGTGGATGGCATTGGGTAATTAACATCACCCTCAGTACAAGGAAAGCATAGATTTATGAAATCCACTATTATTAAATACCCACATGAATTTCAACAGACTATATTTAGGAGATGTTTAGAACTCCAAGCATGTTTTGGAGGAATTATTAAATTTAAATTTTCCTAGAGTTTTGTGGGTCTTTGTAAATGCATTTTCAAGCAGGATTAATCAGTTCAGAGCTAAATAAAATTTCAAACTAATGCTCAGTTATACCAAAGCTTTACAATTTCCAATGAGCCCAAAGCTTCAATGGATGGTAAATATTAAAATAAAAATAAACAAACATTGCAAGTTTCAGCAATTCAGTAAAGGTAAGCAGCAGAATGTCTGATTACTTATCTAAACCTTAAAAACTTTTTAAATATGAGTTTCTGTGGAGGGTCCCTTTATTTCTGTGCTGAAAAATCCCCTTGAGAATCAGTTTTGGCATTTTTGCTGTTGGCTTCAGCCAAACCCAGGGAGTATAGTTAAATTCGATGAAAAATATTTTTACATTTTAAGTTAACCAAATTTCTCTAAACTTGGCTATGCTTGAGTCCTCGGCAAATGTTCAGTTAGAACCTCTATCTTTGAATTTTATTTTTTAAGAAGTTCATCTATCTATAATGCTAGCATAACAATTTGTATATATATATAACAAATTGTATAGTAATATATATATATAGTAATATATAACAAATTAGTATAGTAAACATATACTAATACGTTTACTGTTTACATGTATGTCTGAAACATTGATCACATTGAGTTACTTCAAGTTTAAAAATGAAAATTGTCCCTATACTTTCTACATGAACACAGTATACATTATAAAGTGATGAATCGTGATGAAAGTGGTAGTTTCTGTAGCAGCAGAAAATCTTAGCATTTAATTAGGTGGTGGTACAGTAGCAAGATTTAAACTTTTCATTAGTAAGGAGGTAACAAATCTAATAACTGGAAAGTTTAGTTTCAGATTTCTGTGGAAAAAAGAAATATGGTGGATGATTTTGTTTTAACAAGTATTGTGATGAAAAACAGTTTTAACAGAAAATGGTAGTATTGTTTTAAAGTCTCTCCTCTGCACTGTGTTTGGTGAGAGATTAGAGTAGAGGGAATTAGTTCTGTTCAACACATCATTGTCATGGTAGCCTTTAAATATGTTTCTGTCCCTGTTAGCAGCAAAAATGAGTGTTGCCGTATGTTTCCTCTCCATCACCACCATGTTACTGACATCAGCTGCAAACTTAGCTCACACTGCTGCAGAGACTGTTTCTGTGGCTTCTGTAGCAAGTATTTCAAGTAGTAGAAGCATATGTTTGCTTGTTCACTATCCAGAATAAACATATTTTTAGACATTTTTTGTAAGCTGTGACAAAGCACCATTTGTCTGCATAAAGCAGTATGGCAGGCCGCTCGCCTTGTGGTAGGAAAAAATTGTCTAGCAGTAAGTCTGGATATCTTTTTGGATATCTTTTTATCCCTGCTTACTGTACCTGGTCCCAGGGAATATAGTACTTGAGTCAGTTACTAAAGAAATTTAATATAGGAAAGACAAATTTGTTATGTTATTTCTATAAATTCACATCCAGTACATCACGGAAGGTTACTAGGCTCTTAGTAATGTTACACCAACTTAGTTTGGTGTAATGTGTAGCTCTGTTTTTCTCATGGCTCAGTTATTAGCTGACACATGTCAGCCTGCATCATCAGAAGCCTCCTCTTTATCAGGTTTTTCTCCTTTGACCTGTCAGGTGTGCGTGGCTCAAACACAACCTAAAATTAGCACAAGCTCTTCAGAGAGAAAGCAAGGATTTCTGTTAATAGTGCGCCATCCCAAGAAGAGTCTACTTACCACATGGTGTTTGATGTCCCATAGGCTATACTGAGGCAATTATAAAGGAAAACTGTTCAAATACATTTACTTCTGTATTTTATTTCACCATTTTATCTTTAAAACTGGAAGATATATGTTCTTACTCCGGATATATTGAATTAATATTTTTTATGTTATGAAGGGCTGGCACATTTCACTTGTCTCAACAGGGGAATGGGCAAGGAGTTGCAGTAATGTCAAACTTAATAATTAAAACATTGAGTCATTGCTACAGAGCAGCAGAGGAGGAATACAGAGGTCATCTTGTTTTACACTTTTCTTAAGGAATTGTGGGAGGAAATTATTTTCATGTGCTGGCAGCAAGAATATTCAGTGCCAAATTAAAAATCTGTTCAAGTTGTCAGAGCTACTTACTCCATTATTCAGGTTTTTGACAGTTTGCAGAACCACTGTGTCAACTGTTTGCAGAGTTACAAATTCTATTAGGAGTGCAATAAAGTTAAATAAATTATGAATTTACTACATGCACTGTTGCTCAGTTTGGTCTAAATTTAGGAGTAGGAAGACTTTAGAATTGCTGTGCTTTTACAGTTAATAGTGATGTTTTTCTGCAGACAGACATCAGCTGTGACATTTCTGTTCTTCATATTGTTGATACTTTTATATCAGTCATTCTGGAATGGGCATCAATAAAGTTATCAACTCATATAAATGGGTTAGAAACACCTCAAAAGATTGTGAGAGTAGTGGTGAATGAACCCTATCTTGTTGTTTTAATTTCTCCAATGTAATTTTCTTTTGTTGAGAGTGGCTTTTAATTTAATTCTAATGATCATCTAATGATCTCATCTGCTGTTATGTTCTTGATAGTTAAACAATTTAAATATATGATGAAACATTAGGTTTTGTGTTAGTTTTGCTTTCATAAAGAGAGTAGTCACTGCCCTAACAAAACTTGTTATATATATTTTTCCCTGAAAATGTAGGCTATACTTAGGAATAAAGTTTATTTTCTTCTTCCCTTATAAGCATTCATATAGGTACCCAGGCAATCTAACTGTAATCTGAAGGGCAGAAGCACTGACAATAATGCCTTGCACTTTGCAACCCAATTCAGTCTCTCAGGACACTACCCAATAACCACAAGTGATTCATGCTCCATCTCCAACAAGGAGCCCATGTTTCCACTGAATTGAGAAATGTGTGCAAAGGGATGTTTCTCTTTATCCTTTAGTGAGAGAATTCAATATTGAAAAAGTTGAATACCAGAATTAAGCCTCCCAGATAGTTAACATGTTAGTTTTAGCTTCATCTTTAACAGGATTCTCAGCCACAGCAGGTTTTCTTTGGAATGATTATTTAGATTTTGTCTCCTCTTTACTGTATATTATCTATCATTAAATATTTGGAATACGTCTTTATTATAAAGGTACTTTTCCTATTCAGGGGCAACTGTTACTGAGGGTTCATGCAGTTTTCTAACGTATTCAGGAAAAGGCTTATTGAGAAAATTTACGAAGAGCCAACAATAATTAATATAACTTTAGTAGTTGTTATGTTTTATTTAATAGATAAATTATACATGATTCCTAATAATCAAAGCATTTTTGAGCAGAAATATGAACTTAAAAGAAAGCTGCTCTCTGTTTCTGATGTATTTATTTATTTATTTATTTTTACTTAATATTATTACTGTTAACGTCTAGAAATAAAAGAGTGACCTGAGAATAATCTCTTAATGGGTCCTCCTAAATGTTTGCAGGCCAATGGGCTTTGGTTCATAAAGGGACTTTATTGCCTACATATCACAAATGGAGTTCAGTTGACTAATATAGCAATTCATAAAACTCTACCTAATCTAAGTAAGGGTCTTTAGTAATGGGTTTCACTTCATCAGACTGAAGCTATCTAAATTTTAGATGTCTACTTCACACTGACCATTCTGGCCTAAGTTAACTAGTGTAAGAAACTAGTTAACTAGTGTAAGAAAATAAGCATTTTTAGGAAATAATCTTGCTCTATATTAATTATATATCAAAGCCCACTACTTGACAGAATGAGTTGTTGAACCTCAAAATGAGCTTGTTACTGGATGCAGATTTAAGCCATCTATCTTGCTTCTTAATTACCTTTATTTTTATACCTAAGCAAGTGTGAATCACATGCAAGTTAGTTATTAGTAAAATAATGCTTCAGCCTCAGGCACTTCAAACCTAGAGGACAAAATAATGATAGTCTTTTGCGTTGTAAAAACAAACATGCCTTTCACACAGCTAATACAGAGTACAGACAATGTGAACTTTTACATTAACATGTGTAGACATATTCCCACACTCCAGGAGTAACCAATAGTTTATGGGCAGGGCTGAGATTTAGGTACCTTCTGCTCCTATTGAAACTGGGTGAAAAAAAAAAAATCCAGTAAGGAGAAGGCTCAGAACAGGAAACGGGTTTAGGATTCCAATCCCCATATATTCATTCTGTTCAAAGACACTTACCATCAAAATTAACAACACCTCCCTTGAGGAGGGATTGTTATTCAGGATTCCTTCCTGCCAGTCATGTGGAATGAGCAGGTGACAGAGAGAGACATTTTAACCTGTTGAGGCTAAATGAGAGACAAAAGGGTTGTGGGAATTCAGAGGCATCTCTCTGCAGATTTCCCAAAGGCAAGCTTTTGATATGTCCTTCTCATTCATCATATTGTATCTTTTAAACCCTACTTCGAGAATCTTGTTTTTCTCTATTTTTCTATGTTAAGAAACATAGGCCATTACTGGTGTTTGTAAACTGCAATAATGATTTGTGCCCAAATCTTTATTGCTATGACAATGGAAATGGCAGTTATGAATTTGGAGCTTATGTTAACTCATAAAAATGACCATGAACACTGGGGTAGTTGAGGTGGTATTCCGCATCTCCTAATGATGACTACTAATGTTTGCAGTGAGCTAATGTATTTTTTGTTGATTTCCAAAGTATGCATTAATCACCAAAAAAGCTGGAAGAGACTTGCAGACATCTTAACTCCGTCATTGAGAGACTGCTTTAAATGAAGGACTGAGTGATATCTAAAGACACAGACATTACAGAAAGAAATAGATCATACCTAAATTCTCGGAGTCCTAGACTGGAAGCTCTCACTAGTTCCAATAAAAAATAAATAAATAAAAATCTGATGTTAGGTGCTCTATAAGCAAATACAATACAAAAGAAGAAACCATCTCCTTTACTTTTAATTAAAATTTAGCACACTAATTTTTCACAAGATTTTTTGATTGCACTTGTTTTTTAGTTCTTCTAATGTCTCGTTATCTATGATGCAATCTTTATGATTGCAGGTTCCAGAAATATAGAACTGTTTTTGAACTTTTTTTGGACTTATTCCAGGTTCATCTGTTAAACTCATCAAACATGGTGTGAACACAGCTAAGCTTGTTATGTTTGAAAGAAGAATTCCAGATTATCAAGGTGATCAAAAGGGAAATTTACTCAAAATGCAAATTTGAATTGTCTTTTCAGGCTTCCCTACAGATTTTTGTGTGACATTTTTAGAACTATTCTTTCCACACAATATACTTTGCCTTGGTTTTAAGGGACTAACAGATAGTGGAGTTGTGTCACACAGTAGGAATGGTGAAAAGCAAAAAGCAAAATATGCTTGAGAGTTCTTCCTCACCATCTGTTTATATAGATCCTAGCTGTCATTGCAACAATAATCACATGGAAAAAATGCAGAGGGAATTTCTAACACTCATGTTAGATAAGAGGTAACAGTTGCCTTTTTTTTTTTTTTTAATATGCTGTCTTTCCTGTAGTACATCAACTAAGAAAGTTCTCTAAATTAATGCTATTAGCTTCTGCGTTCCTCATAGTGATCTTAGCGTTTCATAATGACATCATCAGATGGCCTCAAAACTTAATATACACATGCAATATTTCTCTTACTTCTGTTAACTCATGATTTATTTGCTAATGCTTATTTGTTGCCATTTCAATTCCACTGTACACAGATAAGGTAGACTTTGAGTTTATTTGAGCATGAATTTGTTTTTCCCACCAAAACTGTAAATCTGAGTAGCATTTCTACTGCTGTCCCAGATCCTCAGAACTTCCCAGCTGTTAGCAAGTGGGAATGATGGAAATGTAGCTCCTTGGCTTTTGTCTGGAATTATTTTCTTGTTTGTTTGTTTGTTTTGTTTTGTTTTGTTTGTTTGTTTGTTTTTAACTTCCTTTCCCATTTCTTCAGGAGCAACCAAGAAGAACTCCACCATGAATTTCTGTCTTTTCTAAGGCAGGGCAATTCTGTCCTTATTCAGAGTTTATTTTGAAGGTCCAATCCTACCAATTTTGTTCTGAGAATAATAAAAACTTACCTAAGCCTAAATATTAAGGTTAGCTACTGCTGCCAAGAGCTACAAGGTTCATCAGTCAGTAGTGCAGGACAGTGGTGTGCAGACTTGATATCTCACATCAGGTTGGTTCTGATCCATCTGGCTTAAATAGAAGTTCAGAAAGAAAAGAACTGACTGCTTCAGTCTCAGTTTTATTTTTTACTTCAGGCCTGATTTTGGCCCAAAGTAGTGCCAACTTTACAGTATTTATTTATTTATTTCCTAACTTTTGGCAATGCCTGTTCAGGGAGACCTGCCCTAGCAAGAGAATTCCTGCTTTAAAATATGGCTCACTTCTTCACTGCTGCAGTATGGTAAGCCTACTACAGTTGCTTGTTTCAGGTTTAGAGCTAACCTAAGCTCTATCCTTGTAAAGTCACTGGAGACCTACCAGACAAGTGGTGTTGAGGGAAAGTCAAACATTACTGGAAAGATCTAAATCTGTGCTGAGTGGAATGTTTGTAAAATATCGTTGCAAGAGTATGAGCTTGTAAATAATCCTAATGCCCTACCCCTTTGGGGAAAACATTGCACACCATCACACATTGCTCATTTCTTTATTGTTTTCTTACAGTATAAGAATATTTTTTATTAGACTAAGTGGGTTTTATAGTGTTGATTGTTAATAAAATAAGGTCTGGCTAGCATTGTCTTTCTGATTTAAGTAAACAGCTATTGCTTTCTGTATTGACTTTATGACACTTCTGTGAGCTTTGGTGTTGCTGATATAGTGAGGATGTATGGCAGTTCAAAATCAGATTGTAGATATCATGTGACAAAGTAATTTTTCTATCAACACAACCTCAGGGAAGTTTTTTTTGTTCTGCAAAAAATTAGGCACAGCTTGCAAAACAAGGCAAAACTCCAGTGATTAATTCCAGCCTTTACTTTGTGTGGAACAAAGAAAGGACAATGATCAGAGCCAGATTTAGTGTAATCTTGTCTAAAGCAAGCATCCTTTGATAGAGTAACATGGTAATTATGGTAATTGACACTGTGATTGGACAATAGAATAATGCAATGATCTTGCTGGATTTCTGCTCCTTGGTCGTTCCTTGTTAAGCTTCTGACAGACTTCATGATGTTTTATTGTGGCTTACATCTTGCCTTATCCATTTCTGTGCTATCCAAAAGTATTTGGCTATCAAAAGCTTTTATATATAATCCAAGATTTTTATATGTATATGCATGTATTTACTTATCTACATACAAAATTGACTTTAAGGATTAAATCCAAAGTTATGTGATCATCAGGCTCAGATCAGGTGACAAGTACCATTTAAAATCAAATGGAGGTAACTGGTATAACTACTTTGGAAGGATAGCTCTCATGGTTCTCTTAATACATTTTTATTTTAATATATTCATGAATAGCATGTGGAGCTGCTATTGTTTCTATTTTTAAAGATCGAGAAGGATTCATAGGAAGAATTTAATTGAAAATTAGATGAAGTTTAAATCAGTTTGAAAGTGTGAATTTTAGACTTTCTAGAGCCCCAAAAACTAGTTCTGCACTTTCACATCTTGAAATGGATCAGTAACTCAGCATCTATCTCCTACACAACATCACTGAGGTACTGAGAAGAGGCTTTTCTGTAACAAGGCTCCATGGCAAGTTTAATAACATTGGCTGTATTTGTATCTAGCATCCGCAGATGTGTGCAAGACAACAAAATCAGTATCTATGCACTTGATTAAGGAATGCTTCCATATGGTAGCTGTATGCCCCTTCTCCTCTCTTTCAGAAGGAGCGCTCCATACCCAAAGTTCTGTGGGAGGACTGGGTTTTATATAAATCAGTCTAGGGAACATACTATCCTCCCCATCTCAGAAAGCTGCCCTTATCTTAACTACTCATGTGTAAGAGAGTGGGTTAGAGATGCTCCCTACCTCTGCTGTTGACAATGTGACCACTTTGCAGCAAATTATTTATCTTCCATCTAAACAAATGGAAGAATGGCACTCTGGTAAAGATATTTGCTCTTTTTTATACATCCAAAGTCATTGGATTAAGTTGAAGAACAATCTAAGAGGCAGCCACGAAAATCACTGACTCACAACTGTTTTTCACTGAGTTTGATGGAGAAGCTGGGAAGGCATTTTATAGGACAGCACTCCCAGTTCTAAATCCCAGAAAGAAAGAGGCATCTCTCCTATTTCACATTCTTAAGCCCTACTTATTCTCCCATGGATCCTTTTGTATTTTACATCAGATATTCAAGATATATACTCACACCTCTTCCATAACCCTAGAAGAAGCAGAACAGATGTTTCTCACCTTCTTTTCAGTGGAGTGGTCTATTCCACTAGATATCAAATCATGTTTTTAGTTTCCCTTGTGGCAGACGTATTCTTGCCTGTAAATTTTCAGTGAGATAGGTGTGGGATGCTTATTCCCCTCCTCTCTTGACCCAATGACTAGGGCTTGTTCCTGGGATGTAGGCATTATGGCTTCCTATTTCTCCAGTAGACACTGAGATCCTGTGTCCTCCTTCCTGCATGTGAAGCTATTATGACAAAAAATGCCCTTCTCTTTCAGAACTATTTTGTGAAAAAATAGGAATACAGTGGTCAGATGTCTAATTTAGGTAGCTAGGTGCATAAATTAGTTTTTGCTGCAAGTGTCAGTCTCCTGGGGATGTCTGACTCCCAGACATGGTTTTGCAGAGGCATGGAAAACCACTGTATGCAACCTCGTATTTCTCTCTTCAGCATTTCCTTGTGTACGTCCCTGCAACTGTGCACTAAGGTCAGACAGGCCCAGGTCCCCCATTGTTCCTCTGGTGAGACAGAGGTGCTCCACTCAACATCCCTGCAGCTGGCACATTTGACTTTGGACTGAAAAGCACTGAACAACACAAATTCTCTTGTTACTTCCTGGAGCTGGGATTAGGTTCCTAACTCGTGGTTGTGGTTTCAGCTAGTTGACAAGACCCCTTACAGAAAGGAATATTTAGCATTGCAAATCATGAAGACTTCTGTGGCTTGGACTCTAAGTTATTCTCCATTCATCACTCAGAGACAGCTTTGGCAGAACTGGGTTGCTGGCTTGTCCTGTAACTGGTTGAATTAAAGATTCTGAAAGTGATGAAATCCTCTTTCAAGACCAGGGATTAATAACGTGGCTGCCATTAACTGTTAAGTGCTGTTTTGTGACAAAGTAAAGGGACCAGCTATTCAAATACTCAATTATTATGTCAATGTGTTCCACATCTCTGGGCACCTCTCATTCTCTTTTGTGTCTCTCACTCCTTACACTTTCTTGCATTTTCCAGTGTGGATTACTCAGTTCTGCTCCAGCTCAGGGACTATGTCCTACTACAGACGCATTGAAAAACCCTAAATTTCCTCATTTTACACCTGAAACAACAAAGAGATTGAGCCAAAACACAAGACATTTCTGAAGTTTCTGAATGTACTTAATACAAGGCAAACCTCATGTGGAAAGAGATCTCGATCTTTTATTGTTCCTTTTGGTGACACTGATTGTTTTTTCTTGCTGTTTCAGGCTTTATTTAAAAGGTCACAGTGGAACAGCTGGAAAACAGAGTAGCCTGATACTACATGGTGCTGAATTCAGTACAAAAGATGCTGACAATGACAACTGCATGTGTAAATGTGCTCTCATGTTAACTGGAGGTGAGTACAACTCTGAAAACATGTGGTATATTGTTAGGAATCTGCTCTGTTTTCCTTAAGCAATCATGGATGAAGTTGAATTCATGGATGTGTAAGTACTGTGTGAAAATTCCTTTTATTATTATTACTCCTACTCTTTTCTTTATGTATGTTGTGGTAGTGCCAACACCCCCAGGTTCCTATCAGCAGGGAAGGGTTTATTCAGAGATGCAGTCAGTATACTTCTGCACCGAAACTGTTGCAGCAATTTCAAGAGGGAAAGGTTAGTGTTATTGTTGAGTCAAGAAAGGTCAAGTAAGAGAGAATAAACTAAGAGATGAAGAAAAGGGGAAGATCCTTATGAGAACTGGGAAAGGACTCACCCAGAAAAAGAAGAAAGGACATGTAAATAGGTTATTAGAAGGTAAAGTTTAAAAGTTCCCTAAGTTCACTTAGGGGGTGATGCTATTATTTAAATAATTACAGTGATTAAGCTTTCTGTTTGTCTTATACAAGCTATTTAATTAGTTAATGTAATGGCTAATTCACTCACCCGTGAAAGAGTAGACCTACAGCCCCCTGTTTAAATTGTGACACCTTGCTGTTCTAGAACTTTTAAAACAGCACAGAGAAGTTACACTAGGATGGGTTTAAGTATAAAATCAAACTAACTTCAAGCAAGTGTAGTGAATATGATTAATATCATTTCCCTCCATTGTGGAGGGGGAATATCCATTATCTCCCCAGACAGATACCTAAAGGTCTGCACAAGAGTGAGAACTTTTGCAAATGTTGCTTATTCTGAGTCCATGAAGAGGCAAGCTCATTTTTATCTCTATCATGTCACACTAGAGCAGAAAGCTTGTATTAGGATTCTTTGGTTTTTAGAATGTATGACCAAGAAAGGCCCTTATCTTCACATCTGATCTTCTAAGAATCTCCCTCAGTGATTTCTAACATGCCTGGGGAAAAAAAAAAAAAAAAAAAAAACAACCCTATAGCATAAAAGTTATTCAGTGTTTTGGATCAGACTTTTAAACTGATATTATTTGTGGTTACTGGCACTATGACTGCATCCAGCTCAGGCCACATTCAGGCATATATGAGCCTCTTAAGGCTATTATCTGCTGACAGAAGATGTGTTTCTGTCAGTGGAAATTTGCATCAAACACACAGCCTACCTCCTCATTCCTTTTGCTAATTGGAAGTTGCCCAGCTGGGAGAATCCTTAAGGAGCCTGCTTCTCAAACTTTCCTAACTTCCTCTACTAAAATCTTATTAAATGGAAAACTTCAATTTAATGAAAGTTTCTGTGGGAAACTTTCTAGAAGACAGGCGATCAGATGATACCTTCCTATTTGTATAACAAAGGTATCTGACCAGTTCTGGGGCAAATAATGGGAATTAAGAGTTTATTTTAATTAACAACTGATGATCTTTCCCCTCAAAGATCATGCTAAAGTAATGTATTTCACTTCCAGAGCGGGTCACAGTCCAGTGAAAATCTCCTAAATGTGAGTTGTGTCTGTGGTGAAGTGCAGACTCATTCATGTTTCTGAGCTGCCTGGAAACACCTCCACTCCCAGACATCTAATTCTGGGAGCTGAGGGTTTTGTTTATTTTCTTACCCTGACTTCTGTGGCAGGTCATTGCCCTGCTAAGGTCAGTCAGCTGTTAAACAACCATTTCACAAGTTTCACATATATTTTGCTGCAGTAGTCCTGTAAATCAACAGGAAAACCACATATTGGAATGTACTGGTAGCAAATGAAAGGAATAAGGTGGAGGGGGGGGAATTACCAAAGGGTGAGGAAATCACAAATAGAACACATCATTGATCTGTAAAAGGAGATGCAGCTAGGCTTCAGAGAAAGGTGACTGAAGCAGCTGTGTTACACTAAGTTGTAGTACTTTGAGAAATACCTCAATCATGCAAATTGCCATAAAAAAATGTAAATTGATCTCCCTGCTAGATTTCTCCTCAAAAACACCTTTTGCATTGCTTCATGAAATAGACCTTTTCATTCCTTGAGAAGTAGCAGAAATTGAATTAAATACCAAAACATTTGTTTAACAAATAGATGTCAGTTTTGTGCCACAGAAAAAGACTGATTAAGAAAAGTAGCAATCCAAAAGAGGTTTTTGGGAAACCTCTCTTTTTTTTTCTCTCTCTTTTTTTTTTTTTTTTTTCCAGAAGATATCAGACTCTCTGTTAGTTTTGGCAGCATCACAGACAGCACTTGAATGATGAATGATATGAAATCTAAAGGCAGGTTCCTTGCTATCTTGACAGTTCCGATGATCCCGTTATCTCTATGAGGTGAACTGAATATATTTATGTCAGGAAAAAAGGCTGAGATAAGCTGAAGCTCGAGACTGTGATATGGTTATAGTCAAGGCTGAAAATAAAAATGTAAGGAAAACACACATTTCTCTCTGTGATCTTACTAGTTGTCAGTTTTATTTGTTCTGTATCAAAAATATTCTCTCACTCCTCCTTTCCCTCCTTCCTCTCCCTCAGAATAAAAAATTAAATAGTGGAAGAGTAGCATCAACAGAATTTTGTGTGTGAGCTCCTTGTCCTTTTGAGCACCATATTCTGCTAGCTGACTCTATCTTAATGTTGATTTTAGGGAATAGTTTCCAAATGTATATGCCTGAGCTGGATTTTTATATCCTGTGACCTTTTTGTGGTAGTTAAATATTTTAGTTAGTTTTTGTGGAAAACATGGAAAATTTCAACTCAGCAACCTCGGTTTAATTTAAGTGGAGACAAGGCATATTTATTCACATAATTTCTTCATTTAAACCTAAAGTTTGTTAAATAGTGTCACTTTTTCTTTTGTGAAAATAACCATCAGGGACTGGTGTAACATCTCAAGCCTGTAAACTGAACAAAAGCTTTTATTTCCATATAATATCAAATGTTATGAATAGAAGAGTACCCCAATGAGCATACATACTACGTTTTGCAAGATACATCAGTTAAAATGTAACAAACTCTAATCAGAATGAAGCACTGATTAGATGTCCAAGGTACTTCAGACAGATTGCCAATAGAAGAGCACTTAGCATCTCTGGATAAGATCTGCGGGCAGCAGGCCATGTCAGAGCATCCTGCCAGGATACCACCTGTCAACTGAGTCCCAGAAATTGTTTGTGCTATCATCTACAGGCACCACAAAATGACTTACAGTAACTTGGCCCATAGTAAAAGTCTTAATGCAATTTGCTTTGTTTTGCATTTGAGAGACATTTACACAGGCATTAACATTGCTTTTGATGGTTATGTGACAACATTGCTAAACTCATGATGCCTGAAATAAAATAGCTTGCCAAAGTGCTGGGGAGACTTTCTAGATGCCTAGCTAAGATTGAAACAGCATAGAATGACTGAAAGATTTTTATTTATTTATTTATTTTTTTGAATTGACTGGGAACAGAGGTCCATTTGTCTGCAGTCTCCTTTCTCTGACAGCAGTCAACAGCAGATGCCTCAGGATGGGCGTAAGAACAATACAAATAGATGATACTTCCCCTGAATATTTTCCCAGTCTCAACATTTTGCATATCAGAGGCTTCCTGAGTCAGACACATTTCCCATGTATTTAGCAATCCTCAGTGGATTTCTCCTCTGTTTGGTAAAACGATGTTCAATGAAAGTCCCAAACAGTGATGCATTTATTGCTTGTTGTTTCACTGCATTTTTTTTCTCCAAGTGGCAAATTTTTTGAACCTCCGTCAAGAGCAATATAGAGGATTCTTCTCCTGTCTTGTAGGGAAGTTCTTGGCTAAATGTAGTAGTCTATCCATATATAGTCTAATCAGAAAAACCCACCATTTCTGTTACATTTTGTTTGAAACAAAAACTTTGAAAGTAGTACCTCAGTACACTTGAAAGTTTTTGACCTGAACCCCAGAAATCATGCCCACTTACAAAGAAAAGCACCAATTTTTAGGTTTTGTATATTGTTGTTTTCATGAAGATGTTCCAACAACTTTCACAGAGTATAATTTATATTACCTAACAGTTTGTAGATAGAAAAATATCGCCACCATGTAGATAATAAGTGACTGGAATTGGATTGATTTATGCTAAAAATGTTAGATGTATTTCATTAGATAATGAAATGCTACTGAGCACTTTTAAGAAAATCATCACTGTATTATGCTGTTTATAAAGGTTAAGTATGGACAATAGTAATAAAGGAGATGACAAACCAGTGACTGACTTAAATATTAGTCTATACATTTAGAAGATCAGAGCATGCTTACCAGTCTGTAAGTTTCATGTTATTTTTAGCTTGTGATTTATTAGAATTATAAAAGGACTATATTGTCTATGTGATGTGAAAAGCTAGTGACTTAACATCCTATGTCCTGACAGTTAAAATCTTATTTAATCCTCAGAGATTACGTGCTGCTAAATCTTAGGCTAACCAATCAAACAATAAACAATAACTCTATCAAACAATAAAAAACAGGCCCGGAAAAAAACTCCAGAGTTCTTTTAGTTCCTCTCCAAGAGATAGAATCTTCTCTAGCTATTCTATTCTAATTCTATTATTAACTATTCTATTCTATTCTATTCTATTCTATTCTATTCTATTCTATTCTATTCTATTCTATTCTATTCTATTCTATTCTATTCTACTCTACTCTACTCTACTCATTATTTCTAATGATAGAGATTCATTCTTGCAATACGTTACTGAGTTTGTCTACCCTTAGTATAAAAAAGCTTTTCTTGATGTCTTAACTAAATCTGTGACAACTTAAGTTTGTTCTGTCTTGGTCTTGTCCTGTCCTACATTACTGGAAAGAATAAACCATAGCTTTTCATTCTTTAGAATAAATGCTTTTTTTTTTTTTTTTTTTTTTTTTTTTTTTTTTTTTTTCAAGCAGACTTCTTATGGATTTGAGATTGTTAGCATTTCCTTTCTGTCTTTTGTATTCTGGATTAAACAAACCTAAATCTTTACTTTTACATTCACTCTTTTGATCCCGGTCAAGTTGCTCCATGTAGAACTTAAGGTGTCATATAAAACAGGACCCAATTTTCTAGCCAAGAAGTTTTCAGACATAGCCTAAGCATTACCATCTAATTCCTCTAAAGGAATTAGAAGCTCAGAAACATTGAAAACTTTCATAAAATAAATTGTCTTTCAATCAGTGAACACCGTTCAAATATTTTTGCATTAAATATTTTTAAATATTAAATATTTTTAAATATTTATTTTAAATATTAAATATTTTTGCATTTCTTATTAGCTTTATTGCCAAATGCACTAAATTTTATGAACAAACCCAAAGGCCTAGAGACAGATATTGGCTTTTCTTAGAATGCATTTGTCCCATAAAGGCATACAAATGTACAATTCAAACTTTGGATATGATTGAACAGACTGTGTTTGGATCTTACTGTATTTGGAAACATTCATTGTAATCATGAGGGAGAGGAGAGACCAATGTGTAAAGAAAGGGTCTGTCATCAACTGGTCACCTATTCCTTTAACATGTAAAGACAACTAATATCCTGTCATCAAAGCTAAGTGATCACTAGTAAGCTTGCAATTCAAGCAAGATTTACAGTGCATTTTTGACTGATGAGCACTAGGTTACTAAAAAATAATTTTACATGCATACATGTTTAACTGCAATTTATACAACAAGCCAAAGCCAAAAGCTGTTAGCATTGGCATACTAAAACCCTTTTTACATTGGTACTTTCAACAATGAAGATTCTGCCATGTGAAGATTATATTTGTAACTTCATAAAACCTTTCCAAAAGATTTCCATTATATTTTTCTAGTAATAACATCACTCATTTGAGCAATGCACATTTATTAGGTAGGGTTTTTTTTTTTTGCAAGAATTTGTGGAAATGATCTCAATACTTTCATATTCAACCAAAGATACAGTAACAGCAGGCCTGTGAGGCTGCTCTGGTGATAGCTTGTTTAAAATGAACTATTCAAAATAAATTTATTTAATGGAAAGAGCTGACATGAATTTTAATAACTTCTCAGTGGTAATAGCAAGAGTAATTATAATTAAAGAGCAAAGCATAGGATTCCACAAAGTGTCAGTGTGTTTTAACTGTTCCAGAAGATCAACTGTCTACAAGGGTGATTCATGTTTATTTGTATAGCTGAACTTTCAAACAAGCAATGCATTATCTAAATTACTTTCTGTTTAGACAATATATTTTATGACCTAAGGATTTTTATTGCAAACAGAGATGATAGCATTGCCTGTACTATACAAACAAATTATTAGAAGTGGGCTAACCTCAAAAGACTGTAAGGCTCTCCTCAGTTCAAATAAGCAACTGAAGGCCAGATGGTGATGACTTGAAGAAACTACCTGTGTTTCTGAGTACAAACTCTCTTAATCACTTCATGAAAGCCTCTTCTTTATCTCTGCATTAGTCACTTTAAAAACTTTCTCCTATATTTCTCACAATATCGACCCTTCATGATTCACATGCATGATCCCACAGGAATTATTGCCAAAAGTTATATCTGAGGTTAAAATCTTACTGCTATTCAGAGGGTTCTTGATGTCTACTTGGGAAAGCCATTACCTTATAGTGAAAAAAATAAACAAGATTTTTCATGGGAGGAAATCTCCTGAACTTCAGAAAATATTTACTTATTGAGAGTGTTCCTTGGGTCAGACTGTCTTACAGCCCTGGAACTGCTTTGTTTCGTGTTTTATACAGTGTCCAATATTGCAGGTATCTCTTTCAGGTACTTCAGTTTTATGTTACATCATAGCTACCAAGAAAGGTGCTGGTTCTTTTCCTCTTTCCTTTAATTCATACAAATATCTGAAAGTCATGCTTGTGGAAAAACAATTCCTTTACATGTATCCAAACATTTTGATTTGGTTTTGAGACAAGGATGTTTTATGATAATCTGAGGCCTCATGGGGAATGAATAGCTTTTAGAGCACTACATGAGAGGAAGGAGAAAAGTAACTATATACATGTATATGGTTACAGACACACACACACACACACAAACACACAAAGTATCACAGAATCACGGAATTGTCTAGGTTGGAAGACACCTCCAAAATTACCAACCCCAACTTCTGACCTAGCACTAGCAAGTCCTTCACTAAACCATATCACTAAGCTCAACGTCTAAACATCTTTTAAACACCTCCAGGGATGGTGACTCAACCACTTCCCTGGGCAACTGATTCCAATGTCTAACACGTTCAGTAAAGTTCTTCCTAATATCCAACCTAAACCTCCCCTGGTGCAACTTTAGCCCATTCCCCCTCATCCTGTCACCAGGCATGTGGGAGAATAGACCAATCCCCACCTCGCTACAGCCTCCTTTAATGTACCTACAGAGAGTGATAAGGTCACCCCTGAGCCTCCAGGTTGAACAATCCCAACTCCCTTGGCTGCTCCTCGTAGGACTTGTTCTCCAGACCCCTCACCAGCTTTGTTGCCCTTCTGTGGACTCACTTGAGCACCTCCATGTCCTTCTTGTAGTGAGGGGCCCAAAACTGAACACAGTACTCAAGGTGCGGCCTCACCAGAGCTGAGTACAGGGGGACAATCACTTCCCTAGACCTGTTGGCCACACTGCTTCTTATACAAGCCAGGATGCTGTTGGCCTTCTTGGTCACCTGAGCACACTGCTGCCTTATATTCATCTGACTATCAACCAATACTCCCAGGTTGTTCTCTGCCAGGCTGCTTTCTAACCACTCACCTCCCATCCTGTAACACTGCTAGGGGTTGTTGTGCCCCAGGTGCAGGACCTGACACTTGGCCTTGTTGAACTTCATACAGTTGACCTCAGCCCATTGGTCCAGCCTATCCAGATCCTCCTGCAGAGCCTTCCTACCCTCAAGCAGATTGACACACGCACCTAACTTGGTGTCGTCTGCAAACTTACTGAGGGTGCACTCGATGCCCTCATCCAGATCATCGACAAAGATATTAAAGAGGATTGGCCCCAGTACCGAGTCCTGGGGGACGCCACTAGTGACTGGCCTCCAACTGGATTTGACTCCATTCACCATGACTCTTTGGGCCCAGCTATCCAGAGAGAAAAGTAAGAGAAAAAAAATTAACACAAAAATGTGAAAAAGCTGAAAGATAGGAGAAAGTAAACCCAACATCATAAAGTAGTATTAGGAAATTTCTTCTTTAAAAATTGTACAGTCTCATTAACAAGAACAGTATAGTAGGCCAAAAAAAAAGACGCTCATTAAAAATATTTTGGAAAAAAAAAAAAAAAAAAGTAATTATTTAAAAGAGATTTGAGTAGGTCCTCACAGAACAATTTTTAAATATTGTGCATCTTCAACTCATTCCATTGTTTAACATAGATTTTTTAGGGCACCACTGGATACCTTTTACCTAAATGTCCATTTATGTGTCTGTTGCTATTCCTTTAAGATGAATGAAATGGTAACTAGCACAGCTTGCCATGTCTTCATCCCAGCATCATAAACAGAACCCAGCTGCATCTGTGTTCCAGCTTTGAAAAATAAGGATTAGATTTTCTCTGTTTAAATTTGTCTTAAGTTTCTACAAGATTGTACTCTGGTTACAGTAAAACATCAGCTGTACAGCTTTCTCTTTCTTTGCTTATTACCCCCTTAGGTATATCAATGTAATCAAATAGAGGTCAATTGTATCAAAATAGAAGTTTGCCAGAATATATCTGGCATAGATCCTTCCCTCAAGATTTCATTATGAAGTGTTAGTTCTGAAAAAAGAAGACATTTTATTTAATACTTTAAAAAGTATTATCCAAAATCTAAGAAATTACTTTACAAGGCTAGAAATATAAATTACATGGATTTGAATGCAAAGGACAGAGTAAAAGCACTGAATTTATAGGCTAATCACTGTCAATATCATATCAATAGTAGTGGGGTATAGCTTAAAATACAATGTCTTCATTATAGATAGATAAAAGGCTGGATATGAGGAAATCGGAGGATTCACTATGCCAATGCACATTGTCTAAAAGGAGCTTCTAACATGTTAATTCCATTTTCAAAAGTTAGAGGGGGAACTGCACTGAAAATTACAATTATACATTTCAGTCCACAGTGACACCTGCAGAGTTTAGTAGCCACTTGTTAGACAGCCATTGTTTGCCTTTACTGGTGGTGCCTGAAAAGGGGGTCCTGGACAGATTACAATGCTATGATACGCAGTCTGTAATTACTTTTTAAAAGAAAGTAACATTTAACCACTAAAAGTAACAGCCACTATGTAATCTTTATGACCTTATTTGCCTTAAAACATAAAGGCAAATGTTTTACCTTTTTATGACTGTATACAGTGAATTCAAACTTGCTATAAGCACACCTTTGGTGTACAGCTGTGCATAAAAAGGTAAAACAGTATTACATGGAAGGATACATAAGACCTATGCTGAAGATTCACAAAGACTATAGGTCTTACTGTAAAGAAAGAACTGCAGAAATCTTTCTGACAAATAGAGCTTCTCATCGTCAAGGTTAATATATTCTTGTCATTGGGAATATTAGCTCTTTGCAGTCTGGGGATTCATTCTGCCTCTCTCAATCTGAACTAAGCATCTTTACATTATATTAAATAGATACCCTGTAAGGTCTGGAAGAGAAAAATTCTTTTCCCATCAAGATATACACCAAAACTCCCACTAACTTCAATGGAGTCAGCACATCACCTAGTTTATCTTTGTCAGATTGTGTTCTGTAATCTCAATGTTGCCAAGTTTCAAACTGATTGGGGTTTTCCTTAATATTCAAACTCCTATTACAATCTAAAATTCACCTTTACATGAAAATGTTTCAGCTTTTCATACTGAAAGCAAAACCAAAACAAAACAGAAAAAACAAACAAACAAACAAAAAAGAAACAGAAACTGAAAGAAAAGTTGCCTTATTTTTATGTTATTTTGTTGTTGTTTTTGTTTTGTTGTGTTTGATAACCTCTGTAACTCTTGGAGGCCTGAGATTAAAATCATACTACAAAGATGCTGCAAGCAGAGCCCAGGGCTCTTCTATTCTAACGTGCACAAGTGGTTTGAGTGGAATTTGCTCACTACCTGTAAGTGTCTTCATCACAGTTAACTAGTTTATTTTTTTTATTTTTATTATTGGAGATCTTGGGGATGTAATCAAGAAGGGTTACTGATTAATCTCATCTTAAAGCAAATAGTTAAAATAGATATGAAGAATCACACTGTTTTCACCACTGGTTCCATTTTCTCCATGAGTTAAAGACATAAATACATCTACTATAGAAGTCTAAAGCCAAGATGATTTTTTTTGCATACAATTTGCAACCACAGCTGTACACCAAAGGTGTGCTTATAGCAAGTTTGAATTCACTGTATACAGTCATAACAAATGGTAGCAAAACCTCTGTAATTGTTAGTAATATTCACAAGTATTTGATTTCTGGATTATTTTCAATATTATGCTAATAGAGCACTCACATAGGTAGAGTATGGTTCTACATGCATTTTCTTTGACAGAAATCTCCAATTTAAAAGTTCCTGTGCTGTTGCATTTCTTTTTTATCCCAACTCCTCAGTTGGGATAAAGCTTCTCACCTTCAGTTATGCTAACACAACAGTTCATGGAGGCATTCTGTAAACCAGATTGATGGTTTGTCCTCAAAAATAAAGTTTTTAGTTAGTTAGTTAGTTTGTTTGTTTGTTTGTTTTCCCTAAATCTGCATCATTTCACTTTTCAGAAGAGTCTCACAGTGCAGCTGAAGGAACAACAGTCTAGAAGAAAAAGCATCTGGGGAAGATATTTCTAGTCCTGTCTTTGCAGTAGAATAAAATATACGAGGCTGAACCTGGATATCAAGGGTCATTGAGTAGGAAGCACCTCTGACTGGGAAAAAAAACAGGCAGAGTAGGGTGTCTGGAAAAGACAGCACTTTCTAAGCTTACCTAAAACACCAATCAATAATATTTGTAATATTTTTTCTTAGTGTTTCTGTTTAGCACATTTCAAAATATGGTTTAGGAAGCTCAAGATTGAATATAGGTTTTCACATTCAAGATGGTAGGAAGATTTGGGATTGAGTGTGACTTTTCTGACCCAAAGTGTACATGCAGTGAATTTACCTTGATTGAAGTTGGCTATACTGTCACCTAAATACATACACACTCATGTAAACATTTAAACCATCTACTCATGCGCATAGGTATTCTGACTGAAGATCGATGTCCTATGGTATTGTCTTTGTCTTCAGCATTTAGTCCTTTCATTCATTTGCAGAGTCTGGTTTTAAAATTTATCTTAGTCTTAAAAATGTCTTATCTGTGTTTTAAAGACAAAGTCTATCTCCTTGTACACCACTCTGAATACTGATGATGCTTTACTGTAATATTGTAATTACTGTAAGAGCATAGCACAAATGTACTTGCAGCTTATGCTTCCTAAGAATATCTAACCTAAAAGCAAAAGTAAACTGTCTGATCAGCAGAACAGTCACAGTTAAAGCAACAGAAAAAATACTGGTAAATGAAATTAAATCAAATCATACTTTTGTTCTAAATAACCAAACAAGCAGAAATTATGCAAATTACTTATGAGTTATAGTCTTATTATGATATGTTTACATGAACTGGGTGATCTATAATATTGTCTAAGCACACAAAGCAGTTTATTTGCCTTTATTGTTCCTATTCTTGCTTCACATGCAGTGTATACAAACTGAAGGAGTTAAATACTTTTCCAGATCTGTCAATAATCAGTGTATTCTCCAGCACAGCTGAATACAGAATAATAAATAAATAAATAATAGAAATAGGAAAGCAATATTCATCATCACCACATTCCAGAAGTGTTTATGAGCTTCTGAATGTCAGAAGTTACTAATCAGCTAAACTTATAAAACAAAATAAAAATGTTAAGTGCATTTGCAGTTTAATTGTTTATCCTTAATGGTTTCAGGCTGGTGGTTTGATGCCTGTGGCCCCTCCAATCTCAATGGGATGTTCTATACGGCTGGGCAAAACCATGGAAAGCTCAATGGCATCAAGTGGCACTACTTCAAAGGCCCCAGCTACTCCTTGCGTTCCACCACCATGATGATTCGACCCTTGGACTTTTAAAGGCATTCAGTGGTGGATCCAAGAAAAAAATCAGAATGCCACTGTTCTTGACAGCACTGGTATCACAGTCTGAAGGTAAAAGGTGAAGGGCTTCTTGGAAACAACATGTAGGGATGATGCAAAGTCACTTCATTATCACTTCGTAGCCTGCAAAAACTCCCCACCAGTCACCCCATGTCTTGATGACATGGAGAGGCTTGGTTTCAAAGAAGGTGGCTGCAATGATTTTCCAGAGAGGAACAACTGGATCCAGTTATTCTGACCAAATCTGGTGTTTCTCAGTGGATTATTGTTTTTTTTTTTTTTATTTTTTTTTTTTTTTTATTTTATTTTATTTTATTTTTTTTTTATGTTTTATTAAAAAATAGAAAATATACCAGGTTATTCTACAACACCATCAGAATTCCAATATAGGAAACATATCATCCATGGTACATTGAGGAAAAGTTTTTCAGCAGTGAAATACCATCATTATACACATTAAAAAAGGATTATAAAGACACCTTTTTTAAAACTCATTTTAAAGCACTGAAGATGACCACTCCAATTACTGTTTTTCTTAAATGAACTGAATTTGAATGGGCAGATGGATTTATGTTATGATGATTTTATATCCCAGAATCAAATAATTTGTGTTAATAATTATTTTTATTAAATATTGGAAGGACATATTTCTCAAAAATAAACTGAGTCAAATTATGAAGAATGGTGAGTGTAAAAAACATAAATTCTTCAGTTGCTCTGTAGAAGTAAATGAGGTAATTGGCATAATCCCTGAGCTAGGATTTATAGTGTGATAACAAACTTAGATGTGTTTTGAGCTTTTTCCTTTTTTTCATTAAAGGCAGTCTGAATGTCACATAAGAAAATTGATGGAAGGTTTAAAGAATGTGAAATATTATCCTAAAGAAAATATGGGATTTTGCATGGAATATTTCCACCAAAAGAACACAGAAAGGCAAACTGTTAGGGTATATAAAAATGACATAAATGCATAGCTTAAATCAATTAATTCATTTTACAGTATCATTGCATGTGCGCAATTTATCATTCATTATTTTACTTTTTATTAATTTTTTGTTTCTTCACTCTGTTATTACATTTTTGTGAATATCAGAAGCATGCCAGGTCTACACAGTGCTTAGGCTACAACTATTAAAAATACTCAGCAGAACTGTATAGACAATAAAGAATTGTGAACTGTAAATAGTATGTTTATATTTCCTGTAATGGTTCTTTAATTTGTACGTGTAGCCCTGACCCTACTCAAAGGGTTCTAAGCCACAAAAGGGTATAAATATTAAAGGAACTTTAAAAGACTGCTTACAGGTTTCCACTGTCATAACAAATAATTCTGATATATTAAAATATTGCAGAAATGTGTAGCAAGATGCACAATGCGGCTGTTGGTAAGGATAAAGTTCCTATGAAAACAACCAACAAAGTAGTTGGTTGGCCCATGAAATGAAGTTATAGAGAGAACTCTTTTTCAATTATAGTCCCTCATGATTAATCGTATTAATAAAGTACATTAAGGAAAGTATCTAGCTGTCATTCTACTTCTGCTAATACATAAAAGGAAATGCCTTGCCCTGCTCCCACTGAAATTAAAAGTAACATTGTCATTGATAAAACTGGGACAAAGATCACATGTAAAACCTGAATGTAGTAATTTTGTTGTTTATCTGCTTGTTGGTTTATTTTATTCATTAAACTGTTCCTGAAATAAGGCATGATGAAGATCTGAATCTTTTTTTAAAAGAAGATTTTAACAGATTAACAAAGTAACTGCTTTATGTCCCTTTTTTTATTATTATTATTATTTTATTTTTAATTTTCATTTTTAAGAAATAGATTTAAAATACTGTTTGGATTTTTTAAGCATCCCTCCTTAAAAATCACAAAGCCCACAGGGCTCTCTGTTTTTTTACAACTTGATGTTTGTTGGGAAGATCTTTGTTTTTTTTTTTTGTGTCTGTGTGTATTTGTACATATTTATATATATATTTGAAATAATCCTGCATAAGGGTTAATTTTTTGTTTTCTGCTGAATATGTTACCAAACTACTCCTTGCTCAGCAATTTCTTCACAGAGCTGTTTTGTCTTCTTTTCCAGCAGTTTTTTTGAAATGCTCTTCATTTATGTGCAAAAACTGTGGTCCGTCTTCTACTGTGTTCTCAAAAGTTATATTTTTTGCAAGTCTCCAAGTTAGGAATGCCATTTTGCAAATCCTATTGCAAAAGGCAACGCACATTTAAAATCAAAAGCATATTTACTGTTTATTTATCTGTGTTTGAAGGAAAAAAAAAAATGTGGATTTGGTTTCCTGTCCTTTATAATAAAACATTTTTTAAAATTGCAGACTCTGTGATTTGATTTCCTCTGAGAATGCCTTTCTGTAAAAGGATGACAACATTTTACCAGCCACTATCTCTCCCTCTAAGAGATATTAATATAGTTAAGGCCTAAGGAGGGAGTCATATTAGAGTTTGTGCAGAAATCAGTATTTCTAACCTTTCAAATATGTATTTCAGTCTTTTTTATTCAAATTCTTTGATTAAAATAAAGGGACTGTATTTCTCATCTTAAGTGCATGTCATACAACTATTCAACAGTCTATAAAAGAAAATGTTTCTTGCATTCCATTAGCAAAGATACAAATGGAACTGTATGCCTATTTCTCTTACCTTTTGACATATTCTTTCATCATCTTTTCAATCATGTTGCATGACAGTGACAAATTTCCATTGTTTTCTTCACTACAAATACTTCCTCCTCCTTTTGTATGCCTTTTAAAACTACAGAGGTTCAGTTTTAATGTCTCTTTGTAGTGAGTTTTTCCCCATTTTCACAGGTACTTTTTAATAAATGGACTTGTTTATTGCATTCATTCAGACTAACCTATCTGAAAACCTGAGGAAATACTTTCTTAAAACACATTTTGCTCCTTGAGTTGAACATGCATGAACTGCATGAATTGAAGAGTTACAATCATTAAAAAAAAAAAAAAAAAAAAGGTCTTTCTGAATTTCATCATATAAAATGGGACTTGCCTTGGAAGAGACTGAAAGATTAGTCAACAGCCAATAGTAAAGTTAATTTCACTGTTTACCCTTCACAGTTAAATTTCTTCTTTTTTTTAAAAAAAAAGGAATACACACAATTTTAACAAATCAGTGTGTGTTTTCCATCATATATAGATCCTTAGTTTTTAATATCCTCTAAGGCTGGAGATGTAGTTTAAATGCAGTTTTCCAAGCTCCTTAGCATCCAGTACTTGCCTATTAAGTAAGCAAATCGTGCACATTTATAGTCATCTGTACAAAAGGTTCACAAG
Organism: Aythya fuligula; assembly: GCF_009819795.1. NCBI lineage: Eukaryota > Metazoa > Chordata > Aves > Anseriformes > Anatidae > Aythya > Aythya fuligula. The sequence goes on along the minus strand of NC_045560.1, from coordinate 140,610,391 downwards.
ACACAGTTCCTTAAAAAAAACTTCCAGCTATTATAACAGCATCATTTCTCTGTAGACCAGTATCTCAAACCACCCTCTGACCATGCCATCAACAACCTCACTTGGGATTGCCACAGCACTCTTCTACTTTGGGAAGAACAAACCTGAAGCAGCAATCACAGCAATAGCTTAATGTTCTAGATAGGCAAAATAAAGAGAGTAAGGCGAGATAAAGAGAGAGCACATGGAGTATATGGGAGTAAGAACCAAAAAGAGTGGGATACGGTACTGTTCTGAACAGAGGGGAAATACAAAGAAGAGTTGGAAGGGAAGGTATTAACCATGGGACATAGCAGCTCTGCATTTCCTCTGGCTCCTGCCACACTGGTGACACAGTGTAAAGAGTCCCTTCTCCTCTGGAGCATCCAAAACCTGATTTTGCTGGTTCCCCATAAAGACCAGAATCTATGGGTCTCATTTGTTTCTGCATTCTTTGCTGTATTTTTGTTTGTTTGTTTGTTTGTTTGTTTTGTATGTTTGTTTGTTTGTGTGTGCTTTTTACATTTTTGCACAGGGAACAAATCAATGTGAAACTTTGGGAGGGTTATGCTGCTTTATTTGCTGCTTATGTTTATGTCAAGATAGCTCCATAGCAAATCCTTTAGAAGTGGAAAGTTTTCTTTAGAAAAACACTGTTTTCTTTTGTGTGACTTTTAAGGACTGATAAGGTAATAACACCTGTGTCTAAATTCTAGTGAAATGAGAGCCTTTATTCTTCCACTGTCTAAAATTTCTGTCAGGAACCAATGTTATTACTATAAAAATAGCCTGTGATTTTTTTTTCAAATCAGTGTCTTCAATGGATATGCACTGTAAATATGACAAAAAAAAAAAAAAAAAAAAAGCCACATGAAGACCTAGTCCTGTGTTTTGGTAGTGTCCCTATGCCTCATTTTAGTCACAGGAATGGAAGTGCCACATTCAGCCAAAAACAAAGGACCTGTGAATGCACTGAGTCACAACCAGAACATGAACTATGGGGTTCACAAGGTCAGTCCCTGCCAAACCCATGGAAGAGAAGCTCTTCTTGACACTCATTTTCTCTGCAAGACTGTGGAGGGGAAAATAAACACACATGAAAACAGAGGAAACTAATATAAGTGCACCTTGGTCTCTCCCAGACAGGGAGAGAACACTATGATTCTATGATTCTATGATTCTTTCTACTGAAACAGAAAGTGGATGCTTTGCCAGGTCACACCTCTAGAAGCCCAAATAAGTTCCCAGAAGAGAAAATAACTCATGGGCATCTGCTTCATTCAGCCTGGTAGGAAAAGGAAGGAAGACACTCTGAAGCAAGAAAAAGGAAATTGGAGACTCTTGGTGCAAAGACAGGTAAGAAAGAACTGAAGAGTGAGAAAGTGGTTATTAAAGTGGTTATACAGCAAAGAATACAAAGGGAATTAGGAAGCTGAGTGCAAGGCCAGCAAAAGAAGGAAGTCAGTTTGACAGAAAGAACATGGAGAAATAACAAAGATGAATGCACAGGAAAAGGAGGAAAATGAGGTAAAATTAGAAAGGGGAATCTGTAGGAAGATGAATGTCAAGCAAACATGAAATAAATTAATGAGTGTAATATTTTATTCTAGGTAGTTCAAGGAAAAAAAAAATAAAAAGGATGGAAAGGTACTGCAGGATAAAAAAAAAAAAAAAAAAAAAAAAAGCAGGAAAGAAAAGAAAAACAGACATACCCTATATCATGAGTATTATAGTAAAAGTACAATAGCATTAAAAAATAGTACTACATGTGATGACAAAAAAATGTATTTTCATGCAGAATAACTTCCCAAACATTGTCACATGCATTTTTCTCTGGTTGAAAAATCATGAATAATAATGTCAATGTATATGACACCTGACAAAACTATAGGGTGTCTCTGCCTCTGGGAGCTAGAAAAAAAAAAAATAAATGAATAAATAAATAAATTATTAGAGGAGAATTAATATCCAATTAATTTTCCAAAGCCTAAAAGGAACAATGTGGCAATTTAATTTATTGTTTTTATTTAATATTTACAGTGCAATGGAGATATATTGACATGTGGTAAAGTCTAAAGCAAGACTTAAAAAGCAATGCATTCTAGCAGGAATTTTTGCTAATATGCTGTCTGAGAAACAGCTCATGCTTTTAGCATGAGACAAGAATCCACCAGTAGATAAATCAGGTTTGGATAATATTTATTCTTCCACTAAAAGATGTGGATCTTCATCCTTTTGCAGCCCTCTCATGCTTATGTTTAGAATCATTGTCTGCTCTCAAGGAAACTAAGACTCAGACCTGATCTCATTCAGCTACAGTGTTAAACCACTGGTTTATTTTCTTTTGAATAATGGAACTGAACTCCTGGATATATGTTTTACTTGTTGTTCTTTTGAAGCAAACCTTTAATTTGTATTTATTTATTTATTTGTTTATTCATTTCAAAGCTTCTGCTTTAGAGTTCATCTTTTATCCACCACATATGATTACTTAAACTCTCTTTGAAAGTTTCATTTCATGCTTTTGTTCTGAAAAAAAAGAACAAAATTCTTCATCTGGACTCATGCAGTAGTTCTTGTCTCCAGTCTTCTGCTCTGCCTTCATGCATAGCAAGTTTCACACAGCAAGTCACCTTTGCTGTCCTTTCTGAATGGTTTCTTTCAGTCCTTTCAGGGAATCTGTCTCTCTAGTGAAAAATAAATAGATAAATAAAAATAAAAATAAATAAACATAGACATAGACAAATATCAATATCAATATCAATGAACTCCTTGGACCCATCTGGGCATAGATCCTTAGTCCTGTAAATCCTTTCCAACCACTGCCCAATGACTAGCAGCTGCCCAATTTTTTCTGTCTGGAAGGCACATCAGAGCTATCTGTATCTCCAGTGGGGAGTCCTCCAGCCCCTCAGTTTTCCTCTTACCCACTTCACCTAGAAACGGTTCCTGTCCCAAGACTGGAGAAGAGTATGGCCCAGTGGCAGCACTTTTCCACAAGGTGCTGCCTCTGCACAACCCCAGGCTGTGCAGTAAAGCAGCCCCTGTGGAGTGGAGGTGCTGCCTTTTAGACTGCCAGGTCACAAGCCAAAGATGATACAAGGTAAATGTCACGATTTTTTAAGTACAGCCTGATTATCCAAAGGCTATTCCACTAAATGCTGGATTTTCCAAAAGAGGAGATAGACACATAAGCACGTAGATGTCTAGTTTCACTTGCAGAAGACCAATACGCTCACTCGCTTGAAGTGTGTTACTAAAGCTCTGGAGTTCGTTTGAAGTCTTAAAGGCCATGGGAAAAGACAATAACAAATACGTTGGACTTTGTGTAGTAAAAATAGCCTTGAAAGTACAAGTATTTTTGAGTTCCCAACAGGATAAAATCACAGAATCACAGAATCACAGAATTTTCTAGGTTGGAAGAGACCTCAAGGTCATCGAGTCCAACCTCTGATCTAACGCTAACAGTCCCCACTAAACCATTTCCCTAAGCTCTACATCTAAACGTCTTTTAAAGACCTCCAGGGATGGTGACTCCACCACTTCCCTGGGCAGCCTGTTCCAGTGCCTCACAACCCTTTCAGTGAAGAAGTTCTTCCTAACATCTAACCTAAAACTCCCCTGGCTCAACTTAAGCCCATTCCCCCTCGTCCTGTCACCAGGCACGTGGGAGAACAGGCCAACCCCCACCTCGCTACAGCCTCCCTTGAGGTACCTATAAAGAGTGATAAGGTCGCCCCTGAGCCTCCTCTTCTCCAGGCTGAACAAGCCCAGCTCCCTCAGCCGCTCCTCGTAGGACTTGTTCTCCAGGCCCCTCACCAGCTTTGTCGCCCTTCTCTGCACCCGCTCAAGCACCTCGATGTCCTTCTTGTAGCGAGGGGCCCAAAACTGAACACAGTACTCGAGGTGCGGCCTCACCAGAGCTGAGTACGGGGGACGATCACCTCCCTAGCCCTGCTGGTCACACCGTTCCTGATACAAGCCAGGATGCCGTTGGCCTTCTTGGCCACCTGAGCACACTGCTGGCTCATATTCAGCCGACTATCCACCATCACTCCCAGGTCCTTCTCTGCCTGGCAGCTCTCCAACCATTCCTCTCCCAGCCTGTAGCTCTGCTTGGGGTTATTGCGCCCCAGGTGCAGGACCCGGCACTTGGCCTTGTTGAACTTCATGCAGTTGACCTCAGCCCATCGGTGCAGCCTATCCAGATCCTCCTGCAGAGCCTTCCTACCCTCAAGCAGATCGACACACGCACCTAACTTGGTGTCATCTGCGAACTTACTGAGGGTGCACTCGATGCCCTCGTCCAGATCATCGATGAAGATATTAAAGAGGATTGGCCCCAGCACCGAGCCCTGGGGGACGCCACTAGTGACTGGCCTCCAACTGGACTTGGCTCCATTCACCACGACTCTTTGGGCCCGGCTATCCAGCCAGTTTCTAACCCAACGAAGCGTGCGCCAGTCCAAGCCAAGAGCAGCCAGTTTCTTGAGGAGAATGCTGTGGGAGACGGTGTCAAAAGCCTTGCTGAAGTTAAGGTAGACCACATCCACAGCCTTTCCCTCATCCACCCAGCATGTCACTCTGTCATAGAAGGAGATCAGGTTCGTCAGGCATGACCTGCCTTTCATAAAGCCATGCTGACTGGGCCTGATCGCCTGCTTCCCCTGCAAATGAAAAGATGGAAAATTTATCTCTGTGACTGGGTCTATAGGTTTATTAACAGAAGCTTAGTCAGGAGCTTGTCATTGTATCTTTTCCATTGTGAGACTTGTGGAAATCCACAACACCAGCATTTCCCAGATTTCCTTTCAGGATACTTTGAGAATCCCCACAGCCCACAGCCCAGATCAGCAAAACTGCCTAAAGTAGATTAAATGATACTGCTGCAAGTCAATGGTCAGGGCAGGAAATCAAAGGAGAGTTATATGGAAATGCTAACATATTCAGGTTAATATTTTGCACATGTAAGCACAAAGAAAATTAAAAAAAAAATAAAATAAAATAAATAAAAGCTTTTATTCTCAATACAATGAAGTATAACCTAAATGTTAAAAGATATACTTAAAATAGCCTTGGAGTGTGGGGAGGGAGTGATAGAGAACCCATCCTACAACAAAGCAAGCTATCTTGCCAGCACAGTTTACTCATAAATGCAGAGGAGCCCTTATTTCTGAAGTTTCTGCTGTCTGCTGCCATCTATGGTTCAGAAGGAAGGTTTTCCAAAGTTCATTTCATTGTTAGAATCAAGTAAACATGTAATGAAAGATCTGAAAAAGAAAAAAAATAGTAACAAAAATGGTTAGGACATCCAGCATGGATGTTTAAAGTTAAGTATATATTCAGGTATATGCTTTTGGTTTTAAAAGTACTGAACTCCCACTGCTTTCAGTTTATCCCAAATGGGTTAAAAGTACATTGTTTTTGTAGCAGCACAAAAGTTCCCTAAAGAAAGTAGTGATATTTACAGAGCAAAAATGGTGATGGAAAAAGGAGGATCATACAAAACCATTGTAAAAAGTCTTGTGTTTACCAAAATCTGACTCTACCATATATAAGTATATGGAGCACACATCAGGAAGCCTAAAGAAACTGAAAAAGAAAATGAAAGCCATACTTCAAGAATGGAACTAAATAATATTTCATAACCATATTAAAATGGTCTTCAAGACAAAAAGCAGTTTTAAATGCAAGAATTCAGTTTGTTCTTCCAGCCTAAATTTTTCCAACTTATGCATAATGTTTTACTCTTAAGGTCTTTAATTACTCTTTCGCACACTGGTTTTATTGTATGGTACAAAAATCACATGGCAATAGGGCTTTTGACTTTTGATGGGCAGTCATCAGGAAATTAAAATATATCCTTATGATATTATATTTTAACTCCCCAAATCATCAGTTCATTTGGTACTTTTATTTACTCTGGAATCATACTTAGCGATACAAGACCACTGTCTTTTCAAGAGTTCAACAATCCTTTTTTTCTGTTAAGTGCACCTGAGTAATATTTGCCATAAGATGGTTCAAATTAATTTCTCCAGAGCAGCCCAAACTGCTAATCCTGTTACCCTACATAAGCTATCTTGTTTCTCTGACCTTTCACTTTCTCGTGTTCGAACCAGAGTCGCACTGAGGTTACCATTCACAGGTCAGAAGGCCACAGATAACCTTAGATATTAGGACTCCATGTCATTTTTTTACAGAAACCAGAAGTAAATTAATAGTTAGAAAGCCGGAGAAATCCAGTTGTTTGCACCCTTTTGTCCACTTTGAGTTTCAAAAGCGTGAATTTTGCAGCTCTGAAAGGACAAAAAGAGCACAGATGAAACAAAACTGGAAGCCACTTCTTCATCAGCAGGCCACAAGCATCACGTATGAAAACCAATGTGCTCATGGCTGCTCAGGAGCTGCTCCAGCTCCACATCCAGGTTTGCACAGTGCCTGCTGTACAGCAGGGAGGACCCGGTGCTGTTACATGCACAGTGCAGATTTCAGTCTGAGCATCTTGTCTCTAAAATAGGCTTATGAAGCATGTGCCAAAAGGAGTGTTGTTTTGAATGGAGGCTTTATGGCTGAAGAACCATTTTTCCCAGTAGCTGGGCCATGGGACTTCTTGTCAGCTCTGCATGCAATCTGGAAGCTTGGGGCCCCAGGGTGAAAATGAGACTACTGTCCTTCTTTCCACTTTTCATCTTCTGGTCAGAAGAATCTCTTGCCATGAAGGAGCTCAGCCTCCACATCCCGCACTAACTCAAACAACAGTTTTCACGTTTTCAGGATCACTAATATATATCTAAAGGGGTCCAAATCAGCAGAATGATTTTACATGCTTTTGTCTGTTTAGACATTTCCCCTTTAGACAAGTTAGACAGTGAAATGTTTTGAGGACATAGTTCTACGTGTCAGTTTGTTGCCTTATAAAAAATCCTAATACTACATTGGTGTAGAGAGACCAAAACTGCTACAGATTTCTTAAATGGGATATTTGCCAGCTGTCTACCCTTTTAAGAGTGTATCTGGGAACCAGCACTTTCAGTGCATGTCACACCTAATGAATAAGAGAAGATGAATGGCCTAATGTACAACAAGCCTACTCTCTGGGCCATTCACAGAATGAAAACTTTGGGTGCAGTTCAGGCAGAAGTTAGCTGGAGATCTATAATTGTGGGATTAGTGTCTAAATTCCTACCGTGGACAGGGGAATTTAGGTAATGAAGTCAATGTAAACCCGTTTTAGGGAACTAACATTTGTGGCTGCATTGACAGTCAAGAAGCTACTTCAACAGAGACTAAAGTATTCATACCCTATCCATACTAAGGCCATATGCTTAAAACACAGGTTTTAACACTGTGTCTCTTGATGTCCTTAGCTCCTAGCACTTTGGTTCAGGTTCAGTGTCTGTCAAAATGGATTCTGAATTTGGGGTTTTTAACCCAGAACATAATGTAATTAAAATAAATGTGTTTTTTTTTTTTTTTTTCCACTAAAATATAGTCAAGAAAGGCTAATTGGTATTATTTCTTTCTGCACTCTGTTTGTCAGAAATAACACTCAATGAGGGTTTTACAAAAAATTGCAAGGCAAGGAAAACTAGGCTTTTGATGTTCACCAGGTTCCTGCATCGTCAACTGACATGGGAAAACTCAGTTCAAGTATCTGTCCTTCTGACTCCCCTGCTGGCATCTACAAATCACCATATTAAACCGCTATCCAGGAAGGAGTATGAACAACAACATACTAAGTATGTCAAAACGTTGAGTGGATTATCTAACAGATCTAATTTGTAAAAGAAATCTTTAGTGCTCAGTAAGTGAATTATGAGATTAGTGTCATTGATGGGATAAACTTGGTATTCCACAAGGAAATATCAGGTTACTCAATGCATCCCAAAGTATTTATCTCCATTTAGTGCTCTGCACATTGTTATCAGAAACGATGATTACACAATAAACATCACTAATACTCAGCCAGCAAGACCCTGCCAAAATGCAATGCCCTTTTCAGTCCTGTGAAATAAGCTTCACTGACAAGGGTAAGATTGCACCTTCCTCCTTCCATAAAGGCCATATCCCTGAGGGAGTCATGTCAACCCCTGCCGTCTTTCCTTGTTACATTCAGCTTTAAACTGAAGCTTCTTTAGATTGTCTTTTTTTTATTTATTATTACTTTTTTTTCCTATTGTAAATGCATGTGTAAAAGCTAATGTGGGCATGATCCAGAAACAGCTCCCTTCAGAAAGAAACTTTCAACAGTCCCATTGAAACTAATCATTCTGCTAATTTTGGGCTGTTTCTTCACACGATACTTGCAAAGAAGAACTAGAAATTCAGCTAGAGAGAGACATGCAAGATGGGCTTTAGTTTGAGGAAACTGCAGCTGCATTACAGCCACTTGGAACAAAGTGAAGTAGGTGCCACTTGAAGACTTTTCAAAGACCAAGCTGTCTATTATGGGGCCTGTGCCCATACATCATGGAGACAAAAAAAAAAAAAAAAAAAAATTTTTTTTTTTTTGTTTATTATGAGTAGTTGAAGGATATGAAACTCCTGTGTGCACTGTCAAAAAGGTATAGGCTGACAATGGCCTTCTGCTGGAGTAAAAGAAGATCTTGCTTTCTAAAAGTTAGTAACTATTTGCCAATGGCTTGGAAAGGCTGGAAGGCTGGTGGGAATTCCAGCATCCAGGTTCATAGGCATGACTTGGAGAGAGCTTGGGAGGGTGTTGTCCCCTGTAGAGTCTGGTCGGTTCTCATGCTTAGAGAACTCATCTGCAATCGGCCAGTTTTTGCTTTGCTCAGACCAAATGATTACTGTACTTCCAAAATCAGTTTCCTCATGGGGTGATGCTCCTCGACGGTGTTGCTGGTGATTAGGGGTGTGAAAGCTGTCTCTGCAGCACATTCAGTCGCTGGGCTATTCCCAGCCAGGATCCAGTTTATTCCAGCTCAGTTGTAGCAAATGACCTACTCAAAAAAATAATGGGCAATTTCTCAAAAATGGTGTAAATCCAAAGACTTTCTCTTATTTCATAGGCAATGAACTTTGGATCCCCCCCACATTACTTTCCAATGGAAACCTGCTGCTGAGTTTTGCTTCTCTGACATCTTTATTTTCTTTTGTATATCCAGGTGAGATATAACCACTGCAAAATGAAACCATGTCACTGCTTGCCAGTGTTTAAAACAAAGCACAGAGGAAAAGAACAGCAGGTTGAGGAAATATCAGGAGACTCCCACTGAGGTTTTGTTAGCAACTTGGATAAACAGCGTAGAGAAAGAAGGGAACAAGATGTAGTGGTTAAAATGGAATAAAAACATACCCAAGAACACAGCTCACAAAGAGGCCTTACCTACCAGGAACACAAGACAGAACACAATCTGCACAGTGAGAAGATTAGGCAGAGGTGGTGCTGTCTGTTGGTGATGATCTGATGAGGGAGGAAAAAAAAAAAAAAAAAAAAAAAAAGCAAAGTAATGTCTGCTTGTCTATTTTGATGTCCTTTTTTTTTTTTTTTTTTTTTTTTTTTGTTATTATTTTTCCTTCTTCTGTGGTCCACTGATCACTTTGACCCAGGCAGTCATTTCATTTGCTGGTGACTGGTTTCCCGGTTTGTGCTCACTGGCCTCTGTGCTTCCCACACAGGTTTAAAAGGAGAACCAGTAATTCAGGAAGACTCCTAACACAGCAGGGTTACATTGGTAATATGGAAGGGTTAAGACTGAAAACCAAGGTAGTTTAATTCTATTTTCAGAAATCAGTACCTAATGCAGGGTTATCTTTAATGACAGACACCATGGTGTCAAAGGACTGTGTCAGGTTTCAGACCTTTTCATAGTTTAAATTCCTATGTTTAATCAAAGGTTAACTGAATCATTGCTGGTGGTGAAGAGTTACTTCAATGTGGTGTTGTAGTGGGTGGCCTACAATAACTAATACCATATTCAGGCAGCAGTCTCATACATGCAAACGTATTTCCCATGCATGTCTCTGTGTACAGAAAATATATGTGGCAGTATATCTAAGCTATCTCTCAGGAGACAGTGCAAAATAATTCTAGTTGCAATTATTTTTAACAGCTTCCCCTAGCTGTTCATCCCCTGGCTGAATAAATGTAATTTTTGTCTTGAATCCTTAATAAATAAATAAATAAATAAAATCTCTCAAATAAAATGAAACAATTAGTTTCTTTTGATTCCTGAGTGTCAGAACTCGTATCTGCAGAATTCTGTTTCATTTTCTATGGCTGTATTTTATTATATGCCTTTTTTTTTTTTTCCCATTTTTAGTAATTTGTCACTGTAGTAATTAATTTACGTGAAGAAGAAGAGTATGGTGCAGAACCCAGATTTTTTTGTGTGTGTGTACAAATGTAGCTTTGTACCAAGTTTTTAAGAATATTCCTTCTCATCCTTTATTCTGAGTTATGGTACCTGAATTTTTGTTTAGTTTTAATGGTGTTTAATATTTGGAATGTCAATAAATTTCACTGATTAGCTTTCTAAAAAGTATTTATTTTGCGGCAATATATATTTTCATACTGCACAGGGTTTGACCAACTGCCTATGAAATTTCTATGATATCATTAAACATACTACCATATAAATTATTTTGTATAAATATCTGACACATATTCTAGATTTTGTTCATAAAGTTCCCAAGTTTGTTTGTTTGTTTAAAAAAGAAAAAAGTAAATTATGTGATTAAAAGAGTTGCTTCAGAAAATGGAACAACCAAAATAAATAAATAAATAAATAAACTAGAAAACGGAACAACCAAAAAAACTAAATGCTATTTTATTTCTACTGAACAAGGATTTCCAATGAAGATTTGCCATTAAGCAGAAATATTCAGGGCAGGGGGATTTCTTTTTAGAACTATTTGTGGTTTCACTTAAAACCTCAGAATTAAGTATTTGGGTTTCCAACAAAAGATTCACATATTTTGGTGTTATGGTTGAAAACTTCTTTTTATTGAGTTTCCACCTCCAATTCCACTAAGGAAATCAACAATTAAATACAAATGGGAGACAATAATTATTGGCTTTCTGAAGAAAAATGTGGGAAAAATTGCATTTCCTGCCTCTTCCCTCTATAGGTTAACTAACATAAAGGCATGATAAAGACTTTCAAGTGCATTCTTATTTCTGTACCTCTGTAGCTCATGCATAACTGAGACAAATCTGCTGGAGACATAGTCACATAAAGCTACAGGTGATAAACCAAGCAGAGGAAATATTCCTTACTGTGATCAAGTGCCAAATACAGAATTTTATGTAAAAATGTTTTTGGTTGTGTTTCTTCTTCATTAACACACAAAGGAGAAACACTGTTTTCCTTGAGCCTCTTCAAAAATAATGCATGATTTGAGAGCAATTACAACAAAAATGCAGTCAATTTCCTATTTTGCATCCTGCAGCACTCAAGAAGATAGCCTGGAAAAAATAAAATTAAAAAAAAAAAAAAAAAAAAGTAGCAGGAATCCTCTCCCAGTTCTAGCTGGTGCAACAAGCCTTTCTCGCTGCACATCCCCTTTGGCTGTTGCCTCTAAACCTGATTCCAAACACACCTTTAATTGAGCAGCCCACATGGAAATGAAATTTGTTATAACTAGGGAAAGAGTTATGCCATAACATACTGTCCCTTAATTCAAAGGAAAAAGGAGAACCACTCTGCAGAACAAAGTTCTGGTGTTCTGTATTGTCTGGACAATGCACTGAATTTCTCACCAGCTTTCACCAAACAAAAGACCAGCTCTTGAATGGGTTAAAAAAAGCAGTATGCTATCTGCTAGATGCAGAAAGTTATGCAAACTGACTAAGCCAACCCCTCCTGATGTTGGATACATAAGGGCATTAAGAAAAGGGGAAACCTGCATCTGCTCTATGTTTATAGACAGACATAAAATGATTATTGTAAGAATTGTAGATAATATGATCCAATGTGGATACAAACCTCTGGAGTATCCGAGGAATTCATTTTAGTTTTGAGAAGACTTTGATCTATCAACATTGCCATTTTCTGTTCTAAATAACAATTAAGCCATTACAGCAGTATAACTTAAGCCAAGTTTTCTGTAGATTTCCACCCCATAACAATAGATGTCAGACTGTAATAAGAGATAATTCATATAACAAAAGAAATCATCCAAATTTTGATCATCAAAAGAAAAATAATATTAAAAACAAAACAAAACAAAACACAAAACAACTAACACTGTAATATAAAATTTAATCTAACAAACAAACAAACAAACAAACAAAAAAAAAAAACCACTACATCTGCAGTTTTAAGCAAAGTACTGTTAGTTGAATGATTAGATATCATGTTTGACCATGAAGCATTCATGGCCTCCCTTTGTTCCAAAAGCTATCTAAGCTGTGAATTTATATTACTTATTTGTCCAATATTTTAGACTGTGGTGGAAGTAATTAAATATGTCAATAATTTGTTACTTTAGACTCCTTGCCTCAGAAATCTGGTTTCAATTCCATCTGGACTAACATCCACAAGCTTAACTGTTTCAATATATCCAAGGCCAAAAAAAAGACGTTTAGTGTTAAATCAAAAATCTGGGGAACATTTCAATGACTCAATCACAAAAATAAGAATCATTAGCAGTCATAATTTCAGCTCTAAAACTTAGCAAAATAGCTCTTGAACATATGAGTGCACCCCTAGATGTTGTGGCTTCTCTAGAGACAGTGGACCTTGCTAAGATTTCACAGTGATGGAAATTAAACACAATGCTGAGCAGGAAAACTTCAACAACAGTTGTTGCATTTAGCCAATGCCTTTGCCAAAAACATGCTGTTCAAGTTTGCTATAACTGGCATACACTGAACACAGTCTGTGCCATAAAGAAGAGAGAAGAAATGATCCTCAATGATCCTCACCTCTCAGTCCCTTGATTTTTCATGATTGACCAGTATCCATTTGGACAAGAGATGTGTAAGAGACACTTATTCAAAGAAACCTGAAAAAAACTGGGAGAGAGGGAAGGGATTAATCAAGAAGTAGATCTCCTTATTGCAGTTAAACAAGTAAAATTATTTGTCCTCTTAAATCTTCCCTTCTCTTGTGTTTTATAGCACAATTTTACATATATATTTAAAGGAAAAGTGAGATTCCATTTTCTTTAACTGAAAATATCCACTCTAATTTTCTGTCATAAGTAAACACTTCACTGTGAAAGTATAACATAAATATAGAAGATAATATTGCTTTTTAAATTTTTCCATTTCATATCTGAAATAGCAGAATTTGCAGGTTAAAACCTTCCTGTTACATGTATTTGTCACTCCTTGAATGATAACCTCCAGCATTTTCCCTCCCTGAAGACCTTTTGAACTTTTTAGGGTAATTTGGAATATGTTCATTTGGGGATCCTGTTATTACTTCAATTTATTGTGATGCTATGTCACTCATAAAATGATTTGATCTGATTAGATGGTTAAAGCTCTTAAGTTTTATTGAAAAGTTTTCATATAAAATTTTTTCACTTTGCTAACTCTTCTGTCTAACCTATTTTGTAGTGATAATGAAATCTCAACCATCATCCAAGTTGCAAGGCTTACTATTACTGAAGAAGTTATTCTTGAAGCCATAACCTCACTACTCTCTTACAACAGCTCCTCCCTGTGTAATGAGAATAACTCACTTCTCCAAGAAAATACCTGAATATTTCACCACCAGCAGTTAACAAGGAAGTAAGAAATCACTTGATCCCAGTGATTTGATCTTGCTTGATTTGAAGCAAGAAATCACTTGATCCCAGCAGGGGATGCGCTAAAACCAAAACAAAACCATTAATCTCCAGGTGATTCTAATGTCCAACCTACTTACCCAAAAGCATTGGTAAGCATTTCTTAGCTTGTACTTAACATTGTTCAGGTTCACAAAATAAGTTAACCAAACTAATGCTCCTCCATTTACTCAGCTGAACTGTACTATCCTCCTACTGCTCTGCTTGATCTTGCAGGTGACAGGACACAGTTTAGAGAAACTCTAAAATGTTTTAAAGTACTTTTTCTTTTTGCTTCCTGTTACTTTTGCAATGTTCTTTGTTTTAATACTGCAAGGCAAAAAAAAAAAAAAAAAAAAAAAAAAAAAAAAAATTCTTCACAATCTTCTTCACTTTTATTTTATTTTATTTATTTTTATTTCATTTATTTATTTATTTTTCACAGTGTTCAGTCCTCCACAATTCTATGAATCCTAAATGCAGGGCTTAAGCCTGGTAGTGATTTAGAAATCCTAAGAATCTAAGAAACACTTCTAATTTAATTTAGTGGTTTTGCCTTTTCTTGAAGAAAATAAGTCTTCCAAATTGATTTAAAAATCCAAAATGTTTATATGATCAAAATACCTGAATAACCACAGTGAAAATTCTTTATTTATTTTTTCTACTCTAGCAAATCGCCCTGCACCTCTGCAGTAATAATATCCACCAAGAATTCCAAACAGCTAAGGCATGATCTCCACTTCCTGAGAACATGTGGCTGTTCTCAGGCTGTCGATTTTTCCAAGGGTATCTCTATTTGATCTGTTGAAACAGTTTTGTCCCGTATGAGGCTAAATCCACTGATATATAATTTCTAAGTAAATCCCTGGCCTGCTTTTTTGATAATGGGGTTGTGCTAACCATGGCCCAGTCCTTGGAGATCTTGCTTGTACTAATCAAAAATCTAAAATATATCAGCTTAAGCTTCTCCAATTTCTAACCCCTCTATCCTTATCGGCTTTGGACAAATATTGCTTGGCCTGATGCCTTGTCAACAATATCATCCCTTGACATCTTAATAATCTTTGCTAGGGTTGTTAGTACATATTTTAATCTTTTACTTGATTTCCATAAAACCTGTAGTGCTTTTTGAGCCTTCTCAGTCTTTCCAGCTGGAGCAGCATTTACAGCATATTCTACAACTTTGTTATTCCCTCAGCTTTGCTTTTAAACTTCAGAATGTCCACACCTCCTGTATTTTCCACATAACTGCAGTTGGTAAAATAAACTTCATAAATGGAGAATTATAAATAATAATAATAACAACAATAAATGCAGTAGTGGGGTCTAATGGGCCTGCATTAGCTATAGCATTTAAAAGTGACATATATTACTCTATGAAACAAGTTTGATGAAAAAAGATATGTTTTTTGTTCTGAGGGCTATTCCTGTAGTGATTGAGTTTGTGATTAGAACTATCTGTGCAAATTTAACAATTTCTTTATCCATTAATTGACTTACTTGAGGAAGTCATTATCACTAAATGTATTTCATGACCAATCAGGTTCTGAACTACCATGCATCTTTAAAACTGCATGGTTTTGGAAACTGCCAGTTTTTAGAGGTTCCAATACTTCATGTCTGATACTGCTCTAATCTGCAAAAATGCTTGTGGTCTTTCTCTACTGATGAGGTGAGTCTTGATGAGGACAGAAATAAACGTGTTTATAGAAGGTCGAAAAGCCATACGTGGATTACTATTATGTAGGTTTCACACAATGGAAAAACCTAAATACCAATTAGAGCAGGAAACCGTTCCCACCCCATTCTGTTTGGCACACAGAAAGACAAGGCAGTACGTGCCCTAATAATTTACAACCTGCCAAGAGAGAACAGATGGATGAGACAAACATATTGAGTTATAAATACGTCATCTGTTCCCAAGAAATCTCAAACCCCTAATTGGAGTCAATAGGCTGAATTTATACTGAGATCATAACCAATGAAGGGATGAGAATTCTGTTCACCTACCACTACTTTTTAATCAAAATTGAGAGAACAATTTTTGCTAATAGTTTATCATGTCAATAACAGTAACTAATACTGTTATCTTGGAATCTGAAAAGACTTGTTCACTGATACCTGGAAAAGTTAAGTGATAATATACAAAGAAAATGTAATTGTATTAAGCCTTCAGTGTCTCAGAATCATACTGCATTCCTCCATGCAGTACTGCGATCACTATCATTGGAAAATCCGTGTAACTGTTGTTTTTGCAAACGTGTCTCAATTTCTCAGAGGTATTTATTAAAGTGTGTAGGTAACCAGATAACCAAAGGCAGGTAACCAAAGACTCTACCCAGCAGGCTGGCAGCAGTCCCATATTAAGCAGATGCATCACTCACATGCACCACCCCAGAGGAGGTATGGCATTGTTTTGCATCATCCTGATAGAGCCGGAGAAGCCTCTGAAGATCATATCATCAAGGGACAGGAACCTACAGCCGCTGCTGAGAAAGAGAAACAGAGAGATGGAAGCCCTCGACAATTTAAATCCCAGCTGGATTTCCACTCAAGTAGTGGCAGCTGTCCTACCCAGCGTGCTGAGTCAGTCCTCCAGCCAGTGAGGTTTTCTAAGAGGCTGTGGGTGGTACCTGACTGGTGGCTTGCGTGTTCTCAGCACAGAAGGAGGGATCCAGCTGCACTGACCAAAACATTGCACAGATAGTCCTTATAACATGTAATCTTTTCTGAGATCAGCAAGCACTGCAGACTTTGCATTCCTGCTTGGTGAAATATGAGTGAAATCAAACGTAATAATCCCAGATGTGCTGTTTAATCCCCTTGCAAAGACTGAAAATATGATAAAGTTTTATCCTTTTAAAACAGTATCTTTTAAATAGATATTTATAAGTTCATCTTATCAAACCTTCTGTGTTATTTTATTGTTGTCTTTCTTTTACATTTTTAAATTTGCATTTCAAACCAGAGTGATACTGCAGTGGTGGCCCAGTACTTTGTATCATTTCCTGTGAAGACTATCACACTGCTCCCTCCCCTAGACAAGTGATATTTACAGGGCAAGGCTTCAATTGAGCAACACTTTTTAAATGTAAACATAGGAAATAGTGTACCAGGTCAAACCCCTATACTCTGTTTTTCTATAGAATAATATCTATATAGAGTGGTCAACAGCTGAAGTGCAATAAAAAGGGTTAAACCACTGACTCCACTAATTTGCAGCTCCAGAACCTCTTCACTAAGAGATAATATCTTTTATTTAATGACTACCTACACATTTTGTCGCACTATAACTTCAGCTTTTGTAGGAAAGTGAAAGACAAAGAAAAATCATCCCCTGCTGTACACCACTCCTGATTTTAATGGACTACATATCCCTTTCTTTATCTTTTGTTTAGCAGTAAAAGTTCCTTTTTTGTTTTGAACAGTACAAAAACTGTTCCAAAACTTCAATCTTGCCCTCCTTTTCTTGCTTTCCTTCTCTTTCCTCCATTATAGTATTCTCCTTCTGATAGAGGGAACATAAATGCAGACAAAACTAAAGATGTAAGAACCCCACAGCATTGCACAGTGACAGTGTTTTTGATTCCTGTTTTCTGTTCTGTTCCTTTCCAACATTTGATTTCCTTTTCTGATTACTACTGAACAATAAGTTGATCAAATAACAAGGTGAGCTCAAAGCTGCAGTAATGTGTAAAACTAGCTTTCTCCCACACATGTATATGTACCATAAATCTTAAAATCTTTAAATTATTATATTTTTTTAATGTTGTTAATCAGAAATAGAAATAATTTGAAATTGAATTGGGGGGGGCGAGGGAGCGAGGGAGGAGGAACAACAAACAACAACTATTAAAAATATTTCTAATATTAATCTATTATGTTCTTGCAAGTTATTATCTTCTAAGTTATATATACTGGCACAGGTTGTTCAGAGAGATTGTGGAGTCTCCACCTTGGAGACCTTCAGAAGCTGCCTGGGCGTGGTCCTGGGCACCCTGCTTCAGCAGGGGTGGGACCAGGTGGCTCCAGAGTCCCTGCCAACCTCATCCGTTCTTGATTCTGCAATTTCAGATAGATTTTAGAATACTTTTATAAAAAGTTACTTACTTTTAAAGCAGAGCTAAAAATCCATTTCTAAAGAAAATGAACAAATCCTGCTTCATTTACACCAGTGAGTACTCTCTTTAAAGAATAATCTGTACTCACTAGTGATGATTTAAATCAAGGGTTGTCTTAAATGGAGTGGATATAGTTTTGGAGCTATGTAATACTTTGGCAAAGTTCTTTTAGCAAAATGTTTTGCATGACAAAAGCAGAAAATTGTTAATTACTTTTGAAAAAGCTTATTGCAACAGGGACTTATTGTCCCTTGCATAGTCTAAGTATGTATCATTTGACCTCAGAATTACTCTGCAGTGTGAAACAGCCCAGAAAAATAAATAAATAAATAAATAAAATTCAGTGGGGAATTATTCAATCTGGCCCTGAATTTGCAAATTCTTTCCTCTCTTTAGATATACATGTGCAAGTCTACTTGACATCGATGTGTTAAAGCCTAATGACATTTCTTGCAATTAGCTTTGACTAACTCACTTGAAGCAATATGAGTTTTTTCACACATATCTAAGATCAAAATTTGGCAGAGCATTAAAAATGTATCGTAAGATATAAGGTATTGCATAACTTTCCTCATATGGCGTACTGCTGAATAAATATTTTATCTGAGACTAAGATCAAGTTGTGTCAGCATCACTTCCAAATAACAGTGGAGGTATATTTGACTGCAGGACCTAGCTTTTGTTTAGTATGCTCTGGGTGAAGGTCATGTTTTTGAGGCAAGAACAGAACATGGCATAGCAAATGTTTGACACAACTACCATGTAATATTAATTTTAAGTTGCCATAGATGGCATCTCCAATTCAGATAAAAAACTGTACTTAATGGCACTGGCCTTGGTGGCTTCTGTGCAGCCGGAACCCTTGAGAGCAATGCTTCATTCTTGAGAATGAATCATGTGGAAACTGCATGGTAAATAGCACTCATTTCTACCCAACAGGAAAATTGTCATTGGAAATGTCAACAACATTAACCTCTCCAAGGAAAAGTCATCAGAACTGGACCATTACATGAAAAATTAGTAACATAATTTACTTGAAAAATGAATGACTTAACATCAGCACAAGAGACATAGGGCAAATTTTCTCTTGCTTAAAGTGATATAATTTAGATATATTTAACTTAATATACACCACCCTGATGAAACTTTAATGCAGTTGCAAACTTGTGACAGCAGGAGTGGAGATAGCTGGCAGGAGAGGCAAGAGTTGGGAACATTATGCTTCATCTCAGTGCAGCGGTACTTCTTGAAACATGAAAGTAAATCCCATTTGACTGTTTAAAGAATAACAGTAGCATATTCATGTATGACTACCTGTTTGCATATATTAAGTTGATATGTTCACAGTTCTGTGAAAGACCAACACATATTGGTGTTATTTTTCATTCTTGAAACCTAAATCATTCACCTGTGTGTATATTGAACCTGGCCACTAACTGCAGCAGCTGCAATCCAGTATACACTCTCTTGCATGCACAAGTAGTTCCCTTAAATAACTCACCAATCAGCAGCAAATTACAATATTTAACCATACAGTATAAGGCAGTAGGCTGACAAAATGGACATCTGGATTTTATATTAACATTTACAGAGTGTGCTTAGCAAATGTTCTGCTTTATTTAAGTGAACTGGAAAAGCAAATACATGATAAATCGTTAGAATATATTTATACTACACTGAAGTCGCAGACCTATGCTCTAACTCAGGGTTTATGTTGCCATCTACATGAAGAAGGCATTGGTTTTAACTCCCCTGGGGGTCCCACCTCACAGTCCTGCAGGAAAATGAGCTTGCACTGGCACAAGTAGTTTACTAGTGCAATGAGACAAGAGGAAATGCTGGTGTGAAAGGAGGCATGGCCTATGGAGTATGAAATCTGGGATTGGTTATATTGGCATAGGATCATGTTTATTCAACGTTGGCCACCAACAGGACTACTGTGTTCTTGTTAAAGTTTCTCTAGGTAGCATGCATGATAAGTAATGACAAGGATGTGGGTGCTCAGAGCTGGCTTTTGATGGCATATTTCAAACAGTAGTTACCATATCAAGCTTCTCAGTGATGTTGGCTTGGATATAGAACAAAATAACAGTTGACAAAATAACCCATAACTTAAATTATACCTCAGCTTATCCAAAGCTTCCTCTCAACTTTCATATCCTCTGTCCATTCAACTTCCATATCCTTATCTGTTGGAGGCCACAAGATTCAAGGACACAGACAGAGGCAGGAATAAGAGAGAACCTCACTCCTTAAATAGTCCAGCTTTCTGTTCCTCTCACAAGTAGTAGCTCCCCCTGCTTCATGGTTCTTTGTTTTCCAGAGCAGGTCTGTTGGGCTTTCAACTGCAGTGTCACTGGGCGCTTGGATTCCTCACTCCTTCACCTATCTTGTTTTCCAAGCTCCTGTTCCCACTACCCTGACACCAGGCACTAGATTTTCATAGCTATGTCTTCACTCATAAATATAATGGACCAGGGCCCATCCTGTGAGTCCCTCAACAGTAATGCAAGAAGTCCATGCAGTCAACGCTCTTCCCAAAAGACATAAGATCCACTGAAATTGAAAGAGTCTTAGCTGGTGAGAAATAGAGAGAGTGTTCATATTCTTTTGATCTAGCATCCATCTGTTGCAAGGCCTCTGGAGGCATTCAAGCCTATTTTCCCACTGTTTTCAATATAATTTAAGGATAATTTTTCACAAATAGACAGAGAAACTGAGGAGTCTTTTGAGCAATTTGAACTACTAAGCACTCAGAATATGTAAATCATGTTTATTTTGTTACTCTCAAATGGCTTTTACTGACATTTATGAGGAAATAAGTTTTCTTTTTCCAGATTATTCTGTGGCATTCTGGTACCTTCAGTTTAATGGTTTACATGATTCAGGACAAATTTAGTCTGGGTCAACATAATAAAGTTAATGTTTCCTGCAGTGCAATTTAGAAAATTGAAATGGATCAGCAAAATTACAGAATTCTATGGCATGTTAATATTATTTTCATGCTGTATAAATTAAACTGACAATAAATAACACACTCAAACAGTCCTTTCAAAGTTAGATAGTACAGTATCTTTTGGATTTACATTCACAACAGAAGGCTCTGACCAAAATACATTTTGGAGGTATTTAACAATGGTCATATAAGTGTTTAAAAATGAAAATAAGAAATAAAAAAGAATCAACCATACCTTTAATCACACTTAAAGGACTAACTTTTGAATTACAAAGGTTATTGTTTAAACTCATTTGCTAGAACATTTTCTTTAAGGTGGACCATAAATACAGCTGAATTAAAGCTTTTGAACTCCACTAAAAAGCATACTTAATATTAAACTGTACCTGTATTTCATTTCTTTTAAAATTATTTTAAAAATCAATATTTTGGACTCTAGAATATATCTATATGCCCAGGGTAGTGCCACAGAGAGTTGGAGACTAGCATAACTGAGTAATTGATACAGCCATGCTAGTTTCTAGTGCTAGGCTAATTCACTCAGAGATAGCTCTGCAGCTATGTCATACAGAGATACGTCTTTCTCTAGCTGTTAGCTCACCAAAGTACCAACATTAGTCAGAATTCAAATATGAAATTATTGCTAAAAATATTAAGTAGTCTCAATAGATTGCCTTCATTTATCCTTCTACATCAATATAGAAAACCAAAGAACTCTGGTATGGGTTTAATGGACATGGATTTCTAATGTTGGCATTTCATTTAAAATCTGCTTGTCACAAAGACACAATTGGAAAGATTTATTAATGATTTATTAATTTGGAGTTAATTCTGGGAAAATAAATTCAGTCAAAAAAGGGGAAAATGCAGAAAATTTCACACAGAAATTTTTGAAAATATTTCATTTTTTTCATTTTCAAGCAGTTGCATTTTGAAAATGGAAAACAGTTATTTGAAAGTTAGTTTTCAAAATAAATCACTCATATTTACTAATCAACAAATATTTACTTTCTGCTCAATTAATTTTCAGCAGAGTTTGGGTCTTTTTCACAAAGAAAAAAAAAAAAAAAGATTTTTAAGTGATTTCCTTTTTTTTATCTTACATTGCAAAAAGTAAAACTGTCTAATGTATGACTCTCAGCCACATGTATAGTAATTGTAAACATACATGTTTATCTTTATGTCCATGCAGTGTCTCAAACATGAATTCTTGTTAAGTTGCCAGTGCTACTATTTTTGACACAAAATTTTGTTCTCTATCATTGGTCTAATTCTGCAAGACAGTGAGTAACCTTCATCTTATGATGACAACATCAATTCATTTGAGAAGTCTGCATTGCCATCAGGCTGAATGACAAACAGAAATTTAGGGGTGTAGACCTCAAATTTGTTTTTGCTGTTTCCCAATGTTTATTTAGTAGGGGAAGAGAGCATCCAATTGTTCCTACTTCAAGGTTTTGTAAAAGAATTTTCAGTCAATGTCTTCTAGATTACAGAAAGAACTCTCTCCAAGAATAATCTCTGAGGGCTCTATTAAACAACAAACGGTTCCTAAACTCTCTGAGCAGAAGCCAAGGAAAGGCCACAAGTGATACAGAGACTAACTCTGTACACAGACGACTGATTTGGCAACACAATAGCCAAGATACTGAAGAAGGCCTCTTGGTTTTCATTCCCTTTATATCTCTCTCAGCACCAAAGCCGCAGAAGTTGTAGGCTGTCTGGTAAAAGAAAAAGTGTGTTAAATGATCTCTTTCTTGCCATGGAGCCACTGGATAAACTGGTATAATTGCTCAGGCTGGTAAGAGAATCACTACTTTGGTGACAAAAGGTTTTTTTTTAATTCAGTGTAACAACAGCTCATTGTTACATTTGTTAGTATGAAAGTGGGCTCAAAAGGGACAGTATAATTATTTTTATACTTATAAACTTCTTTTCTTTCCCATAAGGGAATCTTCCTTTAACTGGAAGGCATATGGCCCATGATATTCTTTGTGGTTATTTTTTTCCCATTGTTGCTTTTTCTGTGTACATCTTTAAAAAGCTTTCTGGCTGACCTAAGTGGCTGTTGGCTGACATCAGCTGGGAGACGAAGTGTCTTGAGAATACCCTCATCATTAGGACCAAGATGTTCAACTAACACAAGAGCCAAATAATTTTTGGACACTCAAGTTCAGATTGACAAAGTTGTATGAATAAATTAAAAATAACTGACTTGTACCTTTACCAAAAATGAAAAGAGAATATAATAAGAATAATTTAAAGTGTTGATAGAAAAGTTCATGTATATTTGTAATTAAGTTATATTATTTTCATATTGTTTTATAATTTCTTCTCCAGATTATTCATGTATTGATTTCATTCCAGGAGAAAGCTCTAATGGAGAAAACGGTGACCCAGTATGTCACCTGCTGTGTTAAATTCAGCTCAAGCAAAGGACTGATACTGACTAACCAACAAGTACAAGCATTCTGGAAATATTAGAATATTTCCAGTTTTTTAGAACTTTGTAAGATTTATAAAAGCCTATGAATTTAAAAAGCCCTAAAATAAAATAAAAACAATAAAAATGAACAATTTAGAAATCTAATGCAATGCAGTAGCTGGAAATAACCTAGAACACAGAGGCAATCACCAAGAACCTCATCTGGGGGAGCTGGCTCAGCATGCTGTCAGAGTCAGGACAGCTCCATTGACATTACTGGAGTTACATTAATATGAAGGGACAGCTTACATCTGGGATCTGGCCTCACATGAAAAATATATTTGCTTAAAGTCTTTACATACTTCCAAAGGATGTAACAACTGGAGTTAGTCCCAATACTGATTTGTTTCAATAGCTGTGCTATGTAAAACTGCATGCAGATTACTGGAAGCAGTGTGCTGTTTTTAAAGAAGTTTGCCATGGTTTGCCATTTTTAAAGAAGTGAAGAAGTGAGGTGCTGGTAATTTAATACAAAGATGTAAAAAAAAAAAAAAAAAAAAAAAAAAAAAATGCAGTAATTTTTCCTCCTGCTGCTACATTTTGTGGACCGGCTACAGTCCTCAAAGGTTGCTTAAGGTTGCAAAGGTTGGTAATTACAAAAAATTACAGCCAGTACAAAAGACTACTTCTCAGGAGATATTTTAAAATTACATTCTTGAAAAAATTTCCTAGAATAACAAAAAAAAATTATTTTCTCTCCCTGACACACTTTGACTATAACAGAAAGGACTCTTCAGTCTCCTATATGTAGTCTCCTGGTACTATTTGAGATGCCATAAGACAGCTGAACAAGACCTCACCGGAGAATAGGATACAGGGTCTACTGGAGCAGCAGTTGGACACCAGGTGTCTTATGTGAATTAATATCTGTATTTAGCTGAGAGGAGTCCAAATACTAATATTTCTATTAATAATAGGGCATCAGAGAACAGAAAAACTCTACAAAACTTACATATTCTGTGGACATCTGCAGCTCTGAAACAAAGCTCATAACTCATCCTAAGACTAGTACTTTGTTTTCAGATAAAATTGAAAATAACTTTAAGGAAAGAAAGAAATTTTAACATGACAAAGATAGAAGTTGAAAGTTCTGGGAAATTCTTTTACTAAATCCAAACTGGTTGGATATAAACATCTCAAATTCAATAAGCTCTTGGGAACAAGTTTGAGAAACAAATCAATGGGATACTAGCTAGATAGTTGATGATTCTAAGTTTTCTGTAGTTTTGTGTGACCTACTTTGTAGATATTTAGCTGACAAAGTGCTGAGAAATATTGTAAATGATTTATGACAGTAATAATATTCTTGTATTTCAGGGTTTGCAAGAAATGCTTGCTACTATCTCCCACTGGCTTCAGGATTGCATCCTGTCTTCTCTGATTCAAAGCCAGCAATGATAACTCATTCCTTTAGTATGTCTCATTTTGGTTACAGCAATGCAATTTACTTAAGCTGGAAAGCATCAGTCCTGGGAAAGTTGCAGCTGCTGCAGATGCAGGAGCAGTTTGCTTCCTCAGACCTTTCAGTCACAAAACCATTTGCTTTGGACTTGCAGCCCACACACTATCTAAATTGGTCTCTAGAGGTGAACTTTATCTTCTCACCAATTAAATAAAATTCCATGCATCTGTGTGATGCCTGCTTGGGACATTCAGTTAAGTCCATAGAGTTAGTGGTATAGACTCAGAACTAAACGGGACTGTAGTTTTAATTCCATTTTACTTCATGGGAGGCATGGTTCAGTCCCCTCATTTTCTTTCTTGGATAGTAAATTAACATATTAAAATTTATGTTACTACTGGGACACCAAAATAAAATATGTGCTTTTTCATCAAAGTGAAATATAGCAAAGGTTGTATTATATATGAAATGGAAGAAGTTTCTGGGTATGGAGTATTGCAAAAGTATTAATAAATTTTGGAGCAACTGACATTTCTGGAAAATTGGACTTCTTAAACATGTCCAAGTTCGAGCATTTTGGTACTATACATTAATATTTTCTTTGCAGTGTGTTTACATCAAATACATTTTGTTAGAGGGCCCATATGAAAATAAACTCTTTTAGGATAGCTCTGCTATGTTAGCTATTTGTGTCTTTTGGCTCCCTTACCAACATGGA
This sequence comes from Aythya fuligula, assembly GCF_009819795.1. Classification (NCBI taxonomy): domain Eukaryota; kingdom Metazoa; phylum Chordata; class Aves; order Anseriformes; family Anatidae; genus Aythya; species Aythya fuligula. The sequence continues at coordinate 140,584,951 of NC_045560.1, read as the reverse complement.
AGCTTCCAGATAGCCTGTATATTCTCTGTTCTAAAAGCACACCCTCTTGGTTTCCGGTACTATGCTGTGTTGCTCACTATCGCCAGATCTTCTATAGCACATTAATTGTGGCACCCTGAATCATGGGAAACACAAACGATAACTAGAATTGCATCTGTCTCATGATTGCACTTGAAGATAATCTCCTGATTGTGCCCACTTATTAATATTTTCTGGTTTGCGTCACTGAGTGACCTTGGAGCACCTAAACCCTTTCAGACACAAGCTCCAGGAGTGCTCCAACCACAGATGTGTGTGGTGGTTTTAACTCGGGGGAGTAGCCAAGCTCCACTACAACCGCTCTCTCACTTCCCTTCCTCAAAGAAAAAGGGAGAGCAAACACAATGCAAAGGACTCAAGGGATAAGGATAGGGAGATCACTCAATGATTATCATGACAAATTCAGAGATTATGAAACAAATTCAGAGAAGGGAGATAGGCGTTTGGATGTAGAACTTAGTGATATGGTTTAGTGGAGGACTTGTTAGTCAGAGGTTGGAGGACCTTGTAGGTCAGAGGTTGGACTCGGTGATCTTGGGGGTCTCTTCCAACCTAGGTGACTCTGTGATTCTGTGATTCTGTGATAGTAAAAATTGTTGCCTATTCCTAACAAGCAAGAGAACTGAGAAACAAAGGAAAGTAACCAAAAACACCTTTCCCCCCATCCACACTCTTCCACCTCCTCCCCTCAAAGCAGCATAGGGGAACGAGGAATGGGGGCTGTGGTCAGTCTATAACACTTTGTCTCCACCGCTCCTTCTCAGTCACTCTATTCCCCTGGTCCTCGTGGGGTCCCTTGCATGGGATGTCGTCTTTTCCAAACTGTGCCTGCGTGGGCTGCCCACAGGCAGCAGCTCTTCAAGAACTGCTCCTACACAGCTCTGTACCATGGGGCCCGTCTGCCAGGAGCAAATTGCCCCAGCACGAGTCCCCAGCAGGTGGCAGCTCCCTCCAGACCCCTGCTCCTGCGTGGGCTCCTCTCCACAGGCTGCAGCTCTGGCCCAGGGCCTGCTCCTGCAGTGGCTCTCCATGGGCCACAGCCTCCTCCAGGCCACATCCACCTGCTCCACTGGGGCAGTGTGGAAATCTGCTCCATGTGGGTCTCATGGGTTGCAGGAGGACAGCCTGCTCCACCAGGGGCCTCTCTACAAGCCACAGGGAAGCTTCTACTGCACACCTGGAGCACCTCCTGCCCTCCTTCTGCACTGACCTTCAGGTCTGCAGGGGTGGTTCTCACTCCTCTCTCTCCCAGCTGCTGTTGCCCACCATTTTTTTATTCCATTTCTTAAATATGCTCTCACAGAGGTGCAAACAACATTGTTTATTGGCTTGGCTCTGGCCAGCAGTGGGCTCTTTATCTACTGCAAGGTAGCTTCTGCATTCTTCTCACAGAAGCCACCCCTGATGCTACCCAAACCTTGCCACATAAACCCACTACAGTGGGTTGGCCCAGCATGTTCTAGCTCACACTCTGAGCTACCCTTCCTCGTCCCCAAAATATAGGTGGTGTACATCTCCAAAAACATTTTGCTATTTATGCAAATCCATTGCTATTAGTTTGGTATGCCTGTTAATGGAGCAGTATCCATTACTCAAAGGAAAACACACTCTGTTGGCTTAATCTTCATGACTGTTTTAGGGAATATTTTGCAAAGGTTGAAAGGGGATTATATGCTGAAAGATTTTATTATTGCTTTTGTCTGTCTTCTAGTTTCTGTTTGAAAATACCTTAATAATAATAATAAATAAATAAAAAATAATTTAAAAAAATAAAATAAAAAATAACTGTGGAAAAGGAACCTTTCCCCAGTGGAAGCGGACTAGTGGACTACACTTCATGAAAGCCACTGACAGCAAAGAACATCCATTTAATATCAGAATATACTAATTTAATTAATTTAATTTAATTAATAAATTAACAAGAACAAGAGAACCATTTTTGGGTGGTCCTGCATGGAGCCAGAAGTTGGATTCAATGATCCTTGTGGGTTCCTTCCAACTTGGGATGTTCTTTGGGAATATTCTATTCTATTGAGATATATTGGGAAAGGTAAGTGCATTAAAAATTCAGATGGAAGAACAAACAGAGAACAGGGGGAAAGAGCAGAGGGAGAGACAGAATTTCACCACAATAACCATACCAACTGAAACTTTGATAACAAAATATGTACAATATTTCTAAACCACATTGCAGCCTACACATTAGACACAGGGTAATAAAGACCTCACATAAGCAAAGACGTTCCTGAATGTATAATCTTCATAGACAGGATCAGTTCCATATAGTCCCAAAGTTCAGAGAGGAACAGTCAATTACATTTATTGTGAATATATTGCCAAGGATAGACAAGGTTCAATTGTACTGAACAGTTCCTGAGGTCATGGAATATAATTTTCCTAAGGCTTCCAGCTGGCAAATTCATTTTCTCACTCTCTCATTTTGTCCCTTGTGTTTATTTTATAATTGTACTCGTGACAGCAGAGTTACTGATCCCGCCTGTGCAGTTGTTTTCAATGAAAAGTGTGTGAAAATTATTAACTGGTCTGTAAGCAAGTGATTCAAATTACCCAATTCCACCCTAATAAAGTTTATGACTAATGTCCAACTCTAATTTGAATTTTTCAAGACAGTTTCAGCTTCTGAAATTAGTTGTGGAGGAAGAGGAAGAAAACTGGTTTACCTTTTTTTTTTTTTTTAATAACATTTAAGACTACTGTTGTAAATAGTGCCTGGTTGTATTCTGGGCAGGCATAGTGGAATCACTGTGTGCAATTATTACTAGTATGCCATAAATCTGGTAGGAGTGGAGAATCTGGGTAGTGATGACCAGCCTTTTGCAGGCAGTCTCATCAGCTTATCCACTGTCTAAATCACAACCACAGGAGAGTCCTTAAACAGTGTATATAACAGAAGAGATTAAACAGTTAGACATTAGACAGTTAAAACCACGGTCTTCATTCTGTCTTAAGTGTAGAGCATACCAGTAGCCCAAAAACAAGGATTTCACTAGTTACAGGGCTACATGTAACTCTTTGAACTAAACATAAATGGGGTCTAAATATTAAAGGAGATTCTCTACAAGACCAAAAGATGTCATCTTCATGTGTTTAAGCATTGTCACAAGAGACAGATGACTGCTGGACATCAGTGTGAACTGAATGAGCAGAGTCCAGAGATCTGGGGAAAGATGACTTTTCTAAGTAGAATGTCACTCACTGACTGGTTGACAGAATGCCTCTCTAGGCACTTCTGATTGCATTGACTAGATTTCCATGGAAAGCCATAGGTTATAATGCTTAGTTATACTGTGGACACACTTACCTGCGTATAGATACGCAAGTTTAGGTTCCTCATCTGGATTTGCTCCCCTTTGTAAAGGCTCTCTTTAGTTGTCTAAGTGGAGGTGTAGAACACCATGTGAGATGTACTCAGTAACCGAGGTGGCCTCTCCATTCCCTCCTTCAGGAAGATGATAGTTTCTTCTATCTCCTGTGTCTTATGTGTCAGTTTTGTATGAATAATAAGCTCAGTAACCGAAATAAGGCCAAAGAGGGCAAGAAAACTTTTCCCACTTTGAAGGAGAGAGACAGGGAGAATTTATTTCAGGATTCTATTTCTTTGAAGATTTCTACATTGCTCTGACAGAATATTTCTACTGCAGCAGATGGACCTGCACAGTGGAAAAATTTACACTACTGCATTCCTCTTATTCTGTCTCTGTCTCTGTCTCTGTCTCTGTCTCTCTCTCTCTCTCTCTCTGTCTGCTATTCATAGAAAGCATTTACTTCTATTTCTTGCTGTTTGTTTTTTCATATTCCTAAGTAGCTACTTGTGGAATTCTGTACAACAGCAATGAAACTGCCTGGTTTGTGGTATCCCATACTGCTACAATGCAGAACATTGCTTTACATTCAGACATTTATCTGCCCATTTGCCTTGGGCTAGACACTTCATGTTTTAATGAAAATATATATTGCTCAATATGGCTGGCTTAAGATTTCCCGGATTTTTTACAAATTTGGTATTAAAAAAAGTATTGGAAAATAACCAAAAACATTCCAGAGAGCAGAGATAAGGACCTTACTGTTGAGTGCCCCAGCCTGCAGAGGGCATGTCTGAGTGGGCCTAGGTCTGGGGCGAGACAATAAATATTTAACAGACAGATTTTTTAATAGCATTTTCCTTTCAATTATCTCTTCTTTCTTTTAGCATTTGTTAAATTCATACGTATTTAGTTAGACAGCTGGATTCTTGTTTTTCTGTTTAGTTTAAAGCCACCTGTTCTTATTCTGGCAAGTGCTCCTTACAGTCCATGATATCCTTACGTTTTCAAATTGGTTGAAAAAGACAACATTTAAATGGAGGATGAGGGTTCTAAACTTACATTTAATGATATTTCCTCATTTGGTTTGATGTAGCGTGTGAGCCAGCATTTCTGTGTCTGGCAATTAGGACTCTCAGACAGAGATGTCATGCTCATAATACTATAATTCTTAGATTTTTTTCCCCTTATTATAAATCCTTTACCTCCCTGAAAGTAACATTTTCCAGAAGTGGAAAACTAGTCATCTTAGCTACTTAACAACATAAAAACTCTCCAGATGCTACTGTCAAGTAAAGGCTTATGTGAACTTAGCATTAAGGATTAAAAAAAAAAAAGCGTCAAGTGTGCCAACATTTCACAATAAACCTCTGCTTCTTAAGACTCCGAATTCTATTATAGAAATGCATCCATTGTAACTAGTAGAGTGTGATAGGTTATAAAACTTTTTTTTTTTTTTTTTTTTTCTGACTGAAACTAAGTTGATAATGGATGATTTTATGTAAATGTAAAAGAAATAGGGAAATTTACACCATGTGATTTTAACGTATAGAAAAAAATGAGTAGATAAAAACACGTTGTTAAGACATTTATTTGTAAACTGATAATTATTTTAAAAATATTTTAATCCAGGATGACGTCTTTCTGACTAGGGAGGGAATGACAAAAGTGAAATTGACTTCTAAATTCTACTTAGATTTCCGGTTGAAAGGAAATCTGTCAGAATTTGAATTGGAATATATCAGTTCACTGGAATATGCAAATAAGGGCATCAGGAACTGGCTAGCAGCACACTAACTGATCACACTAATCTTTTGAAGGACTTTAGATGGGCTCCCCAATTTTCCAGGCTCACATCTGTGCATCTGCCCCAATTTTGTAAGCTGAAGTTGTCAATATTTCCAAAGCTGCCTGATTCTGTTGGAGCCTTGCTGCTTGGCAGCTGGAGAGTTTATGAAGCTCAACAAAAAAAAATATTTTTGAAAAAAACAGCTCATATTTTTATGTAATTAAATATTTTAAGATATTCTTCCAGAGGGAATATTTTTATGGAATTAAATATTTTAAGATATTCTTCCAGAGGGAATGTTATGCATCCATACATACAGAGATGGATATATCCATCTCTTCCATGCTAAAGTATTTGTTTGTTTTTTTTTACTAAAAAATCCATATATATGGGAAATATTTGTACTTTAACAGGTCTTACAAACTCCCTAGCACAACTTCTGATGTTATTGAAAGTCCTCATTTAACTGAAGAATGTCAAAAGTCAAAAAATATGAAACACCCTTTAATTTGCTTCTGTCTTCAGTCACTACTTCAAAAGATATTTTGAAATTTAAGAAAACAAATCTTTTCCCTATTGTCCACTTCATTAAAACAAAGAAGAGGCTGGAGATATTTTTAGCATCTTTCTGTGGGGAAATAGGTAATCTGACAGGCTCTGAAGCTGAAGCAAAACTTTAAAAGTATTATTTTTTTGACAAATGGCTACCTTTTCTTCCACCTAATGATAGGGCTCTGAAAAATAAAAAATAAAAGCTGATTTTTCAATTTTGCTGATAAAAGTCCTAGTCATGTCATTTGTACTTTCCATTCTCCAGTTTTATATCAATTTAAAGGAAACAAGGATTGAGCTTATAAATTCTGACTTTAACATTACATAGTTAAAGAGATCAATATAAACTAAAAGAAATATATTGCAAAATATTCCCTTTTTTAAATTTATACTTGTAATTTTAGTTACGTCTTAGACTTAACTCTATGTACCTGAAGCAGGGAAGTTAGAGGCACGAACCTCTTCTGTATGGACAATGGAAAGAGGAAGAGAGGTGAGATGAGCACCTTTAAAGAGTGACTGAGACACTGAGATGCAAGATGCTCTCCAGCATTACCTACTTATGTTCAAATAAAATATGGAACTAAGGGCAATGGTCCTAGCCCACGTGCATCTGTTAAACATAATGAAATTTGCCCTTGTGCAGATAGCCAGTGGAAAGGCAATGCACCACTTTCACTCTCAATTTATAACCTCACTGATATAACACCATTATATATCCCTTTGCACAGCATTACATTCCTAAAATATGAGTACTTACAGACTAGCTCAAGTCAACTGCCTTTATCAATGAGTCCTTTAATACTTTGCTTTACTTCTCTTGGTATTTAGTATACACAAATGTATAGTATTTTTGGTTAAAAAAAAAAAAAAAAAACCTACTGGACCCCACCTGCCCACCCAAGCTACACAGATGTTAACTGAAAAATATAATTTATTTTTTTTGACAATTTTTGTAATTTAAAATACAAAATTATAACATTATGTCACTGGTGTATTTTATAGGTGATGAAGTGATTTTTATAAAGATTTTACTACCCATTAATGTCATTATTCAAAGCATGAACAATTACTAGACCCCTATTTCTAAAATTTCCAAATTTAAGCACACCTTGGGGAATTATAGGCATTGGCAGACAGCAAATTTTGTATGGAAATTATTGATCCTCTGGGCAGACTTTTCTACTTCTGATGATGATCATTAAGAAACACTTTGTTAAGCTTCCAAAATTTTCATCATAAAGCTTTTTATTTCTTTCTCTCTCATCTTTCATGTCTTACTGCTTATCTTCTACAAATTGTAACCAAAATTTTCAGTGATGCCCTGTGTTTAGACTAGAAGGACTTGCAGAATTTCTGAATGCTTCTGCAGAAGTCAGTTCAGCTACACAAGATGGCAAACTTCAGCCTGTTTTATTTACTACTTGCTCCATTCCAGATATTTTATGCACATAGAACCAGGCAGACTAATACATAGATTGTCATGTAGGATTCCTTTGCTCGTCTGTGAAAATCACTGTTTAGAGAGTTTTTGTGAAATAAAAATGCCTGTTTTTACACATCTGTTTTTCTTTAACTCAAGAATGAAAACATCTTGTGAGTCTTGAAAATAATATTAATAATACTCTCCTGGTTTGTTTATATGATACAAGCTAAATTTGTATGATTTTCCTATTCCTTCCTTCCTTCCTCCCTTCCTTCCTTCCTTCCTTCCTTCCTTCCTTCCTTCCTTCCTTCCTTCCTTCCTTCCTTCCTTCCTTTCTTCCTTCCTTCCTTTTTTTTTTTTTTCATGACTTTTAAACCAATAATAGAAAGCCAAAAGAAATCTAACAAAATATTATTGTTATTGTTATTGTAATAGAGCACAATAGTATATAGATAGAGGCTCCAGTGTACAACTGTGCTACATTATTCTTGACAAGGTACCTAAGTAAAATGAGGAGTATATCACTATATATCCCCAAAATTCCAGAGTTAACAAGGACCGTGGAGAATAGATGGAAATATCTTTATTGCTGACATTTATAGATAGAGAACTGAGCCACAGAAAGATTGAAACACTTAATATCACAGAGGTAGTTTGTGACATATCCTGGGGCTGAGCCCAGATCACTTGAATCCTAGTTGGATTCCTGCTTGTTCCCACAATTAACTATATGTTAAATGAACATAAATTCCATAAATTTCTGTAGATGTAAATGTAAAGTCATAACATCTTGTCACTGATCTGTGCTATAAAAAATTAAGTGACATTTACAAGGGTTCTGTGTTCAAGGAATTCTTTGATTCAGCTAGGAGTAATCCAGGTTCCTGACCATCAGATATGTTCTTCTTGAGCAATTTCAGCTTTTTAGGATAGGCAGCCATGACACAGACCCTCATGTTACTGAATACAGTTGCCTGTAGAAATACTACTATTACCTAACGCTTAGTCCTTCTGTAGTCAGTAAGAGTTTTCTTGTGATCTTTTGGGATATCAATTCATCACACTCTGATCACCTGGAACATGTACTAACAAGAATAGGTACTTATTGCTGGGGATGATTATTTGGAGGTGTGGCATCCAAGTCATGAGAGAACATTGAGATTTACACAAAAGAAGGGGATATATATTAAAGACAAAAGCCAAAACAAACAAAAAGCAAACCAAATAATTTTAAATTGAGAAAAACACACAGCACATTTAGTGTTACAAGTACGATTACTAGTTCATGTTCCCTTACATAAAGCCCTGAGATTAGTCTAGATAAAATACTAAAAACAAATGGATATGGGTTCTTTTGTAGTAGAAGTAAAAAACCAAGTATATAAATTCATGTCTGATTTTATAAGAACAAAACAAGTAGAAGCTTATTCCAAAGTCATCTTTCATGATACATGTGAATTCCCTTCAAACAGCAACCATCAGTTAGGTCACAAATCATGGGAGAAGGAAAAATACATAAATACATAAAATGTCTACTGACAGTTTCATTGCATTTATAAAGATGACATTTTAGACTTATTACATCTTATAAAAATGCATATGTTTGTAGCCATACACCATTTTTCTATATTTATCATTTGAAAATTGTGTTCTTTTGAAACATGGTTCATAATAAGCAGCACAGGCAATAAAAGTTATTAATTTCCTCAAGGATATTAAGATATCAAGTGAGCAACAAAATATTAAATAATTTGTAAACAATAAAAATGTATCAAACAACCTTTTCTTGCATTTTTCAACAGATCGTTGAATTTCCCTTTTCAAATGAATTGCAGCTGCTATATATGTTCATTTTCTTTTTCAAACAGTAGAAAATTTACATGCCTCAAGAAAGTTACTTTCTATTCGATGGTATCTTTTTCAGTAATCTGTTATTAAAAAAAAAAAAAAAAAAAAAAAAAAAAAAGTTACGCAGAAAAGAATAGCTGTTGTAGAAGCTATTAGATGATAGTGAGATTGAGATAAAAGCCCACGCAGCTTGAAGTTACTTCAGCTATTGATAAGATGAGGTACAGGCTCTGTTTGCACACTGAATCAATTACACTAAAATGACAACTGGCAATAGCTGAATAAGTCTTAATTCTTTACCTAACCTTGTGAGGCTTGTATAAGACTTTGGGGAATAGCCGCAGACTATCTTAAAACTTTCTTCTGAAATATTTGTCAGAATTTCCTCTGAGAAGTTTGGAGGACAAAACTAAGTATGTCTTTCCCACAAGATCTTCATCTGTAATATCTTCCAAATACCTTTTTCCATTATATAAATTGTGTGCCTTGACATTTGTACCTCAACATTTATTGTATTTGGCTCTTTCACAAACCACCTCTTTCCTATTTAAAAATTCTCACAGTTATTGTTTACACCTACATCCCTTCTACAATGTGTAAGAGAGTGACTCTTATTTCCCAGTTCACATTTCTAGGCACCACACTTTTTAGAGAGCAGACTTACTGGGGTCCTAGAGTTTTGATTAGTCCAGAGGGCTACGAAGGTGGTGAAAGGCCTTGAGGGGAAGACGTACGAGGAACGGCTGAGGTCACTGGGCCTGTTCAGCCTGGAGAAGAGGAGGCTGAGGGGAGACCTCATCGCAGTCTACAACTTCCTCGTAAGGGGTTGTCAAGAGGCAGGAGACCTTTTCTCCATTAACACTAGTGACAGGACCCGCGGGAACGGGGTTAAGCTGAGGCAGGGGAAATTTAGGCTGGACGTCAGGAGGGGGTTCTTCACAGAGAGGGTGGTTGCACACTGGAACAGGCTCCCCAGGGAAGTGGTCACTGCACCGAGCCTGTCTGAATTTAAGAAGAGATTGGACTGTGAACTTAGGCACATGGTCTGAACTTTTGGGTAGACCTGTGCGGTGTCGAGAGTTGGACTTGATGATCCTTAAGGGTCCCTTCCAACTCAGGATATTCTATGATTCTATGATTCTATGATTCAGAGAGGAAGTAACACAGTATGTATACATGATACAAGTTACTACCTATCACTAGTTAAAAAACAAAAGCAAAAGCAAAACAAAACAAAACAAAACAAAACAAAACAAACAAACAAACAAATGTATGACAGATGAGAAAACATTTGAGCATGAAAGAACTCAGAAGCAATCTTGGATCAGTTCTAGGTCCTATCACAGAGCCAGAGCATGACTGAGGTAAGAAGGCACCTTGGGAGGTCATCTGGTCTAAACCCCCTGCTAAAGCAGGGCCCCCTACAGCCACTTTCCCAGGAATCATTGCATTAAGACTCTTGAAGTCAAATACAAAGTCAGCTAGGACATCTCAATGCTTTTTGAAATAGTTAAATATGCATTGCTTGGTTAAAAATGATCAAAGGTCAAATTTAATATGGTATAAGTGAAAGGTTTGGACTAGGCTGTACTGGGCAAAATTGCTGAGGAAAGAATCAAAAGAAACGGGTCTACAGCCCAGATACATTAAAAAAACACCCTGCCATTTCCACTAAGGATGAAACAAGAGGACACTATACAAAATCTGATATCTATGAAAAGAAGACTCATTTTTATAATTTTTAATTTTGTATGACCATAAAGTTATGGATATGTATTATGGTATCTTCATTTGGAGAAAGTGTTCTTTTTTATGTTGAATTCAGAAAAGTGTCAAATTATTGAATTATAAGAAATTAAAAGATAGAAATATCATCTACACATAATCACTGCTCAAACCCTCTTTAGTTTCTGGCTGTTAAAGTTAGATGATTGCTTCAGAATTCTGTACTGTCACAGGGTGAAATTACCTGTAGCCTGACCTGTTCCACAGAAACATTTACTATGTGCTTAGGAGCTTTCCAGCTCTTTAAGAGTAAAATTAACTCTGGGTTATGAATACGATCTTGTGTTAAAGACCACAAAAGCGTTTAGCTTTCAACAATCAAAACTCATTGGATTTCTGCTTTTCAGGGTTTTTTCAAAAAAGTTGCTATTTAAAACTTCTTTGATTCCCTTGTAATATAGCTAGGCAAATTAAAAATAAAAATAAAAATAAAAATAAAAATAAAAATAAAAATAAAAATAAAAATAAAAATAAAAATAAAAATAAAAATAAAAATAAAAATCCAGCATTTATTCCACTTTTTAAAAATTACTTAAGACAATAATTGGGCCTTTTGACTAAAATTAGTCTCTTGTCATTTCAAATATGAGTGTTAGAAATGAAGAAATTTAAAATGGACTAGTTTGTAGAAGTAGTTTTACTTCCAGATGAACCTATGGGAATTTACTCCGAAGTTATGCCTAAAGAAAGTTCTGAAGGAGCAATGCATGAATGAACTTTTATTCACTTTGAGTTAGCATTTGTACTGCACAGCCATAAAATACCATAAGCTACTTGCCTTCACATACCAGGAGTAACACAAAGTCAGAACAGCCAAGAACGTATGGTGCAGTGAAGCTAAAAAAGACAGGTTAAAGTAAGTTCAAGTCCATCCCTCAAGCAAAAATGGCAAGGTAGTAAAAGATAGTAACAACAGTAGGCAACAATACTCATTAAGACGCCAACAGCATCCAGAAGTGGCACTCTTGTGTTAAACAGAATGAAATATTATCTTCTACTTTTGAGCTCAAATACTCTGACATGTTGCCCACACTAACAAGTTAAATCTTGTGTTTTGAAATCAAGAAATATATTGTCTGTAACGAGGGAATAGGCAGCTACGTTTAGGATTTACAAGTTTGGTGTAAATATCATTTTTTATTTAAGAGTTGCTAGTCCATTCAGAGAGTCCATTGTCAGATCTGTTAAACTTTGTAACTTGTAGGCCAGATGAAGTGAAAGTAGTCGTTGTTGCTGATGTCCCTAAATAATTCCATTCCACTTTTGGTGAAGAGACATAAGATTAAACTACTGAATAAACAGTTCTTGATCAGCCATCTTTAATTTAACTCCTGCATGGATTGCCTTTTCTGCAGAATTCCAGGTGTTTGAATTCTCATAACAAAGTCACACTTAAGATTTCAGAACATTAGTTGCTTCTGTTGTTGTTAAGCAAAAAGCTTAAAATATTTTTTTCCTTTTCCTTTTTGGCTGTTGGGTTTCCATTCAGTCATCTTGGCACCTGTTATCTTGGCAGTGCAAGCATCTGTATTCCAGCAAGCAACATTTAGCTACTCATTTATCTCTTTCTTGTTCAGCAAATCAGCAGTCAGCTTTGGAACTAGTCCATGGTACTTAGCTCAACATGCCCAGAGGAAGTGCACTGTAAAGAGTTATGGTGGTTTGTGTCCCAGCTTACCCATTTATAACTAAATTTCCAAATATCTGTTTCCTCGTTACCTTAAGGATAACACACTGGCAATCTGCCAGGTCAATTGTTTCTACTTATCAGGAAGATTTCACTTTCTAACAAGGTGAAATGTGACCCATTGTCAAATAGTAATTCTTTTTGGTTTCTTAGAGAGCAGTTGGCAGGAACATGATTATTGCAGCAGAAGTGACCTTTGGTATAAATGTTACTTTAGACTTCTAATCACAGTAGTGTCTCAGAGTGACAGATGAGCAGCTGTGGCCCTGGTGCTTGATCTGATGACACTGACACTGTCAGGTGCAGATTTTCTGATGACAATAAGAAAAAAGAGAGAGGTGGCAAGGACAGTACATGAATCACTGTTACAACATGATAAGTAGAAAACAGCATTTAGAAAAGTTTTGGCTGTGGTATGAATTCTGGACAGTAATGTAAACTTAATGCCTTGTTCCAGCAATTCCTTGATGCTGTTGTTATGAGCAATGTGTCAATTTTGCCTTTAATTTTCATGAAATAAGAAGTAATTAACTTCAACTTATTCACCTGTTCGTCTGACAGGTAAAGATAAAAAAAATAATCACAACATGTAACCACCCATCATCTGTTTAGTGTTTATATCATATAAATCACAGTCATGCCACAGATCATGAAGGACTATACCATTTATCACAAAGGACTATATCATTATATCAGGTAGACTGGGAGGAACACAGAGAAATTATCTGAGCATCCAGGAATAAGGTTAGAAAAGCTAAAGCCCTATTAGAATTAAATCTGTCCAGGGATGTCAAGAGCAAAAAGAAAGGCTTTTATAGATAACTGATTGACAAATGAAAGATGAAAGAAACCGCAGGCCCTCTTCAGATGGAATCAGGAGACCTGATCACGTGTGATATGGAGGAGGATGAGGGACTCCATGACTTTTTTACCCTGGTCTTCATTGGCTAGAAGTATCCTAAGTAGTAGCCACTAGCCTAAGTCCCAGAAGACAAAGGTGGAGACTGGGAGAATGATGAACCTAGTCTAGTGGTATGTGTCTCTGCCCATGGCGGGGTTGGGGGAATGGAATTAAGTGATCTTTAAGGTTCCTATCAACTGGAACCATTCGGTGATTCTATGATTTGCTCTGACTCCAGTTCTCTGTTTCCTAAGCATTTTTTTGGGGTTTGGATCCTGGGAAACAGGAAAATCTTTATCCTGTGGTCCATATAATAAAGACGCTTCTTTCTTTGCACAAGACGTTATTCTTAATGTTTATAATCATTTCTGAAGTATATGTGGTGGTCTCCTGCATTGTCTACATGGGTTGTTTGCATCAATACTATTCCAAATATGTCATCTGAGACATGAGCAGTGACAACTGTGGGTAATGCCAAACAATGTAAAATAATGACAATGTAATATAATGTACCTGACTCTTTACAAACAAAACTTACACAATTGTAAAACATATTGCAAGCAGTGATCTGTGAGAAATCTGCAAATTCATGAAGATGCTGTACAAAACTCTGCAGTTAAACCTAGTTCACGGTAAGAATTGTGTATTCCTACATGAGAGCTGAAATTAAGATAGGCTTTGTTTGTTGTTTTTTGTTTGTTTGTTTGTTTGTATGTTATAGTGGCAGTGTTTTCTGTGACTTCAGTGTCATAATATCAGGATTCTGTTAACTTTCAGTATTCAATATAAAATTGCTGTGTAATATTAAATACAGTATTTAATTTTAAGTTAATAGTTTGTTATAATTTTAATATATATTCATGATATTAATGATATTAGTGATATTTATGATATTAATGTTCAAATTATTCCTGAAAATTCATTTCTAACATTGACATATTGACCTACAGTAATATCACCAGTAGTATTTTGGCATTGAATCGGTCATCTGGCCAAAGTATCATTCAGGTAACATTTGTTCCTTAGAAATTAATGAAAATCACTAATGTCATTCTTCAAAGAGTAACTCATATTGCCTAAAGTCTGTTCCCATTTAAACTGTTACAGTAAATATAGTAAAATAACATTGTCTCTCATGTGGTATTACATGGTAATACAGTCCACACTCCACAAAAAATAAGCAAGTCTGTGTCACAAACACATCTTCAACAGGTGGAAATGCAGTTATTAGCTAACACAGTTTTACTGTGCTTCTTTATATGTGCAGAAAGGTGGATACCTCCAGTCTCCTCATTGCTTGTTAAACTATTGCTCTAAACTTGAGATTAGTGAGATTTCTGGTCCTGTGTGTGTTGCAAAATCTCACCTGCAGGTAACTGGCATGCATATACAAATACAGGCTTGATCCTGTTATCAGACATCACAGAACAGAAAGGAGCATTTGCAAAATATTAATATCTGCATAATAGGAACACAAAGTACAACTGTTAAAAGAGTCTGGTTTTCATTAGAAACATCCTGTATTTTCCTAAAACAGCTATCTCTGTAGACTAAATGTACTCTGGACCAGCTGGCATGGAATAGCCATGTCCATACTAAAATTCTGTTTCCCTTCAAAACATAGTTGGCTGTACTTAAACTGCCCACTGGGAATGGTTCCTGGACTGTACTGAGACCTAAACTGTGTCTGGAACTTGTTGGTCATGGCCAAGGCTGTGCCAGAGACAATTCCAGCAATTCCGTGGAATTTGATGCTGAGCCTGGGAGCAGTACCTGGCAGCTCTTAATTCAATACTACTGTGATTCACAGCTCTCAGAGAAACTTCTGATCTGTGACATCATATAAGACATGTTCAAATCTAGGGAGAGAGATACCTTCTGCACGGTTTGTAACCAAATATTTCTTTCTGTGGACTTTATTTGCAAAGAGATAAGAGAATTACCTTAATTTCAGTTAATGGGAAAGAACAGGAAGAAAAAAGGTGAGAGAGAGCGGAGATCATCTCTCTTATTTCAGCAAAGCTTAAACTCAAAGTGCACGGAGCGATCTGATGGCTCATGTTATTTATGGAGCTTTTTGTTGTTTCAACACATTTAAGTCAATTGTTCTGATAGAAAAGTGAGAAAATCCTAGCATGAAGAACAGAGAAAATAGAACTAAATGTACGGGAAAAAAAAAAAAAAAAAAAAAAAAAAAACTAGTTATGTGTGTAGGTAAATGTGTTTAGTTTTATGTACCATCCATTACATTTTCTTCCACTGTATCAGGAGGAATGGACAATATTTTAGCCTTGTTAACAATAAGAACAAAAAATCAAAAGAAAACACAAAATCAGATAATATAATAAGGAAAACTCTTCAGAATAGTATTAACCACTCAGAAGAACTAGGGATGTTTAAAAGTATCAAATTTTGTGGGTGAATTTTTGTCCCCTGCATTCAGCAATTCTGAATGTCTGATAGATGAAAGATAAAATAGTACTTAAAATACAACATCTCTGATATATTCTCAGAAGTGGATCCATATAGGTTCATCATTTCTGACACTTAAGGAAACTAAAGCTATATTTTATAATATATATAAACCAAATATTGTATTTTGTTCCACTGGCTGTCTAAGTTAAGGAACAGACAACTTACCAAAAAGGTTTCTCAGAAGAAACTGAAGATAGTACTATTCACACATCCTGCATAAGAGCATACTTTGAAAGAAGGAATTCCTGTAAATTCTGGAGTTTACAAAACTTCGTTTGTAAAATACTGTTATAATGTATTAAATACTTCGGTCATTGTTAAAAGATGTGCTGCTCAACCAATGTTAAAATGAATGGGTACAACCCAAAGACATGCACTATAATTCATATGGAAAGAAAAATTATTTTTGAGAACATCAAGATTGTAGCCCTTTTAAATTTCAAACTGGATTTTAGCAAACTGGAAAATTCCATTTAAATTCTATTTTAAAAGGGAAACGCAATGAAAGTAAAATAAATAAATAAAAGAGTATTCAATATCACATTTGTATTATTTTATTTTGACAAGATTAAGATTTAATAACTGCTAAAGGTCAGTGATCCAAAATTGAATTTAAAAGATTGTTTTTCAGATGTAGTAGTCATCTGGTGTTCTCATGGACTTATGAAGAATAAGGATTCAAAATATTTTAAAATTAATAGTTTGGGAATAACAGTAGGTTTCAGCCATTTCACACAAATGCATGCACCTGTGAAGACACTTAAGATGTAACACTGAACATAAATGACATCTGCATTTGCAAGTTCTGGATAAAAAACAAAAAAAACGTAGTGTTTGCATATTGGGCTACTCAATGGAAAATGGCTCATGCCGGGCCAGGAGCATAACCATGATTAACAACTCCCTTTTGTTCTTTAAAATACAATACATAAAGAAAAAAGAAAGTGATGTAAAATCAAAGAATCATAGAATGACTTGGGTTGGAAGGGATCTTAAAGATCACCTAGTTCCAATCCCCCTGCCATGGGCAGGGATGCCACACACTAGATCAGGCTGGCCATGGCCCCATCCAGCCTGGCCTTGAACACCTCCAGGGATGGGTCATCCACAAGTTCTCTGGACAACCTGTTCCAGTGCCTCACCACTTTTACCGTGAAGAATTTCCTTCTAATGTCTAGTCTAAACCTACCCTCTTTTAGTTTAAGACCATTCTCCCTTGTACATTTATTATCTACCTAAGTAAAGAGTCCTTCTCCATCCTTTTTATAAGACTCCTTTAAGTACTGAAAGGTTGCAACGAGGTCTTCCTGGAGTCTTCTCTTCTCCAGGCTGAACATCACCAGCTCTCTCAGCCTTTCTTCGTAGAAGAGGAGCTCCAGGCTTCTGATCTGTGGCCCTCCTCTGGACTCACTCTAACAGGTCCACATCTTTCGTGTGCTGAGGGCCCCAGACCTGGACGCAGCACTCCAGGTGGAGCATCATGAGGGCATAATAGAGGAGGACAATCACCTCTCTTGAGATGCAGCCCAGGATGCAGTTGGCCTTCTGGGCTGCAAACGCACATAGCTGGCTCATGTTGAGCCTCTCATTCACCAGAACCCCCAAGTCTCTCTCTGCAGGGCTGCTTTCAATGTGTTCCTCTCCCAGACTGTACTACTGTCTGGGATTTCCCTGACCCAGGTACAGCACCATCCTAGAATTCTAGACTTTACAAGGTTTCTGGATTCTGGGAAAATAAGATAAATGCTTCACAGGTTCAGTCAATTTCTCTGAATGTCAAACTTTGCTCACTTGTGTTTTTTGAAAACACAGGCTGAGTCTGGGCCAACTTTCAAGCTACCCTGAGCTTATTTATACATTGACTTCAAACTAAGTAAAGGATGATGACTTCAGGTAAACTATCTTAACTACTGGAAGTAGAATGCAAAAAGAAATGCTTTCAGTTCACATGACAAACATGAATCAAAACTAGGCTTACATCATACATCCAAATCCAAGAAATTTCTCAGAGAATCTTCAAAGAAGTTCTGTCAACTGTCATATATCTGTGAGATAGTAAGCCTGCAGGAAGGCAGTATGGATTACATCTCTTGGACATGAAAGCCCAAACAAGTCTACTCCTAGAGACCTACCAGTGGGACTTTAAATTACTAGAAACTTCTAAGCCAAAACAAATACAATATCAGCATTGGTGTAGAGCCTATAAAATACTTGAGAAGCAAAAAAAATAAATTAAACAGAAAAAAAAAATATATGGAAAATCAAACCTATTAGAAGCTATCTTACAACAAAGACTGAAATTCACTATGAAACTATGTTGATTAAGCAGGATGAAAAAGACCAAGAGAAATAAATTAAAAGATTTAAACTATAAAAAAAACTATATAAAGCTATAAACTATATCCCACTAAAAATAAAATTAAAATGTCATGAATACATTTATATTTTATTGATAAATGGAGACTTAAATGTGAACAAGGAAATACTTTATTTTTAAGAGGAAAGGCAATAAATCAAAACCACGTATCTAAGACAAACATAAGGGAAAAAAATGAAATTGTAGAGAAAATAATAAAGGAAGCTGATATATTTTTGAAAACTGCAAATAAATTAACTTCAGAGTAATTTAGCTTGCCATATTTAAATAATATCATTGAATACTATCAATAAGAGCTCTAGAAGATCCAATATTTTACAATATAAAGCAATTCTAAAGAAACATTAATATTTAATACTGTATCTACAGCTGAGTCACTCCTGAGTCTGCCTGAAAGGAACGATACTGCTTGTTGAGTAACATTTTGAACTACAGTTGATCTGTGTAAAGAGCTGCCTCTACCTTACTGGAGCACTAGCAATAATTGTCTGTTCCTCTACATACATGGGGATCTGTACTGAAAACTGCAACGCAGTTAGATCTGTGGAGTTACTTCACATGAAGACAAGTGCCAGAATACAACTTCAAATTTGAGTTGGAGCACATAGGAAATCTGCTGCTTCTTCTTCAGTTTGTGACACCAAAATATTTTGTTCAATTTGTGACACAAAATTCCTAATCAGCTCCTGTCCTGAACCACAATGCTTCCAAGGCAGCATGGCCCTTTCTAAAACTTTGCAGACTCAAGATATCAAATTTCCTTTTAAATTTGATGTGATAACCACTGCAAATATTGCTTCAATATGTTATACCCTGAACATACACCTAAGAGGATTAAATTTGGTCAGGGATGTCAACAGCAATAAGAAAGGTTTCCATAGGTGTGTCAGTGACACAAGGAAGACTAGTGAAACTGGGGGCTCTCTCCAGAAGGAAATGGTAGATCTGCTCACACAGGATATGGAGAAGGCTGAGGTAGTCCATGACTTTTTTACCTGTCTTCATTGGCTAGAGCTCTAGCCGCATAGCCCAAGTCCCAGAAGGCAAAGGCAGGGACTGGGAGAATGACGAACTGCCCACTGCAGGATAAGATCAGGTTTGAGACCATCTAAGGAACATGAATGTGCACAAGTCCATGGGATCTGACATCTTTAGAAGCACCTGCTGGTCTGGAGGGAATTGGTGGGTGAAGTTGCTAAGCCACTATCCATCATATTTGAGGAGTGGTGACAGTGTGGTGAAGTTTCTACTGTCTGGAAGAGGGGAAACATAACCCTCCATTTTTAAAAAGGAAGACCCGGAGAACTACAGGCTAGTTAGTCTCACCTCTGTGCCTGGAGACATCATGGAGTAGATCCTCCTGGAAACTACTAAGGCACATGGAAAATAAGGAGGTGGTTGGTGACAGCCAACATAGCTTCACTAAGGGCATATCATGCCTGACAAATCTGGTGACCTTTTATGATACAGTTACAGCCCTGGTGGCCAAGGGAAGAGCAACTGACATCACCTACTTGGACTTGTGTAAAGCATCTGACACTGTCTACTGCATGATATCCTTGTCTCTAAATTGGAGAGATGTGGATTTCACTGACGGACCACTCATTGAACTTGTGCTGTTTAACATCTTTATTGGCAACATGGACAGTGGGATCAAGTGCACCTTCAGCACGTATGCTGATCACACCAAGCTGTGTGGTGCAGTCAACATTCTGGAGGGAAAGCATGCTATCTGGAGGGACCTGGACAGGCTTGAGTGGCCTGTTCAAACCTCATGAAGTTCAACAAGGCCAAGTGCAAGGTCCTGCACCTGAGCTGGAGCAATCTCAAGCACGAATAAAGACTGGGCAGAGAACAGAGAGAGAAGATCCCTGAGGAGAAGGACCTGGGGATGTTGAGAAGCTCACCATGAGCTGGCAATATACACTTGCAGCCCACAAAGTTAACTATATTGTGGTCTACATCAAAAGAAGCTTGACCACCAGGCTGAGGCAGGTGATTCTCTCCCCCTCTACTCTGCTCTCATGAGACCCCACTTGGAGCCCTGCATTCATCTCTGGGGCCCTCAGCACAAGAATGACATGGACTTATTGAAATGACTCCAGAGGATGGCCATGATCAAGGGTCTGGAGCACCTCTCCTGTGAACACAGGCTGAGGGCATTGAGGTTGTTCAGCCTGGAAAAGAGAAGGCTCCGGGGAGACCTTATAGTGGCCCTCTAATACCTAAAGGGGGCCTACAGAAAAGCTGGGAGGGATCCTTTGTCAGGGAGTGTAGTGACAGGACAAGGGGGAATGGCTTTAAATTAAAAGAGAGTAGATTTATATTAGATATTCAGAAGAAATTCTTTACTCAGAAGGTGGTGAGGCACTGGCACAGGCTGCCCAGAGAAGCTGTGGATGCCCCATCCCTGGAAGTGTTGAAGACGAGGCTGGATGGGGCTTTGGGCAACCTGGTCTAGTGGTAGGTGTCCCTCACCAGGGTCTTGGAATTAGATGATCCCTTCCAATCCAAACCTTTCTGTGATTCTTTGATTACCTATAGATTACTGTACAGTAATCAAGCCACTATCATAGATTCTTCTTCAGTACAGATAATCATTTGAAAATCTCCCCTTGGCCAAATAGAGAAGGAAAACATACTATACATCTTAAAAATAAGCTTTAATTTTTCTTTAGCTGTTGCCATGCTAAGAATCTGTAAATTCAACAAAATAAGTTAGACTTTACATAATCTGAAATGTTAAAAAAAAAAAAAAAAAAAGTTCTTGAAAAAAGTAGGTTAGGGAAAGTATATAAATGCCTTGTATGTGTAAAGTGAACACCCAGTATTTTTAAAAAGTTGACTATACAATTTTAAAGTTTTGAGACCTTTAAGTTTAAATGTTTGATACTGGAAGAATCAGTACTTTATTTTTACTTAGAATTGCATATTTATTTTTAGAGAGGAGACGTTCCAGGTGGAAAGGTTGTTCTTCAGGAAAGGCACTAGGACCGTGTGAATACTCATATATACAGATTATGCTGTGCCTTAGCACTGCTCACCACATTATGGTCTTAATCCTGACTGAGCCTTTGAACATGAAGATGATCTTAGATAATTGTAAAAATATACACACCACTGGCAATAGTAATAAAATAAAATAAATAAAATAAAATAAAATAAAATAAAATAAAATAAAATAAAATAAAATAAAATAAAATAAAATAAACAAAAAACTGTGTGGTTTATATGATAAAGTTACAAGTTCTAGTTACACTATTCACACTAACAATCTACAAGAACCATTGTATCGTTTCACTGCATTTCAGATTTGTACAGTCTCTCTGGTTAGTGTCTACTAACAGCTAACACATGACAAAGAGAAGTGCAACAGACTTCAGTAAGAAGGAAGGTGAGCTGAAATCATTGCAGGGATATTTCTGAAGTTGACAGTCACAATCCTTTTCCTTTTGGGATCTGACTTCTGTTCCTGTCCTGCTGAGCATCTAGATATGAGCAAACATCAGTATGTGAAGAAGTGAAGAAATAACAAGCGCAAGTCCATGTGATATCTAGGGCCAAACACAAGAAGCTGTTGACACTTTTACCTCTCGCAGTGTATTTTCAGGATCAACACTTGTATAATTCTGAAAACAACTGTAACTGACAGAGAATGATAGTTCCTATGACAGACCTATGCAGAGCCACTTTTCTTTTTTTTTTTTCATGGTGCAGCCCACTCCTTTAAAATATATTGAATAACTCATGTTTGCCAATGGCAATTTCTATCTCTCCCTTCCTTTCAGATGTGTAAACTGCTCTTCAAAACTACCTTAGAGTGAGACATAAGGTTAGGAAATATCTGTCCTGCTTTAGTGACTGGTTTGATAACCACAAGTATCATTCCAGAATTAATCATCTGTTATATAGTGACCTGTTGTGCTAAAAACAGGAAAAATCATTACATGATGTAAGTTTTGCCATAAAGTGTGAACTCAAAATTTGAGTCTAGGTCACATCATGATGTTGCAACGTATAGAAATGTTGTCGTGTTTTTACACCCCCTGTAAAAGACTGCAAGAGTGTGGAAAAAAAAAAAAAAAAAAAAAAAAAAAAAAAAACACTAATCACAGGAGTGCGAGGGAAGTTGGGTATCAGCTTTGGAGTCACATGACCTACGTAAACATCCCTCGTCCTGGCCTGGCATTTCCATACCATGTAAGGGCAAATGCTCAATCCCTGCTCACATGCAGTGGCAGAGTGGGGGTGGGATGTGCAAGAGAGGGGAGCTGGTCCCAGGAGCATACTACAGGCCGGGTGAACTCTCCCAGTGGCATGGGATCCATCACTCATGCTCTAATACACAAATGTTAATCTCAGAGAAAGCACAAATGCCTCAAATCCTGTTACTTTATCAGCAAAAATGGTCACCAGCAATGCTATCAACTACATCATCAGGCCCATCAGCATGTGAGCACCTAAGGCAGGAGAATGGCTGTTCCAATAAATACTCCCAAATACATTACTCACCGGGGTATTTCTTACCCTTTGGTAATTTCCACTCACACAATACAAAGAAAATTTAATTTAATGTTTGCATGTATTCACTGGGGAATGCTGTCTCATGGCCTAGGTCTTTAATGCTGTAAAGCTTCCAAGAGAGTTCTATAGCCTCCCTGACTGGGATTTTACTATTCAATCACAGGCATGCAAACAAGTCAACAGGGGCAGAGGACAGGGAAAAAGGCATGTATGAGGAGATATGGAAAGAGGAGGAAGTGGGTGTTGTGGTTCCGCTCGAGTGGGCAGCCGAACTCCACCACAGCCGCTCTCTCACTCCCCCTCCTCAAAGAGGAACGGGGAGAAAATATGAAGAAAAGGGCTCAAAGGTTGAGATAAAGACAAGAAGATCACACAGTAATTATTGTAATGGGCAAAACAGACTGGGGTTTATGGTCAGTCTACAGTGCTTCTTCTCTGACGCTCCTTCTTGGTCACTCTCGTTCCCTGTGCTGTGGGGTCCCTCCCACGAGATGCAGTCCTTTATGAACTGATCCAGCATGGACTTCCCACAGGCAGCAGCTCTTCCAGAACTGCTCCAGATATGGGTCCGTACCATGGGGTCCATCCCTCAGGAGCAAACTGCTCCAACCTAGGTCCCCCACAGGCAGCATCTCCTGCCAGGTCACCTGGTGGTCTCCTCTCCACGGGATACAGGTCCGGCCTGGAATCTGCTCCAGCAGGGGTCTTCTGCAGGCGGCAGCCTCCATCGGTGCAGGTCCACCTGCTCCACCATGGTCTCCTTCACGGGCTGCAGCATGGAGCCCTGCTCCACTGTGGTACTCCATGGGCTGCAGGGGGACATCCTGCTTCACCATGGTCCTCACCACAGGCCGTAGGGGACTTCTGCTCCGGCACCTGGAGCACATCTCCCCCTCCTGCAAGGCTGTTCCTCACTCCTCTCACTCTCCCAGCTGCTGTGAGGTGCAGCATTTTTTTCCCTCTCTTAAATATGCTCTCACAGAGGCGCAAAACAACATTGCTTATTGGCTTGGCTCTGGTCAGCAGCGGGGCCCTTACTAAACATGGGGCAGCTTCTAGATCCTTCTCACAGAAACCACCCTGATGGCCCCCTGCTACCAAAACCTTGCCATGTAAACCCACTACAGTGGGTCATGATATATGACATGATCGCTCCTTGGATTTATAAAATAACTCAGCTTGTGGTCAGCTGGCCTTCTGCTGATCACCCACTGTAGCAATATCCTTCTCAGAGACATTAGAAAAAATGAGTAGCCTAAAAGCTGTTGATTATGCCAATATCTAAATTCAGCCCTATGGATTTCAGAGCTATCCCTCCACTTAATGCAGTAGTTCTCATTCCTGACCTATGGTTTCCCAACACTTTTCAGACTCATGGAGTTATCATGGAGTTTACTGCCCTTAAAGATAACAAAAAATGTTTTTATAAATACAAACACAAAAAGGAGGACTAAGGAGAATCTCCATCCTGTACCAGATGCGGGGGGAAACTTATTTACAAGATATGAGGAAAAGGCGGAGGTGCTTAATGCCTTCTTCGCCTCAGTCTTTAGCGGCAATACCGGTTGTTCTCTGAATACCCAGTACCCTGAGCTGGTGGAAGGGGATGGGGAGCAGGAGGTGGCACTCACTATCCATGAAGAACCGGTTGGTGACCTGGTACGGCACTTGGATGTGCACAAGTCGATGGGGCCGGATGGGATCCACCCAAGGGTACTGAGAGAACTGGAAGAGGAGCTGGCCAAGCCACTATCCATCATTTATCAACAGTCCTGGCTATCGGGGGAGGTCCCAGTTGACTGGCAGCTAGCAAACGTGATGCCTGTCTTCAATAAGGGCCGGAGGACTGAGCCGGGAAACTACAAGCCTGTCAGTTTGACCTCAGTGCCAGGGAAGCTCATGGAGCAGATTCTCTTGAAAGTCATCATGCAGCACTTGCAGGGCAAGCAGGCGATCAGGCCCAGTCAGCATGGGTTTATGAAAAGCAGATCCTGCTTGACGAACCTGATCTTCTATGACAAAGTGACATGCTGGGTGGATGAGGGAAAGGCTGTGGATGTGGTCTACCTTGACTTCAGCAAGGCTTTTGACACCGTCTCCCACAGCATTCTCCTCAAGAAACTGGCTGCTCTTGACTTGGACTGGCGCACGCTTCGTTGGGTTAGAAACTGGCTGGATAGCCGGGACCAAAGAGTCGTGGTAAATGGAGCCAAGTCCAGTTGGAGGCCAGTCACTAGTGGCGTTCACCAGGACTCGGTGCTGGGGCCGGTCCTCTTTAATATCTTCATTGATGATCTGGATGAGGGCATTGAGTGCACCCTCAGTAAGTTTGCAGATGACACCAAGCTATGAGCGTGTCGATCTGCTTGAGGGTAGGAAGGCTCTGCAGGAGGATCTGGATAGGCTGCACCGATGGGCTGAGGTCAACTACATGAAGTTCAACAAAGCCAAGTGCCGGGTCCTGCACCTGGGGCGCAATAACCCCAAGCAGAGCTACAGGCTGGGAGATGAGTGGTTGGAGAGCTGCCAGGCAGAGAAGGACCTGGGAGTGATGGTTGACAGTTGGCTGAATATGAGCCAGCAGTGTGCTCAGGTGGCCAAGAAGGCCAACGGCATCCTGGCTTGCATAAGAAACAGTGTGACCAGCAGGACTAGGGAGGTGATCGTCCCCCTGTACTTGGCTCTGGTGAGGCTGCACCTCGAGTACTGTGTTCAGTTTTGGGCCCCTCGCTACAAGAAGGACATCGAGGTGCTTGAGCGGGTGCAGAGAAGGGCGACAAAGCTGGTGAGGGGTCTGGAGAACAAGTCCTGTGAGGAGCGGCTGAGGGAGTTGGGGTTGTTCAGCCTGGAGAAGAGGAGGCTCAGGGGCGACCTTATCGCTCTCTATAGGTACCTCAAGGGAGGCTGTAGTGAGGTGGGGATTGGTCTGTTCTCCCACATGCCTGGTGACAGGACGAGGGGGAATGGGCTTAAGTTGAGCCAGGGGAGGTTTAGGTTGGATGTTAGGAAGAACTTCTTTACTGAAAGTGTTGTTAGGCATTGGAACAGGCTGCCCAGGGAGGTGGTGGAGTCACCATCCCTGGAAGTCTTTAAAAGACGTTTAGATGTAGAGCTTAGGGATATGGTTTAGTGGGGACTGCTAGTGTTAGGTCAGAGGTTGGACTCGATGATCTTGAGGTCTCTTCCAACCTAGAAATTCTGTGATATGGAAGAATTTCCATACTTAGCACAGATTTTTTTCAATGCTGTTTATAAATTTTGAAAATTATATGCTTACTTGTGGGTGGAGAGGTGGATGCATACTGCTGGGAATGTATTTTCCCTTTCCTTAGCTCTGATTTTTCTAGTGTACCATGTAGATGGTGACTAGAACCGTTGGTAATAGAAAGCAGTAGTAGACAGCATGAACAGGTTTTATTGCAAATGGTAATGTGAAGTTATAGAAATGTTATGTGAATTATTGAAATGCATTTCTTGCACTTTCCTGTTTTTTATATAGGTATAATAATACTTAATGTTAACATTTTTAGACTTGTTGAGAGAACCAGATTTTCTTTTTAAGGTCTTTATTTAAGTGGTTAAGCACAGAAAACATCAATAGTAATAATAAAAAGCCAGATGAAGTAAGAACTAGGGAGCAGGATTAAAATTAAAAGGCAGCAATGGCAACCTATAAATAGTGTACATTAAATCAGCTGTTTCCATAAGTTTTATCTACACAATATCACCCTAACAGATGACAATAACCTGAGCCAGAGATGTTCAAACGACTTTATTGCTGTAAATTGCAATCACATGTTTCAAATCTTTTGAATAAAAATACTGAGGTAGATAATGTTGCACTTAAAATTACAAAGAAAGCAATAATGTAATTTTCAACTAAATCTATACCAATTCTTTATTCAACTGTAGAGCAAACTTGCTAAGAAAAAGCCAGATTGACAGCCATGAGTATGCAGGTGGCCAAAAAATAAATCTCACTGCAGAAACTAGTCAGAAAAGTCACATCTGCAGGGAACTAAAAAAAAAAAAAAAGCCAATACAAAAAGAAAAGTAATATTGACAGTAGAAATTTAGCAGATTTGAAGGCAGTTTTACACTGAAGACTTACATTCTGGAAATAACTATCAAATATCTTTATCTGGGGAAAAGGACCATGGATGCCAGGAAATCTGGCTGTCTCATTTTCAGGTTTCATGAAGGTCTTCCATGAAGGTCTTCTTTGTGTGACATCCAGTTTTGCATTCTTGAGTAATCTTTATTTCTGTTTCACCAGAAACGCTACATGCTTTTGTTTGGTTATAAAATGCTAGGTGCCCTGAAGGCAGTGATTAGATAGTAAATAAGTAATACAGTGAGGAAAGAAAATAATAAAACCTTACATACAATAGAATAGCCACTGCTTTCTCATGCCCACTGTGCTCCATGAAATGCTAATTCTCTGCATCTCACTCAATACTCATATTTAAGTATTTGTAGACCACCTCAAGACAACTTCTGCCTATCACTACAAAAATAAAATAAATAAATAAATAAATAAATAAATAAATGTGGGGGGCAGGGGGGAAGAAAACAGAAACTTTGCTTGCTCTGTTTTATGTAAGAAAGGTAAGGTGCTCTTGCATATATAAAATCTCTTGCAAGTTTAAATAATATCTTTTTAAAGATATTTTATATTTATTAACATATGTGATTTCTTCATTTCTTAAGCACTGACATGTATATGTAAATATTTTTGAAATGTTTATGTTCAATGTTGATGTCAGTTCTATACTTCTAAAGTGACTCTTTCCAAGCTGTCATTGTGAGAAGTATTCAAGACTTTGAGCATGTTAGTAATCATAACCACTAGAATAACATGCACTGCCAGGCTATAAAACATCACTTTGTCTTTACATTAGCTATGCATATTTGTTACAAGGGTTTCTACACTAGCCGACTCTTCCAAAACTAATTCCAATTCAGTAAGGACAGAAAATGCAGTCAGAGTTTGTCTATATTCTTTATGAAAATATTTTTAATATGTCTAGCTAAAGAAATGTCACACACAGCAAATAACAACTTTTGTGCAGAAGATTTCACCAGTGCCAAATGTATCGTAAGTCTGGGGACTGAGAAGTGGTAATGCATCCAGTCAAATTTCTTGTGCTCCTTTCCTTTAAAGCATTTCTGAAGTGGGTCTGCTACTTTTTTATATTATTTTTATTTTTGTATTTTGTGAACCTTTGACAGTATTTTAACCTGAAAACACACATTACTGTGTCTTCCAGAAAGGGAATAATTGTCTTTGGCATCATACTTACTGGGCTAAACCAGACATGCATGTGCATTTTGCAGTAAAATCACTATATGGAGTATCTCTTGAACTTGTATTTAATTTTAGAATCTATGCTAAAAGAAAACACAAAATCACAAGTTGAATCCTGAGGCTACTAAAACATATTATCTGGTAGAACTTTATTATCTTTTGAAGATACTTCTTCTCAGTCAAATACTTCTCGATTACAAATATTTTCATCATGTTTTAATGTTTTACTGGAAAATAAGAATAATGTACTACTATTTTGAGAACCACACATATGTTTTGACTATAATTTCCATATTAAGCATTAAAAAAAAGTTTCTTTTTTGTTTTTGTTGTTGTTGGTTGGTTGGTTGTTTTTTCAGGAACAAAAACTCACTTTTCCAGTCTATAGATATATTGTTAGTATATAGAGTAACTATACTGTTACTGTATAGGTACTGTATACTGTATAGAGTATACTGTTAGTATATAGAGTATAACAGTTATATACCGTTCCTGTATATCTATCATAGTCTGTAAAATATGTTATATTACATATAATGGTTTGCAATACATTTCAATTGAAGTGTTTCTTCTATCATGTCAGTATATGTACATTAAGTGGTATGGATAAGAAAGAAGCTATGTAACTAAAAGCAGGCAATATCTGCTTTCCTAAAATTTCCTCTGAAAACATCACAAGATTTCTGACAGTTATGGAGGTTAGCCAGATTTCTGGGCAATGTTCAGTCCTTGTCTATGCTACTTCATAAAATGAGCTGAATTCTTATAATCATACTCCAAAATCCAGTATTTATGGCACAAATTAAATCATTTTTTTAATAACTCCTTTTTTATTGTGAATATTTTTCAGACTTATTTTATGCTTCCAGTCAATTAAAGTTTATCTTTTACAGCTATTTCATAAAGTAGCTGTGAGCAGATGTTCAGCTGTTAGAGCTCCATTGACTGCAATTTACACTAAAGCTACTAACCCCAATTAGGGTGGTATATTAGCATGTCTGAGAGGTGCAGACCATAGTAAGGAGAAAGTGGATCTGAACTGCCAGAGAGTCTAATGAACCAAGCTGTTAATTTATTCAGTGCTAGACAAGAAATAGGTACAAATCGCATAAAAGAATCAGAAAAAAATCCCTCCAGGAAAAAAAAAAAATAATAATAATAATAAAATGTTCGCTGCACATATCCCTGGAAAATATTATTGAATTTGGATATTCAGAATGAATCATTTCATTATTTTAAAATAATGCAGGTGAGATTTGACCACTTACATCACAGTTATAAAGAAGTTTTCTGATGATTTTTAAAGTGCATAAGAACACTGTTCATGTGCAGAAAGAACCATGAAAATTGTCCTTTTATACACACATACATATATATTTATATGACAGTTACCTATATATATTAAAAGAGAGAAGATTATAGAGACAGAAGAAGGAGAGGGAGACAGAGAGCCTGTTGTTAACATAACTGAACATTCAAGTTGTCACTAGTGTTTTTTTTCCTGACCTTATAAAATCTCAACTAAACCAAAGATTGTGTTAGATTTTAACCTCAGTCATTCTTCACAATTTCATTGGTAGAAGTTTCTAATGGAAAGATGGGAAGTAGGCAATGACTTGCAGTAAGATCAGAGGGTTGGGCTCCTGACTCAGGTGCTCTGTATCACTGTGCTTACTGACCTGTACTGACTGTAAGGAGATCTGGTGATGAGCAAAGGCACCTGTACTGGGTTTCTGCACTCAGAAAAACATGAGTCCTTCCTACAGACTCCTATCAGAGTCTGAGCTGGAGCAGAAATTGGACAGATACCTACGGTTTTGGGAAATGTTAACAGCAATACCTAACTCCAGGACAGGCTGCAAATTTCAAATGAAAATAGTAGTCATAAATTGACAATCTTCATATGTTCAGACCCATAAAACACTCATCACTCTCTCTCATTTCTACTGCATAGGAAAAAGAAGAAATCACAAGAGACAGCTTTCAGTTTACAATTTTTTTTGCAGGGTCAGGCTGATGACGGGAACATCTGGCAATTGAAAGTGGCATACTTCTAATAGCTACCTAGAAGATGAGGTGCGAGAAGCACTATTACTCAACTGAGACCTAAAAACTGACTAGATGTGACAGAAGAGAGAATCATAGTTTTTAATTATATCCAATTGTTACTTTGGAAATAAAATAACCAGTCTTAGTGATGGCTTGATTGTCATATTGGCATCCTGTCTTGTAACCCATTTAAGAATAAAATTGTTGATAGCCTGGTATTTAGTGTTTATCTACTGTGTATTTTAAGGTTATTGAGTTACACTCGAAGGCCCAATTCAACTGTAGTGTAAGTGACAAAGCACAAACTACATTCTGTTTAATCTCTGGACAGGTGTTGGAAAGAAGGCCAAATACTGACATATTTATCAACACCTCTGCTTAGGATTCTTTGCAAGTGATGTATTTTCCATATCTGCCAAAGCTATTTGCTTTTGACAGTCTGTCTGTTAGAATAGAATCATCTTCAGTACAACAAAAATAGTAAGTTACATTTTTTTTTAATCACCAAAGAAGATGAATCACTGCAATGAAGGAACAGGGGAAAAACAAAACAAAACAAAACAAAACAAAAAGTATGCTCTGTCAAATTAAGGTAGTATCAGCCAAAATAACTACTTTGCTTATGGTGCATGTTTTCTGACCTCTTAGTGCCCTAAGATTACATATTCTAAATGATTGAAAACTGTGGATATATTAAATAGAATAATAGCATTTTTTTAGTGACAAATGGAATTTCTATTACCCTCTGACCAACAAACTCCATCTTAAATTGTTGGAAAGCAATGTTTAAAGTACCTTTCACATCTGCAGAATGTCTTACTTTTTTTTTTTTTCAGTTTGTACATGTAATATATTATGTTTTCTAAGATATCTGAAGTGATCTGAAAACCACACAAATTGAAGCAAAGCTAGACAAGAATAGCCAGCAGGTCAAAACAGGTGATTCTTCCACTATATTTAGCACTGGTGCAGCCTCACCTTGAATATTGTGTGCAGTTCTGAGCCGCACAGTATGAAAACAATTAAGTTTGAATGCATCCAGAGGAGTATAACAAAGCTGATTAAAGTGCTGGAAGGCATGTCCTATGAGGAGGGGCTGAGGACAGTTGGGTTGTCTGGCCTGGAGAAGAGGAGCCCAAGAGGCAACCTCGCTGCTCTCTGCAACCTCCTGAGTAGGGGAAGCAGAGCAAGGTGCCAGTCTCTGCTCCCTGGGAACTGATGACAGGACGTGCAGGAACAGCACAGAGCTGAGCCAGGGAAGGTTCAGACTGGATATTAGGATACGTTTCTTTACCGTAAGGGTGGTCAAACACTAGAACAGGCTTTTCCTAGAGAGGAGGTTGATGCCCCACACCTGCCAGTGTTCAAGAGGCATTTAGTAATGCCCTTAATAATAAGCTTTAAATTTTGGTTAGATCTGAACTGGTCAGGCAGTTGGACATGACAATTTTTGAAGGTGCCTTCCAACTGAAGTGTTCGATTCCATTTGATTTGATTCATATCTAGTACTGCCAAGCCCAAGCATTCATACATAATGAAACATGTCCCCAAACTTCAGTGTATGTAAATATCTGTGTGTGTATATGTGTATGTATATATATACACATACTGGATCTTTTAAATTTGATTATTTTTTTTAAAGCTTGTGATATGCTGTCATGCTTTTGTTTTTTGACAGAACCATGGTACTGCTTATGTTGTAAATTAAAGCCGAGATCCTCATATTTACAAAAAAAAAAAAATTTAAGCTTTCTGAAAAGGCACAAAATACAAAAGCAAATAAATGGAAAATCAAGGACATATCTTCATATCATGAGTATGAATCCTCCATCTGTAGCCAATTATTGCCCTGTCTAAGGAAGGCCAGGCTCTTAAATCACAGAATCACAGAACAGTTAAGGTTGGCAGGGACCTCTGGAGGCCATCTGGTCCAGTCCCTCCTGCTCAAGCAGGGCCACCCAGAGCAGGGTGCACAGGACTATGTCTAGATGTCTTCTGATTATCTCCGAGAAGGAGACTCCATAACCTCTCTGAGAAGCTTATTCCAGTGTTCTGTCACCCACACAGTAAAGAAGTGCTTCTTGAAAAGGAAGTACTTCTTGAAGAAGTGCTTCCTGGGAACACAACTGACCTTTTAAGAGGGTGACAAATAAAACATAAAAAAAGTAATGTTTTCAGAAAAGACAATAAATGAGATAAACCAAACAAAAAAGACAGAGAGAAAATAATAATAATAATAATAAATAAATCACTTAAAACACATATTTTTAATCCTTCCATCACTAGTCAGACATACAGCTTTCATACTATCTGTTAACAGCTGGAAGTTTGTCCCACAACAAAGCTTCTAGATTTTAGAGGAAGAACAACAGTACAATGCAATATTTTTTTCTAAGTTTAATTCTAAGCTTCTGAAACATATTTTACCTTTTTCAGAAAGAGAAACCCTATTTTTCCTCATCAGAAAATTTATTAACATCATACTATTCATTTTCCTCCTGTTTCTTTATCAACAGTGTGTTATCTTCACCCAGAAGGACAACCTTTATATTTAAAGAAAGTATTTGAATGCAGATTTTTTCTGCTCTGAAAGTAGTGGTTGCTCGCCGTATGTTACTGTTTCACATGGCTGTACCATGGATAGATAAGAAAAAATATCCACTTTCAATTCAGTCTCAAACTATGTTACTGCAATTACCTGTATTTTCTAGAGTGTTGTTTGTAGCAAGTACATCTTCTAATTCCCCAGGCTGTTTCCATGATCTTCATCAGGAAGTCCAAGATGTATTACATTTCCCATATGTTCTTTTCTTATTGGTTTTATAGGAGAAAAACAATGCTGCCCCAAAATTGTGGCAGCACAAGGAAAGTAAAAAGCTGCAGACACATGAAAATGATTTTATCATCTCATCTTCCATTTCCAGACAGAAGTCTCTACTTTCTATGGCTGATAAGAAAATAAAACTAAGAAAAGAAACAAAAAAAGAAAAAGAAAAAGAAAAAGAAAAAGAAAAAGGAAAGGAAAGGAAAGGAAAGGAAAGGAAAGGAAAGGAAAGGAAAGGAAAGGAAAGGAAAGGAAAGGAAAGGAAAGGAAAGGAAAGGAAAGGAAAGGAAAGGAAAGGAAAGGAAAGGAAAGGAAAGGAAAGGAAAGGAAAGGAAAGGAAAGGAAAGGAAAGGAAAGGAAAGGAAAGGAAAGGAAAGGAAGGAAAGGAAAGGAAAGGAAAGGAAGGAAAGGAAAGGAAAGGGAAGGGAAGGGAAGGGAAGGGAAGGGAAGGGAAGGGAAGGGAAGGGAAGGGAAGGGAAGGGAAGGGAAGGGAAGGGAAGGGAAGGGAAGGGAAGGGAAGGGAAGGGAAGGGAAGGGAAGGGAAGGGAAGGGAAGGGAAGGGAAGGGAAGGGAAGGGAAGGGAAGGGAAGGGAAGGGAAGGGAAGGGAAGGGAAGGGAAGGGAAGGGAAGGGAAGGGAAGGGAAGGGAAGGGAAGGGAAGGGAAGGGAAGGGAAGGGAAGGGAAGGGAAGGGAAGGGAAGGGAAGGGAAGGGAAGGGAAGGGAAGGGAAGGGAAGGGAAGGGAAGGGAAGGGAAGGGAATACTTTCAGCTCATTTCCCTATGCAGGTACAGACTCAAAAGCTCTAGGGCTGAGGGGTTATTAATTTGGATCTGCTCTGATTCAGATTCTCCTCCTACATTATATATTGCTAATATTAAATAGTTTTTTGGTTAACGTGGGCTATATAGGGAACAAGAAATCAAGAAAGCGGTGTGTGAAAACCACATGGTAAATTTGCAGACAGCTAGATTGTTGGTGCTTCTTTCTTCAGAAAACTAAACAGAAAACAGAACTGAATTGTGGAACAATTTTTATATAACTAAGTCAAGTAGAGATTATCAATAATGATACACAAATATATATTACATGCACAAATGTATACATATATATGTATACATATAGGTACATATATACATACATATATACATACATATATATATACGCATACATATGTATACATGAATGCACAGTGAGGTAGGTTGATAATTGGCTGGGTGGCAGAGCTCAGAGGGTTGTGCTTAGTGGTGTGGAATCTAGTTGGAGGATGATAGCTAGCGGTGTCCCCCAGGGGTCAGTACTGGGTCCGGTGTTATTCAACGGTTATTCAGTGTTATTCAGTCAATGACCTGAACAATGGAACAGAGTGCACCCTCAGCAAGTTTGCAGATGACGCAAAGTTAGGAGGAGTGCCTTATACCCCAGAGGCCTGTGCTGCCATAGACTGCGACAAGCTGGAGAGAGGAAGCTCATGGAGTTCAGCAAAGGCAAGTACAGGGTCCTGCACCTAGGGAGGAATAATCCTAAACACCAGTACAGACGAGGGGGTGAACTGCTGGAGTGCAGCTCTGCAGAAAGGGACTTGAGAGTCCTGGTGGACAGCAGGCTGACCATGAGCCAGCAGTGTGCCCTTATGGCCAAGAAGGCCAACAGTATCTTGGGCTGCATTTAGAAGTGTTGCCAGCAGTCCAAGGGAGGTGATCCTCCACCTCTGCTCAGGCCTGGTGAGGACACAGCTGGAGCACTGTGTCCAGTTCTGATCTCTCCAGTACAAGAGGGACATGGAGCTATAGGAGCAACTCCAGAGCAGGGCTACTGAGATGATGAGAGATTTGAACACCTGCACGAGGACAGGCTGAGACTACTGGCCCTTTTTAGCCTGGAAAAGAGAAGACTGAGGGGAGATCTCATCAATGCATATAAATATCTGAAGGGAGGGTGTCAGTCCCTTTTTAGTTGTGCCCAGCGACAGGACAAGAGGCAACAGGCACAGACCAAAGCACAGGAAGTTTCAGCTGAATATGAGAGAGCATTTATTTACTGTGAGGGCGACAGAGCACTGGAACAGGTTTCACAGAGAGGTTTTGGAGTCTCCTTCTCTGGAGCTATCCAAAATCTTCCTGGATGCCATCCTGCACTACGTGGTCTAGGTTATCTTGATTGGCCGAGGGGTTGGACTAGATGATCTCCAGAGGTACCTTCCAACCTCTTCCATTCTGTGATTCTGTCATATTTACATGTATAAATCCACATAATACAGAAATACTGGAAGGCATGTTCAACCACCAGAGAAAAGTCATATCTGGACACAAATAGTTTAAAAAAAATCGATGACGGAATAAATCAAATTAGCCAAAATATATGTATTATTTTTTTTGATTTTCCATTCTGACATGCTTAATCCAAAACCTACAGTGAGCATTCTATTAGGCCAGAGCTCAGTCATCATCTCAGTAGAGAAAGAATATCAGAGAGATGGAAATGCTATTCAGAATTACTGTCATAGTGAATACACATATATTTCTTTCATCTTAATATTCAGGTTAAGGATTCTCAGGACTCCAGGTAAAGACACTAACCCCAGATGATTATCATCCACATATTGGGCCAAGGCATCTGTAAGTTAATAAAGACTGACAGTTCTAAGATGAATAGCTGAAAGGGTTTTAAGATTCATTCTTTTCAAAAGGATTCTCTGGGATAATGATTTCAAAACTGTATTTCTAAACATTCTCTGAACACAAGTAACTTCTCATGTTAATTTGCAGGGATGTTTCATATAAAGAGGAAGTAGTGATTTTTTTTGGCCTTTTGCTACAGAAGTCACTGTTTCCATCATTAGGACTGCTAATATACTAAGAACCCATGTTGATGGCAAGTCATCCGCATTCTTTCTTTAAATAGTCAATGCAGCTGCATTTAATTATTAAATTTGAAAGCCTCTTATTGTTTGAAGATGTCCATATGAATTAAACATTTGAATTTGAGGCTACCAACATTATGGCAGGTTTTTCTAGCAGGCCTTAAGTTGTTCAGGAGAAAACAGGAGTTCTGAGTGGGAAATCCATGAGAAGGGGTGGGATAGGAGAATGGGCTCATATGCTGCCCATCTCCTATAGTCATGACCCTATGCATCCTCAATGCATGTAACTAACTCACAGGCTCACAGCATGCTCTTGAAAGCCACAAAGCACCCCATGAGTCTGAACAGATCCCAGATCTGCACCACTTTCTGAATTTACTGTGACATATTGTTTTCACAGAATTTCTTGGTTGGAAGAGACCTCAAGATCATCGAGTCCAACCTCTGACCTAACGCTAACAGTCCCCACTAAACCATATCCCTAATGAATAAACAAAAAATTATTATTTTCTTTCAGACTTTTAGCCTTAGGGCCTTATATATTCTCTTGAGCACACAGTGTTTTCTGAAAAACAGCAAAAGGAAGAAAATGTAAGAGGGTTCTAGATATCAGCATTTTTTATGCCACTTTCTCACCTTTGCCTCCATAGATGCAAAATCTCCGTCATAAGAACAAGAAATTTTAGACTACTAAGACAAAAAAAAAAGATCTGACATGGAGGCGATCACAATGACTGCGCACATTTGCTTATAACTTATGATAAACAAAGTAGACTTTATTGGAAAACTGTTAATCTTTATTCCTACAGTAGATCTTTGAGTGAACTTTATACATTCATTACCACAGAACCAAAGATTTGTCTTGACCCTTTGTTCTAATTTAAAAGATAACTTCCACTTATTTATTTTTGAAGTACTGTTATATTACCCATGGGATAAGAGATGAACCAAATCCAAGGCCCTAATTCAGGGCTTATTGACTTCAGTGGCCTCTTTTCCTCAGACTTTACTGGAAGTCTCTTTGGCACACTAAAATCATTACCCTGAAATCATTACTGTACAGAAGTAATTGTGCCAGAGACAAAAAAGTAATTTCCATGGGATAATTAAAACCTGTTTAATTTGCTTATGTGAGCAACTTTGAATTTTATATGGCTGGAGCAGCAGTGGCTACCAAAGTGGATTAATATACTTTGAGCAGTCACTATCAAACTCTGATAGGGGTGGCTTGTTTTAACTTCTTAAGCTTACAGGCACATCCCAAGTCTGTGAATGCAAACCAGAAAGTAACAAGATAACAACAAATATTATATTTCAATGTTCGTTAACGTTAAAAAAATACAGTAATAAACAACAACAACAACAAAAGTTAAAAAATACTGTTTTTATTTCAATGCAAACATCAATTTGACATTTTTAGAGGTTTTAGAAGTTTGTTAGCAACAGTTTTTTAAAAGCTGTACTGTTTGTCACCTATGTCACCTTATCCAGCAAACAGCTCATTTGATTTTTGTAATGAGATTTACTTCAGCTAAGGAATTAAAGTAAATTCATTACATGTAGTTATGCAGCTTCTTTGTAAAAGTCACTCCATCCATTTATTTTTCTATGTGTTCCATTAAGTTAGCTGCTCATTATAAAAATAAAACCACTCCATTCCAATGATCACAAAAAAAACAAAACAAAACAAAACAATATCTTTTAATATGTCTGTTCTAGGCATGTAGAGCTTCTGAATTAAATGTAATCAGAATTAAGTGTGGTAGTAAAAAAGCTCAGGTTACCTACTTCCCAACTTATTCATTTGATTTATGATGATTCTGAGATGTTCTTATGCATAACCTCCTATCTGTGTTCTTTACCACAAGGAGTTGATCAGGCAAGAAGGATATTAGACAAGTTTTTTATTACCAGTTAAGACTAATGCTATAAACTCTGGGATTAAACAACATGTACAGACTCATGTACAGACTCAGACATTTCAGTTTTCAAGTCGCATTGTCAGAGCTCATTTATAACATTCTACCCCATGGCTACAAGTGTAGATTTACACATTGTCAATTCCATAGAGAAGTGGTCAAGCTGAAATATTTTCACAAACTTTTCTGTATAATAGATGTAGATTTCATGAGCATCTCCAACTTAGCCCAAAATTATAAGGATTTTCTCTCATCTATATCAAGGCAATAACTCATGAGCACTTTAAAACAGACTGGGAAAAATGTTTCCTTTTCCTAACAGCATTGTTTGAATATAAATTCATCTTAAAATAGATAAGAATAGACTTGCTTACTCTTCATAAGAAACAACTTCAATAATAAGTCTTTGTGTTAGGTTTTACTAACATGAATCAACATGTTTTTTTGCTAAGGTCATCCATAGTCATAATATGGTCTAGGGCAAAAACAACAACAACAAAAAAATACAACACTGTTCTGTTTCTTGTCTTCCTCCTTGCATTTGTTTGTTTCATTTAGAAAGTTAAAGATTATTCAATTTGCTTCAGCTACCACCGGCTGTTGTGGAAGGCAAAGGCCATGCATGCCCTGCGCAGGTGAGCGCAGCTCAGTTTGCCTACGGTCAGCACTAGCCAGATGTGACCTACAGTCTGCTCTGCAAACTCAGAGGTGGGGTGTTAAACCCAATCCAAATTTTCCAGCTGAAAAACTGTTAACAGAGCAGCCAGACAGAGCGCAACCTCAGTTGTGCTTACGCACCCCATAGTGTCCTTAAGACTCCATATTCCAAGGCCAAGTACAAAGGGGCTTCCTCCATCAGGAACTTGCTCTAATTCCTATTCAGCAGGCAACAAAGAGCACAGACTGTCAGCTTGTCTGGCCTCCAACCTCCTGGATTTAAGTTCACAAGTTTTCCAGCCCTCTTGTCACATTTTCAGATACTTTGAAAGAATAAAAATCAAGAAATCTTCTACTGTTGTATGTCATGGACACCACCTCATCACCCAGTAAGTGATTATGAAGCCTACATTTGTTACTGGACAGTTAGTATGAGCTTACTAGGACAAAAGATCTCCAAGATCTCTCACCTTCTCTGTGTCACTGCCAGAGACATACTGGACTCTCAGCACATAAAAGACAAGCTTAATTACTTATATTTCTTTTTCACTGAGAACTGATAATGTTTTTGAGCATCATAAGACAAATTCAGTGCATTTATGTTCCTTATTATCAGTCAGCGAGATTCTAGGGTGATTACTTTCATTTCTAGTATTACCAGA
This sequence comes from Aythya fuligula, assembly GCF_009819795.1. Lineage (NCBI taxonomy): Eukaryota > Metazoa > Chordata > Aves > Anseriformes > Anatidae > Aythya > Aythya fuligula. Next base: position 140,545,946 of record NC_045560.1, on the reverse strand, counting down.
ATGTCATAAACACTTTATAGTCTTTTTTATAGTAAAAGCAATAGGATATTTGCCACTGGTCTTAACAAGGACAGAATTAGGGCCAAAATCCTAACTGAAGGGTTGTTTTATTAAAAAGAAGATTTATTTCATACCAATGTTCTCTTGATTGTGCTTTATTTGGCTAAACTTTATATTCTGTGATAAGTATTTGTTTTTAACTGGATAAATCCAAAACCATTTTAGTTGGCAATTACTCTTAAATGAAGAAACCCTTAAAAATACTTCATAAAAGTATTCCTCAAAAGAGTGTGTTAATATCATGGTTTTAAACACAGATTTGTGTGTGTGTGTGTGTTTAATTAACCTGCATATTTTTAAATCTATTTGGTGACCTTAGATAGAAATTGCATCCTCTAATGTACCTTAAACTAAGAAACTATATTCTCAGTCCACATTAACATAGTTTTTAAATGATGTGACAAATATTTTTATTTACATAGTTTTTATGTACTACATCGTCTCAGACACCTCCTCTTTATGATGACAACCATGAGATTTCTTGACTCAGATGTAGAGAGTTATTTGATTTTTATTTTTGTCTTTGGTTCTAACTGTGCATGTTGTTCAATTTTCAAACTTATAAGGCTTGAAACTGTAAAAAAAAGTCAAAATATGATTGAAAAAGATAACATAGAAAACAAGATTCAAACAGATTTTTATCTACTATTTTCTCAGTTAAAACATAGGGTGGGTAAAAACAAAAAGAAAATAAAAATATATATTTAAATATTTATTGATTTGTAAACTTTTGAATATTTTAGAAAACATCTAAGGTTACAATAATGAAGAAAGGAAAGAATGTGGTATCTTCCTATATATCTTCAATTTTACTTTGAACTGCAACTGCTCATTACATATTATTTTTACTACTGATAAGTCATTTTTTTCTTTTGATTTGATTGATCTTTCATCAGTGAGAAATAGTACTGAAACCATATAAAAAGAGTAACCCCCAAATTTCTGCTTTTGTGTATGTGTGTGTTTATTTTTGTTTGTTTGTTTCTGTTTTTTTTGTGTGTGTATGTGACATTACTAATTCAGCCACTTATCTAAGGTTTTGTCTTACAGTGTTTCCCTGTTCTAGTTTGTAACGGTCCTTGATTATACTTTATTAATGACTATGCAATGTCATTGGTACAACTGCAAAAAAAATATATTTCACTTAGTGGGCTTGGCAACCTCTTCTTCTTACCCATCTGCATGTTACTAGCATTGCCAAGCTATGGAGCCATATATTTCTGTTAAGATATAAATAAAGCTTGAGTACAAGAACTCCAGTTGTTTGCTCTAAGTTAATTGCACTATAGTCTGTCTTACCCTAAAATATTTTAGATTATCAAGTGCAAAATGTCCACATAAATTACATTATCTTAAAATATATTCTAAAATTCTATGGAAAATGATACTAAGTCAGAAATTATCTTGCAGAGAAGCTCAGTTTTCTTAAGCAAAGTCACCAGATACTGCTTTTATTGTTTGTCAAAACACACAAAATCATAGATATTTAAAACTGATATTGACACATGGAATTCAACCATTAGCTAGTTTGCAACACCTAAAGACATCATTCAAAAAAAAAAAAAAAAAAAAAAAAAAGTATCTTCGTGGAATTACTTCCTATAGTGGAGTAAAGATTTCTTTACTTGAATATATGAATATTAAAAAAAAAAAAATCATATCAAACAAATTCTGCTGGGGCACTGAACAACAGTTTTTGAAGGAGTGTTTTTTTCTTTAACTTAACTTAAGTTAACTTAACTTTCTTTAACTTTAACTTAAGACGATTGGCTAGCTTTGAGATTTCCCCTCGCTATTATGTGCATAGTATATATTTGCATCCTTCAGCCATGCTTAAAAACCTAATTTATGTAAGTAATGCTTCATCTTGTATCACTGATTTAATGAGAAAATAACATTTATCTGAGAAAAAAAAAAAAAAAAAAGAATTCAACTATATGAACATATTTAAAATTCACTCAGTTGCATTTTTTTCTATTTATGAAACTCAAAACGGTTTAGTTGTTAAGGAAAGAAGCTGATTTTGAATTTATCAACAAAGATAAAAATAGCCACATAGAGTTGTTCCTAATGGAAATAGGTGTTACTGTCAAAAATGAGGGGAAAAGATATTGCTTTTAATCTTTCAACCATAAACTGCTATATTGTACTACTATAACAATGCTATTTCAAATACTATTTCATTTTATAAACTGTCAATGGTAATAAAACAGTGAAATTCTTTACATTTTCAGATTTACAGCATATCTCTGCAGTTTAGTTCTGGAAAGCATTTGAGGTGACCTATTGCTTGATTTTGCTCATTATTTAAGGCAGGGTTGAAAGCCAGACCTGGGTTTATTACTGTCACCTCATCTGATGGAAAGGCCCCTGGCTTTCAGAGGCTCAGTATTTTTGCTTCTGATACACTGAAGTGTTTCAATCTTGTACTGAAAATATTGCAGTGAGTTAAAGTGCTGGTCTGTATCTAGTTTTGCTGTAGTGCATGAAAGGCCTGTAAAGTATATGGCAAAAATATCTTTCCTGCTTAATTTTCAGAAGGTAGCAAATACTTGACATTCTAATTGTACATCAGGCATCCTGGTTATTCAGCACCCTGGAAGTGAGGTTATATTATTATATGAATGCAAGTTTCAATTTGTCTTAATGTTCTCTCATTTTCTTAAATTCATTTTTCCCTTGCCAGGCTTGCAATAGTCCATCAAGACATTTCGGAGCTGTTTTTTTTCCAAAGGTTTGCTAGTATTCTTTTTTAGAGAGTTGAACTTGAGGTAAAACCCTAGTCCTACTGAAAATAAAAGCAGCACTTGATTTTGTATTGCTAGTAAAATGTAGCTAAGAAGCCAAAGGAAAAGAAGCACCCAATAAAAATGAGAATCTCATTTTGGAATGAAGCCAACATGTATTTCTCTCAGAAGTATCAACAAATAGCCCATGCATTTCCCCTGGCTTAAACTTTACTATCAGATACATAGTTAAAAATCCTTTTCCTCTGATTTAAAACAAAAACAGAAAGCAACACCCAGTTGATTTCCATGACCACATGATGGACTTAGACAACTGTGTCAGCACTCACAAAATGGAAGCTGTGTCATGGGTCAAAGAGTTCAGATGAGTGGTCTAGTTATTATTGCTGTTGAATTATTTGATCCTTCAAACTATAGCTTCAGGGAAGAGCTAGGAGAAGAAAAGAAAGCCAAAAACGAAAGGTCACCTTCTGCTTTTATATGACTTCGATAAAATCTGAATGAGGCTTTTTTTCTTAAAGTTTTGTTATCTTTGTGTAGTATTACAAGAAAGATGGCTTGTTTTAGGATAAAAGTTGTTTTCCCAATCTATAATGATAGCTGGTTGTCTCAGCTCCTATTATGGGGTTCTGCTATAACTTCAAAGCAAATCTAAATCACTCCTTGTGAGCACAGAATTAAGCAGGGCTGCTGGGACCCTAAAGCTTTGTAATGAGGTAGAACCACTCTTCCTCTCACACAGTGAAAGCTTGTAAAGGAGTAGAATGACACTAGCTTTGATAGTGAACAATTCTCTAGTGGGTTCTACTGTGAGGGTATAGAAAATGACACTACCTAATCCACAGAAGCAATGTCAGTTCTGCTGGAACAAGAAAATTTACCTCACTTTTTCTTTTTAGTGTGTCTTTTTTTTAGAGATTTGTCTTGTGCGTGTGTTCTTATTTATTGTTTTGTTTTGTTTTCTAATACACATAGGTAAGGTTATTTATTTATTTATTTTTGAGTTGGATTTAGTACACAAGTATTCTGGAAGAAATTGTTTAAGGTGGTAAGAAAAATCTCAGAGTTTCAAATCTAATTCATAATTGAAACAAGATATAATTTGCTTAGATGCTCAGTATTTCTGAAATGCAACCATAGGTAACTAAAATTAGATTTAGACTATGAGTCATTACCTTCATTTCCTGTTAGGTACAATATACTGCAAGTTCACATTTTTGGGAATTAACTTTCACTTGCTTAAGAGCTTTCCTTCTCCTCTTCTGTTTGATCTTTAATTCTGACTACAAGGGGCTGCTCTTGTAGCCATTTCTCTATTCAGCTTCTTAATAATGTCGTGGGATAGAGCTATTCAAAATTCCTGTGGACATATGTAATCAGAAAAGATATTAAATTTGCATTAGTAGCAGTCAAAAAAGCACATTAACCCTCTTGCCTTTCCTGAGCGGCTGGGAGTGATGTCTAAATATTTTCTTTTGCAAAAGGTTTACATCTACAACATCTGAAACCCTCAGTTGCCCCAGTACTTGTCACTAAGTCCTTGTCAAGGAAAGTAAATCTGAATTCCTGTTATGGTCATCAGCAGGGCTACCTGTCTGGATTTGGGAGGATGTTAACAAATTACGTTACATAGCTTCAAGTTGCTGCATTGCGTTCACTCTGAATGCACAACTACAGCAATGTAAACACATTCTTGATTTTAAAGTTGTATTTTTAATGGTTCATGATCTCATGCTGTCACTATTGGTTGTAATATGATAGAACACTGAAGGATGAACGATGCATTTACTTCCAAATGATTTAATCTGTAGCCTACAGTACATTATTTTACCCAGATTAGAATATTTCTATGACTACTTTAAACAGTACCCCTTGTTTCACTGACTATTGATTTTGTATGTTCCTTCTGGAAACATATATTTATCTGGTAAGATCTTATTCAAGTTTCAAAAGAATCGATTTCTACTAAGAGATCCTGAAAATGCCAGGAGCCTCTTAGTAACCAATGCATTGACCTATCCAGGTGGAGGACTTTATCAGTCAACAATGGCTAGCAGACAGCTGCTGGGGGTGAGCTCAGCTTAGGGAATGTATTGGACAATAAGCCTTTTATATGTAGCCTGAAACAAAGAGTCTATTTAGCTTATCTTTTTACCAGACATCCAAAGATAAGTTATATAATGTCCCAATGGTATCATCACAATTTTTAGCTATTGCCAACATTTCAGACTCACCTTTTACTTTGCTAGTGTTATTTTTAACTAGTGGGTCAATACAAGCCAAAGTTGGATAGACACTGAGATAAAGGTTGCATGACACCTGCATGGGCACTAAATACGAGACAGAGATGATTTTTGCTTTGCTTTTCTGGACACTAAATTCATCCAAGGTTTGAAATGGGAGGGACATAAAGAACATTTCAGAGTTGAGGCAATGATTACTGTAGACACTTCATTTCAGAGCACTTGAAGAGAACAAGATATGCGACTAAATATTCATCTGGTTTTAATAATCAGACTTACCAACATATTTACACCATATGAAGATGTGCTTTTATCACTAAGATTAGATACTATCCTATTTTTTCAATGGAGAAATAACAGATAGACAGTGGGACTATATTTTTATTGCTAATGAAAATGTTTTCTCACTCCTGGACTTGGCATACATTTTCTTCATAGGCTTAGACTTTTCTCAAATTAGACCATCTCTACTGGTAATGTACATTATCTCAGTGACCTTATTCTCATGTATTTCTTTACATTTGTCAGAATTTGGAGAATGAAGGATCAAATCATCTGGCTAGAATAAAATTAAATAGACACTTAGGTCCAGAAAAAATGGAAACTTACTTGTTGTTGCTGGCTACAATAGCTATCTATTTTTACTGTATTGTTTTTCTTTGCAATACACCATTACAAGCTGGAAACACCCTAAAACTTAAAAACTGGAGCTCAGAACCCTGCAGTCCAAAGCATTAATGTTATTCTCTACTAAGCTATTGACAGCATTAATGAACTGTGTTAAGTAGTGCAGAAAATGTAAAAATTATCAACACATTATCATCATTTTAGAGCAAACCCCACCCTGTGTTTTAAATGTATTTTTAAAAAGCAAAGTAGAATACTTTTCTGTGGAAACTACAACTGAAGGCTGCAAGAAAAATGGCCCAGGAAAGGGCACTAGATTGTGTATAGTAGACAACAGGCTAATCAAAATTTCAGTGGAGAGTAACAAGGATCCTGAAGTAGGAGGAAAGCAAAACTGACAGCAAGTTCACCATATACATCTCTGCATAACTCAAATTTATGCCAGTGACAAGAACTAAAATACGATATGTAGTATTGCCTTAATACTGTGTATAAATAATGGTATTTCACCTCTATTCAGATGTTAGACACAATGTTTCTTAATGTTGCCATAGGTTTACACATCCCAGAACATAATTTTTCGTCCATTTTCCAATCTGGTTTTGGCAAAGCTCATCAGAAAGAATTATTCATGAAGTATTTTTTTGTTTTGTTTTGTATTGTTTTATTTTGTTTTGATGGAGATTGAACAGAAAGGTGTTTACATCTTCTCTCATTTTAATGCTCATGGAAATCCAAGTCAGTTCATTAAACAACTTGAAACATTTTGAAAGATCTTATACCATAGTGAATTTGATAACTGTCTTGTCAGTGCAATGATTAGAAAAACTGTTAGTAGAGACAAAAAAAAAATCACTTACCTACAATTTTAAAGAGTGGTTTCAGAGTATCAGTGAAGCTGCTTAAAGAGATGTAGAAAGGTTAACAGTATGCCTTGTTTGCTATACTTAGATAATATTTTGTTATGGCACTTAAAATTGAGAGACACAGACAAAAGATGTTCTGTTGTTACTGGTACATTTTTCACAATGTAGGGACTATTTGGTTTAGTAAATTTAATATTGTCAATTTATATCAGTGTACCTAAACTTAAAATCTGTTCCAGGCATTTTAATTTACCACTGCATATGCACATGCTTATCTTTAATTAAACTGGAAGATCTCAAGGGAAATCTCCCTTCTGTAAAGAAGAGAGAATTCCTGTGGAAAAACAAGAAAAATATGAATTTCACCTTCAACCACACTGCTTTCCAGAGAGAGGTTTATCTCACTAGCAAGGAATGAAGATCTCATGTCAACAGATTCTCTTACATCCATGCAGAAGGCATCACCCATAGATGTGTGTTGGATAAAATAGTGCCAGAAGATGAATGAAAGTATTAAAAGAAATACTGTGATTAAAAAAAATGGACATATATCCTGTAACATTAGCATTTACTTGCTGATATAAAAGACTAACAAGTTAATTTTATGTAATATTTTCACCAAATGATATAATTGATAGAGGCAGAAAGAAAGAAAGAAGGAAAGAAAGAAATAAAAAGAAAGAACGAAAGAACGAAAGAATGAAAGAACGAAAGAAAGAAAGGAAAATAAATCTCTATTTTAAGCTTTAATGAGTTGATTTTATTTTTTATCTATAATAACATCCCTTGTCTCAGTAAGCGACAATATGCAAGCTCTATCTGAAACCCAGGTTTTGTAAAGGTGCTCTGCTGTTCTAGCATTAGAGCAAAACAGCTCTCAATGAAGAACTATGCAATATTGCTGCAGAGACCACAGCAGTGGAAGGATATTCACTAAATGGGAGACATGACCAGATCTATTTCAGAAAATCACCTCTATAGATGATCATAAACATCAAATTAATTAATAATTAATTAATTAATGACTGGAGTAAAATCACCTTAAAATGCCTCAATACCCTGGGCCTAGTTACATGTATGTATTTATTCACCCCAACCTGTGAACAAGCACCACAGTTTACAGCTTCAGCCACAGACATTCAGCCCTAGGTCTGACCAGGTGGTTTCCAGAGGTGCCTGACATATTCAGATGTTTCATGGTTCCATGAAAGCCAAAAGGGTTCAGATAACATGTCCTGTTAGTCCAACATCTGACCCCTGACAGTGGCAAATGAAAAAAAAAAAAAAAAAAAAAAAAAAAAGTTTGAAAAAATATAATAGGGCAAGAGCATAAAATATGTTTCCTCATTTTTTTCCCTCATAGTCTCCAGCAAGCTGTTGTACAGACTTCCTTGGGGGGGGGGTGCGGGACGGGGGAAGGGGACGGGTCTCTTTGCAGATCACACCTCATGGTTTTTTCCATGTAAAAGATACAGGATAACTTCTGGCGAATAGTTCTGTAAATTGACTTAGTATATAAAATACCTGATTTTCTTAAGTTTTAGCCTATCATATGCTAGTTTCATTTGATCCTGTACTGGAGAAGATAGTAACTTCCTCTCTCTTCTTCTCCCAGTTTTACAGGCCTCTCCTTGACCCCCTCAGTCATCTCTTTCACAGCTTGACAAGTCCTAATCTACCAAAGCTGTTCTTTGTATGGACGTTCTTCTACACTTTCAGACATCCTTCTCTGACCCTTCTCCAGCACTCTTTTATTTTTTGAGATGGGAGGAAGAGGTCTG